>NC_073229.2:171050000-171665000 GCF_029281585.2 Gorilla gorilla gorilla
CATATCCTGGCAAAAAGGAACAAGACAGTGTTCATGTAGTGGACACTTATTGTTATTTAGGTGAAAAACCTGGAAAGGCAGGAAGAAAATATTTACTCCGAGGAATATTGGTTAGTCATTAAAAAAATGTCTTAAGTACAGACAATTTGGAAAATTTACTGGTAGCTCTCCTCTCCACGAGATGGCACTCATTGTCTTCCTTCCCTTTTATTTAAAGTTTCAATGCATTCATATTTAAGAGTATGAATATACCTATATGCACATACATATGCACATGTATGCATAGTATAGCTATGTAAATGTGTATACACACATACACATGCATATACGTGTGTGTATATCTTAGGCTTTATAATTTACCTAGATCATTCATATTCTTTTAATCATTCAGTTGCATTTTTGACAAAATTGTCATTTACTTGGAGCCCTTGGGGACATTCAGACAGACAGTATGTAGGTTGCTGTGTTGGTAGGTGTAGGGGGAGAGTCGTCATCTTCATCTTCTTCACTCCCACCCCTTGTTCTGCTTTGCCAAAAGACAAAAATACAAAGTTGCCTTGGAGCCTGGGCATCTACCCACAATAGGCAAGAATAAAGCCAGTAACCACATAAACAGAGAATAAACAGGAATGTAATGGGATGAGCTATTTATAGAAAGGCTACCCATCTAGGTTGTTAAGGGACTGAGCAGCCTACTTATTTGAAAAGTTGGTAACATTTTTAAAAAAACATTGAGGTTCACTCCCCTCAGGAGGAATCTTGCTCCTGTTAGCATCCAAGGCCTGAGAACAACTGTTTTCTTTTGTTAGTAAGGTCTAATTTTAATTAAAACAAGATCTCCTTTTCTTGAGGTTCTCCCACCATGCATTCCAGTCTCGTGCTCTGGTTAGAATGCTCCGTCAGTAGCCGACTTCAGTGTGGATTTGGAGGTCTGAGACACAATTACAGTAACTGGAGAATCAATTAGGGCTTTGGATCATTATGCAGCAATTCTATTTTTATTACGTTAGCACTAAAGTGGGGGAAAGATCAGGAACTCAGACTCTATAGAAAGGCAGATCAACTAATCTATAGGGGAAATGCAAGTTTCTCAGCAACAACAACATCAACACACATTAGCAGGCTGGAAATTCAACTCAAATTGACCGTGTAGGCATTCAAACCAAGCAGGCACTTGGAAGACGGAGATGATAAAGGTCCTTAGAGGACTTACTCATTCAACATGCGTTAGACAATAGCAGCCAGTCCCTCCCGCCTTTGCAGGGGTGCCTTCTTCTTGAGGCCTCTTCCTCTCCAGAAGGAAGCGTTGCACTCCCTACTTGCATGTATTAGTTTCCCTCTGTGTAAATCCCCATAGCTCATATTTATAAAGCACTTTGTTAGTTTCACACAGGTGACATCTAAGAATCATCTTTGTTCTTCTCAGCCACAATGGGGAGGAGGTTGACATGTTCATCCTAATTTTACAGGTAAGTTCTGAATAGGGGTTCATGATTTGTCCAAGGTCACAAACTATGTAGAATCAATGCCTAAAATAGAGAACTGGTCCCCAGACCTGTAGCCCACACTCCCTTTTACCTGATCACATAAAAAGCCCAAGATTGATATATCATAGCAAATAAACCTTTCCTTTCTTCTCTAGCATATGCAGGAGTATTGTAAGCCAAAGTTCTCTTCCCAGTGGATATTTTACATGTGACACTTTCTACCCCTAAACATTGTTTGCTATAGCCTTGAGGATGGAGTCATGACCTCAGAGAAAGGGCACAGTATATTTCATTTCTCCTAGTCCCCAGACTGGATTTTCATTATGGCTGGTGCCGGGTTCTTTTTTAGTACTGCCCCGGGCGTATGAGAAAGAGCTTCTTTTCATGACTAGCAAGGGCATCATTCAAAAGACAATTTGAACGTGGCCTTTTATGTATTTTTTTGCAAAGCTGTTATTTGGATAACCTTCAGGGAAATCCTTAAAACACTGAAAATGAAAACCATTAACAATGTGTTAGACACACATATACAGAAGAGCTGATAATGTTGAGTGCATGGCCAGTGTACACAGTATACAATATACAGTGTATATTCTGTATCCGTGTGTGTGTGTGTGTGTGTGTGTTGATGGAAATAAGAGATTTGTTCTCTGGGAAATAGCTGATCCAGAAACTGTCATTAATTCATAGGCCAAAAAGCCAAACTCCTATTTTGCAGCCCTTTCCCCATGGACTTAAGGAGTCTGAGGATTAAAAAAAAAAAAAAAAAAAAGTCTGAGATATAAATACGATCATAAAGAGACATTCAAATTTGCTTTCTTCAAAGATTTTGCTCTGAGCTACCCACGACTGCCTGAGACATGTCAGATCTTCAAGAAGTGGCTAGCTCTACTCTGAGAAGCTTTCTGTTTCTGCTTGCTACCCAGGCAACCAAAATGTCAGTGTGCACATGTGCATGCGTGCATATAAATATATACACATCTCTCACCGTCTTATTCTTCACGTGCTACCTGTCTGTGTATATGTGTTTATATACATGTATGCGTATGTCTGTGTCACATGTACATTTAGAGGTGTTTTTGCTATTTGAATTTTTGCTTCTTTTTATTTTTGAAGACCAATGGAAAAGTGTTTGAAGACAGCAGATTATATTAAAAAATCAGTTTCACCGACTGGCTCTCAGATACTGTGTACATGTATGCACACACACACCTCTTCTACCCCCTCTGATTAATAGATGCTTCCTCTTAAGTCCTTTAAAAGAGGCATTCTTAGGCACATTTCTCTGCCAAAATGTAGTGGATTCCTCTTTGAAGCTGTGACCCTGTTGATTTTGTTCACTGCCAAATTTCACATCATGAAAAAAATAGCTTAATATTGGAGTGATTAACTTTCATGGAGAGCTGACAGAATTGAGTTCTTCAAAACCTAAACTCTGCCAATTTTGATGTCCCTAATTTATTCCAACAACCATTTAAGTCTAAATGCCTCCATTTTAATCACATTAACAGTATATTACAAAGAGACTGAACACCCAGGGGACTCCAGTTGCAAAATGAATTTGGCTCTTCCTTGTCCTCTTTATGTTTGGAATGATCAAATAGCTGCTGGCAAAAATGTTCAGCTAGAGTCAGCCCTCTGGTAATTTCCCATTGAGTCCCTCTGCTTCCTTAGCCAGAGGCCTGAACCTTGGCACTTGCCCAGACATCACAGAGGAAATAAACATACCTATTATCCAAGCAACCACAAAGATGCCTATCTGACCATTGCTGGCATTAGGTTTACCTGGACAGCTGTATTTGACTGGGGCTAAAGAGAGGTAGCTTTGTGAAACTAATCCACATCAATTCCTATCAACCTGGAGGCCTGATTGGCACCACGATCTAACCAGGGAGGCTGCAGCAGTGGCCCTGGGGAAACTGCGTGTTCCTGGTACCCCTTCTGGGTCTCACCAGTTGATAAAGTATCAGGCCTTCAATGGGGCCAGTGCAGAGATTTGTTTATACCAAGCCTGAGCCATTGCCAGTTTGCCCATTCCTCTGGTACTGTACTCACATAAAGCTGCAGGAAAGCTGAATATTTAATGCAGGTATTTTATTTGAAACCAAGTGCTCCTGTTCTCCAGGGTCTGCTTTCTGCCACCAGCCTACATCCTAGGAAATAGAATAAACATTTTTCTGTCCTGCATAAGCCAAGCTATTTTCATATTTAGTTTCCCAACAGCCATCAACTGCATATGTGTGCAGACCCTGAAAACTCAAATACCTCCTTACTGTTTTGGCAGTGTTACATGGTGGTTATAAGCTAGGGTGTTCCTGTCAGAGAGACTGTGCTAACCTCTCAGCTCTGTCACTCATGGAATAACTTGCAGCAAGTCATTTCTGCTCTCTGAGATTGTTTTCTCAACTACTAACATGGGTAAAAGAATTGTATCTACTTCACACAGTGCTGCTTTGAGAAACAAGTGAGGTAATGCACAAAATTAAGAATCTGGCCTATAGTAAGTGCTAAATTATGCACTTCATGTAAGTGTATTATATATATATATGTGTGTGTGTTTAACCAGTGTTATTGATATATGAATATTACAAATATTTTCCACTTTTTAATTGCTTGAATTCAAGATTGCTACTCAGTAACAATACAGAAAAAGAGATGAGGAGGTTACAAGTTATTTCAAGCTTGAGACACGACTTCTTTAGAGGTTTTTGTTATTACTATTGAGCTTTATTGGATTAGAAGATGCTAGCTTCCAGAATTTCTATTACGCTATGGGCTCAGGGACTGCAATATGCTGGAAGAAAAGCTGGGGATTGTCTTAAAGTTGCATTTACATACTAAGCCCACTCATTTTCCTAGGTTATGTGATCATTTAAGGTAGCTCTGTGATGACAGTCACTGATGGAGATACAAGGATGCCATCTCTTGGTATCTTCACATTTACATCCCTCCTAGTCTACCCCTGGGTGTTCCATGTCATCCTTATTCTGGCAATTTCATCTCCTCTGGCCATGAACAATTAAGGATATTTTTAAAAACTTATTTTACAAAGTCCCATATTTCCACTTAAAAATCTTTGAAATAAATACATTATGAAAACAGAATTAAACACTTAAACACAGGTTATTTTTGTCCTCTTTGTTAACCCAAGGCAGTATCTTCTAAAGCCAGGGCTCTGTTGATAACTTTGGTTGGTTTCATGACAACTTCTATAGTTAGAATCCCATGTTGAAAGATGAACTGAATGAGACAAATATGAGGTAATTGTCCTCAATCAGACAATAAAAGTGATGGGAAAACAATATATTTTTTAAAGTTTAACTTTTATTTATCAACAAATACTCTTTTTTTCTTTTGAAACAGAATCTTGCTCTGTCACCCAGGCTGGAGTGCAGTGGCACAATCTTGGCTCACTGCAACTTCCACCTCCCAGGTTCAAGTGATTCTCCTGCCTCAGCCTCCTGAGTAGCTGGGACTACAGGCGTGTGCTACCACGCCCAGCTAATTTTTTGTATTTTTAGTAGAGATGAGGTTTCATCATGTTAGCCAGGATGGTCTCGATCTCCTGACTTCGTGATCCGCCCGCCTCAACCTCCCAAAGTGCTGGGATAACAGGCGTAAGCCACCATGCCTGGCCAATCAACACATACTTTTGAGTGATACAGAGGTGCCTTTGGCATTGTGAAAGGTGAAATAGAATATTTTTCATACTTTAAAGTAGAGGAAGTATTCACATTTCTATTCTAGCAGAAAATCTATTTTCCCTGTAGAAACCAGTAATATTCCCTAATATAGTTACTTGTATAAGGACTAATGTTCTAGTTCAATGATTGGAGCTAGAATGGGTTATTTTTGCCCCTAGACAACTGGACCTCCACACAGAGACTCAGACTCAAAGAGAATGGATGAAACACAAGCAAATATTATAGCCAATCCTCAGCCTCCTGAAAGGGAAGAATCCTTAACCAAAGAAGAGAGTGAAGTGTTCGAGTCTCTCAGCTCTCCAAGGAAGATTCTGATGTTTATATTTGAGAAGGGAGAGTAGAATTTTTGGGACACTCATGAGTCTTTGAGAAAACAAAGTCCATTTTTATATGGCTGGAGAAGGGACACTTTTGTCGGAACTCAGTAGTGCTAAGAGCTGTAGCCAGTCGTTGGATGTGAACCCTGTTGCCTTCGGCTGCAATGGAATTACAGACACTGGACTTCCTTTCTTTTGGGGCCAAAGAGGTATATCCTGAGTATATTAGGTGTAATCAGGCAATCAGAGAACAATCGCGCAGTCATTTGAAGGGTAACCAGATATCTGGGTCAGGTTGCGAAAAACATCAATAGTGTTGGGGTATTTCACTGCTGGGGCTCCCTGGGGAAAATATTACTCAATGGTCATCTTTGAAATATAGTTAAAAGCCAATCAGACTTACATCACAGAGCGTTGTCTGTATATTATTTTTAAAAGCAACTTCAGTCAGCTATATATCTAAGGCCTATGGGAAATAGTCTGGTAACAGAAAGAAAAAATTCAGGTAGTATTTTCTGGGAGGGTCTTAGGCCCCAGAGATGGAAGCCTAATACATAAGGGAAAATAAAATGTGTCATATGAATAGTATACAACTACAAACCTCTTTATCAAATTTGAGATTCTGAGCACTAACTTTAAGATTTTTTTATAGCAATCTCTTTTAGGAAGCTGAGGATATTTGGAGGATTCCATTTCCTGCAGAGTAGTTCAATTAAGCACAAGTAATTTCAGTCTATGCACAAAAGGACGTAAGTAGTAACTGGTTACCATTTGATGTTAGGATACATAGTTCAGCTCCCTCGGGACAATCTATAATAAAAATGCAGTAACACCAAGAACAAATAGAAAGGGCTTTTCTCATTTACCCTTTATGACACCATTTCTGCCAAGATGGTTTCTTCGTGGAAGTGTGCACACTGAATTTTTAGTGTTTATTTCCTTACCAATGTTCTTCTACATCCAGACCTGGCTATAGATTGCTCCTCTCAATTTTTACTTCCATCCTCTTGGCACCAACTCTCTGAGATATTGACTGATCGCTCGCTGTCCTGTCATTCTCTCTGGCTTACGAAGCCTGAGTCATTTATGTGCATTTAGAGATATCTTTGGATGCAGACTTGCTAAATCACAAGGCAGTCTGATGATGAAGTACCTTACCCATTTACACTTGTATAGAGGAATATCATCCAATTATCTACAGTGTATTTCTGAAGTACAGCAAGTTGGAGACTGGTTCCTATGTCGGCCTTTGTGCGCAATTCTCTTTTTACTCTTGATCATTCTGGCAGCAAGTGCATTTGACATTAAGTGCACTGCACGCTGTGTCTTTGTGCATGGTGTCTCCAAGTATTTGGAATAATCTCAAAGTCAATGCTAGAAAAATAAATGTTTTAACCAAGTTTGAACAGAACAAATCGAAAAGTCAGTTACTTAGAGGAAAGGATGCCCACTTATAATCTGCACATTATGTACTGTTGTATTTTAGAAATACTTATTTGTAGCAGACAGCACTGTAAGGAAGAAAGATCACAGTCCTCAGAGTCAGTAGACATCAGTTTTAATTCTGCCTCTGCATAGTTAATGTTTGACCTTGAACAAGCAGCAACCACTCTAACCATAGTTCTTCCAACCGTAAAATCAAAGGCAGGCCTTGATGATTTCTTTAGTGTCTCATATAGTCATTGGATTGTCCTGAGGGAGCTAAACTATGCATCCTACCATCAAACGGTAACCAGTTACTACTCATGACCTCCTGTGCATAGGCTGAAATTACTTGTGCTTAATTAAGCTACTCCTCAGGAAACAGAGCTCTAAAGCTCTACATTCTGAAGATATTGTTAAACATTTTCCTTTCATGGAATAACCAGAGATAGAAATTCAAAAGATAGGATTTCCAAGTCATGGTGATATTTTGTGTCATATCACGGGGTGATCTTGTGAAAGAAGTGGTTGGCTGTCAGTTCACCTCTCCGGACGTGCTTGGGCAACACACACAACTATTGGAGGCACAAGTGAATAGATCCTGAAGCCATCCAATAGAAGCAAGTTGTTAAGTGGTTGTTTCTCAGGCTGGTTTAAATCTACTAAATGCCCATTAAACCACTATAATAAAGGTTTTTAGTATGAACTTGGAGATAAAGGTGTGCCAGGGCCATGGTCCAAGTAAAGCATTTAAATGGCCAAGTGTGATGGCCAATACAAAATCCAGAATATCAAGTCAGCAATGCCTGTCTGCTGGGAGAGAAACTAAATAGTTATAGTGGTCTGAGGAGCAAACATAAATAAATGTACCAACTCTGAAGACCTTGGCACAGACAGTACAATAATGAGTTGTTCTGACAAGTCTAAAAAATGTTTGTCTCTACTCTTTCCTATGACTTGGCAACTATTTTACCTTGTATCGATTTGTTCCTCATTTCCCTTGCAACAAAATTTACCCTCTTGCTTTAAATATATTCTTTCCACAAAGACTATTTCTAGCACCTATACCTTCTTCCTAAATGAGTTACTGCATTTTCTTTCCTGCCCTCTGCTATTCCTCCCTCCACTGAAAAGCCAAAACAAAAGGGAAAAATTTCACCAGCTCCAAATAAAACACTGTATATTTTCCCATTATGCAAGGAGTGAAGGCAAAATGGGTGTGGAGTTCTCTGTGGACAGCTGCTTCCCTGTACAAGATGAATACTACCAGTGCTCCTTTAGACTTTAAGTCTTTGTCTCAAAGGCTTTGTCTTCAAGCCTGTCTTGTGACTGGAGTGTTTGTTAATAACTGCTCCTCCTGCACCTCCATGTCACTGTGTGTCCACACACCTCTGCCTACTGCTTCCCATCCCTGATTCTAGACACCGGTTCAGCTACAGGAGACAAGAATCACTTCCAAAGGAAGATGTTGAATTCAGGCAACAGAATGGTAAGAAAAAAGGCCCATGTCATTATTGTTGTTTCATTCTTAGCACACACTTTCATTTCTAATGTTTAAATTCTATGCAGTGTTTCCTGATTAGGGGTTCTGTTCCTTTTCAAGGATTCTCAGGGATCCTTTTTTTAAGTTGATTCTCAGGGAAAGAGCACGTTACCTTCACCACAGTAAGTTCCTCACAGGTGTAGAGTCCCGTTTGAATAAAAACATGTGTCTTCTCAGACAAAATGTGTGTCCTCCCTGTGGCTTGCACAGCAGGGTGCCACGTCCCTCTCTGCTTTTCCCTCTCCCCTGGAAGGTCATCTTTCTTATGTGGAAATCATGATTTTTGAGAAGCTGAAGCTGAGTTGAACTCTTTTCCCCTGATTCTTAGCAAGGCTTAAACTATATTAAAGGAGCTACCACTTTAAAAGATCTACTCATTATACTTCTTTTAGTATCATAGTTTTAATACTTGTCATGTGTCCTAATCCAAATCCTATGCTTTACAAATAATAAAAATAAGGCCTAAAGGTATAGTGACTTACCCAAGTTTACAGAGCTAATTTGTGGAGGACAGTGGAGAGTAGCCCAGGTTCTGATTTTCTGGTTTTGCATTCTGATTTTACATTCACCGCTATACAAATTTTACATTCACCACCACACAAGTGGAAGAATTTTGTTATACTTCCAATAGATACATATGTGAAGATCACACATACCCATTGAATATGTTTCAATCAATCTTGATGTTGGGAATTCTTTCATGTTTGGACCAGGATGGTACTTCCATCAGAGCAGAGTAGTCCGCCAAGCTAGGAGGATCTCTTCATCCTCTAGATAGAAAAGACAGCTGACCTCAGCCCAGCATTCTACTTCATAAAAGATGCTCACAGTCATGATGTCATTCTATCCTCACTAACCATAAGAGGTTGATAATGTTGATAGTTTTACCTTATAGACAAGGACCTCAAGCTTCCTCAGTAGAAATCTAGCCATTAGTTCATGTCACATGACTTCACATCCAGATAGACCTTGTTCTAGCTTGGAATCCATCTGAAGTGCATTCTAAACTAGGGGAAGCGTCCATACTTTCTTAGCTGGAGTATCCTGAGGGAGAAGAGCTCTAAAGGATGAGAAGAGGAAGGACAAAATCTGACATCACAACATCACATTGCTGCACCACCCGGCACACCCAGCCACACATATGTGCTCACAAGTAAGTTTCGATAACAGGGTGCCTTCATAGTTAGTCCCCAAATCCTTAACATTTATGATGATGAATTCTGCATTGGGGTAGCCCATTTCTGAAATTTCAATTTGGACTTGAGTAAAAACAGATTTCCTATTAAATTATTTTTGACAGAAACATCTCATAAACAAACAAGCATATAAACAAATATTTCTAATTTCCTCTTGATGAATCATTTAAAGAATGCACATAAATCATGGCAATGTTTTTCCTTTGGATGACTTTTATTTATAGTTTTCTGTCTTTAAGAAAATTTTCAATAATTCATAATCACATTTTATAAAGTTGCCTTGCTGCTAAGAGCCAAGATAAAGATACATATGATTTAGCTTCCTAATATTTTATTTCTCTCTTCACCCATAAGAGGTCTGGTTTCCCAAGAGAGCTGAGCTCTGTATCAGAGGGTATTCTAATAATTTCATTGATGTATACAAAATATATTTCTTTTTTCTAAAATGAAAAAGGAAAGTAGCAAAGGCAGTTTTCATTATACAGATTCATAGTGGTGCACCTCAGTGGTCTGTGCTCATCCTGAGAGGAGGCCTGACATATGGCCGCCAGATTTGAATATAAATGTAAACTCCTATTGCTCCACAGAACCCCATGAAGAGATAAGTTTACACCCAATGCATGGAGAACATCAATAGTATATTATTAAAAGAGCATTCTGACTTTGTGTAGAGCCATTAAAATTAATCCCATCAGCATTAAGTCATGGGCACTAGAGAATCGCCCAGGAGAGCCATGGAATGATGGTAACCCACACAGATTAGGAAGAGAAGATGACACAGGCAGAACAGAGAAGGAAGTGTGGTCTGGCCCAAGCATTGCCCATGTCCCTTCCTGGCTGCCCTTCTTGTGAACACCCGGGGGTTCTGCATCTACACGTTCCTGGTGCCCAATCCTGAATACCACCCTGTCTCTGCTCCAGCCCTCCCTGTCTCCTGGAAGTGCCGCTTCTGAAGGCAACTGCAGGCAACTGCTCTAAACCTTCTGCTTTATTAGAAAGCAGTCTGATAAAACAAAGCTTTCTGCGGGGTTCATGACTGATAATAGGGTCAAATGATCAACTGCCCCTGATCACAGACTTCCTGCGAGATGCAACACTGTAGCCCAAAGTCTTCACCCAAAGTCATGATAACTAGGAGAGAGTTTTTGACTGATAGGCTTGTTCATTGTGGGAGAGCATGAAAGCCCTGAAAAGCCAGGAGATCTGGGTTAAAGTCCTGCCTCTACCGTCAAGTAGACTTGACTTACCCCTCACTCTGGGTAAGTCACTTGACCTGCCTGTGCCTTAGTTTTCTCATCTGGTAAGTGAAGATTTAAACGGTGTTTTGTGAGAGCTTAGTAAGATAATGAAAAGGTACATGCAAAGCAACGCGGTGCTTTAAAAATGTAGCTATGACTTCATTTAGACATTTTGTGGAACAAACACACAGAGAGATGTTGTAACACAAGGATGTAGGAAAGACAAAAGACAGACTTCATTTATTAATCATTTCCTGAGTGTTTATTGCAAGGTGGGCATTGTTTTATGCACACGAGGTGTAGGAGCAAAAAGACAGATTGTCAATTATCTACATTACTGCTAGCATTACAGGAGTTTAAAATTATCTTTCATCTCTTGTATATTTATTGTGCATGGCATAAATCAGCCACACTAGTATCTGCATACTAGTATTGCTTTCAAACACCAATGATAGAAAATGTCCAAAGCAAATCAGAGTAAATTAATTTTTTTGCATTAATTTCTGTTTCTTTCAAATACAAAGATTCATATATAACTACTATCAAAGGCATTTTTTGCCTTTACAGATGGTCAACATTTGTTAAAGAAGTCAGGAAAATGCAGACACGCAGGAATTAGGACATCCTTGCGTCATGGGTCTCTCAGCCTTTTCCTTAACCAGGGGTGGATGCGCTGCACTTGAGGAGGAGGCAAGGGGCAGTCAGGCAGCCTGGAGTTCTCCTGCCCACTCTGCTGGCTCTGCTGGCTCCCCAGCCTACTTCAGCCCCAGCCTTGCAAATTCCAAACTGCTGATTCATGCTCATGATGTGAGCCTAATGACCGTGAACACGCTCCTGTTTTTCTTCTTCAGGCACATTTTCTTGGTAACCAGGCGGATGATATGCTAATGCAAGCTGGCAGACTTGATCTCAAACTACAAAAATACGCTCTGCCATGTGGAGGGGACAAAGGAGGAAAGAGACTTCAAGGCTATCCTTTTGACTCGGGTTTCCATTTTTGTTGAGAAGCACACAGCAAGTGCTCAACAAGGAGATTTGGTATTCAGAGGAGACCCACAGTGACCATTAGGATTTTAAACCACCATGAGCAGTAATTCTTCTCATTTAAAATAAATGTCCTCTAAGCTTTTTTAGTAACACACTTTATGAGACTCCGCTAGTTTCTCGTGCTGTTTCAGACAGCTCTGGGTAAGCAGGAGATGCTGAATCCAGTGAGGCAGAAAAGTCAGAATTTGCCTTTTCTCAAAATCCATCTTGGCACCAACTTGGCTGCATCTTGCTTCTGAGTCATATAGCAAGGGTTCGTCGAAGGTCACCGCAATGCCCTGGACTACTTTGGAGTTTCAATGTATTGCTGTTGAAATAATTTTTAATCTCTTCCTGTCAGCTGGCAAGATGATACAATCATATTACCCTGTGTTGCCTCACAAGTGATTAAAGAACAAGAGCACAGCAAGTCCTGCTTCCCAGCCCTCTCACAGGAGAGCATAGAGGCTTCTGCAGGAAGAACGAGCCTTCGGCAACATACAGATATTCCCAGAAAGACAATTCACAAAGCAGTTTATTAGTGCCTGTGTTTTCAAGGCACTGCTGAGCGGAATGCCAGGGCCATTGGCTCCTGTTTTATTAAGGTTCTTGTCTATCTGACTCAGACTCACAAATTTTCTGGCCACAGACTTGGAATTTACTGTAAAGTGAGTCATCCGGTATGAACCAATGAAAATTCTCCAGGCAAATTCAGTTCAGACTCTGAGTTGTTATTTTTATTCTAAAATGGTCTTTTTCTTTATTATCTGGAAACTCATCAGTTAGGTGAGTCTGAGTGAGTCTGTGTTAAGAGGCTAAAATTAATAAATCCGTCTGGGTAATTTCATGCCAAAAGCCACAACCTTCGGTTGATAAAAAGGAAGATGTTTCATTTCAATTGGAAGGTCACAGTCGGTCTGCTAAGCTGATTTTGAAAACGATATGCTGATAAGCACAGGAAAGGGTAAAGAAACTCCTTACAAAGCAAAATGAAAATAAGAATTTCTTTTTTCATCACACCAGAGGAAGATTCAAATTAATGTCCTCAGAGAGAGGTCACTTTGAGATACAGAGAATCAAAGGTTGGCTACCATAGGTTTAGTTTTTTATAATCTGCTTATAACTAGTTACTTCCTTGATCACTTCAGCACCTACAACTATCTTGAGACAGCTTTTACCACTTTACAATAAAAATACTAGAAATAAACATTTTCTTTTATTTTCAGTACTCTGGAAAGTCAAATTTTATTTGAGCCCAAACAACTAAATTCCGACTCTATCTTTTAAAGTGCTCCAGAGCCAAGACTCTAAGCCATAGAGCCTTATTGCTACAATCATGGTCATCAGATTACCTGTGGAGCTCTTGCTGAATGATGGAGCCAGGAAGGAGCAGCCACTGCAATCTCTTTATGTCTGTAGAGCTGTTGCTAAGCAGTACTACAGGCAGTGTCTAAAGGCCCATCTCCAAGCCTGGAGTGTTCCAAACATCATCTATAAGAAGTCTCCAGAGCTGTGGCATCCCAGTGAGGATGGCTTTTGCATTCAGGCTCCAACAAAAGTGTCCAGGCAGAAAGTTGAAATGGAGGAAGTTATGTTAGAATGACTATCCTCATTACACAGATGAGAAAAGTGAGTCATGGAGTAAGTCAAACTCCTCCACCTCCCAACAACCAAGGAATAAACTAGAACCCATTTTTCTCTGCCTTTGTGTGTTAAGTTAGACATCCACTGGATTATGCCACTTCTTTTGGGGAAGGGAAGAATAGAAAATTGGATGACCCAGCACAACAGATGAATTCTGAGGGTGAAGAATGCAAAAGGAACAAATTTCCATTTTCCTGTTATTTGAAGATGGAAGAGTAGATGTGGGTTCCAGTGAAGAACCAAGAAGCAGTTCCACTGAAAAAGTAGTATTTGACTCAAAGTAACCATTTTGAACAAAATTCTGAAAAGTCGACCTTAAATAGTAAATGACTGAGATAGCAAAGGAATGAAATTATCTGTTCTTCCCCAACAATAAACAGAAAGGGCTAATTCAGTCCATTGTAACTGTTTAACCATATCTCAAGTGGGTGAGCAGCAATCAATGATTAGCACAAAAATGGTCAGAATAGCAGCATGTTTCTCATATGCAAAAAAAAAAGCCAAGAAAATTATCACGGATTGAGAGCATTTTTGTTAGAATATGTGAAAATAAAAAAAATGATAAAGCTGAAGATTAGAAAAACGTGGAAGAGATGGCAGTAAGAGAGCACAGGATAGGCCCCTAGCTTTGTCCTGGAAGCATTGACCTCTCTGACCTTGCCCTCCACAATGTTCACCTGTGACCATCTGTGTCCACCTTCAGTGAATGTATTGTTCCCAAAAGGCTCTTGTTCCTATCAGAGTACCACACTAGAGCTGTGGTCCAGCTCTGTTCAGGAATCCACAGCCCCAGTCCAGATTTTAAAAGGAAAACCAACTGCAGAAATGTAACAAATAAAACAGCTTGCTCAATGAGAGTTACTCAAGTTTAACTATGGATGACTGACCGAGATGAGGAAAAGAGCAAGTACTATCTGCCAGATATAATAGCAGGAACTCTTTATCTGTTTTCTCACTGAATGTCCTTAAGAATTATATGAGATGTGGAGCTATCCCCATTGCTCTAGACACTGAGAACCAAGGAAGTTCTGTTACTTCCTCAAGGTTGGGATTCAGTTCCAGGTAGGCTTTAATCCTGTATGTTATTTACATCATTTCCAACTAATAAAGATGTGAGTGTAATTTATGCACATATCACATTCAAGTATTTCAGGCGGATGTCAATTAACTAACATCTTTGTTATAAAATTATAACAGGTTATCACAGGCAAAATTTTCCATTAGTGCATCTATACTTTTGACTACAGTGAAATATAGACAAGTAATTCTCAATGGGAGGAGTCAGGGAAGAGAAGCACATCAGGATTACCTGAGCAACCTGCTCAAGCAGATCTCCCATTACCCTCCCCTCCCCAACCCCCTTCACGCGTGTTAGTCAATGTTATCAGCAGAATGTGTCTGACTCATAAATGTACTGGGATGGGGAAAAACAACAACGTTGTAACCTCATTTTGTGTATTTTCACATCAATGAATGTTTTTCTTTTTTGTTTTTGTTTTTGTTTTTTTTTTGAGATGGAGTCTCTCTCTGCTGCCCAGGCTGGAGTACAGTGGTGCAATCTTGGCTCACTGCAACCTCCACCTCCCAGGTTCAAGTGATTCTCCTGCCTCAGCCTCCCGAGTAGCTGGGATTACAGGCGCGCACCACCACGCCCAGCATTTTTTTTTTTTTTTTGGCTTCTTTATTATCCTATTTTAAGTAAAGGAATTTCTAGATAATTTTTCTCACATTATTTAGGTTTTCACATGTTTTGATAGTTCATTTTCAACTTCTGCCTCCCACAATTTTACATGTAACCAATATTCTCACAAAAATATGAATGATTGACATCTTCCATTTACTTAACTGACTTACTCTGTACATATGCATACACACAGCTTCATTAATGTACTGACTTCTGATCAGATTTAAACTGTAGCAAATTTCTTCATCAGAAAATAAAAACCTCTAAGAACGTTACAGGAAGTGATTTCAATGGATCAGGATGCTTTATCATCTATTCATTAATGCTGTCAACATCCAGGTACTGCTGAGTGCCTACAATATTCCAAGCAGTTGCATTTTACCAGCTAAAGTAGAATATACCCTCTTGTCGAGTTAGCCATTTACTTATGTCGGAGAAACATCCTTCAGAATAAGGATGCCCTGAACTTTTCTGAGGGCATTCAAAAATACCAGAGTCATTGTTAGTTTGCCCTTGAATGACTCTATGTTTGTTGGAGATAAAGCACTCATGCCTTTCAGGTGACACTTTCTAGATGTCAGCAATTAGTTATAATTATTAATAATTTTGGTTACTATAACTTACCTTATTATGTAGGCTGAAATTTAGGCTTTGAAGAAAAATGGATTGGTTAAGACTTAGAAAACATAAACACACTGAATGGGCCCTGTACACTCTAAATACCTTCATACTATTTGAAGGAATTCATAGTAAAACTTACATCTTCAAGTGAATCTGTACTAGTAGCCATTACTAGATTACTGTACCATCCAGGACACCAGAAAAACTGGAAGGCATGTGAGACTGAGAACCTAAGGCCTGCATCCAAATCTCAGTTTGCAAGTTTTGGAACCACAGATAAATCACCTGATGTCTCTGAGTTCCAGTTACTTCATCTGTAAAGCAGAGAAAATAATGGCTCTGCCCATCATCTCACTAGAATATTATCAAATGATCTAAGGTTTGTAAAAATGTTCCAGTAATTATGAAGTATTTTAATATAAATCAGTTTTTAAAAACTGTTTCAGAAACTGTAAAATACTATATTAATAAAGCATTAGTTTTGCTAGACCTCAGAATTTTATCTTTGATTTTATAATCATGCTGAAGTATAATTAATATAATTGTTTATTGTAAATACTTGCTTACATAATTTGACCAATATCTCTCGGCTCGGTTGCTTCTCTGAACCTGTTACTTCATGCGTAAAGCCTATATAACAATATCTACCTTTAGTAAAGGCAATAATATATGCAAAGTACTTAATCCAGTTGCTTATTATGTAGATTCAATTAATACAAATTATTTCTGTTACAAAGTTATCATAGATTTTGTTCTCCCCACTAACCATAGTTACAAATGTTTATATGACTCCAGGACTGTACTAAATTCTGCTAGTTTTGTAGTCTCCTGTTCATTTTTCTTCTTTTCTCATTTCCTCCCAAAAGCAAAGGATTTACAATGACCATAATTATCATGATAAATCATCGGATGTATGATTAATAAGGTAGTGTGACAGTTATTCTTTATGTTAGAGGCTGTGTCCCACTGAGACATCTGAACAGCGAATCTGCTCTAAAAGATGAAGCCAGGGAGGGTCTTGCATGGTCAGACACAGGTTCCTGTCAAGGTGATTCTTGTCAAAGTTAGAGCCTCACTTTCATATTTTTTTATTTCGTATTTTTTCTTAAAGCGAGTGTTTTGAAAATATTATCCCACCTGCAGGAACATGGTGATTGGTAACACGAAGGCCTGTTTGAGAAACAAAACACTGCTGCAAAAAATCTGATTTAGCATCATGAATTTTATTCAGTTTTAGCATAGAATTTCATTGCTCATCCAGGGGTAACCTAATCTGTCATACAAAGTTGCCTTCTTTTTCATTTCAGAAAGTGCCCGGCTCTTATTGCCTGTGTGCCTTTGAAAAAAAATCAACAGTTTAGAAGGAAGGGGCTCGATACTCTGCTCTCTTTCCCTGCCTTCTGTCCAAGTTCACGAGATTGGCTCTAAAGATTCCTCTCACAATTTTACCAATTTCATCCTGCAGACTGTATTAATGAGTGTCATATCTCAGCAACAATCATTTCATATTAAATTTAGAGTTAAGCTAATGTGGTAGAATGATCCGCATGCCAAAACCTCTTCATTCCTTTTCCAGTCCTTCACACAACTGCAGATTAGAACCAAATGCTCAAATATCCTTCTTATATAACTAAATGGAGGTGAGCGTTTCCCTGTCTCTTTATCTTCCACCCTTGTTCTCCAACTCCCTTTGTATTTATATAACCAGCTGGAATTATAATTTACCGGTGTGCTAAGGGGACATCAGTGATTCTCCAGATGGCTCAAACCAACCCATGAGAGTACATTTCTTTTCACATTTGATCTTAGAATAGCCAGCATGTTCCTAGCAAGAACTAAGCAGTTGACCCATGTATTGCAGTAAGTTTCCTTTTACCTGTTTTCTGATGATGAATACCCATATTCCTTGATATTATCTATCCCCTATGCATCTCTGTATATTTTCCTCTTTAAGATTTTTCTTTATGTTTAATCTGAGGATAAGTAGGAGGGAAGCTTTTAATTTAAAAAAATTATTTGATATTTAAGCCAGCTTCTTCTCCTAGCATATGTTTCAGCTTCTGAAATGCAGGTCTTAAACTTCATGTTGAGAAATGCAGATATTTATTCTAAAAGCATTTCTGAGAAAGTAAAAATATGCCTATAAATAAATGAAGACAAAAGGAAGATGGGGAAGAGAAAGTTATGTACAAAATTTTCTTCTAAAACCTCTGATCAAATTCTCTGCCAAATTGTATAGAATGAAGTTATATAATATCCGTTTGCTTACTGCAATCAAGTGTTCACACCATCAGTGCAGATTTTGCATTTTATTCAGTTTTAATCATCAGAGAAATGCAGATTAAAGCCATAATGCGATAACAACTTACCTGAGCCAGTATGGCCATTATTAAAAAGTCAAAAAACAATAGATGTTGGCACAGATTTACTGAAAAAGAAATGCTTATATGCTGCTGGTAGGAATGTGAATTAGTACAATTCCTATGGAAAACAGTTCAGAGATTTCTCAGGGAACTAAAAGTAGATCTACCATTTGATCCAGCAATCCCACTACTGGGTATCTACTCAAAAGAAAAGAAGTCATTATATCAAAAGGACACCTGCACGTTTATGTTTATCACCGCACAATTCACAATTGAAAATCAACCTAAGTGTCCATCAAAGTATGGGTGAATAAAGAATATCTGGTGTATATATACCATGGAATACTACTCAGCCATAAAAATAATGAAATTATGTATTTTTCAGCAAGTTGGATGGAACTGGAGACCATTAACATAAGTAAAGTAACTCAAGAATGGAAAAACAAATACTGCCATGTTCTCACTTAGAAGTGGAAGCTAAGCTGTGGATATGCAAAGGCATACAGCGTGGTATAATGGACACTGGAAACTCAGAAGGGAGAGGGGTGGGAGGGAAGTTAGGGATGAAAAATCACCTGTTGGGTACAATGTGCCCAACTATTTGGGTGATGGGTACACCCAAAGCCCAAGCTTTACCATTTTATAATTCATCCATGTAACCAAAAGCTACTTGCAACCCTAAAGCTATTAAAAATAATTTTAAGACATAGACACATAGACACTCGAAGACACTAAGCCTAATAAATTCAGGCATTACTATGAAATTCACAATATAATTCACTGAGTAAATTCAAATTTACTTGTTACTCTGTTAAAAAAAATAAAATGTCAAAAAATAAACAAATAATGAAAAGCAAGAATTCTAAAATGATCCTAAGAACTATAAATAAACTAGCAATGAAAAATGTTCATTAGAAATGATAATGTATATATAATATACTATATATATATAAAATAAAGAGCCAAAGGAGCAATATATGATAAATGATTCTTATTCTAGTCTAAAACCAACCAGATGCAGCAAAATAATGTTTATAGTAAATGAAAATATTCTAAGTTCAATTGTCAAAATGACTTTATTGGGCCAGATTGAGAGTAAAGATGTACAACTATTATTAAAATATAAGCAAAATTTAAGAATATTAGGATGTTTATATTCATATAAAATAAACCATAAAAGCTTTTCACTGCCTATTCTGAATTTTCACAGTAATTCTACTACAGTGTTTATTCACTCATTTGTTCACCCAACATACCCACTGTGTGCCTGTACTATGCATATTTGTTGAGAGTGAGTACAGTAAGAAGCAAAAAAAATTAAAGAAATGTTAAGGAAATGTCAGCACCCTGCCATTCATGGTGACTGCCTCGGTTTCCCTGCAGCCTAGGAAGAGGGTCGCAGCTAATATAGATGGAGGCAGGATTCAGATGGCTTTCTTTGCTATACTCTGGAACATGGGGTTTGTAAGACGGATTTTGTCCTTTATCCATAGGTAAATGGGAAAACTGATCATTTTGAACAGATGAGGGTCACTTATTATCAAACTTCCTCAGAAACTCACAACGGCAGCAATGTGAAGGGTGTCGTGGGAGGGTGTGAAACTGTAGACCCACATGCATTAGAAGACCATCAGCAGAACGAGATGAGAGACGAGGAGGGCCTGACTAGAAAGGTGGAGTTTAAGAACTTAGTGATGTAATTTTCAGGACTTAGTGATGATTAGACAACAGGATTGAAAAAAAAAAAAAGACACAAGTCTAGTGTGGCTCCTGGCTTTGTGTCATGAATAGCTTGGTGAATTTCTAAAACGAGGACTGCAGAAGGAAAAGTAGGTTTGTGGAAGATGGTGTCGGCTTAGGACATGTGAAGCATCTGAGATGCATCTCAATGGTAGACAGTTGAGACAGGTAAGTCTTGAGTTCAGGAGAGGCCTGAGCTGGGTAAAAATATTTGTCAGATTTACAAGTCATCAGCATAGGTGACTGTTGAAACTCAGAGAGTAATAAGCTTGCCTGGAGACAGCTTGTAAGGAAAACAAAAAAAGTCTCAATAGCAGACTCCTGGAGAATGTAAACACCTAAGTTATCATTAGAACAAGAGAAATTAGCAAAGGAGAATTTTAAATAGGAAGGAGGACTACCAGGAGAGAGTCACGATTCAGAAGGGATGGGAAAAAAAAATTTCAAAATTAAATAAGGTAAGGACTGAATGATAACGTCGTCTTTGGCCGTAATTATGTCATTGGTAAACTGCCAGAGCAAATTAGTATGGTAAATTGCAGAGGCTATGACCAGTAAAATTTAATAGGCACCAATCTTATCAATGATCATGTCGTCAATTCTAAAAATTACATAGAAATAACTTATTCATTAGAATAAGTTTGTTTTAGAATGAGAAAGTATTTGCATATGCTACATAGAAAATTGATTTAGAAATTATATTTTCTAGAAGAAAATTCCTTCCAGTTAAAAAAAAATTCTGATTAAAGTAATTGTATTTTGGGAATATGAGCCCCCACTTTTGGCCTTCGTGGAGCAATTGATACTGGACTAACCCTCCTGTTGTATACAGCTAGAAAGCTAGACAAAATATGTTAAATAATGTTTTCAGACACTGGAAAATAGGCAGCACAAGGCAGTGATATCTGAAGAAGAGAAATAAAGAAAGATGAGCCCTGTGATCACCCAAGCTTTCTGAGAGGCAGAAAGAGGAACCTAGGCAAAGCATAAATATCTCACTCATTAGAGCTTGCAGAGTGTGAGGTATTTGGAAGAGCAGAACAGAAATGGAGAGAAGGGAGTACACAGAGCAAGCGCTCCAGAAACCTTCACAGGGCTAACCTTGAGTGGTGGAATAAAGCTGTCCGTGACGAGGGACACTTAAGACTGAAGTAACTGCCAAGGAACTATAAATTTAACAACCAATGGAGCTTGCACAGAGCTGGACTGTATTCATGCTCCAGCCAACCAGAGTGAAGAGAACCTGAGGTACACTCTGATATTCAGTAGAGATTAGAGAATAGCCATGACTTAGGAAAAGGCCGAACCTAACAAAACAATAAAAGATGCTCTGTAACAGCCCTAACTAAAGTTAAAAACAAACACTGAAAAGATCAAGCTGATTCCCAAGTAAGTTGCTTTCTGACCAAAATAAACTTAATACTCTTTAAAAGAAGACAATAAAACCCAGATAGTCAGCAATGAAACATCAAACATGTCCAGCATCCAATAAAAATTTATTTCACATACAAATAAGTAGGAAATCATAACCTATAATTACAAGAAAAATCAGCCAATAGAAATAAACCCAGATAGGTCAGGCACAGTGGCTCATGCCTGTAATCCCAGCACTTTGGGAGGCCGAGGCAGGCAGATCACTTGAGGTCAGGAGTTTGAGACCAGCCTGGCCAACATGGTGAAACTCTGTCTCTACTAAAAATACAAAAATTAGCTGGGTGTGGTGGCAGGCACCTGTAATCCCAGCTACTCGGGTGGCTAAGGCAGGAGAATTGCTTGAACCTGGGGGGCAGAGGTCGTAGTGAGCCGAGATTGTGCCACTGCACTCCAACCTGGGCGACAGAGTGAGACTCCATCTCAAAAAAAAGAAAAGAAAAAAATAGACCCAGGTATTGTGAGAGGATGAATCAACAAGCTAGGTTTTTAACTATTAAAATAGGTATTTAAGCTATTATAAATATGTTCAAGGATTTAAAGGAAATCATGAACAAAATAAGAAAATCAAACCTTAAAAAAGAACCAAATTGTATGTCTAGAGCTGAAAAATGCAATATTTGAAATTAAAAATTCACTGGATCAGCTTAAAAGCAGATTAGATGCCTCAGAAAAAGAGATCAGTGAACTTAAAGGCAGAAAATAGACTTTAAAGAGAAACACACTAACAGATTTAGACCAATAATAAATCCATTACTTTAGGTGAAGTGGGAAAATTCCTTCAAAAACACAAATTGCCAAAGCTGAAAAAAGAAAACAGAAAATCCAAATAGCCCTGTATTTAGTAAAGAAATTTAACCTTAATTTAAAATCTTCCCCCTACACACACACACAAAAATAGGTCTGGATAACTTCACAATATCGTATCAAATGTTTAAAGATGAAATAATTCCATTGTACATAATTTTTTAATAAAATAGAGACATGGGGAACACTGCTCAATAATTACAAAATAATAGAAATCATTCCAACAAAGACTCACAAGAATTGTAAGAGGAAAGATATTTTTCTGAATATTATGGTTGAGAATAGAGCTATGAAGAATCTGAGAGTTAACATACAGGTAAAGGGTTTCACTAGGCAGATATACAGTCATTCTAATTTGGAGGAATGACATGGAATAATATGAAGTAAAATAGTGTATATGCTTGGGAAGTGGGTACAATTGGACCATCTCATTGGATTCATTTCAGGGACTTTTAGGGCTAGGTTTAGGCTTCAAAAATAGATAATGTCATAACCATACAACACCTTGCATTCCAAGGAAAGGGGTTTGGATTTTTATTCCGGAAGCAGTTGGAGAGTCAAGGAAAGTTTCTGAGCATGGGAGTGGCATAGTCAAACAGAAATTTTGGAATCTTGATCCGATAAAAGCTATTTGGCTTTTTATCAGAAAGTTTAGGACAAACAAGACAGGACAATCCTGCAGTGGCCTGCTGTTCCTTGGGAATGGAAAGGAGAATGCAGTACTGAGAGAAAGCCTCAGGGTAGATTCAAAGGACATCAGCCCCAAAATAATCACATTCACATTCTCTAAGCATCAAGATTTAAAATGAATACGCTACTGCAGGCTGTCATTCCTAAGCCCCAAATGAACCTCATATGGGGTGAAATTTTATCAGTAGTACCTTACCCGTGTGAGAAAATAAATATTACTTCAATTTGTGCTGTATTCTTGATCTGTTAAAACAAACTAAATATGGCCTGAGAAGGACTCTGTATTTCTAAAAATACAGAGTATGTATGCTAAAAAATAGAATTAGCTAAACATAAAATTACCTGTGCAGCTGCTGACACTTGTGGCCTATGGAGAAATACATCAAATGTAGATTATAAAAATTCAGTTGTAGGGGATTAATGAAAAGACATTTAGTCAAGTGAGTAAACTCCTCATCTAGCTCATTCTTTTATCTACTTAATTTTAGGTGGTTTGGATTATGGGGACCCTGGGTAAGGAGCATATTCCAAACTCTTGGTTTTATCCTCCCAATAGTCATAATAATAGCCTCCCTGATGCACTGTATTTTCTCAAAGTTTTTAAATGTTTGCATGCAGCCATCTCTAGAACCTCAAATAGTCTCTCTTCAACAGGAATGACAAAAGCTGAAAGAAATGTGTGACCATGAGGACACTGTAAACCATGAATGACATGCTGAAACCGGAAACCCAAGATGATCATAACTGAGAGTGGCGCTAACATCATAAGTTTTAGTCATACTCTCACCTAAGTAAGAACCTGGCCAAAAAAACGGGAATACTTTTTAAACAAAATTATGGGAGGCCATTATTTTGGACTGAGCTCATGCACTAGGCCCCAACAAACCAAACTAAAATAGAGTCACTCATGCTAAATGTGACATAGTCAAGCTAAGCCTTTAAGAAAACACATAGATGCTAACATGAACAGACCAGGTTTTGTTTTTCTCCTGTTAGCAGAATGTTCCAGCATAAGGAGGTACCCTCTACTCGGTCCTTATTACCTCCTTGTAAAACTCATTGTTCTACTGTTTCCCAGTGAGTTTCAAAACCATATAAGTACATTTACGATAGTGATAGTAACATCAATGACTAAGGTTTTGGTCAATCTCTCAATGTTGAGAAAATGACCAAAAGGGGAGAATTGTCAGAGCAAACTAAATGTGGTCTGAGAAGGACTCTATACTTCTATAGTTGCGTCCTTGTGGAGGAACTGTAACCTAGCTTAATAGACAAAATTAAAAACCTAACTTATTAGTACATACCTGTAAAAATAGCTGATTGTTGGCCAATCCCAGTGGCTATATTTCAACCACTCATAGACTGTGTAATGTTCAAACTACATTCAAACAAGGCAATTCCTGAGCTATAATCAGTCTCACTCTTTCTGTACCTCACTTCTGGTTCCTGTATGTCACTTTTTTCGGTCTATAAATTTGTTCTGACCGTGAGGCACCCCTGGAGTGTCTGTGAATCCGCTGTGATTCTGGGGGCTACCTGATTTGTGAATCATTCATTAATCAATCAAACTCTTTTAAATTTAATTTGGCCAAAGTTTTTATTTTATCAGATCTAAAATGACACTTAAATTTAGTCCCAAATATCTGTGCATGAAATCTATTTTAGGTAAGACCCATGAAGCTCTCTGCCACAATTTTTAACACAACACTAAGTTCAAGTAAATTTATAATGGGAAGCAATTATCTATATACATTGTACATATATTAGATTTTCTATTGACTTTAGGAAGATGAACTGATCTTCTGAATTTGAAAATGATCAATGCTGATTAAATCAGATATATTTTATGTCATCTATAGTTTTATTCTTTTGCTTTCAAAATGAAACTGGACTAATGCATGTTTTTCTCTCCTCAATTAACTAAGGTCTATGTCCACATATCTTTGAGGTAGCATCTAATCCTCTACATTTCTCTAGTGAACATTGTCAGGGGACTAAGGCAGACAAGAATATGATATGCTGTGATTTCACAGCAGTAAATAAACCACAGCAATGAAATTAACATTGTGAATTTGTTAACAGGGCAATTGATATATGATAATTTTCATGACAATCATTGTAAAGAAAGACGCTGTTTCCATGCCACTCTACTCCAAGCCAAAAATCAAAACAAACAAAAAGCCCTTAAAATATGAATAGTTAGTGTCGAAGGAAAATTATGAATACTTTAAGTGCTGTTCTTTTGAGTGAATATAGAAAATATTCACTCACCCCTTCATTCATTTGTTCAACCAGCATGTGCTGAGTTTTGCTCTCCCTTGGGCACTGCAGTGGTTTGAAGTGAGTGAGATCCAGAGCCCTCCATAAGGGGAACAGGGACCAGCACTCATGTAACTCCAGAAAATTATTAAGGTAATATTGTAAGCAAAAGCTCCCCTTAAAACACTTTGCAGGCTTGAAAACAATTTTCAAAAATCATGAAAATGAAAGAATGCATAAAATCCCTCACATTTCTCAAGTCTTACAGCTCCATAAGATTATGAAATTATAAAATATTGTTTTATTTTATAATAGTTTTTAAAGTTTTAAAATATCATCCTAGCAATATTTAATGCAAAAATACTCTCCTTAAGAAGTCATTTGCACACAATAAGAACTTACTGTCTGACAGACACTGTAACAAGAGCTGTTCCTTTGCTGAAAAAGCTCACAGTCTAATGGTAGGACTCCTATTTGCATGCACCTTACAATTTACCAAGGGATTGTTTTTTAACCCATTTGATTCTAACAACATCCTGTGAATTAGGGAGGCAGGTAATGTGCTATTTTTCTAGAGATCAGCTAGAACACCAAGACCTCACGTTTGTACAGCTGGTAAGTGGTGAAATAAACATGAAACATCTAACTCCTAATCCAATGCTCTTTCAAATGCAACACACACAAACACGTATTCCCTTTCAAGTTTTCTGCTGCACATGGTCGTGAAATTGTGGGTTTACACCAAATGTGAAAACGTTGGTTTACATTTTCTTAAGTGAAATCTCTCACTATATCAGATTATGACTCCATCATCAGGTGGCTGATGTACAAGGAAAAGAGTAGGCTTTATAATTATACAGGGCCAATTACATGGCGGGTCCTGTCTTACCACAATACATGTATTAAATTAACTAATCCTCAGGATAATCCTAGAGAGTAACCTTCTGTTATCATCCACTGTGTTATCATCCTCATAATAATGGATCTCCTCATATCCATTATTATAATCCATAATAATGGATCGTAATATCCATTATTATGAGGAAATTTGCTTTATAAAGGAAACACGAAAGTTAAATAACTTGCCCAAGTTGATGTAATTAGAAAGTGACAGGGATTTATTAGGTTGGTGCAAAAGTAATTGCGGGTTTTGCCATTATTTTCAATGGCAAGAACCACAGTTACTTTTGCACCAATGTAATAATATGACGCAATTTGGCTCTAGAGCTAGCCCTATAATATCTCATGATATTTAAGAGAGAAAGGCTATTTTTCTGCTCCAAAAGATACTCATTAGCCAGGTGCAATGTCTCATATATATTTCAATAGTTACATTTTAAGGCAAATATCAGCATGTGTCAGTATTACATACAACATACATTTTGAACCATTGCCTGATAACATTTTAGCATGAATTACTTCATTGGATTAACTAGTTACTAGTTACATAGCTTGGCTATTAGGATTGGGTCACAGGATAGAAATATTTTGAAGGGAATGAATGTAGATTGATGAAAAGCATAGAAAACCTTCTAGAAGGTTAGGGCTGCGTGTGGGCTGGTATAAAGGTGCCCTTGGAAAAAAAGGGGATGCTATGAGAACACTGAATGCTTAAACTGGGGAAGAAGAGGGAATAATGAGCCCAAGAGAAAAAGTCAGTTGTCAGCAGACATCCCACAGAGTTCCCACTCTGGGGGTGTAAGTAGACACGTCACCTCATTATACTATAATGAAGCATGTGTTCTCATAAAGATGTGTGCACAGTTCAGAGAAGGTCTGAAAAAACCCTGATTGACTTCACCAGGGTAGGGAGAAAGGTCAGAGAAGAGACATATCTGAGGAGGTAGCTCCTAAGGAATGGACAAAAGATCGCCAGGCAGAAAAGGGGTTACAGTAGGTGGCTATTGTGATGTTTTGATTTCTGGAGCATTCAAACAACAAAATGATTGAAGTATTTTAAATAAGTAGCAAAACATTTTACTTTACTACTAAAGATAACATATTTCAAAATGAGGTAGTATAATGGAATCGCCAAAATAACTGATAATAGATTCTTTTCTGTGACAAGTTTGAGTAGATAACAAACCAACCAGAAGGCACTAAATGTCATGAAAAATGGGGGAGAAGGCCCTCGCTACAGGAAGTGGCAGGAGACATAGCATTTAATGAGTTCCTCCTATGTGGTAGTTTTTTGCTTATATCTTTTAATTGTATTTTCAAAACAAATCTACCTGATGTTATGCCCACTTACAATTGAGAAAACAGAAGTCTAGAGAAGTATCTGCCACCAGTAAGTGGGAGACCTAGAATCTGAATCCAGGCAGGTATGATTCTCAAGTTCATGCTCTTTCTAGAGTATCATTTGCTCCATTCTCCCTGCCTTTTTCACTCTAACCTCCTTAGGAAATACAGATAGGACAGTTCCATCGAGGATCTAAAAAAACCTCCTTCAGCAATGCCCCAGCAAACCCTTGTTTAGGCCTAGCTAGTGGAAACTTAGAGGAGGAAAAATCGGGAAAATTAGCAAAGCTTTCTTCCTTCTCCTGAATGCTCTTTGCCTTGGAGCAAGGTGTTCCTTTTGTTGCCATGTGTCTTCAGCTCTGGATATCTGACTGGGGTCAGGAAGACCAGAGAGGACAAAGCAAAGAGGGATACTTAAGACTTGACTATACATAATAAGGCTTTAAAGGAAAGGAGAAAGGATCTTGAGGTTCCTACATTGCCCAGTAGAGTACTGCAGGACAGAAGAGCAGAAAAGGTTTAAAGCAAAAGCCCCAGGTAGGAAAAAGAGTCCAGATGGATTCATATTAGAACCTAAGCACAAATGTAGGTAGCTGGATAAGACACAAGTCTTAGAGAGGTGAAGTTTCCCTAATGTATGTGACCAAAGGAGAGAGAGCTGCAGCAACAAAGTTACAGGCAGCCAGTCTTCCCAATTCTTTCTAGCATCATTAAAGGAAATAGAATGGTAGAATGTTCTTGGAAAGGACCTACTCAGCTGTAACATCAGAGGGTAGGAGACAGGGTATGCATAGGAAACATATTGAGTAGAGACCCAAGGAGCTGGTGAATGCCAAGGAAGTTCTCAAGAAGGATGACAATCCCCAGGTAAAGGGTGAATTGTGGTTAACTGTTATCTAGGATCTTCTCACTCTCCTTTATCCAGCACTCCGTTCCCTCTCCTCATATCAGGATTATGATACTGCTCTGAAATCATCAGCAGCTTCCTTTTATTTAGGGAATGATCCACACTTCTCTGGCAGGCATTCAGTATGCTTTCTAATGTGGCCCAACTTCCCTTTCCAACCTGGTCTTCTATTCCTACTGTAGGAACCCTCCACCATGTTAAACTGATATATGCCCCATTTCTAAATAAATGTTGTTGTTTCCTACCTTCATGCCTTTTTTTCTCTGTATTACCTCTGCCCCAGTGCCCCTCCTTTATTTCCTACTCTCTTGCCCACTCTGAAGCTTATACACAGTATGGAGTGCACAAAAGTTGTCCCATAGAGCCTACATCCAGGTTATATTTCTCTGTCTTATCTCCTTGATACTTTGTAAACTCTTGAAGGCCAATGAAATACCTAGTTAAACTATTAATCCAAGGCATAATTCCTTATACACTACGGACAGTCAACATATAACAAATAGATGAAGATACTAAAAGGAATAATGAATATATTGACTAAGGAGACCTGGAAGGATCATTTGCCAATATTTAGTCTAATGTCTTTATTTTAGAGATGAGGAAATTTAATTCCAAGGAAGTTGACAATCTTGATCTGTATAATAACCAGTAGAGCCAGAGCCAGGACTAAGAGGAACAGCTAACATAATTTGACTATCTACCAGGCACCAGGGGCAGTATAAGACTACTAATTTCAACTTAATTTATCCTTTCAACAATTCTATGAGGTAGTTCACTAGAAAGAAAGTCACACAGAAAGACTTGTAATTCACACCACATCACATTGCTTTGTAAATAGCAGAATCAAAATTTGAAATATACTCAAACTGGTGGCAAAGTACCCATGTTTAACCATGACTCCATTCAATTAGGGCTTCTGGTAATCTAGCCATCATTTTACTATGCCGTTATATCTCCAGTCTGTTAGCTCCGTAGTTTATTTCATGTGCATAAAGAAGGGGACATAAAAATATGGGCTAACCACAGGTTCTTGCTATAAAATGAAAAGCTTAGAAAAAAATCACACACTTAGGCATTCACTGATAGCACTAATAAAGCTAATAAATAAAATGAAATTAGTTCAAGCCAATAAGTGATTCCAGTTAAGAAACGACGTATAGACCCTACTTAAATTTGCTACTTAGTTGTCCTCACAGCAGTAATAAACAGACGCATCCTTTGCTGAAACACAAACTTAGTTATTCTGAATCCACAATATCTTCCATGTTTATTGTCATATATTTGAAAGAAAAAAATTACACCATATTGGTAGCATTCATGGAGGTTTTGGAGTTTGTGTTGTTATTGATGATTACGGTATAATGGTAACAATATCTCAATTCCAAGTTTTCTTCATGTATAAGTAAGGTTATTTTCTAGAGCTTCAGAAACTAAAGCCTGTCTCACAGAAATGAATTTTGAATTGTTTTATGCTTAGCTTTCCCTGCTAATTAAATTCCAGTTTATACTTTATAATGGTGTTCCCTTTTATTATTCATTTTATTTCTGTGTGAGCTATCTCTAGATTAGAATTTTGAAATTTTCTCAAGAAAATGTAAATCTTGACTTTCTGTTAATTATAAGAGGAACTGAAAAAGCAAGTGAGCAGCATTTTGATTTTCTCTGAAGTTGTATATTTGTAGTTAAAATCCACAGTTTTGAAGGTTACCCCAACCAGACCCCCACCGATTGGGAGCATCCTCTTTACGACATCTTGGAGGGTAGACTCTGCTTTCCCAGCTCAGCCCAATAGATCCTCCTGAAATTCAATTGTGTCCCTGCTGCTGTGCTACTCACAGCCCTTCTGGATTTTTGTTGTCCACCCTCCTTAACATGGCTTATCCATTCATGCCTTGGGTCCTTCCCACCCTCCAGCCTCCTCTCTCACCCCTCCGGTTCCAGCAGTCTATTTACCACCATGTTGCATTTTTTGTCACTGAACATCTAGAGAACAAACCTAACACTTCTTCCTCATGACCATCTCTCAAATATTTAAGTACAGCTATTGTGTACAACCTAAGTTTTCTATTATTCAGTTTAATCAATTGCTCCAATTCTGGTCATTCATCAATAATTATGTCCCACTCTGTCCATGTCTTTGATAAAACCTGATAAAGCTGAATACAAGATTTCAATATGGTCTGTTCTGTTCAGAGAATAATGGGCTTTTACATTCTTTGTTCTGGGCACTAAACTTCCATTTACGCAAAAGATATTGGAAGCCTTTTCATCATTCACATCCACTATGTTGTACTGGCCAACTAAAACCTTATACTAATTTCCATTAAGTTAAAGTTTCCAAAATCCGTATTTTGCATTTAATGTTTTAAACATAAATATGGTTATTTATACTCATTTCTGTTGAATTTCATTAATATTTTATTCACCATTTCACCCTGTTGAGAATTTTCATCTTTCAGAAGCCTATGTCTGTTATCATTCAGAAATTGGATAAACTGGCCATCTTTGTCTTCATTCAAGTTATTGATAAAGTTGAAAAGGACAGGGCCACATACTTTGACGGCTGCTGCCATATTACTATCCTCAAAGTCATATTTCTCCATTTCACTCATGATGAAATTTAGAGACTCAAGAGTATCTAAATAATATTACACGTTCTTGATAAATTCATGTTAGCTATTTGTGATTTAAAAATCCTCATATTCCTTTTTGGAAATACATTAAGCATTGAAATCACATTTATAATCCCAGAATGACCTTTTCTGCTTAGAAAACATAGAAAAAATGTCTTATAAACCTCCTCTAATTTCCATATTTTTAAGATAATTTATAATGGTTCTACAATTGTATTAGCAACTTCTTCATTATAAGAGAAATATGCTATAATCATCTCCTTACCTATGCTGGTATTTGACTTTTTTCTTAACCACAGTGACCCTACTTTTCCTAATGTGAAAATCATTTCTTTTGATAGAAAAGACAGAAGTAAAAAATGAGTTAGAATTCTAAAATATGAGTTGGTTTTCATGTAATTTAATCCATACTTTTTGAGATCACACTAAATAAGAGCTGAAGAATGCTCAAAGTTGTTAAGAAAAAAAGCAGCCAGGGACGGTGGCTTATGCCTGTAATCCCACCACTTTGGGAGGCCAAGGCAGGTGGATCACCTGAGGTCAGGAGTTCGAGACCAGCCTGGCCAACATGGCAAAACCCTGCCTCAACTAAAAGTACAAAAATCAGCCAGGTGTGGTGGTGGATGCCTGTAATCCTAGCTATTCAGGAGGCTGAGGCAGGAAAATCACTTGAACCTGGGAGGTGGAAGTTGCAGTGAGCCAAGATCACACCATTGCACTCCAGCCTGAAAGACAAGAGCAAGACTCTGTCTCAAAAAAAAAAAAAGAAAGAAAAGAAAAGAAAAAGAAAAAGAAAAGAAAAAAGTATTTTTCTGACTCAGTCACTTTCAGTAGAATTTCAGAGAGCCATAACCTGTCTTCCATCCACTCCAACTTTCCCCAAACTCATTAAGGAAGCCTTGATGGGCCTTACACTTGTGCTTCTGAATGTACGGGTGAATGAGTTCCTTCATTTCCTGGTGGGCAATAGTGCTCCTTTGTCGTGGCCAGGAGCACTATTGTCAAAGCTTTAGCATCCTGCTTTCCATTCCGCTGCTCCCATCTATGGTGTCACAGTCCCAGATTGCCAACCCCAAACCTCCTCTCCCCTGTTGTGGGCACACTACCCAGGGTTCCATGTCTCTCTGACTCCTGCCCACTCTGACGTCACCTGCTGCTTGCCTGCTGTGTCTCCTTGATACAGAACAGTCACTTTGCTGAAGCAGAGGAAAGCCTTTCACCCATGACCAGCTGTGTGGGGGTGTTACTTTCTCCTCTTTTCCAAGTTCTAACACAAATTTCTGTAGTTGAGGGTTTTGATAATCTGAGTAATACACCCAGGCATATCCGAGACTCCCCATGCCTTCTGAGAGACCCATTGTTTTCAGCATACTCTTGGACGTAGTCTTTTTGTTACATTAGGATAAGTTATTTCCTACAGGAAACTCCTGTTCCTCATAAAAGAAGCATTTTCCCTATATCCAAATAGCACCTCTCTTCCTTTTCTTGGGTATATTTGACCCTAGAATTCTACAACACAATTAGAAGATTGTATAATATTTCAGATTTGTGGTAACTTAACACTTTCACAAGAATACACACACACACACACACACACACACACAGATACAATTGAGTCTTATTCACAGTAGTTAAGTTCTAGAAAGTTACATCGATCCCTGAATTAGCAAATACTGAATTATTGCTCCTAGGGGAAATACAGAATTAGTTTCATGTGAGCCTCTAGTGACATTTTTATCAAGTGATCAATATATAACCTTGTTTTATGTGCATTTCTGTAAAAACACCTTATTTAATATATATTACTGATTCATTAACATTGATCTAACAGTCAATAGCACAATAACTCAAGCCTACTCTCATGTATTTCTTCTGGGAAACACACCACAGCTTTGTTGCACTGAGGAATGCTAGACAGCACTTCACCACTATGCTTGGGGGCCATTTGAACAGCAAAATCACCAACAAAAAATACAAACATGCAAAAAGGTGCCAGTGAACATACCATGAAGAGAAAGAACCCTTATTTACACTGTGAGAAATGAAACGAGAAAGCAGAGGGCAGAGAGTCACCTTGTTCCATGTAAGCTGGGAACATGCGCACATTGCATGACAAATTTTTCATCACCCTGCATATGCCCAAAAATGACCATAAAAGTAGCAGAGTATTGACTTGGGGGTTACAAAATTCAGTGCGTATGCAATTTTGTGAATCTGAAATAATGAGGTTCCACTGCATGTGTACTGGCTATATGTATAACCTCATTTTTTGAGGGTTTCAGTGAGTGTTGTGCCGGGGGGAGACACCACTCTCCTGCTGGGCACTTCATCCCCTCCCTTCCTCCCACCTTGCCTTTGAAACTCTAACTCACTTTCCACTTGGTAAACAGCAACCCTCATAACCACTGGGGAGGGGCCCTCTTCTCTGTACTGTTTCCTTCATCTTTCAACCAGTAACTTTATCTCCAGTCCTGGAATTATTCTTTTATTCCCAGTCTAAGTTTTGTTCTTTTTTTTAAGAATATTTTTATCTTCCTTGTTGGTATTATAATGAATGTTACATAGGCAATATATAAATAAAAGAATGTTCAGTGAATTTTACATATCCCCCCCTACCGCTGCTCCTAGTCACCTAGTTCCTTTTCTTCTTGGCAGGGGCAACCACCCCCACATTACTTATGTATCTTTCCAGAGATATTCTGTTCATATCCGAGTGTAATAGTTTCATGTAAATAGTATCCCTCTGTATAAATATATATATGCATCTTGCTTTTTTCACTTATTGATGAATCTTGGGGGTAGTTCACACCAGTATACGTAATCTGGCAAACATTATACAACCATTATCCTCGTATTATATTGTGTGGGTAATCGATATGTTACACACAATTCATGGGATGTCTTTGATCCTTTGATACTTATGCCATGAGAATAATCATCTTCTGCTTCCATGTAAGACTTGAACAGAGCACATGACTTGATTTATATGCCTTTGATAACTTGAGTCTCAATACAGAAATTAGAATGCCCAGTCCAAGGTATTATTCAAATGCTTGGATCTGCATTCAAAGGTTAGGCTCTCATGCCAAGGCATGATTTTGGTGGCTGCTTGGCTGCATTGAAGCAGAGGTTATGGTGGGTGTTTCTAGCTGCTCCTTTCCCACTGGGGCAGGGATACTCTTCCTCACTATCTGATACTTACAGAAGGATTAAAGCAGGCTCTTTCTTTTGATGAATGCTTCCCTGAGTTCCCCAGAGAACCATTGGTGGAAAACTGTCTCTTGCATTTCCTTTGACTGAGGCAGATCTGAGTCCTGGGTATAGCTACCAGCAACAGCTTCTGACTCCTTCCTTGTCCACCTTCCTTGCTATCATGTTTCCTAGTCCAGGGGCTATGCAGAACTCCTGTATTAATTTCCTTGCTGCTCTAACAATGTACCACAAACTCAGTGGCTTGAAACAACACAAATGGAGTATCTTACAGTTCTAGAAGTCAGAAGTCTGACATGGGTATCACAAGGCTAAAATCAAGGTAGCTGCAGGGCTGTGTTGCTTCTGGGGGCTCTAGAAGAGAATCTATGACCTTGACTTTTCTAGCTTCCAGAGGCTCTCTGCATTCCTTGGCTCATGTTTCCTTCCATCTTTAAAACCAACAATGGCCAACTGAGTCTTTTTCATGCTGCATCGTTCTGACACTAACTCTCTTGCCACCTTTCACTTACAAGGACCCTTGTGATTACATGGGGCCAAGGATAATCTCTCCACCTCAAAGTTGGCTGGTTACCGCTTTAATTCTGCCTGCAACTTTAATTCCTTTTGCCATGTAACTTATATTCACAGGTTGCAGGAATCAGGATATGGATATCTTTGGGAGGTTGTTATCTTGCCTACTACATCCACTATCCAGTCAGTTATATCTGTGTACAGGAAGCCTATGTCTATCTGTACATAGGTTACAGTTACATTGGCTATCTGTGCAAAGGTTACTCATAACCTATGCACAAATAGCCAATAACCATGCCTTACTTGCTCTGACAAATGTAGTGCCACTGATGTCAATGCAGATACCTTATGGACTGTCACGGGCACTTGAGATTTCTTGAGCATGGCCCAGCACCGAGTTCTCGGGAACACTCAACTTCAAGGAACACATTTCTGAGTGATCCTCTCCAGCAACAGCAAACCTCAAGTGCTATTATCTCTCTGCTTCTCCCTCTCAGCAATAACCATAACCCTTACAGATCCTCTCTCCAATCTCTAACCCTTCCTTATCATTCTTTATCTGGGCTGATGGGTCCAAGAGTCATAAAACCATTTCTATAACATTTCCCTGGTAACCCCTGAACATGGAGATGTGTGTTGTGGTTATTTAGTATCTAAAATTCCCTTGACTGACATCTTAGAAATTTTATTTTTAACAACCAATTCCTGGTATTTTGTTGTTTATTATTACAAATGATTCCGCAGTGAATGTTCTTATACATACATTATTTCATACATGTTCAAGTTGTTAGATAAGATCAAATAGAATTATTTAATGGTAGAAAGTCCCCATTTTTATTTTTGATGGATATTGCCAAATCGATGTTTATACTAGTTTACATGCCTCTGTACAGACATATATACCAAATTACACTGGAGCAAACAACTGAAGGTCACTGTTTTCCCCCGCAACCATTAACAGGACATAATGTCAACCTATTGACTTTGTCTATTAAAGTGATGATATATACTTCATTGCATTTCTCTTCCTCCGAGTAGAAATGAACATTTTATAAACATGAACAATTTGCAATTACAGCTGTTTCCTGTGTGTTTTTATATGTTTTCTAGTAATGTTTAACTGACTTAAAAGCAGCACAAAGCCAAAGTAGGGCTGAAACTAATTTTGAGAATCTTCCCAAGGGAAAGAAATCAGGAAAACTGAAGGTTGGGCAACAAGAGCCAATAACCAGAGCTGTGAAGCCCCAGACCCTATTAAATGTTCTAATTCTTCCAAATTTTGTTTTGACCATATGCAGATTGAAGAATAATCATAAAGACCTTCTTATGATTCTAGTACTATCTCTTTCTTTCCCTCTTAAGGGAGGATACAGAAGCAGTGGCTCCATTCCAAGGGATGTAGCAGAAGTCATTATTTGATTATAGATTTCTGGAATGAGTGCTCTTTCCTCCTAATCTTTTATACTTAGATAAGTCACCAAAACCCAAGTAGTTATTCACTGAGCTTATGTCAACAAGGCTACAGTGGATAAATCAAGTAATTTTTTAAAAATTATTAAAGCAGGACCTTGGCTTTCTAACTCTTAAACTTCTAGTGAGAGGTTTCATTTATGAAAGATAGTTTAACTTTGCATAATATTCTCTTAAGATAACTTTTATCTAGGACTTTACAGATAATTTTCAAAGGATTAAAACTCAGTCTTTGCTCAGTTTTATCACAGCAGAGTTAATATCATCTTTTCCCAAATGACCAATCATTCCAATGTGAGGAAACTTCTGTTTACATGTTTTCAATTAGAATTTATTTAAATATTAGAAGTGGATGAAAAACAGATGACAAAACTATTTAGGTCTACCTTCAATGTAAAAACATTGAGAATATAAACATCAAAATAATATTGATACTTACTTTGACACCCCTAAATTGTGTGTTCCTTTTTTTAAATTGTACTTTAAGTTCTGGGATACATGTGCAGAACGTGCAGATTTGCTACATAGGTATACACGTGCCTTGGTGGTTTGCTGCACTCTTCAACCCGTCATCTGCATTAGGTATTTCTCCTAATGCTATGCCTTCCCGATCCCCCCACCCCATGACAGGCCCCGGTGTGTGATGTTCCCCTCCCTGTGCCCATGTATTCTCATTGATGAGCTCCCATTTATGAGTGAGAACATGTGGTGTTTGGTTTTCTGTTCTTGTGTTAGTTTGTTGAGAATGATGGCTTTCAGCTTCATCCATGCCCCTGCAAAGGACATGAACTTCATTCTTTTTTATAGTACTCTATGGTATATATGTGCCACATTTTCTTTATCCAGTCTAACATTGATGGGCATTTGGGTTGGTTCCAAGTCTTTGCTATTGTGAATAGTGCTGCAATAAACATACGTGTGCATGCGTCTTTACAGTAGAATGATTTATAATCCTTTTAGCGTATACCCAGTAATGGGATTGCTGGGTCAAATGATATTTCTGGTTCTAGATCCTTGAGGAATTGCCACACTGTCTTCTACAATGATTGAACTAATTTACCCTCCCACCAACAGTGTAAAAGCGTTCCTATTTCTCCACATCCTCTCCAGCATCTGTTGTTTCCTGACTTCTTGATAATCGCCACTCTAACTGGCGTGATGTGGTATCTCATTGTGGTTTTCATTTGCATTTCTCTAATGACCAGTGATAAGCTTTTTTTCATATGTTTCTTGGCCACATAAATGTCTTCTTTTGATAAATGTCTGTTCATATCATTTGCCCACTTTCTGATGGGATTTTTTTTCTTATAAATTTGTTTAAGTTCCTTGTAGATTCTGGTTATTAGCTCTTTGTCAAATGGATAGACTGCAAAAATGTTCTCCCATTCTGTAGGCTGCCTTTTCACTCTGATGATAGTTTCTTTTGCTGTGCAGAAGCTCTTTATTTTAATTAGATCCCATTTGTCAATTTTGTCTTTTGTTGCCATTGCTTTTGGTGTTTTAGACATGAAGTCCTTGCCCATGCCTATGTCCTGAATGGTATTGCCTAGGTTTTCTTCTAGGGTTTTTATGGTTTTAGGTCTTACATTTAAGTCTTTACACCATCTTGAGTTGATTTTTGTATAAGGTGTAAGGAAGGGGCCCAGTTTCAGTTTTCTGTATATGGCTAGCCAGTTTTCCCAACACCATTTATTAAATAGGGAATCCTTTCCCCATTGCTTGTTTTTGTCAGGTTTGTCAAAGATCAGATGGTTGTAGATGTGTGTATTATTTCTGAGGCCTCTGTTCTGTTCCATTGGTCTATATATCTGTTTTGGTACCAGTACCATGCTGTTTTGGTTACTGTAGCCTTGTAGTATCATTTGAAGTCAGGTAGCGTAATGCCTCCAGCTTTGTTCTTTTGGCTTAGGATTGTCTTGGCTATACCGGCTCTTTTTTGGTTCCATATGAAATTTAAAGTAGTTTTTTCTAATCCTGTGAAGAAAGTCATTGGTAGCTTGATGGGAATACCATTGAATCTATAAATTACTTTGGGCAGTATGGTTATTTTCACATGAGCGTGAAATGTTTTTCCTATCCATGAGCGTGGAATGTTTTTCCATTTGTTTGTGTCCTCTCTCATTTCCTTGAGCAGTGGTTTGTAGTTCTCCTTGAAGAGGTCCTTCACATCCCTTATAAGTTGTATTCCTAGGTATTTTATTCTCTTTGTAGCAATCGTGAATGGGAGTTTGCTCATGATTTGGCTCTCTGTTTGTCCATTATTGGTGTATAGGAATGCTTGTGATTTTTGCACATTGATTTTGTATCCTGACACATTGCTGAAGTTGCTTATCAGCTTAAGGAGTTTTGGGGCTGAGATGATGGGGTTTTCTAAATACGCAATCATGTCATCTGCAAACAGAGATAATTTGACTTACTCTCTTCTTATTTGAATACCCTTTATTTCTTCTCTTGCCTGATTGCCCTGGTAAGAATGTCCAATACTCTGTTGAATAGGAGTGGTGAGAGAGGGAATCCTTGTCCTGTGCTGATTTTCAAAGGGAATGCTTCCAGCTTTTGCTCATTCAGTATGATATTGGCTGTGGGTTTGTCATAAGTAGCTCTTATTATTTTGAGAGAAGTTCCATCAAAACCTAGTTTATTGAGTGTTTCTAGCATGAAGGGGTGTTGAATTTTATCAAAGGCCTTTTCTGCATCTATTGAGATAATCATGTGGTTTTTGCCACTGGTTCTGTTTATGTGATGGATTATATTTATTCATTTGCATATGTTGAACCAGCCTTGCATCCCAGGGATGAAGCTGACTTGATCGTGGCAGATAAGTTTTTGTTGTGCTGCTGGATTTGGTTTGCCAGTATTTTACTGAGGTTTCACATTCATGTTCATCAGCGATATTGTCCTGAAATTTTCTTTTTTTGTTGTGTCTCTGCCAGATTTTGGTATCAGGATGATGCTGGCCTCATTAAATGAGTTAGGGAGGAGTCCCTCTTTTTCTATTGGTTGGAATAGTTTCAGAAGGAATGGTACCAGCTCCTCGTTGTACCTCTGGTAGAAATGCAGCTGTGAATCTCTCTGGTCCTGGGCTTTTTTTGGTTGGTAGGCTACTAATTACTGCCTCAATTTCAGAACTTGTTATTGGTCTACTCAGGGATTCGACTTCTTCCTGGTTTAGTCTTGGGAAGGTGTATATGTTCAGGAATTTACCCATTTCTTCTAGATTTTCTAGTTTATTTGCATAGAGGTGTTTATAATATTCTCTGATAGTTTGTATTTCTGTGGGATCAGTGGTGATATCCCCTTTATCATTTTTTTATTGTGTCTATTTGATTCTTCTCTCTTTTCTTCTTTATTAGTCTGGCTAGTGGTCTATTTTGCTAATCTTTTTTTAAAAAATCAGCTCCTGGATTCACTGATTTTTTGAAGGTGTTTTTGTGTCTCTATCTCCATCAGTCCTGCTCTAATCTTAGTTATTTCTTGTCTTCTGCTAGCTTTTGAATTTGTTTGCTCTTGCTTCTCTAGCTCTTTTAACTGTGATGTTAGGGCATCAATTTTACATCTTTCCCACTTTCTCATGTGTGCATTTAGTGTTATAAATTTCCCTCTAAACACTGCTTTAGCCATGTCCCAGACATTCTACTATGTTGTGTCTTTTTTCTCATTGGTTTCCAAGAACTTATTTATTTCTGCCTTAATTTCTTTATTTACCCAGTAGTTATTCAGGAGCAGGTTGTTCAGTTTCCATGTAGTTGTGCAGTTTTGAGTGAGTTTCTTAATCCTGAGTTCTAATTTGATTGCACTGTGGTCTGAGAGACTGTTTGTTATGATTTCCATTCTTTTGCACTTTCTGAGGAGTGTTTTACTTCCAATTATGTGGGTGATTTTAGATATTTTTGATATCCTTTCTTCTGCTTGATCAATTCGGCTATTGATACTTGTATACGTTTCACGAAGTTCTCGTGATGTGTTTTTCAGCCCCATCAGGTTATTTATATTCTTCTCTAAACTGGTTATTCTAGTTAGCAATTCCGCTAACATTTTATCAAGGTTCTTAGCTTGCTTGCATTGGGTTAGAACATGCTACTTTAGCTCGGAGGAGTTTGTTATTATCCACCTTCTGAAGCCTACATCTGTCAATCTGTCAGACTCATTCTCCATCCAATTTTGTTCTCTTGCTGGCAAGGAGTTGTGATCCTTTGGAGGAGAAGAGACATTTTGGTTTTTGAATTTTCAGCTTTTGTGCTAGTTTTTCCTCATCTTTGTGGATTTATCTACCTTTGGTCTGTGCTGTTGTTGACCTTCAGATGGAGTTTTTGCATGGTAGTCTTTTTGTTGATGTTGATGCTATTACTTTCTGTTTGTTAATTTTCCTTCTAACAGTCAGGCCCCTCTTCTGCAGGTCTGCTGGAGTTTGCTGCGGGTCCACTCCAGACCCTGTTTGCCTGGGTATCACTAGCAGAGGCTGCGGAACAGCAAAGACTGCTGCCTGCTCCTTCCTCTGGAAGCTTCATCCCAGAGGGGCACCCGCCAGATGCCAGCCAGAGCTCTCATGTATGAGGTGTCTGTCAACCCATGCTGGGAGGTGTCTCCCAGTCAGGATACATGGGGGTCAGGGATCCACTTGAGGAGGCAGTCTGTCCCTTAGCAGAGCTCGAGCGCTGTGCTGGGAGATCTGCTGCTCTCTTCAGAGCCGGCAGGCAGAAATGTTTAAGTCTGCTGAAACTGCACCCACAGCTGCCCTTTTCCCCAGGTACTCTGTCCCAGGGAGATGGGAGTTTCATCTATTAGCCCCTTACTGGGGCTGCTGCCTTTCTAGATGTCCTGCCTAGAAAAGAGGAATCTAGAGAGCCAGTCTGACTACAGCTGCTTTGTGGCCCTGTGGTGGGCTACACCCAGTCTGAACTTCCTGGTGGCTTTTTTTACACTGTGAGAGGAAAACCACCTACTCAAGCCTCAGTAACGGCGGGTGCCACCCCCCCTCCCCGCCCCTACCTTGAGCTTCCCAGGCTGACTTCAGACTTCCGTGCTGGCAGCAAGAATTTCAAGCCAGTAGATCTTAGCTTGCTGGTCTCTGTGGGGGTGGGATCTGCTGAGCAAGACCACTTGGCTCCCTGGCTTCAGCCCCCTTTCAAGGGGGTGAATGGTTCTGTCTCACTGGTGTTGCTGGTACCACTGGGGTATGAAAAAAAAAAACTCCTGCAGCTAGCTCAGTGTCTGCCCAAATGGCCACCCCGTTTTGTGCTTGAAACCCAGGGCCTTTGTGGTGTAGGCATCTGAGGGCATCTCCTAGTCTGTGAGTTGTGAAGACTTTGGGAAAAGTATAGTATCTGAGCTGGATAGCACTGTCCCTCACAGCACAGTCCCTCACAGCTTCCCCTGGCTAGGGGAGGGAGTTCCCCGACCCTTTGCACTTCCTGGGTGAGGCAATGCCCCAACCTGCTTTGGCTCACCCTCTGTGGGCTGCACCCACTGTCTAACCAGTCCCAGTGAGATGAACAGGGTACCTCAGTTGGTAATGCAGAACTCATCTGCCTTCTGTGTTGCTCTCACTGGGAACCTCAGACTGGAGCTGTTCCTATTCGGCCATCTTGCCCAGGAATCTGTTTGTGTGTTCCTTCTAAAGTTGGATAAAATGATGGCAATATTCTCTGTGTTCATTCAGAGGAACATTGGCATTCAGTGCCCTTTGTCATGGGATTTTACACATTCATATACTATATTGAGCATATAATTTATGTCTAATAATATGCTCTCTGAAACTGCTGAAGGAAAAAGAAAGACAATTTCTACTTCTTCCCATGAAAAATATAGGATCAGGAAATGAGAATGCTGACTGCAGGTAAATTGATCTATGTGGAGAATCTCTGATTTTGGGCAATCAAAATGAATGATGTTTTCTGACACCACTTAGTGATTAAAAGTGGCATAAAAAACATTTCAAGGACAGGAAAATTTACCATTTGTTCAAGTGAAACCTTTATTGTTTTCAAGGCAGCACAGCCTTGAACCAGCCAGCCACTTCCCCAACCAGCACAGCTATTTTCCTCAGATGATCTTTCCACTCCTCCCATTGGGTTAGCATTGCCTGTAAAATAGTACAAGTAGTCTTAACTTTTCAAGGTTGTGCAGGGCCATTATAATGATCCTGCAAGCTGAAACCATACAAACGGATCTTAATAATCTATAAAAAAAAGCTACAACTGTTCTATGACCTTTAAATTTTTCTCTCAAACATTAAAAAACTCTTACCATAGTTTATAAATGTATAGAAAATGCAACAAATAGTAAAACTAATATTTATTTAGTACAACAGAAATATATTGATATTACATTTTGATATTACTTTGATAGATCATTTGATATTATTGACATATATTGATTTGGAAATATTTTTATATTAATATATTAAAGCCACAGTGAGTTGAAATTATTTCTTCATATTTTCATCAAAAGTCATTTGAACAGTGTTTGCCTTCTCTTTCTCATCAATGTGTAACTTAAGATACAGAGGGAGCATTGTTTCTGCTTTGGGGAATTACTCTGCTTTCTAAGTTTTGATCAGCTTCAAACATGTCATCCTTTGTGCTCTCAATGTCATGAAATACCTCTGAGAGTTCTTTTAATGTAAAAATGTCATGTCATCTAGAACAGCTTTATTCTTTTTGCCACGACCTCTTTCTTCATTTATGGAGATAAATCCACCTTCATTAAGGCCCTCTGGCGGCAGATCAAGAATGTCTCAAATGGGGGCCAGTAACAACTATTTCTTCTCAGCTCCATTTACGTTCATTCGGTTCACTCTCAAATTTTGTTTCTTTGTTACACTTTCGCTTTTGTTGGTCAATTTACTCTGTTAATTATCCATTTGTGTAAAAAGCAACACAACTACACACTTTGCTGTCTGTATGTGATCTGAAAACAGATTTTCAGTAATCAATCGCTGACAAGTTTTGAAAGAAGTGACACAATTGGTCAGTGATCATGATGCACATCTGTCATTTGTACAATGGGTGTGGACAGAAGTGCTAACAGGAAGTTTGTACTTTATGTAATTATCCAGTTAATATACCATGGTAACTGTCATTGGAGCCAAGTTGTTGGAGGACCATCTTAACAAACTGTGGCAACTTAAATTCATGCATTCGGGAACCGTGCAAAGCAAGGACTGGTTTTCTATAAGTAGGAATGATGTGTGTATTTATTTATTCATAAAGACTGCCTTTTGGAAGCATTTAATTCGCTCCTTTTTCTAGGTGTAGTTTAAGAAAACAGGAGAGAAAAGTGGAAGAAAATACTACGATCTGTTGAGAGATTACTCACCTGTATGTCTCTGTATGTTATTTGATTTATCAAATCATTTATTTAGTATTTATCATTTCATTTTTCTAAGAGCTTTACAGATACCATCTCATTTAATCATCTTAATAACAATAAGGTAGCTATTGTTACTTTCCTTCTTAAAGATGAAGACATAGGCACAGAGAAGATAAGTGACTTACCTGAGGTTGCAGAGCTTGTAAATGGAAGAGCAAGATTCCAAATCCAAGCAGTTGGCTTTGAAGGCTGCACTTCCAACCACTGCACAGTGCTGCCATGTGTAACGGGTCCGTGTTGCTAATTCTGCGAAGTTACACAGTGTCCAGTTTTTGCTCCTCTTGGTAGAGTTAGGCCTACGTCATTTATTATTGGCATTATGACTATAAACACATCAGTACACAAAGCTGGCATCATCTATCACAGAGATTACTAAGTCTCCACAGAGCTTAGGAGAGAGGCCACGCCTTTCTTTCAGAACAGCCATGAATGAAAAGAGAATGTTTTGGAGGAAAGGAAACGCAATTGGTGACATCTCTCAGGGTCTGAATCAATTATTTCAGAGGTCAAAGGTATGAAGCTCTTTATGGAGGTGGACAAAAACACCAATGATCGTGGAATGAGTCAACTGTTTATTCAATTTTACCTATATTTCAAAGGTCTCTTTAGGAAAATATTCAAGCCAACTCTATTGAAATTTAAATGACATAAATTTGACTTTGTCTTGCAAACAACTGTCTACTCCTCTAACCACTAAACCTAAAAATTATAAATTTCAGTGACTCTGACAAATATATTAGGAACAAAAATAACTGTACTGATAAAAACAGACAGAGTACTGATAGTTCAAAAATAGCATCCCATTTCTCTTGTTAAAAGTCTGTTTGGGAAATACTAGTAATCAGATAACTTAACTTGAATCACTGGAGTTGCAGTGAAAGATTAAAATGCTTGTTTATTTTTTAAATCTTCTTGGGTTTCGTTTCCACTTCCCGAATGTCAGCTTAGTGCCTAGCAACAGCCAACCCTCCAATTTTCAGTGCTATCCTTTTCTCTCTTTGTCAAATAAAAAGAAAAAAAATCAAAAGGTTATGCAGGTTGTTACTAGAAATAACTTATTTCATAAAACAATATGAATGAACTACAGTAAGTCATTCATGAGTATAAGTTCACAAAGAGCACAGTAGAGATTCTATTTCTCATGGACTCTTTCTAATTCAAGTCCAGTTCCAATAGTTATGAACTTCTTTAGTCCCTATAAAGCAGATCTTGGTTCCCAACTGATTTTATTTAAAAAGGGGGAAAAAAGAGAGAAGAATCAATACTAAAGAAAAATTACTGAAACCGAGCACACATGTTGGGCAGGCAGCACAATAAAAACAGTAGCAACTAGAGACACACACAAAGAGATCTGTGTCCTACACAAGTGAATCAACCAATGTGGGCACCAGTTTCCATTAAGAAAAAAATAATGTAGCTAATGATATCTAAATTCACTTTAGGTTCAAAATTCAAATAAGGTTCAAAATTCAAATAATACCATAAAAGCACTTTAAATTATTTCAAGGCCATCCAATACAGTGTAACATCCATTGCATCATGCCACTCTGCTTAAATGCCTTCATTGCCTTCCCATTTCTCTTAGAATCATTTTTATTCTTTGTAGGCCAGATTCCTTAACACGGCCCCGAGTGATCTTTTACCAGTCTCTCCACGATGCACACTACTCCCCTTTCACACTGACCTTCAGTTCTTCTTGTTCCCTAAGCTCATGCTCATCTCTAGGCTTTTGCCTTTCCTTTCTTTCCCTTAAGCCTGGGACATTCCACATCTGAGCTTATTAGGGCTGCCTCCTTCTTGCCCTTCACTTCTTCTTCTCATAGAGGCTTTCCCTATGCCACTGATCTAAGGGAGATTTCCTTCAATTAACCTCTATCACCTAGCCTTGTGTAATTTTCTCTATAGCACTAAACACAACTTGTAATTACCTTATTTCTTCACTTGCTTATTATTTGTTTTCTCCCATACAAGAGCATAAGCTAAGTAAGGGCAGGAATCTCATCTTTCTTATCTTATCTTACCCACGTTTCTCCTGGAACATTGCCTTGCAAATGGTAGAAACTCAATACTATTTTGAGAATAAAGGAGTGTTCATATGTCATTTGCTGATATATCACGAATGCAAAAGCACAATGCTTGGTATGTAGTAATCACTTAGTTAAAAAATCTCTTAATGTAACTGAATAACTCAACCAGATCATCTTCTTCATAGTGGTTGCTATAGTTTAGATGTTTGTCTCCCAAACCTCATGCTGAAATTGATCCTCAGTGTTGGAAGTGGGAGTCAAGGGGAGGTAATTGGGTCATGGGAGCAGGTCCCTCATGAATAGATTGATGCCTTCCCCTTGGGGGTGAGTTCTTACTTTATTAGTTCCTGAAAGAGCTGATTGTTAAAGAGTCTGGTACCTCCCATTCAGAAGTGGAGGTGCTTCGTCTCTCGTCATGTGATCTGTGCATACACTGGCCCCCCTTCATCTTCTGCCATATGTGAACGCAGCCTGAGGCCCTCTCTAGAAGCAGATGCCTCTTGTAAAGTGCCAAGCTTCTCATACAGCCTGCAGAGCCATGAGCCAAATAAACCTCTTTTCTTTATAGATTATCTAGCCTCAGGTATTTCTTTATGGCAACACTAAACAGACTAAGACAGAGGTGATGGTATGAGTTACTTATTATTTTCTGTATTAGTTCCAATCCTGCTGTAAAAAAATACAAATGTGATGGCTTAAAACAACACACATTTATTATCTGACAGTTCTGATGGTCAGAAGTCTGACATGAGTCTCACTCAGCTAAAATCAAAGTGTCAGCCAAGATACATTGCCTTTCTTAGCTTCCATATGCTGCCTACATTCCTTGTGTTGTAGCCTCGTGCCTACCTTCAAACTCGGCCATGGCCAGTTGAGTCTCATGGTGCATCAGTCTAACACTAACTGGCCTGCCTCCCTCTTCTATTTATAAAGACCATCATAATTATACTGGGCTCATCCAGATAATCCAGGATAACCTCTCCATCTCAAGATACTGAATTTAATAACAGCTGCAAAATGTCATTTGTGATGTAACATAACATATTCACAGGCTCCAGGGATTAGGATGTGAACATCTGTAGGGGGCCATTATTCTGCCTACCACCTTGTCATTTGGTATGATTCTGAGAACAATTCACCTTTGTCTTATGCAACCCCATGAAAACTCTCTCTCTTATCTTTCAAATACGTGCTACATGATCACATTCTAGAGAGAAATTCCCTATAAGTAAACTTATCTCCCATTTTCCCATCTCAGGAATATGGCCTGAATGTGTGGGTGATGCAATTTTGCATAAATTGAGAAATAGATTTAGACTACTACCTCCTATGCAGACAAACAGCCTGAAAATAAGCAGATGTTGACATCTTTGGACAAGCTCAAAATCCATTTTGGTTGCTTGTAGAAGATAATTACAAGAAGAAAAAACACATTCCATTCTCATCACCAAAATGAGAACAACAGCACTGTGTCTTGTAAGAATATAGAATTCAGGGGGAGCCAAGCAAATTGCATCATTATTAGAAGGATCTATCTTAAGCCTGGGGGTAGGGAAGAGAGACAGGATTATGGACTCCCAAATCTGCGTTTAGCTAAGGCAATTTTCTTCATTTGCCTATGGTAAAACAGCCTATATAATTAAGCAAACCCAGGGGCCTAACACATTAACTTGCCATCGATATATTCTATCTGCCTTGGCACCACTAGTGTTTCTGGCATTATTTATGAAGGCACTCTTGCTATATTTGCACAGCATGCAGCATTGTTCATAGCAGGCTGTGGATTATTGTCAATGAATAATGCCCTAGAAGCTCCTAACCCTTTATGCTTATGTCTAATAACTAAATCAGCAATAGCTGCTTCTCTGTGTTCTGCTTCAGATGATAGCACAGCCATAAATAAGCTACCAGCCACAGGATTCATTTGGCATCAGTGAATACCCTACAAAGCTACAGGTTCACACTGTTCCCTGATACACTATAAACAGTGTTCATCACTAAGAATTTTTTAAAGGTGATGAACCTTAAATATGGACATCAGAATTTTCTGAAATCTCATTTTGCTTGAATTGTTTATCATCCAACATATACCTCAGGTCTTCTTTGGGAATTTACCTGTGAGAGATGGCAAGAACAGTGCCAGAGAAAGAAGAATTCCTCCACGGCCTCTCTTCTGTCTAAATTACTAAGAATTGCATGGAAAGTCATCTTCTAACATAGGAGGAGGCAGGGTTTTTTCCTCCCAGAAACCTCCATGACTTGTCAGAGAGCTTCACAAGAGGCCAGTGAATCTCAGACTTGGATTTCACAGCCCAGTTTAGTAAAAACAAAACAAAACAAAACAAAACAAAAAACAAAAAAAAACAACAGAGATTTCTCCTTTGCCTTTTCCATCAGGCCACATAAAAGCACTTTACCAAAATTCACAGAACTGGTTCTCCTTTTGCTAAAACGCCATGAGGTCACTGTCTGTGACTAGTACCCACTTCAATGTCTCTAGTGAATATCTCTCAAATTCATTCAAGAAGCAAGCACTCAGAAACATGCATTAACCTCGTTTTCTTAAATGGAGGCACCACTCAATTTAAGACTCATGACTTACAAGGAAGATATCAATCACCTGCTACCGACACCAGACAGGAAGTCAGAGCAAGTTTCCTGGATAGAGCTGCCCTGTTTCACAACCATAGTGATGAGGAACTTTGCCACTAAAAAGCACTGGAAAGCCCCTTTGTTTCCTGGACTTTACCCAGCCTTATCATCTCACCAGGCTGTATTAGTTTCCTGCATGTGTCTAAACAAATTATCACAACTTGGACGACTTTAACAAAACAGAAAGTTATTCTCTCACAATTTTAGAGGCCAAAAGTCTGAAATCAAGGTGTTGGCAGGGCCACGCCTCCTCTGAAAGCTCTAGGGGGGAATCCTGCCTTGCCTCTTCCGGCTTCAAGTGGCTCCCAGTGTCCCTTAGCTTGAGGCAGCATCATCACTCCAACCTCTGCCACCATCTTCACCTGCCCTTCTATGCTGTGTGCCTCTGTGTCCAAACCTTCCTCACTTTCCTCTTATAAAGACACCAGTCTGATCATTTTAACCCTGACATCCTCAAATCATTACATCTGCAAAAATCCCTATTTCCCAATAAGGTCTCATTCTGAGGTTCCAAGTGGACGTCAGTTTTTGGGGGGTATGGGGGAAGGACACTATTCAACTCACTTCACAGGGAGGGTTTCTCTGCCTGGGCTCGGCTGCTGTGAGAATTTGTATTCCCATGGCCCCCCACATCCCCCTTCTCCTGCAGCTGCCTGCTGCCCTGGTCCTTACAGGAGATGTAGGGAGCCTGGAGCCTGAATTAATGCAGAACAGAGCACCATACCCACAGGGTATCATTTCCAGCCTGCCACGCATGTGCCACAGCAACCAGGCTTTCTCCCAGCAGAACGACTCCAGGCAGTCAGGCTCCACTCTGTCTCCATCTCCTCTGGGGAGACAGGTCTCTGTCTCTGAGGCTCCTTTCTTCTTTCTGGAAGATTCTTCAACCTTCCACTGAGCATTTAAACAACCTAGAGGAACTCAATTTTTTATTTAAAATATGCTTTTTTCTGAATATAAAGGTAATTCAACTTATAAGATGATTTTTTAAAAAATACATCAGAATATTAAATAGATAAAATCCGCATTGGCCCCACTTCGTACAGGAAACCACTCTTACTGTGTATACATATGCCTAAACAATCTTTCTCTATGAAACATAATTTTTAAAAACGGATAGGGCAAGGTTGTACATATTGCCTCCCTTGGATCTCAGGCAATTCACGGAATTCCCTGGAATTCACGGAACTGAATCCACTCATTATTACAATTTTATGATATAGTCAACACAATGAAAACAACATTCGAGAATTAAAATTTATTTTTAACTTGCTATTTTTGCATTATCCGCCCTAATCATTTCCTCATAACACTAAATAATCTCTAAAACTCAATTTTAATAACTGCTTATTATTTCATTATTCATGCATTGCAATTATTTTAAATAACCCTACAGTATGGACATACAGATCAAGTCCAATCTTCAAAAAATAAAGCAATGCATAACTTTACTCCCAAACCTTCTTGAATAGCTCTAATAATTACATTAAAATATATTTCTTAATCAAAAGATAAAGATACTTTACAGTTTTTGATATATATAATTAAACCTCTAAAAAGCTGATAATAATTTATAATTTTGCCATCTCTTTTATCATTCTCTTCAAACACTGAGCATTAAACTGTATGAACATTTACTAATTTGAAGGGCAGGCAATGCTATCTTATTGCATTTTAATTTGCACTTCTTTGGTTACTAGTGAGGTTAGAGATTCTTATGTTTATGAATTATTATATTTCTTTTGTAACTGCTCTTCAAACTATCTTTTTTCTAGTGGGATATTTATCTTTTTCAATAATTCATTTGTTCATTCAACACATTTATATTGAGTGTTTATAATGTGCCAGACAGTGGGCTAGATGGAGGAAAAAGAACATGTGGAGGTGGGGGAAGGCCTGAGAGACAGACAGCTTATTGGTTTCTGCCTTTATGGAAAATTATATTCATTTTCTCATTAATTTACAAAATCTATGTGTTAAAGAGATCTTTTCATTTTATGTATGGCAGCTATTGTTTTATGAAACTTCAGGGAGAAATCATCTATGATTTTTGGAAGGGGTGGATATATACTTTATCCCAAAAATATCCAGCTATTTTTTCGTTTATATTTTTACTCTTTTTGAGTCAATTTTTCATTTGTATTGTATTTTGATAAATGACACAAGGTTTTAGAATTAATTATTCTCTGAATGGTAATTAATTCTTGCAGTACCATGTATTAATGATGTGTCATTTTGTCATTGTTTAGCAACTCATATTTATCATATAGTAACATTTCATAAACATCAAGCTCTAGGCTTTCTATTCTGTTCCATTGTTCTGTCTTTTCTTAGGTCAATGTCACAGTCTTCATTAAAATTTTATTATATGTTTTAATATATGACAATGGAAATCCTGATTTAAAAAAAATATTGGCTGTTTTCACTATTTTTTCTTTTTTTTAAATCCAGGATCACTTTAAGACCAAACAAACCAAAAATTTCCCTTTAGCATTTTGATTGAAATTGCTCTAAGTTCCCTCATCTGTCAAATGAGGTTTCACTCACCTCTATTCCCAGTTGCTAAGCAATTCCTCCTAATTATCTTTTACTCCACAGTCCCTTAACATAAAGTCCTCACCTTACAGGACCACATTAAGTAGATCTGCCAGCTCAGGTCATCTGTCTGAAACTCTGCCTCATAAACCAGGAGAGATGTAGACCAAAGAGGAAGTTACGTAGCGGTCAAAAAAGAAAAAATGAAGACTGAGTTTCAAGTCAAAATTTGAGGTCCAAATTAGCAGTGTGAGTAGGTTTAAATATCAGGGTACATAAAAATCTATTTAAATTCTTTCCTTTTTATTGGTTAAAATAATACAAAGCATTTGTATATGTTTTATTGCAAATACAAAGTGCTTCAGGTATTTTATAATTACTAACAGATTTGTTGGCTAGCTTCGTCCAATATAGCATTGTTCCAGAGAACAGAAATGTGTTTTCTAACATTCTTATTTGAAATTAATTATAAGAGATGCATTGGGTTCAGGTGGCCATCTCCTGTGGCTTTTCACTATGGACGTCCATGTAAACTTTAGTTCTTCCTGGATTGTCTGCTAGTCCACACTGCTCTTGTTCTAGCTTTCTCACCTGCTGTATTTGCCACTTACTTTAGTCATCTTTGCATACCTGCTTACCAAAGACTAGGCTTAAGTACAGGATCACAAGCAAGTATATGTATAGCTGCCTTGGAAAAATTAATAATAAAGTGGTTTGAGTTTTCCAGAGAGTATCAGCAGATAGGAAACCATCTTCACTTCCTATGAACCTGGATAAAACAGGATATTAGATTGCTACATTTATCCAGTTATAAGCCATAACAGCTTGCTTAAAACTTTTTTCAATTTATTCCAAACAACACAACTCACAAAAAGCCATGGAATCCATTAAGTATTCATCTTTTTCCCTCTTGGCACTTAAAAATAGGCCAAATTTCTTACTCTAAGTTCCAAAGAAGCTTTACATACACGTTTGTTTTGTATTCAAGAACTGGGTTGAAGCATATCAGGTACCACTTAGGTAAAGAATTCAAATTAATTCCAATGGAAAACAAAGGCCTGCACAATCCCTCTGTGGAGTACAGGACAAAGGCCCTGAGACCTGAGTGAGAGCAAGAATTCTGCCCAGCCATGTGAACAGGCAAACGCTCAATGAGTCCTTCTATGTGATGCTATGTACCGTACGTTATATGTATTGATCTCAATTGTAGCCCTCTTTTTTTTTTTTTTTGAGACAGAGTCTCGCTCTGTCACCCAGGCTGGAGTGCAGTGGTGCGATCTCCACTCGCTGCAAGCTCCGTCTCCCAGATTCAGCCATTCTGCTCAGCCTCCCAAGTAGCTGGGACTACAGGCACCCACCACCACGCCCGGCTAATTTTTTGTATTTTTTAGTAGAGACGAGGTTTCACCGTGTTAGCCAGGATGGTCTCGATCTCCTCACCTCATCCTAGCAACTCTGCCCCTTTGCTCATCAGCAATGAGGCTAGCATTTGAAGGCTCCTCTGCAAGAGTTGAAGGACTACCCCAGGGTCTCTGTATATTTCCCTGGAAGCTCTTACAGTAGCACCAGGAAACCTAGCCCCATCCCAGAAGAGTCATTACACTAGGGATCCTTCCCTGGGTGTCGGGGCTTGAATATGCCCCTCTCATGGCTCTGAGAGGCCCTTTGCAAATGCCATTGCTGAAAAGATGTGTGTAAGAACTGAAGTTTCCCTGGGAATAGTGCACCCACAGACTCACAAGGGGCCAAGTCCAGAAAAGCAGCATGAACCCTGGAGGCATTGGACACCAGGCCCATAGACGCAGCTGGCGTTGGTCAATGGGTTTTCAATTCCGAGTAGGTCTTCTTCAAAATTCCCTTTTCCAGACCTTTTGAAATACGTTATTGTTTTCTCCAATTTCAAGTAGAAATTACTGTGTAACTGGATATAATTTCATTTATATATAAATGGTATTATATTTTCATTTATGTTTCAATTGAAGCTGAAAAAATTTACTATGTCTGGCTGATTAAAAACTAAAAGATTGGGTGGAATGAGTCTTCTTTCATAGACCAAAGATGGAATTCTAAATTATGTTTATACTTTGCCATTTAATGGCATGATTATATTGAGACATTATCTAAAATGTCTAGAGTTTTCTTGCTCAGCAAATTTTTAGTCTCTTTTCCTCATTAAAAGCTCTTGAACTCATTATCTCATATTTTCTATTTTCTCATCTCATATTGATAGAATCATCACACATTTTCTTCATGAATTCAGGAGATTGCTCTTTTCAGAACAGACATATTTAATGTAAACTGTACCTGGACTTCGTGGAGACATTTACTTTTGATATTGCTTTACGTATGTTAAAAATAATTTTAAAAGTTTTTAATTTTCCCTGGATCTTTTTCATGGAACATTCTCATTCCCCTGGTGTGATATTACAGTAGAAATTGACAAACCTGAATAACATGGAGACTCCAGTGGTTCTGTGTACAGAGTCATGCAATTAAAATAGTTATAGCATGGTTTGATTAAGCAGATACTCAGGAACACATGATTAAGTTAAACCCTTTTATGCAATGAATTAATTTAAAATTGGTGACTTGAGTTTAATGTTAATATAAGCAGTCTAATTAACTTTTACAATAAGTAAAAATATATCCAGAAGTTTATCTGGATCTCATAAGCAAAAATAATATTTACACAGTTTTTGTGATATTGCCAAGCACTTTATGTGTACTTCTCCATTAATCCTTACAACTTTAGATTAGATACCATTATCCCCGTTTCACAGATGAAGCAGCTGAGGTACAGGAAGGTTAAGTAATTGGCCCTAAGTTATATAACTAGCGGTGCAAAGTCAGGTTTCAAACTCATGTCACTTGACTCCAAACTCACATTATTAACCAGTGTGCAGTAATGCCCCTAAAGCTTTTTCCAGGTAGTGTCCCATCCAAGTGTTGACCAAGAGCTGCCCTTGCTAAACTTGTACTGCCAGATGAGTTAGGACTAATTTACAGAGCTATGCAAGATGGAATCCACAGAAAGTCTCACAGTAACACCCTAAGCTGCTTCTTGCTTATAATGTAACTGACAGAGAGAAAGTTCTGATTTAAGATTGCCAGATTTAGCAAATAAAAAATGCAAGATACCCAGGTAAATCTGAATTACAAGTAAACCTAAATTTTAACATAATTTTTAAAAATACATATGTCCAATGCAATATTTTAGACATACTTAGACTAAGAAATTATTTGTGGTTTACCTGAAATTCAAATTTCACTGAGTGTCTTATACTTTATCTGGCAACACTATCCTGGGTTGAGTTCATTCTCAAATGTTGTCCACTGAACTAGAAGAGAACACCCATGTGAAAATTTGGCTTTCCCATCTTGTGCCAAATGCCAGAGTGGCCCCAAGAATTATTCAGATTCCAGAGTCACCTGTGGCTTGTGATGTGGTCACGGCCCTACATCACCGCTCCTCCCAAGCCAACCACCTCCTCAGGCCCAGTGCACTGAGCAGTGTGAATTAATGAGTTGAGTTACCAGAAACCCCTCTTTCCAAAAGGTTTAATTAATCTCTTTATATGTCCATTGAAGCCTGAGTCACAGAGGGTAGAGTATTTGGATGACAAAGTGTCAGCAAACATTGTCACAAACTCCCAGTGGTCATTCTTACTCCCACTGTATCCTGGTCTCTAATCCAAAATTTATGAAAACATTCAAAACTTCATGTTGAAAAAAGAAATGTCCTTCTTATTCTACTGCTTTCTGGGTGTTCATTCTCAGTCATAATATGTAAAGACCAGATGAACAAGGTCTTTGAACACCTGAGGACAGAATTTGGTCTTGAATGCTTTGTATCTGACAGCCTTTAAGCTTACACTGGGGATGAGGCCAAAATGCATGATTCCATGTGAAATTAGTGGGTGAGCTTCCCATTACAGAGTTCACAGTGGCCTTGAAAAATATTGTCCTTTGAGGTATGCCAAGTCAAAATCATGCAAAGTGTTATTTAATTGATGCATTGAGTTTAAAAGCAGCCAACTCTATCATATTAGCCCTGTGTTGCTCACATCAGCAAGTGCTCAATAAATAACCTGTTGACTAATTGACTGAGGGGATATTGGAAAAACGTACTGAATAATTCTCTTTGCTACATGACCAGATGTCCTCTGTAAGGGTGAACACAGCAGGGCACAGCAAAAAAAAAAAAAAAAAGCAATCAGAGGAGCTGCTGAAAATTATTCAGTGAGAGCCAAAAACAAGAGAAACACATTATCTGCATTTCATGCTGGATGCATAAGCATTTGAAATGGAGTTGTCACAGCAGTAAGAATAGAGAAAACTGCCCAGGATTGGGAGTTTAGAGACTTGAATTTTGGCCCTCTGCCAATAACCACACGTGAGGCCTTAGGATAGTTAATTTATATTCTTTCTGGAAGTTTGTCTAAATGTTTTCTAAGGTCACTTCCATTCTGTAATTTTCTAATTTTTCTTCTGACTCAGGTTTTCATGCATTTAAGCATCAGAAAATATTAGCCTTCGGACTCTTCTCAAGTATTGATTTGTTGCTTTTATTCCTCAGCTTTTCTAAGCAGATTACATGGTTGAAAAATGTGCTATCAATTCCTTATGAATATCCTAGCCCTAAGGGAGTTCAGCTAATTAGGTTAATCAGCATAGCCCTAGTGCTGTCATACAATCAACCTTTCTTATATTCATTCATTCTTTTATTCAGTGAATATAAAAATTTTAGCCAGTACACAGTTAATATTTATTTAGAACCCACTACATGCTACTGAACCAGGCGTTGGTGAGAAGATCCCTACTCTCAAAGGGCTTATAGTCTAGTTAGAGAAACAGGAACGTAAACAGAGAATTTCAACCAATTGTGTTAAGTGCCATAACAGAGGAGTTGGCAAAGAGTTGTGGCAGTTTAGAGGGAAGGTGGCCATGTCCTAACTAAACCAATCGGGGGAGTCCTGGTATATCAGGTTGCAAGAAGAAGTATTCCAAGCAAAAACCACGAGGTTATTCTCCAATAATACATACAACTAATATAGGCTTTATTGGAAAGGGAAGCTAAAGAGGCCAGGTTTGATAGTTTAAAAATCCCAGAAGGAAAAGAGAAATGAGGAATGGAAATAGAAAACAATCATCAAAATGTATAAAATAAGTATGTGTGTTTGTGGGGCAAATGTTTGTTGAATGGAGGTTAAGAACGGAGCACTGCCCTGTGGAAAATCATAGTAAACAGCACACACAGCACCCTGATCTTCCACAGGCAGATCTCTGTAGCAACACATTCTGTTATAGCATCAACCAATGACAATGTATTGAGTTTCTCATTTTCCCTGCTACTAGTTCATCACAGGCTTACTTTTCATTGACCTCAAACTAAAGTGGCCCTCGCTTCCCCAGTAAGTACTCTCCACTGTGTAATCCTGTTGATTACAACTTGAAAGCACCTTGTCTATCCATCTATTTACTGGCTTTGGACTTGGAAAAAAAATACGGTTCCTTCCTGAGGTGAAACCATTTGACTTCACGTTTCCAACCTTGAATAAAGGGTTAATTTCTTGTGGGCCCCAAACCTGTCAGTGCCTAGGGACAGTGTTTGGCATATCAAAGTCTGAAATCTCACATCAGTGGCTTGGATCAAGAACCATATTTTCTCCATATATGGCACTAACCTTCACAACCTCATATTTCCAGTGGCCTTGTGACCCTTCAGTCAAAAATGGTAGAATTTATTTCATATTTGTATTGCATTTTTTACATTAAAAAGCACTAAAATTGGCTCCTAAATCCTACAGAAACTTATCTCTTTCTCTACTAGAATGAGTTAAGGTGCTGGAATAGAAACAGATGGAAAAAAGGGATATAATTAGGAATGAGAAGAAATTGAGGCTTTCTTATTTGTATGGCATGGTTCCTTTCACTGAGTATAATATATGAGCTTCAGTGTAATGTGGTCATCAATTTTAATTTTGCCAGCCTTTCGTTTGATCGTTGCTGCCATTCCCATCTTAATCTTCAAAGGGCATGGCCAGGATAATTATCACAGCTACCAGATCTTTCCCCTGTAATATCACTGAATCTTATCAACCTATTTTCCTTGAAACTTGGGATCACAGGTAGAGAGTTACTGTACTCACTCTGACAATCACATTTCTCCAAAAGCACAGATTTTAGAAGAATCAAAATTGCAATCACATATTCTGTTATATAACTCATTTCAGACAAATGTTCTATTCTAGTCCACATTTAAATGGTTATAGCCCGTAGGATTGCATGACTTTGCCTTTGCTTAGTCAAAGCGAGCTTTATATTTTCAATTGAGACATAAGAAAACATTCTCAAACTTAGCCATTTTATTAAAAATATCTCACCGATGCTTACGTGTTTCTCCTTTAAACAACTGTCTCATATGCATATAAAAGCCAGAAATTTCCTTTTTTCCTTTAAGGTTGCACTTTTCACAGTGCACACAAGACAAGTTAATGCAGGAATTAGTAGTTAGTGATAACATTCATGAATAAATGTGATTCTAGTCAGTTTTTTAGTTTAAGAAAGGTGTTTTTAACATTAATCTATCTGGGTGGTTTTGCTAAATTACCAAGTTCAGCCAGTGGATATTTACAGTTTCAGAGTCCACTTGACATTCCCCAAGAAACACAAACAGTCAAGGCATTTTATTTTAAATTGGGCTGGTGGTAATTTCCTTTTCTCTAAAATTTGAAGAAATTTACATGTTGTCTAAATATAACTTTATCATCTGCAAAATGACTTCCCCTTGGGATGGCAAAAGACACAAGTGACTCCAACCATTATTCCAATGAAGTTATGAGGGAAAACTGTGCAAACTGAGTTCTTGGTTTCTAACAATAAAGTTGAAGCTAAACAGACAAAATTTCTATATTAGCACTCTTGCTGGCTAATTTTCACTTCACTCATTATTTACAAGCCACTGTTTTTCTCAACTAATTAAGTTACTCATGTAACTCTTAATGGTTCTCATATATATATAAACATATGCATTGCATCATTTGTACTTCTGAGATGAATTCATTAGCAATTAATAACTGTACAAAATCCTCACCTAAATTCATACTCCTGTGAATGTACTTGACGACACATGCCACACAGTTCAGTTCTTTTTAAACATGCTCAGATACATGCACACATACACTAGGAGTTTATAAATAACAATAATTATTATAAATAATGGCATTCGGCATGATAACTAATTATCTTCTGAATAATCAGCGTCCATTAATATTCTCACAGATTATTGTGTTTACAAATCACTGAAGACTAACATAATTGCAATATTCAGAACAGTAAGTTCATAGCATGAGTCCCCAACTAAAATGTTAAGCCTCACAAGTAAGGAATGGTTATTTCTGCTCACCACTGCATCCCCAACACATAGAACAGCACCTGGATTATAGAAGAGGTCTTTACAAAATATGCATTCATTGTTAAAAAATGAACGAATAAATTATCTAGAAATAAGTGTGAGATTATTTTCCTCCTTTTTAAGTTAATAGCAAAGCAATATAAAGATGGATATATTTTGGATCAAGAGAAAACGTCCATTAGGCCTACACAGTAGCTAGATGGCCAGGATTTAAAGAAAATACTTCTGAACTCTTTTACACCATTGGTGATAATGTAAATTAGTACAGCCTCTATGGAAAAAGGTATGGAGATTTCTCAAATAAAAATAGAGCTACCATTTGATCTAGCAATTCCACTACTCGGTATCTAACCAAGGGAAAAGAAATCAATATATCAAAAAGACACCGGCAATTGCATGTGTATTGCAGTGCTATTCACAATAGCAAAGATACAGAATCAACCTAAGTGTTCATCAGTGGATGAATAGATAAACAGAATGTGGTGTATATACACAATGGAATAGTATTCAGCCATAACTGGATGAAATCATGTTGTTTGCAGCAACATGGGTGGAACTAGAGGTCATTATCTCAAATGAAACAAGCCAGGCACAGCAAGACAAACATTGCGTGTCCTCACTCATAAGTAGGAGCTAAAAAAATTTGTTCACGTGGATGTAGAGAGTGGAGTGATAGACACTGGAGACTCAGAAGGGTAAGGGGTTGGTGGGAGGATGAAGATAAGTTGTTAATGGGTACAATGTGTTTTACTCAGGTGATGGATACCCTACATACTCTGACTTTAACCACTATAAAATCTATGCATGTAATAAAATTGCACATGTACCTCTTAAAGTTGAATACAAAAAAAAATTAAGTGAACACATCCCCTTTATAGAAGAATCTGTAATTACCTAAATGTTGAAAAATCCCAATGATGTGCAGTCACTGAAAAAACTTACATACAGCAAGTTGCATTAACCAAGGAGACCATTTTGTGTGAATTTACACAAGGGCAGAAATGAGTCCAGGAAGGACATGAAACCCTGCATCTGAGGACAATATGTTTATCTACTTAGATCTAATGATCACAGACATCCCCTTGATTAGAAATGGGGAAAAGCATGCAGTATGCCTGGTCCATGGGAAAATATATTCCCCAGGCAGGGTTAACACTTGGCCAGCTATGCATCGGATCCATTACAATGGTGACACCACATTTTCTCTATTATGCTGAAAACTTGTGAGTGCTATTGTCTTTTTTGTTGGGTGTAATCAATATTAAGACAAGATGATGGAAACATGGGGCATGTTCTAACAAGACAACTTCCTATCCAAGTAGTTTATGATACAAAACAAAGAACTAGATGTTCCTGTTTATCCTGCTTACCTGTAGCCTGGCCTAAGTCAGAAGTGTAGGTGAGGCTGCCTCTGGAGGTCTGAGCTAACTCTCTAATACATGGCCCTTCTCATTTTATTGGCCCTGCTCTAAGACTCTTGCTCAGAGTTTTGATTTGCTAATAAGAAGTTGTTCTAAATGGGTAAGGTCCACCTTTCCAATTTTTTTATTAAATCAGAAAATGTCTGCTTGTGGACTCAAAAATTATGATTCATCACTAGTAAAGATTCTTACTACATCTTAGAACATAAAGGCAAACGGGTAGGAAAGAAAAGAAAAATAATGATAAGCAAAGCTAAATAAAATGGAAAAAAAGCCAGAGATTTCACACCTTTGGGGTTTTTCCATCCTCCAAGCTATTTTTTCTTGCTAACTCTGCCATCTATTCATGGATGTTGTGTTGTTGTCTGTCTGGGTGATTTACACAGTGCTGGTCATGCTGCCAGCTCTAGCGTCATCTTCCCTTTGAAGCACAGCCAGAAAGGTGTCACTGGAAATGCTGAATTACTGTACATGAAAGACACAAAGGGAAGTATGAACTGGGATATCCAGTCTAGAAGAGGGAAGGCTAAAGAGAAGGTATGTAATGGTATTCAGACAGGTGCAAATGCTTGCCAGGCCTGCTGAACTCTGTGTTGAGTCAAGACTGAACTACACAGAAACCTGACAATTTTATTGATGAACATGACTTTAGAATTTAATCTCACCTAACATCCTCACTTTACAGCTAAGACATTGATGTTTGAGATACATCCCTAGTGGGGCTAACCTACAAAGGAAATCAATGCACTTAACTAACCTGATAATCCACAGCTAACCTGCAAAGGAGATCAATGCACTGAGGTCATGACTGAACTGACACTTTCTAGGTCTATTTTCCATTATGCAAGATGACTTTAGGTGGTACAAAAGCAGAGTATATTTTTAAAGTTATGTAATTTTTTATATATATTCTTAAAAATAACATGACCACATAAATTTAGTGATATAAAATTTCCTGTAAGTAAAAATAAGCAAATCCTACAAAGTGCCAACAACAAATGGCTCTCTTAGAAATGTGGTCTAATGGCTTTGATCTTTATTGCACCATCTCAACCACCTCATCAGAAGTACAGTGAGGGTGAGGTGGATGCAACTGGAGCTTTTATGAGAGATCAACAATGGGGGAGCTTTTCCTATCATCAGAGATTTTATTTTCAAGAGAAATCAGGTTAGTCACTAAGGTTATGGGAATTTCTCTGGGTATGTCCCTGGAAAAGATTAAATCCAGTCTTCCTTGAAACTATGAGAAATGAGATGAACTCTTCACATGGTATCCACATCCATAAGCATCTGTGACTATTTAGAAAGTGTAAAAACTGATAATGCCCCCAAAACAATAGCAATATATTTAATACCTAAAATTTATTACGTGGCGAACAAGTCAGGCATAAGTTAAGACCTCAGATTATCTCAAATTCTTATCACTGCTTTGGAGTTGGGTAGCAGTGAAACAGGAAAGGAATAAATTTTGAAATAATCCAGGTTGGCTTTAATTTGGGGAGTGATTTTTATCATTAGTATTTCTATAAACTATGTGGACCAACATTCCCTCTAAGTCAATGGAAGTTTTAAACTACTATATTTCAACATTGAGTCCCAGCTGTTTTGTGGTTAGAATGCGTAGAAGAACAAGTTCATCAGAATTAGGTCTTGTTTCTTTCACCAAAGCTAAGCTCAATCTAGATACAGGTAGTTGTGGCATATTTGGAGACATGGCTCTACAAGACAATCAACTAAATGGACTGCTTCCTACCACTGAGGGTGGAAAGAAACCTGGTAAATTTGGACCATTCCATTTTATGGCAGCTGTAGTGTCTGTACTACATTCTTAAACCAATCTTTTTCTTCAGATGAAGAGATGCAATGGTGACATTCTGCCTAAGATTCCTCCCTGAGAACTCTTTAAGCTTGGTCAAATTAAATGACTACTTCTTATAAAACAGTATTTGATGACTGATTCTCATGAGTGAATACAGGACTTTGATTTTTTGCAGTCCTGAGATTGATAATGGGTCTCAGGAGATTTTCAGGTACTCTCAGAATAAGACTATTGTTATGGATTGGACCTGTGTCCCCACCCAAAACTCGTGTCAAATTGTAATCCCCAACATTGGAGGTGGGGCCTAGTGGGAGTTGATTGTATCATGGGGATGGATTTTTCCCCTTGGTACTATCCTCACAATAGTGAGTGAGTTCTCCAGGGATCTGGTCATTTAAAAGTGTATAGCACCTCCCCTTTCTCTCTCCCTTGCTCCTGCTCCAGCCAGGTAAGACATGCCTGTTCCCCTTCACCTTCTGCCATGATTATGTTTCCTGAGCTTCCCTTCACTTTCTACAATGATTATAAGTTTTCTGAGGCCTCTTCAGAAGCAAAACCCACTCTACTTCCTGTACAGCCTGCAGAACTGTGAGCCAATTAAACCTCTTTTGTTTATACATTGCCAAGTCTCAGTTATCTCTTTATAGCAGTGTGAATACAGACTAATACAGAAAATCAGTACCAAGGAGTGGGGCATTGCTATAAAGATACTTGAAAATGTGAAAGCAGCTTTGGAACTTGGTAACTGAATGATGTTGGAAGAATTTGGAGGGCTCAGAAGAAGAGAGGAAGCTGAGGGAAAGTTTGGAACTTCCTAGAGAGTTGTTGAATGGTGGTGACCAAAATAGTAACAGTGATATGGAAAATGAAGCCCAGGCTGAGGAGGTCTCAGATGGAAATGGGGAACTTATTGGGAACTGGAGTAAAGGTACCCTTGTTATGCTTTAGCAAAGCACCTGGCTGCATTGTGCCCCTGCTCTGGGGATCTGTGGAACTTTGAACTTAAGAGTGATGATTAGGGGTATCTTGTTGAAAAAATTTCTAAGAAGCAAAGCATTCAAGTATAGCCTGGCTGCATCTAACAGCATACATTCATATGTGTGAGCAAAGAAAAAAAAACAAAAAAAAACAAAAAACAAAACAAAAAACCTAAAACTGAAACATATTTAAAAGGGAAGCAGAGCATAAATGTGTTTGGAAAATTTGCAGCCTGGCCATGTGGTAAGAAAAAAAAAAAAAGTCCATTTTCAGGGTGGAATTTAATCAGGCTGCAGAAAGTTGCATAAGAAAAAAGGAGCCAAGGGTTAATATTCAAGGAAATGGGGAAAAGGCCTCAAAGGCATTTCAGAGTCCTTTGCAGAAGCCCTTCCCATCACAGGCTGGGAGGCCTAGGAGGACAGAATGGTTTTGTGGGCCAGACCCAGGCCTCCACTGTCCTGCATACCCTTGGAACACTGCTGCCTGCATCCTGGCTGCTCCAGCTCCAGCCATGGCTCAAAAGGGCCCACATACTCAGGCTGCTGCTTCAAAGGGTGCAAGCCATAAGCCTTGGAAGCTTCCATGTGGTGTTAAGCCTGTGGGTGCATAGAATCCAAAAATTGAGACTTGGGAGCTTCTGCCTAGATTTCAGAAGATGTATGGAAAAGCTTGGATGTCCAGCCTGCTGCAGGAGCGGAGGCTTTAGAAAGAGCCTCTACTGGGGTAATGCAGAGGAGAAATGTGGGGTTGGAGGTCCCACACAGAATCCCCACTGGGGCACTGCCTAGTGGAGCTGAGTACAAAGGGTCACCATCCTCCAGACCTCAGAATGGTAGATTCACTGACAGCTTTCACTGTGCCTGAAAAAGCCACAGGCACTGAATAGCACTTAAGAGCAGCTTCAGGGCTGAACCCTGCAAAGCCACAGAGACAGAGCTGCCCAAGGCTCTGGGAGCCCACCCCTTTCACCAGTGTGCCCTGGATGTGAGACATGGAATCAAAGGAGACTATTTTGGAGCTTTAAAATTTAATGACTGCCCTCATGGGGTTTCAGACTGCATAAGGCATGTAACCCCTTTATTTTGGCTGATTTCTCCCTTTTGGAATGGGGGTATTTACCAAACGCCTGTACCCTCATTGTATCTTGGAAGTAACTAACTTGTTTTTGATTTTACAGGCTCATAGGCAGAAGGGACTTGCCTTGTCTCAGAAGAGAGTTTTGACTTTGGAGTTAATGATGAAATGAGCTAAGATTTCGGGAAACTTTTGAGAAGGTAAGATTGTATTTTGAAATATGAGAAAGACATGAGATTTGGGAGGGGCCAGAGGTTGAATGATACGGTTTGGATCTGTGCCTCTGTCCAAATCTCATGTCGAATTGCAATCCTCAATGTTGGAGGTGGGACCTGGTGGAAGGAGACTGGATCACGGGGGCAGATTTCCCCTACCGTATTGTCCTCACAACAGTGAGTAAGTTCTTCTGAAATCTGGTCATTTAAAAGTGTGTAGCACTCTTTCACTCTCTCTCTGTCTCTCTCTCTCTCTCACCATGTAAGATGTGCCTGCTTCCCCTTTGCCTTCCACTATGAGTGTTTGTTTCCTGAGGCCTCCCCAGAGCAGAAGGTGCTATGCTTCCTGCACAGCCCATAGAACCATGAACCAATTAAAACTCTTTTATTTATACATTACCCAGTCTCAGGTATTTCTTTATAGCAGTGTGCAGAATAAACTAATACAACTATCAAAATCCAAAAGTTCCTATATGGTCAATTCTCAAGAAAAACAGTTGCTTTTTAAGATTTATTCCAAGTCTCCTGACATAGGATATGCTGTCATACTATTTTTTTTAATCCTCCCACCTCAGCCCCTCAAGTAGCTAGGATTAGAGGTGTACACCATACCACCATGCCTGGCTAATTTCTTAAGTTTTGGTAGAGATGAGGTTGCACTATGTTGCCCAGGCTGGTCTCAAACTCCTGGGCTCAAGGAATTCTCCTCACTCAGCCTCTCAAAGTGCTGGCATTACAGGAATGAGCCACTGTGCTGACCTTGTCTTTTATTTCTTTGACTTGACACTAGTTGACATAGTTATGCACATAGACTTCAATTCTGCCTATGAATTTTATCTGTTGGGATCTTATATCCACAGTTTCTGAATACTGGAATGCTGTAATTTTTAGTTCTTTGGTGATCTCTTTCAGTCCTGTGGCTTTAACTACCAACTACATATTGTCAGCTGGCAGTTATTTGCCCAGCCAGACCTCTTTCTTGAAACACAGACCTATATGCAGTTGTTCATGTCACATTTCTACATGTATATCAGACATCTCAAATTAACATGGCCAATAAAATGGCCAATATCCATCATCAAACCTGCTCTGCCTGAAGTCATCTCCATCTCAGTTAGTAGCAACTCCATTCTTCCAAATTATAAAACCCAAATCTGTGGTTTTATCTTTGAATCATTTCTCTTACATCCTGAATTCAATTTTTCAGCAAATCCTACCGGCTTTGTCTTCAAAATATATCCAGAATCTGAAAACTTTTTACATTTATTGCTGGCAGGCTAGTCTGTGTCTCTGTTATCCCTCGCCTGGATTATTCCTATAACCTCCCATTTAGATCCCTTGCTTTGCTCCTTATACCTTATGATATTTTCTTACTCTACAGAACTCAGAATAATCCTTTTAGATATACGATTCTCTTTGCTTCAATCTCTTTAATGATTTTCCATGTCATTCAAAGTAATATCCAAAAATCCTGCCATGGTCTAGAAGGTTCTACATTACCTATCTACAAACTCTGCCCCCAACAGTTCTTCTCTGTCCTGTGACTCTAATCATTGCTGGGTTCCAGACATGACAGAGTATAAGGAAGGAGAGGAGAAATAAATAGATCAGAATCACAGTTAAAGTGTTTAGATTCTGTGAGGTTTTCCCCTCAAGAAAAGGATTTGCCTGGCTCATTTGTTTTGACGGGGTAAGCTTGGTTGTGAAGAAAACAACACAGCTTCCAGCCACAGCAACCATTCACACTTTGCCTCCTACCAGGACAAAGACTGGTTGCTTTCATCTTTTGCATTGCAGAATGCTAATGCCATAACTAACACACAGTAAGAAAATTTAAAAATGTTCATTAAGTGTTACATTGCTAGAGAACACACAGTTCTTTTAATATTATCAGCAAATAGTTTGAAAAATATCACAAAAGGCATCTTTATCAATTAATGATATACCATACTTAATATTGGCTTTCATTACACTCATGCTATATACGAATGCTTTCACTAACAACTCAACATTCCCAGTGCTGTTAGTAGTTTAAGGTTTCTCTGCAATGACCAGGACATTCGATGCCAAGATATGTGAGTAGTTTAGTGACTTCATTTCTAGGCTTCATGCCAAGAATTTCTGGATAGGAAACATTCTCAATATGTCCCTTATTTGTGTAGCACCTACACTTTATGTCTTTGAATTTATAAGTAGCTTATTGGTAAAACTTTCTAAGCCTGGGCATCTATACCTTAACACATTTCCAAGAATTTATTATTTCCCATACTCTATTGACTCAAAAGAGAATTCTTTCCTGCATGTTAAAAATATTATTTGTGTAAATAGCTACTCTTTTAATTTCTGTGACATGAAGTTATGCAAGCTTTTGACTAGAAACTTCCCCTAAGGCAATTCAAATGTCAGATTGAGGAGCATATTAGGGAGTTTCAGCATGAAATATCATATCCAATGTGATCCAGCATCAAGTCATCTAAGAAGCAATAGTAATGGAATGGTATTTGAAAAGGTGGTGCAGTTGTGGAATAGCATAAACATCTATCATTTTATCAGAATATAAAAGTCTCTTTATAAATTTTAACCTCCAATCATCACTGAATGGTAATGGTCAATGGGGTACCTGCAATATCTCAACAGTTTCATAAAAATAGCCACAGTTTGAGAATGGTCTGTATGTAAAGATTTTATGATATATATTTAGGTCCTCAAGACTAACAAGAACATACGCTTTGTTTGTTTTTCTTATTTCTCTCTTTTTTTTTTTTTTGAGACGCAGTCTCGCTCTGTCGCCCAGGCTGGAGTGCAGTGGCGCAATCTCGGCTCACTGCAAACTCCGCCTCTCGGGTTCACGCCATTCTCCTGCCTCAGCCTCCAGCGTAGCTGGGACTACAGGCGCCTGCCACCACGCCCGGCTATTTTTTTTTTGTATTTTTAGTACAGACGGAGTTTCACCGTGTTATCCAGCATGGTCTCAATCTCCTGACCTCGTGATCCGCCCGCCTCGGCCTGTTTTTCTTATTTTTCATGTGCTACTAATTTATTTTCTTCCAGGTAAAATAAAAGGAATGCAAGGAAGCTAAATGGATAATCTGACACTTTTCAAAAAGCCCTCAAAATGGCCATTTTTATCACAGCTTCCATCCGTACCATTCCTTGCATATATTATTTTCTCTGTTTCTAATACTTTTGCATCTTGTCCAGAGAATTTCTATGTGTTCAAGGATTAGCTCAGGTGCCAATCATTCTCCTGCCTTCTCTGAGGAATCGCCCATTGCAGCCAGCACTAGAGAATCAATCTGCCTTTTCCTTTAAGTTTTCCAAACTTAAAGAATCTCTCATGTTTTTGGGTAACATCCATCCATACCTTTCCTATTTGAATGTGACCCTCTGGATGCCAGAGACTATATCTTATTTACTTCCAAATTCTCAATGCAAAGCAAATCAAATATTAAGCAATATTTGGGATTTGAAGGAGTGAAAACAGCTAACATTGTAATGTCTTTAGATCAGTTACTTAAACAAAGCTTTTCTTTCTCCCACAGAATCTATCCTCTGCGTTCCTGAATCTCAAGTAAAATATCATTGCGTCCTCAGCTGAAGTCAGAATGCCTCAGCCGATGAGCATGTCATGCTCACTGTGCATTTTCTGGCATCTGGACTGATACTGTTGTCCAGAAATCTCTACATGTGGATTGTGAAGAGCATTTATAGCAGAAGCTGTCTTACCAACGTTAGTAACAAAGTACCTTTCCTCAAAGTGGAATCATCCTACCTGTTCTTACCTAGAGTTCCTCAAGCAAAATCTCATCCTCATTGAGACATGCAGAAAACATAAAGTAATCATAAGCAGCCCCTTTCCCACCTATTATTTTAAATGACAAAACTACCTTGAACCAACACTATTCAAATCACTGCCGTCCTCAAGTCAAGGCAACTCTTCAGGTGACCAAAGAAGCTTGACCAACCACCATGCTCCCAGCACATACAGCCTCTAAAGCATTTCTTTTATAAGCATTGATCACAAAGGGCTAAAACACTAAAAGAATGGCACTGACTTGAAAAGGAGTGAAAATGAGTTTAACAGGTACAGATGCTAATTTCACTAACCTCAAGAGCATTACATAGTTTCAACAAATAAACATGCATAGTAACATGATTCCTTGATTTGGTATCCCTGCTCCATCGGAATCATTTGTAGAGGCCACTAAAACAAGTATTTTGGCAATAGAAAGGAACAGTGGCAATGGCTTTAAAACGCCTACAGCAGGAAGCAGAGAGGGGATCTCTGGGTCAGGCTTCAAACTGTAGATTCGTTTTGTTGATGTGGCTGTTGCGTTATGTCATAATTCTATTAGATTTGCTGGGAAGGAGAATACTGAATTTGGGAATGCGTCTTCATATGCTGATACTTATCACCACTGACACTTGAGCGATTTAACACGTTGGAAATTAAGTCTGCGTTTCAAACCGTCTACACTGTGGAACTAAGTGTTCTCAGCTTGTTCTGTTTTTGCCTTTGGACCATTTCATTTTGAAGACACACTTGAAGACGATAGCATTAATTTAGCTAACAATATTCATTTTGTTTTCATTAGTTGTTTTTGTAGTTTCATATTTTGATGCATGATCTGATAAATGCATAATACCCAGAGGGTGCCTCTGTTTGCATTAATAACAGGAACTCATCCACACCTCATCAATGATAGAACAGTTTAGCTTCCCTGTCAAAGAAGCATGAATCAGAGATGTTCATGAGAAAAGGAATATTTGTAATGCAGATGGAAACTACAGGGAGAGTGGGGATGAAGTGAGCAGGGGGGACAAGTAAACTCTGAAGTGCAAGGCACTGCTTGGGATTAATAGCTGTGTATTCTCTAAACACCTCAGTGACTTGGGCAAGTTACTAAAGCCCTCTAAATCTCAGTATTATTATCTTGAAAGTGAGTGAGGGTCAGTTTTATCATTAAAAAATTATTCTATAATTGTATACTTATATATATTGAAATTATAATTTTATAAACTAATTTGTTGAGCAATGATGATCCTTGTGATTCCTTAACAGAAAATTGTATAAGCAAGGATTATGTAATACAGGCAACTTTTGGAGTCATTAAGTAATAATAATAACTACCATTTATTGGATGATTATGGTGGAAATTACGTTTTCCAAATGCATGTTATATGATTAAATTATCACGACCATGCTCTTAGATGGGTATTTCATCCCTGCTTTAAAAATTAATATTTTTATTTTCAAACGGTTTCATGTAACCTTTCACACAACTAGTAAATGGCAGAACCAAAAGTCAAATCCAGGACTCTCAGACTTTCCAACACATGCATTTATCTACGTGACCTCTAAGTTAAATTCCAAAGCAGTCATATTTATAAAGTTTCATCTTTCAAGTGCACACTGCAATCACGTTTATCTCTATGCGACAAAAGTGACACACCGTTTTGTTGTCAGCATGAATGTTTATGATATAAAGATTCACTGCTATCCTACTCTATACAACTGATAAAGCAAGTCAAAAAACATGTAGCTTTACAAATAAAGGCTTTGGGCAATATTCTAAGAACGAAAGAATAAGTATTTGAATTCATTTTGCCAGTAATTTATGAGTGGGCTTAGAATGCCTGTATCCAGAAAAAATTATTTATACTTCTGTTATTATCTTTAGCATATTAAATGAAATCATCTTTACCTGTTTGCTTTCCTTATTAGATTTGATATTTCTGAAAATAAGGGAGTAAGCCTTACTTATCTTTAAATTCCCAGTATATAACACAATGTTATATAAAGAATATACAATAAACATTGACTATATACAACTTAATTAATAAGCATTTTCCCAAATCTAATTTATTCTGAAAATTTACCTCAGTATCTCTTCCTTTGTGGGTCTCTGAAAGACAAAAGTTAAAAAGTAGATATTTAATTTTGTTCAAGTGGGAAGGGAAAAGCTGAGACAGAAAAACAAACTGATTATTGAAAGTGTGGTTAAGCATCCACACTAAGGAGGAAAGAGTGCTATCAGCATAAACTAGATTCAACCAATAAGACAGGTAGCCTGGAAAATACTTCTAAAAATGTGTATATTCTTTATCTGATATAATTTGTAGGAGAAAAATTCTAATAGTATTTTCTAACAGTGACTTATATTGGCTTCAAGTACTTTACCCAACTATACCAAAGGGGAACGTGAAAAGTTAATATTTTAGACATTCTTAAGATCCAGATGACCCATGGAGAACTGAGCCAAGCAGCAGCTAAAGGAATTTGGTGCTAGAAGACAGAATCAAGTAATTTGGTCTTAAATTTTGGCATGAAATCATAAAGATGTGAAAAGACACTAGCATTAAGAGCTCTGTGGCCTAAGTAGCATCTTTTCCCTTGGTGGTCCTCAGGGATAAGTAGAGCATCTTGCTCGCATTCTCCTTATCCTCCTTACTTATCAGAAGCCTAAATAATATCCCAATGTAGTCATTCGTATGGAAAAGAAATCTGTAATTACCCCAGGATAGACATCTCATATATTTAGAGAATATATCCACGTCAGTGGCCATGAGTCATACCAAATCAATGGTCATCACTTTTTAACCATGCTCTTAAAATGATGTACAAAAATAGCCACTTTACTTAAATCCCCATTGAGTCCTTTTGTTGTCTTTGAATGCCGATTCAGACGGATTATTTAGGGTTTAAAATCTTCAATGCCTTATCTCCTAGTCTTTCTCTTATTGTTTTGAATGGAATAAAAAGGAAATCTGCGTCATATTGCCAGGGACTCACATTAACATGAACCGTCTTCTTTTCTATATAAATGTTTCTTTTATTAAAAAGGAGAATAAAATCAGTCTCTTTTCTGCACAATGGGAATTTTGGGTTGGTGCAAAATTGATTGCAGTTTTGCCATTTAATGGCAATCAATTTTGCACCAACATAATAATACTCAATAGTGATTTTTGCATGCAATAATTTCATTTTAAGTGGTAGTGAAATCATTAGCTAAAGTGGCTGTCTTTGTATTCCTTCTGCTTTCACTGTGTCATGAAATAGGCTGTGTACTTGATGGTGTCTGAGCTTGTGAAAATCAATGAACGAAACTTTTGTGGTTTCCCTTTAGTTTCTGCCTGCCCCAGATCCTTTCTCCACCCTCTGATGCCTTTCTCTGTGCTCCACATTGACCCGTGTTCACGGCACCGGCCAGGCCCACTTCTGGCTATTTCCTATGGGTCCAGCCCATGGGAGGCTCTGGCATGAGATTGGATAAAGCGGGGGAGCAAGAGGCTGGGGAATTTTTCCCCTCTCCGTCCCTGCTTTGGGGCAGTGCTGCTCCACAACAAGAGCTTCTGCTTCACAGCTCCTTTGCACCAATCAGTTCTCAGATTCTAGGACCACCATTTTCCCCTGCTCCCCTTTGGGCTAGTGAGTAGTATCAGCAATGTACTATTGCTCCTTTCTGAGTGTCCTAATATCCTTTCTGTTTCCTCACCCCATAAGTAATTCCTTCATTAAACTCTCTTCATTGGTATGGATTCTGTTTCTCACTAGGCCTCATGGATACAATTGTGAACTTGACAGTAGAGCAACTTAAACCTTTCCATTCCAATCCCTTAACTCTGTTGAAGTGTCTACAAAAACATAACCTTTCTTCTCTTGGTATAATTGAGGCTGGAATGAAACAGTTCAACAATAATGTTGGGTTTCTGTAGCCAGAAGGGATGTTTAACCCTGGTAATCAGGAAGCATGGTAGTGTTCATGAATTCTGTACACTGAAGAACCACTTCCCTTGGGACCCACTCTGGAACCACCTTTCTTGCCAAAGGGAATGCGGTATCATACCTTTTCTTATTTCAGGGAAAGCAGAGACTAGATACAGCAGTACTCACACAGCTCTTAGACAGCCATATGGGCATTTGAGGCAAAATTAAAAGACAGTAACGCTGATCCCATCTTGATTTAAATTTTTGATATTTTTTAAACTGAGGATTTTTTTGCATTAATTTTAACTGTAAGTATATTATGTTAAAATTGATTTGTCTTGATTATCGAGATTTGGATGTCCCCTTCCTTTTGTACCCAAGGTGTCTCACTATCCTCCCCCTAGTCAAGTTCCTCTTAGAGGGAGACAGAACATTTAAACCTCTCTCAAATTGAAAGGGAGCCACAGCTAGGTTATGGTGAGTGATTAAAGATGTGAGCTTGGAATTTAGACAGGCCTAACTCTGAAAGTTAATCCCACCACTTACTGGCTGTTGCCTTGGGCAAGGTTCTTAAGGTCTGTCTCTAAGCCTCCGCTTCCTCCATTGCAAGATGAAGATAATAATGTAGGTAAACAAATGTAATCTGCATTGCAATGTCCAAAATGTTCTTAGAGCCAAAAGACTTTTGGCACAAAAGCATTTGGCACGTTTGGCATACGTTTGACACAAAAGCATCTGGTAGCAGATCCTGACCGAATGAAGATAAGTCAATTCATAGCCTTTATTTATTCCTCTTATAAAGTGATTATTTATGGGGTGCTGCCTCAGACCCCCCTGGAGGTGGTACAAATTAAATATATGGTACATGCACTACACAGCTTGACTGAAATCTGAAAGTTCCGAATTGAAAAATTCATATGACCCTGAGGGTTTTGGATAATTATTGTGAACCTGTAATAGCTCTTCCCAGGGATTCAATGAGATGATGCATGAGAGCCAGGGCACTTGGTGAATGGAAAATTGAGTCTTTTCCAGGACCCTGAAAATCTGAAAGCAGAGATTTGATTCTGGGACATCCAGGCCTTGACACTGCTTACTCCCCTGCTGAAGATGAGATGTTGCAGACCCTGAATTGGGTTCAAGAGGCAAATAGGCTGTTAGACAATTCCATCTAGAAAATGATGGACACCCTGAATATCAAAGGGCAGTGCCATGTCAAGAAAGACCCTTTTGTGCACCTTGAATGGACAGAGCCTCTGGAAGCTGTGGGCTCCTGTTAGATTTTGAGGGCAGCCCAGGAAGCTATGCTGAGATTCGCAGCATCTGGTCTTCTCCTGTGTAGCTACCTCCCTTCTGATTAGGTTTGCATCCTTGGCTAATTAGATCAGGAACCTAATCTAACCTTGCAGTACGTGTGTGTGTGTGCTGGGTGAGGGGGGTCTCTTCCTGTCAATCTGTGACCCGGCTGAAGCACTGCAGTGCTCAATAAACATTGTCCATTAATGTCATTTTAATCATTATGAGTTGCTAACTGGCAACAGGCATTTTTCAGAATTGAAGCTTTCTTAGAAATCAGTTGACTTACAGTATCATCTTTGAGCAATTGCAGATGCAGAGACTAAAAATTTCACAGTAATCATGAATAAAACTTGATTGAAGAAAGTGAAAATGTCATCCCAGTCTGGGGCGGGATATGAACTGTATCAGCAGAACATGAATGATGAAGAGACATCTAGACTGGACCATAACAGAGACAATTCCCTTAATGATACATGACTAAAGACTTTACCAATTTCCAGTAAGAGTCGGAAGTCCATCTCAAAGTCTACTTTATGTTCTTCAAACTCCTTGTTTTTAATTTTGCCGAAATAACTTGAGAGAATAGTATAGAGTTTTTATTCCACAGCATGGGTTTAGACATCTCATTTTTTAATTGTTTGTTCACTGTCTTCAGAAATAGTTTTAGATAATTAATCTGATCACAGCCTCCCTCTGTAATTTCAATCAGAACCTGGTGCCTAGAATGGGAAAGCAGACTGGAGCCGCTCTTGACTGTAGCCTTGAATCTGGGGAAGCTACCATGGAAGGAAAGCCAATGGCTGAATATACCAGCATTGGGCTTGCTGATATTAATGAAGAGTGTGTATACCCCCAGAGTTCCCTGACAAGATGGGCAAAGAAGAAAATCACTTGACTTCCTGTGTCTCAGTTTCCTCATTTATAAAGTTAGTAAGTTGCACTAGAGTATATTTTTTTCAAACTTTCCTTTTGCAAAAGTCTTCCCTCATATTACTTTTTAAACTAGAAATTCCAAAATATGACACAAAAATAGAGGCTTTCCGTGTGAAGTAAGAGTTGAGGTGCAGAGGTCCTGTTTTATTCCTATGTTGTCTGTCTTTAGAGAGCACTTAAGACTCTGAAGGGTCTTATGAGAATCAATGAGCCAGATGGTTTCCAATAATCCTTTCTGCCCTAGCATTCCCTAATTCCAAAAATCTATGATTCTAACGGCTGCATTTTACTAGGTGTCTAATTTGTGCAAGGCTTGAATTAAGCATTTTGCACACAATATCTTATTTAAGCTTTAGAAAAACTTTACAAGATGGGGACTTTTTATCCTCTTATACAGATTAAGGAACTGAGACTCTAGAATTTAAATAACCTTTCTAAGGTCACACAGCCAGTAAATGTGACTCTAGGATTCAAGCTCAGTTCCGCTGACCCCAAAGTCCATATGCTCACCAGTGTGTCTGTCAAAGGATCCAGAGAGAAACACTAGCCTGCTGAAATAAATAGTCTGGCCTGAAACTAAGATTGAAAAGACTTGGGCTTCATACTGGTGTCTTTTCCACTCTATAGAAGAGCTTTCTCCTCTTCTCTCTTCTCCCCCCATCCTTCTTCTTCTCTTTTCTCCTTTCTTCTCCTCCCTCCAAACCACCTCTCTAGCACTCCAGAAATTTATACAGGAAACAAGGCCACTGACAGCTGCCAAGTTTCACAACTTATACCCCCAGAATCCAGACAGAAAATTCCCAGAGCATTTCCTAGGGGCAGGTGCCCATTACTGGACCATTCCGCCATGGCTTCATTCCAAGAGGCAGAGTAAGGGTATAATACAGCTTTTCCTGCTACAGCTGGATAGAGAGTGGTGGAGAGGTACAACTACCCTGAAGAAAATGTTAGAAGCTGGGTTTATTTCACAGAAAGATGCAACTGACTCATTAGAAAAAGATGCCTCTTATTTTTATTTTCTCATTAAAACACCTAATTATTGAGTACTTGTGTTTATCATGCTGCATGAAGACATAAAAATCTGGAAGTCTAAGAATGTGTTTTTTTTCTAGGGATTTCCACTCACTACTTGGACAATGTTGAGAAAATTACTTCTCTCAGTAGTTCAGTTTGCTTGTAGGTTGGTAATGCTGCTTATTTGTTGGATTTGGGGGTTTTGATTTTTAGGTACAAAATAAAAGGATCATTTCAAAATAGTTCTCAATTGCTAACATTTTCTACCTTGGCAGATCTGTCCAGAAAATATTTCTAATGCCAAATATAAAATCAAGCATTGGGGGAATCAAAACAGAAATGCTAACAACACTAATAACTTTCACGTGTAGTTGCTTGAGGATTTACATTGGCCCTCTTTCTATGACTCTGCAGGACAGTTTGTGGTCCAGATGTCATTATGTCATTATTCTTTTATACAAGGAGGAAACACATCAAGAGGTTAAATAACTTATTCATAATCACACAAACGACACCATGGGGCCTTGAACTGGGGTCTCCTGATTTAGAATCAATACACCCTGGACATTTGTAACAATTTCTCTGGTCATCAGAGACTCTTGATTTTAGTCATTGTCATTTCGCTGTTGTTGGTTCCTAGCTCTAACTAAATGAATACACACTTGACGCTATGGAGGTCTGACAGCCATGTTCTTTAAAGCAATTCACTCAGCATTTTCAGGTGGTGTGATCAGTGGTAGCATCTACAGAAATGCAGCCTCCCTTGTGTTAGAGCAACAGCGTATAGCTACAGAACTTCTAGGGCTGGTCTGCCTGAAAGTCTATAAAGGGAAACTATGAACACCTTATTATATTATGCTCATTGTGGCTTACTGAGTTTTATAGACTTTGGAGCAGGGAAAAAATTAAAAAACCCAAGGTAGGCATTGCATCTTATTTGTAATTTGCTGTTTTCTCTTCTCCTAGTCACCTCTTTTAAACTAAACCAAAAACGTATATATCCTTCTAAACAAGGTTACTTGGGCAGCATACCCAGTGAGATTGTACCTTGTATAATAAATTCTCTGCTCAAAATGGTCCTAATAGTGCAGTCGTTTCAGCTTCCAGGAGAGAAAAATCAGCTTTCGGCATTTTTAAAATTTATTTTAAATCATTTCAGTGTTAATAACTACATACATACATAAGTCAATTTTTGATCAGCATTTAGGTTGGATTACTAGGAAAGAATATCAGAACAATTAAATAATAGAATAAATATAACAATAGCTCACATGGATGTGGCCCTTTTACTTCTCCCTTTTTAAAGCTTTTGTCCCTACCACTGAAAACTAACATAACATTATGAAAAGAAATTATTGCCCCCTTAATCATTCAAACTAATGGCCCCTTGATCAGTTTTTGTCATTCTTGAACTCTACATAGCATCTGACTCTAGCGATGATCCCTTCTTAAAAAGCTTTCTGCCCTTGATTTTGGAGGGGTAAGGCTATTGCATTGTAGTTCTTTCACCTTTCCAAAACTGCTGGTATCTTATTCACCTGCTGCTAGTGTTAATTTCCTTTTATCTCTATTTACCTCCTACCTCAGACAGCAAATCCAGTTCACAGTTTCAAATATAATCAATAGGGAACACCTTAAATGCAAATAATTGCCAGTTTCTTAGCAGAAACAAATGAAATGGGGAAGAAGAGGGACAGGTGCTGACTAAGCCAACACTGATTGTTACCCACTGGAAAGAGAATTCGTGTTTCCCGGGAAAGGGTCAGACTGACTTAGAGTTTATGAACTGTTCAAATTTCTATTCTTGTTTGTAAAGCTAATAAAAATCCCTTTGTGCTGTTGGATTTTGGAGAAGTGTCTTTAATCCTCTTTACATAAACCTTGCCTCTTTATTTCTCCTTTCCAAAAACAAGAATCTGTATCATCTGGATTTGATATCCATATTTATCAACACAGAAGTTATTGGATTTTGAATAATTTCTCTTCCTTTCAAGCCACGCTACATAGAAACAGACTGTGTACAAAGCAAAATCTAAGCAAAAAAGCTTACAACAACTACCTTTTGTGAGAAATAATAAAGTGAACCAGTTCATGGTGGTTTCATTGATATCTTCCTCAAACCCTGAAAACTTGTATTGGCATAAAGATTCTCCATTTTATATAAACTGAAATTTCTATGGTTACTTTGAATGAGAGAGTCCTGAGTCGAGTCTCAGGCTCAGACAGAGGTTCCAGACTTACTAGTTCAACCTCAATTTCTTTCTTTGTGAAACAGAATTAGTATAGATGCCTGCTAGGGTTCTTGGGAGGGTTAAAGGTAATGATGTAAAATGCCTAGAAACATAGCATTCTTTCAATAAATACTACTGGCTCTTAGAGTAAAGTTGAGGAGAAGAACCCAGAGGCTAAAAAAATCCAAATGGCACGAAGGAAATGAGTCCGTGATTCTACAAAAACCAGGGAGCCGAGCCTAGTTCAAGACAGACCAAAATACCCTGCATCACACTTCTATTGAGAAGTAGAATAACCTATATAATTACAACTATTATTTAAGTTTTCTCATTTGTTTGTTAAGGGAAAGAGCTAAACAATATGGCAAACTCTAGAAGGATGGTTGAGAGCTCTGCTGAATGTGAGAGGAAAACTTCAGAACTGTAAGGACTACCTAGATGGTTTGTCGCTCCATGCAAGGCTGTCAGATAGGTGCTCGTTTACCTACTTGCTTTTATTAACTTGGATTATTTGTTCTTAGCCTTATGGAGTATATTAGCTTCTGGGATATTGGAAAGAATTTAAAGGTGGATATGGGCAGAGCATAGTTTAGAGAACCTGACCAATGAGCTTTGCCAGCCTAGATGTGGGAAGTAGGGTTACTTGCTCTGGACTTGCTATTCCTGGTAGTCTATGGTATTAATATTAGGCTGCATTTGCTGTACTGCCTCGGTAAGCTTTTAAAATTTCCTAAGTCTCTCTAAAACAAACTTTGAGATGAATACTTTGTGCTCCAGCAGTTCCCTGCAAAAGCCTTGGTAGACCCAGGTCTTCATGCAGTGAAAGGATGCTTCCCCAGCTACAAAAGTCAATCACCAAACATAGCAGAGGAAACTTAGGCTGCCTCATATTGGTGTCAAGCTAAAGACAAGAGAAAAGAAATCATCTTACTGTGTGGGGATGAACAATAAAATCCTGGCAACTGACCTCTGACTGAGTTGTTATCGAAAAATGCTCTTTGTTTCCCTCAGCCAATTGAATCATGATACTTCCTGTACCCCGGAAAAATATCAACTGCAGTTAGAATGAAAAAAAAAAAAAAAGGAAGAACTGAACGGAATGTTTGATTAATTAATGAATTCATCTTAATCATCTCTTTAGCAGACACCTGAAAGAGTAGGCCTATCACAAAAGTTACAAAACAACTACCGTGTTTTGGATTATTATTAGAAAGCCTTGGACAAATCTCCTAGAAAAAATAATCATAATACGATTTAATCAGTTTTCAATTATCCAGAGGTTGATTATTGCATTTGCAGATGGTTTGTACCTCTATTCTCCTTCTGCTCTCTCAGGCTGAATGCCTTTTAGCTATTATACTGTCTGTGTGCATTTCCAGGAGAGAATTGGCAGAAAGGGACATCAGCAAGCATATAAATTGAAAGACTCATAAATTGAAGAGACAGTGAGTACTTTGCCTAAACAAGGCTTATATATTATCTGTAGATCTAAAAATCTCAAGCTCTCCCATGAAATCATATTATGATGCCCTACCAGCTAAGGGCCTTGTACCATCGGCCTTCAGTAAATATTGGTAGAAAGAAGGGATAGCATAGTGGTAAAGACCAGGCTGTTAGGTCACCTGTGTTCACATTCCATCTCTAAACTTGGGGCTGATTGATTTACTTAACATCTCCATGACTTAGTTTCCTTATCTGCAAAGAGCATTGTGGTACATTGTATTGCTAACAAAATATGTACTAAAGGGGCAAAGTCTGAAGATGAAGATAAGGCATGAGAGAAAGACTGAATTTCTGACATTTTCACAGCTCCCAATCAATAGCACTAAGGGCAGCGATCCATGGTGGAGAAAACATATTCACCTTCTGAGACAGAAAGTCCATGAACCATGGAATATTTCCCCCAAGCACTGTCAAACTAGTGTGACAAGTTGTCCCTGAAGAAGGTGACTCCACAACGGATGTGTACATCTCTGGGCAGGAAAGGATTATCTCTGTCTTCTCAAACTGGACTCTATTACCATTTTTCAAACATCAAGAAATGTCTCACAGAATTTTACCTAATTACCCAGTTGTGACTGACAAGGTACTCAACTTTCTATCATGCTCAGGCTGCTGAATAACTGAAATATGGAATTAGCTAAATTGTCCAACATGGACTTTAAAGGAAGGAACTTAATAATTCCCTGGAAAATAGGTAGTGATCCCACGAATACAACCACACTATCACTGGGGAGAAGGGAGATCAAACCTACATGAGCCTGTGTTATTGAAATAAAATAGAAAAGAAGAGAAGACGGAGAAACTATGCAAGAAGAATATTTCAAAATGAGAATATAAATGTAGCACACTGAAACCAGATTAAGAAGTTTGACTCTGGAATATTTTTTTAGGCAGAAAATGCTTTGCACTTGAGAAAATTAAGGGAAACATAGACTTTGCAAAGTGATAGATAAGAGATAAGATTACAGATTGAGATGAATAAAAGAAATAGCAGAACTAAAGAAAAAAGACATAAAAAAAACTTCTCTTGAAAATGATCTCTCTTTAAAACCACCAGAGAAGCAAAATAATATGAGAGAGCAAATTCCATGCTCAATGAAACTAGGAAATGGATACACTCCAAACAATACGTTTTTAACAAAATTGAGATAGAGCACAGAATGCCAATATATCATAATACTTCTAACCCTAAGAAATGATCTGGAGATCAAAAAGGGGAAGGAGATAAAGAAGTAGTTAGTTGTATTGCTGCTAAACAGAGTCAGCTGAGCTGAATAAATAAACACAGATTGTCAAACAAAAGATCTGAATGCAGAGGGCTTCCCTCAGCCACTCCTATCTCCCACGCAGCAAAGAGCATGCTCACTGTAGTAGGGCTTTTCTTTGGATTTTAGACTCACCCAATCGGAGTCTTTAGGAATGGCACCCAGGAATCTGCTTTAACAGCATCACAGGGGCTTTAGGAAAAGGGAATTGAAAGATTACGCTGAATAACATAATAATATAAAATACTAATACATGTTTATTTAATGGCAAAATACAACATATATATGTTATTAGATACTTTATATATTGCCATAAAAATGGGGAATTCACCATAAAGCACCTGTAGATCATTAGATCATTTAGAAAATGTGATTGTATATTAACGCTCAAGGAAAACATGAATAGATACCAAAAAGTACAAATAATTTATATTTTCATCTAGAATTCCATAAACTAGCAAGTAATAGCAGAATTGAAATGTAGCAAAAACAACCCAATCTCTTAAAAACGTAAACTCCTTCTCAGAAAGTGTATTATGGAAATAAGTCAAAAGGATAATTATAAAATAATAAAAATGAAAATTCTTAATTTTCAAGTATTGAAATTTGAAAACTAAGACATACGGTCAAAGCTGTACAGAGAGGAAAATTGGTAGTCTGAAACACTTACAGCACTGAACAATAAGGTATTGAATAAAGTATTCATTTCAAGAATAACAGCAACAAGAGAATCCCTAAGAAAGGCAAAATGAAAGAATGAATAAAGAAGAACCAGAAATTAATGAATTAGAAAATAGAAATTGGAATGGGTAAATATATGTGAAAGTAAATTGCCTGCAAATGGGTAGAAAAATATTTTAACAAAACAAAGTGCTAGCTAACCACTGACAGTTTTCTAGGAAAATATAAATTATCAAAAGAAATTCCAGAAAATATAGAAAACCTAAACAGACCAAAAATAACAAATGAAATAAAGTTACTCCCCAAAATTGCCAGTTTTTATGAGAAATCTTTGCAAGCCTTTTAAAAATATTCTTATGTTATTTAAACATTTCCAGATCATGTAAAGATAAAAATCTTCCTATTATCTTTTTCAAAGCCAAAATAAGACTCATAACATAAACTGACAAAGATGTGTATACACACACACAAACACACACACAACAAAGATCACTTTTACTAATTGTCGTTTATTTGAAAGAAAATTGTTATATTTCTTCCCACACTATACACATATACAAATTTCAAATGGATTGAAGACTTAGATATATTTTAAAACCACAAAAGTAATGGAAAGAAAACTTCGAATTTTTTTGTAGTTTTAAGAAAGGGATTTATAAGCATAGACAAGACCCAGAAACATTATTTTTTAAAAGCTAGTAGGTTTTTCTGAACAAAAATAAGGTTCTTCATGGAAAATACACATTAACAAAGAAAAAGACAATAAACTAGGAGAACATGTGTACAACACATAAAGCAAATACAATCAATCATATTACAGTATGTAGAAAGCAAATACAATGTAGCAAGAAAAAGACAGGGAAACAAGTAGAAAAATGAGAAAAAGGTATAAGCAGAAAGTTCATTTAAAAATGTAAATAACAAATATGTGGAAAGGGGCCAATCTTACTAAAAATCAAAGCGTTATCAACTAAAACAAATATGGGATATATATTTTTCAAATAGATTGGTAAAATCTTTAAAGATTTTCAAAACCCAAATTTGGAGCCGTTTTGGGACAATAAATATATTCATAAATTACTGATAGGAGAGTCAATTTTACCAATTTTTTCCAGAATTTTCTTGCCATATGTTTAACAACATAAATATGTTCATTTTCAAAATTTCTCTAACAGAAGTATACCCTATAAAGACACTTGGAGAAGTGTGCAAAGATACATGTGTAAAGGTGATCACTGAAGCATGATTTGTAATACTGAAAATCTGGAAGCTACTTAAATATCTTGAAGAGGAGGTTCATTAAATAAGTTTTGGTAGAGTCATATATTACAAGCCATTTTTGAAAACAGATTTGTATGTACTAATTTAGATTTATATGTACAAATAAGAAATGCTATCAATGTATTATTCACTGAAAAACATACTTGGCAATATTTAGCAGAAACCTTATGCTAGGAGGTGATTCAGGAAGGGTTTATTTTTCTCCTACAACAGACTCGTTCTACAATTGCTCAAGAGGCTAAAACAGAATGTCAGGAATGCAAGATCTATCTTTGTGCTCCACTACAATTAACAAATAGATCGGCCTTTGTTCTTGTATATGTCACTTCAAAGGCATAAGATGGTGACCACACCTCCAGACTTCACATCTCTCTTTCGGGCAGAAGAAATACCTTCTCTTTTTATTTGGGAAGGGATGCCCTATTCATGCACTTTTACGTTTGTCTATCTGGTAAATCGATTGCATGTAGGGATCCAGTTTCTCATGCCTCTTATATTTATGCCCTTTGGTTGTGACTGCGAGCTTGGACACATGCCTTGATTTGACCACCAGGACAGTAGCAAACAACACAGCAAAGACTTGAAAATGAACTTGCACATTTCTGCTTTCTCTCTTGGACTCCTGGCACTGCCATGGAGTCCCTCTCGCTGCCAGGAACCAGCTATATCCATACAAAAGACACATGAGGAAGAGCTGAATGGTCCCACCTGCAGCCCCCCAGTGCAGCCAACCTCTACCCAGCTCACCAGATGCCCACAGACACACGAATAAGCCCGGCCACGATCAGCTGACACACGTCCAGATCAGAAGGGCCCAGAAACTTTAAATATTTATTTAAGTTACTAAGTTTGTATGCCCTATAGAAATCAGAAACTGAAGGACCCTCATTGTTCAGAATTATATCCCAACATCACTCTTAATTGAAGAAAAGTAGAGAAAATTAAATATTTTTACCTAGGCACATTCCCTCAAACAACCAAGTTTCTCTAAATAAGAATTAAGGGGGAAAAATGGCATTAGGAAGACCACTGACAATATTTCCCCCAGACAGGTAAAAAGATAAACGCCAGTGTTTTGATATAAAAAATAAATGAGCTGAGATAAAAAGAGAGACGAAAATGTTGATAGTTTTCTCTAATTCAGGAATCAGGAAAAAAAAATCTGTAAAGGGCTAGATAGTAAACATTTGGGGCTTTGCAGGCCATTTGATCTCTGTCACAACTGCTCTGCTGTACCATGGGTAACACAAAAGCAGCCATAGACACTGTGTAAACAAATGGGCGTGGCTAGTTTGCAATAAAACTTTTTTAACAAAAACACAGTGAGCTGGACTTGGCCTGTGAAATATAGTTTGCAGATCCCTGCTCTATTGCTAAGATCATGAGTGACACTTTCTTGTTCATGCTTTTCTGAATTGAGTGGATTTTTATAATTAGTAAAAAAAGATATATAAAATCATGTGTAACTTAAAAATAGCTAAGACAAAATATTTATTCAAATTCAAAACCTTATGTTTTCAATATTTAAAAAAACACAAATGAACATCCAACTCAAGTAGTTAGAAAACACACACACAGCATAAAGAAATTAATGGAAATAAAGAATAAAATATTGCATTAAAAATAGATAAACCATTGACTTAACAAGTAAACATAAGTCAATGGTTTTCCTAAGAATGTAGGAATAAGTTTCATAACATGAAATATATCCCAAGGTTCTCTTGAAAAGACACTGAAGTATTATCCTCCCTTTTCTCTTTTTTTTATTTCCAACTTTTAAGTTCAGGGGTACATGTGCAGGATGTGCAGGCTTGTTACATAGGTAAACATGTGCCATGGTGGTTTGCTGCACAGAACATCCCAACACCCAGGTATTTATCCCAGCACCCACTAGCTATTCTTCCTGATGCTCTACCTCTTCCCACCCACTACCCTTTGACAGGCCCCAGTATGTGTTTTTCCCCACCATGTGTCCATGTTTTCTCATCATTCAGCTCCCACTTATAAGTGAGAACATGAGGTATTTGGTTTTCTGCTCCTGCGTTAGTTTGCTAAGGATAATGCCCTCCAGCTCCATCCATGTCCCTGCAAAAAACATAATCTCATCCCTTTTGTTGGCTGCATAGTATTCCATAGTGTATATGTGCCACATTTTCTCTATCCAGTCTGTCATGGTTGGGCATATAAGTTGATTTCATGTCTTTGCTATCATGAATAGTGCTGCAATAAACATACGCATGCATGTATCTCTGATCATATATCTAGAAAACTCCATTGTCTCAGCCCAAAAGCTGCTTTTTTTTTCTTTTTTTTCCTTTTTTGAAATGGAGTCTTGCTCTGTCCCCCAGGCTAGAGTGCAATGGCACGATCTCGACTCACGGCAACTTCCACTTCCTGGGTTCAAGAAATTCTCCTGCCTCAGCCTCCCAAGTAGCTCGGATTATAGGCACCCACCATTACGCCCAGCTAATTTTTGTATTTTTAGTAGAGAGAAGGTTTCACTATCTTGGCCAGGCTGGTCTTGAACTCCTGACCTGGTGATCCTCCTGCCTCAGCCTCCCAAAGTGCGGGGATTACAGGTGTGAGCCACTGCTCCTGGCCAAGCTTCTTAAGCTGATAAGCAACTTCAGCAAAATCTCAGAATACAAAATAAATATACAAAAATCATTAGCATTCCTACACACCAATAGGCAAGCTGAGAGCCAAATCATGAACGAACTCCCTTTCACAATTGCCACAAAAAGAATAAAATATCTAAAAATGCAGCTTATAAGGGAAGTGAAGGACCTCTTTAAGGAGAACTACTTACCACTGCTCAAAAAAATCAGAGATGACACAAATGGAAAAGCGTTCCAAGCTCATAGATAGGAAGAATCAATATTTTGAAAATGGCCATACTGCCCAAAGCAATTTATAGATTTAATGTTATCCCCATTAAACTACCATTGACATTCTTCACAAAATTAGAAAAAAAACTATTTTAAAATTTATATGGAACCAAAAAAGAGCTCAAATAGCCAAGGCACTTGTAAGCAAAAAGAACAAAGCTGGAGGCCTCGCATTACCTGACTTCAAACTATACTACAGGGCTACAGTAACTAAAACAGCATGGTACTGGTAGAAGAACAGACATATAGACTAATGGAGCAAAATAGAAAACCCAGAAATAAGACGACACACCTGCAACCATCTGATCTTCAACAAACCTGACAAAAAACAAGCAATAGGGAAAAGATTCCCTACTTAATAAATGATGCTGGGAGAACTGGCTAGTCATATGCAGAAAATTGAAACTGGACCTCTTACCTACACCATATACTAAACTAAACTCCAGATGGGCTGAAAACTTAAATGTAAAACCCAAAACTAGAAAAATCCTAGAAGAAAACCTAGGCAATACCATTTAGGACATAGGCACAGGCAAATATTTCATGACAAAGATGCCAAAAGCAATTGGAACAAAAGCAAAAATTGACAAATGGGATCTAATTAAACTAAAGAGCGTCTGCACAGCAAAAGAAACAATAGAGTAAATAGACAACCTACAGAATGGGAGAAAATTTTTGCAATCTATCCACCTGACAAAGGTCTAATATCCAGTATCCATAAGGAACTTAAACAAATTTACAAGAAAAAAGAAACATTAAAAAGTAGGCAAAGGACATGAACAGTCACTTCTCAAAAGAAGACACACATGTGGCCAAAAGTCACATGGAAAAAAGCTCAACATCACTGATCATTAGAGAAATGCAAATCAATATCACAGTGAGATACCATCTCACACCAGTCTGAATGGCTATTAAAAAGGCAACAAAAGCCAAAATAGACAAATAGGATCTAATTAAACTAAAGAGCTTCTGCACAGCAAAAGAAACTACCATCAAGTGAACAGGCAACCTACAGAATGGGAGAAAATTTTTGCAATCTACTCATCTGACAAAGGGCTTATATCCAGAATCTACAAAGAACTTAAACAAATTTACAAGAAAAAAACAAACAACCCCATCAAAAAGTGGGCAAAGGATATGAACAGACACTTCTCAAAAGAAGACATTTATGCAGCCAACAGACACATGAAAAAATGCTCATCATCACTGGCCATCAGAGAAATGCAAATCAAAACCACAATGAGATACCATCTCACGCCAGTTAGAATGGTGATCATTAAAAAGTCAGGAAACAACAGATGCTGGAGAGGATGTGGAGAAATCAGAACACTTTTACACTGTTGGTGGCAGTGTAAACTAGTTCAACCATTGTGGAACACAGTGTGGTGATTCCTCAAGGATCTAGAACTAGAAATACCATTTGACCCAGCGATCCTATTACTGGGTATATACCCAAAGGATTATAAATCATGCTACTATAAAGACACTTGCACACGTATGTTTACTGCAGCACTATTCACAACAGCAAAGACTTGGAACCAACCCAAATGTCCATCAATGATAGACTGGATTAAGAAAATGTGGCACATACACACCATGGAATACTGTGCAGCCATAAAAAAGGATGAGTTCATGTCCTTTGCAGGGACATGGATGAAGCTGCAAACCATCATTCTGAGCAAACTATCACAAGGACAGAAAACCAAACACTAATAAACTAATAAAAAAAATTTTTTAAGTCAAAAAACAACAGAGGCTGGTGAGGTTGTGGGGAAAAAGGAACACTTTTACACTATTGGTGGGAATGTAAATTAGTTCAACCATTGTGGAAGCCAGTGTGGCAATTTCTCAAAGACCTAGAGGCAGAAATGTCATTCAGCCCAGCAATCCCATTACTAGGTATACGCCCAAAGGAATATAAATCATTCTGTTATAAAGATGTATTCTCCCTTTTCAATCTCCAAGTTCTCTTCTTCCTTCCATTATCACAAAATAACAGATTTTGTTTAGAAATAATATAGCATGCTTCTAGAATATATTCTTATCTTAAAATGGATAAAGCTTCATGTCTTAGAATTCAGCTCAGGCAAATTAGTATGTCAGCAGACCCATACTAGATAAGGAGGGCTGGCATTCAAAAAGGAGCTGATCTCTTGTTTTCCTGCAGCTCAGTCTAGTAGAAAAGACAAACCTGTACGGACATAAATACATTTTTAGTGTAGTAAACATGCAGTGATGGAGGTAAATGGAAAAAATTAATAATAACTCATTGCTTGGCTCCCTACTGAGCTTTCCTCCTCAAGATACTTTATTGTATGACAAGCTACGATAGGGAAATACAAAATGTAAAATAATGTGATTTGAGTTACAGTTATCTATTAATATTGTAAAGCCTTAGAAAAATCTCTTAATCTCTTGGGGCCTCACTTTCCTCATCTTTGAAACTAGGGTAATGACTGTATGTACAGTACTGAGCTCATGGGGTGCAAGGCTCAAATGACATAATGTTCCTGAAAACCTTTTAAATGTGCTATAATGCAAAAGTTATTTTCATTAACACCATTAGCATCAAAGTGTAAATTATTGTGAATTTCACAAGTCTATTTGAATTTTACACTTATTCCATTTGCACCAGAAACCATCTTCAGTTCACCATTTTAAAAAGTCAACCTAGTCTTAAATGAGTTCTATACAAAGGATCTTGATTGACAAACACAACGGCTGCTGTTTTTCGTCTGAAAGTCATGGTCATACCCTAAGGTTAAGATCAGTATGTGATCCACAGTGTCAAGTCCTCTGTAGCCTAAATATTGGAGGCTTTTCAGAATATGTTGTATTTTCTCTTTCAGACCACATTATTTTTATATTATTTGTTAATAATGTAATTATAATTACAAAACAGTAGAAGTTCTCCCAACTGACCTCTAGTAAACAGACTCCTCTTGCCTATAGCTATCTGTTAAAGGATGAAAGCTCACAGCTACTATTCTGGGATGTTGACATTCTGTTTCTACCAATGAGTTATATGCTTACTAAGAGTCACTCACGCTTGTTCCTACCTCTTGCATCCAGAAGCGACATAAAATTATTCTTCGTTTTGGCTCAGCATATATGGCCACTGCACTCAGGGTACCTAACTCAGTACTGAATATACAGTAAGTCTGAGCCACTGCATTTTTTTTAATAAACTACTTTCAGGTAACTTTTGAAAATGTAAGATAAAGACTTAAAATCGACATCAATTCCTTTGTCATTTTCAGGTACTTTGCTAGAGCTGGCTACATTTGCAATTTATCTTTTTTTTTCTTTGTTTTGGACTCATCAGCCAATTTTCAAAGCAATTTGAATTCACTTTTTGTATAAGAGTCTTCAGGAAAACATTCTGTCAAGGGCCTTGGGACAATCAAGATAAATGATACCCCTGCATTCCTCTCATACTAATCACCCATTTGTGAATCTGTCTCAAAGAACGCATTCCTGTGCCAAGCTGCCCTTAGCACAGCCCTGAAGCTGCTGCTATCCTTTCTGTCCCTGCTTCATGAGTTATCATTTTATTCTGTCTTGTTCTCCTGCCAAACTGACATTCCTTCTGAGATTCTGTTCTCAGAGCAATTCTGCTCAAAATTTGGGATATCAAGAAGGATGAAATTACTAATCTTTTTTGTCATCCTCCTTACTGTTATCCCCAGATATTTGTATGTTTCTATTTTCCCACTTACAATTTAGATCACTTGTAAACATACATACAATGGAGTTTTGGCAAATTTTGAGCTTACCCTGTGGATTACCTTCTGGTTGCTGTCAGTGTTTTCCAAAACTCACACATAATGTGAAAGAAAAGAACAAAATTGGGTAGCAATCATTGTATGGTCCAGCCATGAAATAATGGGTTTTATAACTTCCTCTAAACTAAACTAGAATAAGAAAAAATCATAAATAAGATTACAATTTGGGGCAACCCACTTGGGTCCCCTTCCACACTGTGGAAGCTTTGTTCTTTCACTCTTTGCAATAAATCTTGCAGCAAAAAAAAAAAAAAAAAAAAGATTACAATTTGATTGATAGCTCAGTATCAGTGATATGGTAGAAAAGAAACACAAAACAGGAAGACAGAAGCTTTGGTTTTCCAGTAGCTTTTTATGTTTGCTGGAACATGAAATAATGAGGGGTTTTTTACAAAATACATACAAGGAAAAAAAAACAAAGAGAATCTTTGCTAATCTTGTAACAGGTATAGTCTGGATGTCAAAGGAGAGGAAAGATGATTTAGGGTCCAAGGTCATTTTACTAACAACATTAACTTGTCACTCTCTAGTTAGACAGTCTCTTGCCAATATGATGACTCAGTTCCTCTCTGAGTCTCTACTGCTGGATATTGTTTAGTTTCTGCTTAGTCATGACGTCTGTACTTTGAACTTGAATGTACTGACAGCCTCTACATATTTATAGCCTTTCATGACGAATGTCATCTTAAAGTCTTTGATATCTGTCTTCTGCGTCGGTTTCAACATCAGCCTTCACCCTTCACTATTAACTGGAACAATTTTATATATATATATGTATTTTGCATTGAAATTCTCCAAGGAAGAGAATTTGATGTGTTAGTCACTATCATTTAGCTTTGGCCAAGCTCTTATGCCAGACCATCTTGGGTTCCTGCTAGCCGGGAGGTAGAGCATCATCAATTTCCCAACCTTAATTTGACCTAATTGGCTGCTGCTGCCGGGGCAAAATCATGTGGTAATTGCTAGTGACCATGAGTTCATTGATTTGTCCCTTTTTTTAAAGTTCCTACTCTGTTGGGTATTATTCTAGACATTGAGGAAACAGCAGTGAATAAAACAGAAAAAAGAAGATAACAAGATTCTGGCAGGAATAAAAATTTACCCCAGATGCTATAAATTAAATGGTTTTGATGAAAGAGCTACTTATGTATGGTGGAAAATGTTCAGGAAATAAACAGGGGAAATTGAGAGACCCCAAGACCAGCAACAGTGAGAAGCTACTACCACACCCAATGTTGAAGTGGCAAGCGGTACATGGTACAGAACCCAATAAGATTTTCAGACGTGGAGTGAGAGCTGCCTGGAAGTCACGAGGAATAGAGATACTGTTCAAAGACAAGAACACTGAGGGAAGATACATCCCAATATCTCTCTCCTCTCTCCATTCTCCAACCAGACCTTTCCATTGGCCAACCCAGAGAGAAATATGAGAGCGAGGAGACCAAGGTGATATAGCCTTTGGCCTCTGAGAATATAGTGCAGAGCTAAGAAGTGCAGAAAATGGATAGGATGGCGTTAACTGAGAAATCATTTCACAGGGACCTTACCATCAAGTGGAGTAAACAGTTAAAAACAATTAAACTGAAGTAACAATATCAAACAATACAATTTGGATGAATATAAGCACAATAATGAAAAAGGTGGGGGAAAGGGGATAGAAAGTGATTTTCAAGAAAAATTATCTTGGAATATTGGAAAAACACCAGGCACAGTGGCTTGTGGCTTATGCCTGTAATCACAACATTTTGGGAGGCTGAGGTGAGAGGATTGCTTGAACCCAGGAGTTCAAGACCAGCCTGGGCAACATAGACAAACCTTGTCTCTACAAAAGAAAAGTTTTTTAATCACCTGGATGTGATGGCATGTGCCTGTATTCCTAGCTACTCAGGAGGCTGAAATGGGAGGATCACTCGAGCCTGGGAGGTCAAGGCTGCAGTGAGCTATGACCATGCCACTGTACTCCAGCCTACGTGACAGCAAGAGACTCTATCTTTAAAAACAGAAATAAAGGAAAAAAATAGCACATGTGGACAAATTTTTGTCAATTTAATGGAGATAAAAGATTCGTGTTTCAGAATTTTATATTTGGAGTAGTTGATATGCAAAAAGAATGTATAAAATATGTGCAAGTGATGAACATAAAAATAAAGCAAAAAACTAAATATCAATGCTATTCATCATCCTTTCCTCCTTCCTCACTCTTCATCAGCAGGACCTACCAGCCCGAGTTTTCATTTTTAATCACGTCTTTACGTTTCTTTTAAATATATTTTGTTTTGCTTATTTTTGAAATTTATAAAATGTATATCTTATATTATTGTGTGTTTTCACTCAATATACTTTTTAATATTCACCCATGTTGATTCACATTGCTGTAGTTCATCTTCACTGCTGAATAGATGTTCCATTATATGAATATTCTATAATATATTCATCAATTTTTCTAAGAACATTGTGTTATTACCAGTTTGTTGCTAATATGATGCTGGTACAAATATTCCTGTACCTATCTTTAGATACAAGAGCAAGTATTTCTTTATAACATATAGCACATGCAGGAATAGAATTGCTCAGTTATGGGGCTCATGAATTTTTTTTTTTTTTTTTTTTGAGCCAGAGTTTTGCTCTTGTTGCCCAGGCTGGAGTGCAATGGCGCGATCTCAGCTCACCACAACCTCTGCCTCCCGGGTTCAAGCGATTCTCCTGCCTCAGCCTCCCGAATAGCTGGGATTACAGGCATGTGCCACCACGCCTGGCTAATTTTGTATTTTTAGTAGAGACGGGGTTTCTCCATGTTGATCAGGCTGGTCTTGAACTCCTGACCTCAGATGATCCGCCCACCTCAGCTTCCCAAAGTGCTAGGAGTACAGGCATGAGCCACCATGCCCGGCCATGCATTTTCAACCTTACAAAATAGTGCCAACTTGTTTTTAAAAGTATGATTATACCTTGTGTAGACTCTCTCTGGCAACATTTAAGAGTTCCCTTGATTCCCATACTTGCCATCACTACATATGGTAAGATTTTGTATATGAGTAGAGCAAATGTGTAATAATAACTAATTGCACTTTTAAATTGCACTACCATAATGAGGTTTATTGTTGTTTTATGTAATTAATGACCACTGTGCGTCCCCTTCTGTGAAATACCTGTTCATATACTTTGCTCAGTTTTCTATTGGATTGTTATTTGAATTTTCTTTTTACTTCATAGGACTTCTTTATATATTATAAATACTAATTCTTTATTTCTGTGTTGCAAATATCTTAGATTGGGGCTTTGTAGTTTTCTTGATGAAATCTTTTGATAAATAGAGATTCTTCTTTTTAATGTTGAATTTATCAATGTTTTATTTTTCAGCTGTGAGCTGTTTTCTTGCTTTCGCTATGCTGAGATTACAGATATTCTCTTGTATTGCCCTCTAAAACAGCAATAAGCAAACTGCAGCTCACATTTGTAAATACAGCGTATGGAAACACATCCACATCCATTCTTTTGTATAATATCTATGCCACCTTGCACTGGAAGAACAGAGTTGATAGTTGTGACCATATGGTCCACAAAGCCAAAAACTTTTACATCTGATCAGTTAGGAATAAGTGTGCTGATCTGGTTCTAAAAGATTATTAGATAGTCAATCTTTTTCTCCCAGATCTAGTGTGGCAATTGTTATGTATCAAGTTTTCATACATGTGTAGGTCTCTCTATGGGCTCTCTTCTCTTCTATTGGTCTGTGTGTCCATCTCTGTGTCGTTTCAACACTGAGTTAACACAGCTTTATAGGAAATCTTGGCATCAGGTAAACCAAATTCTCACACTGTAATCTTCTTCAAGAGTATTTTCCCTTTACTTGGATATTCACTCTTTTATAAAAGTTTAGCTTTAGTTCAGACAGTTTCATGGGAAATACAACAAATGTTTTGATTAATATATAGATTAGGTTAATCTGCAGATTAGTGTTGTCATTTTTACTACTTTGATTACTAACCATGAAGATGCTATATGTTTATGTGTTCATTTTTACACACACACGCACATGCACACACATACACGGTTTAATGTTTTTAAATAAGGTTTAAATTTTTTCAGTAGGGTTTGCACATCTTTGATTTATTCGTATATATGTTAATTGTGTAATGCTGAATGTTATCTCTTTAATTGACTTTTAAACACCATTGCTACTTTTAGATATTCATCTTACATCCAAGAACCTTATTAAACTTGCACTATTTCTAATAATTTGCCTGTATATCTTTTTGGCTTTACTGTGTACAAAAGTAATGATAGTTTTGCTTTTTCCTTTTCAATAATTTTAGATTAGATTTCCTTCTCAAATGCACAACTTACAGTGTTACAGACAATAATAAATAGAAGCAGTGATGGTGCTTAATTGCCTCATTCCTCATTTTAGTATTTCATTATTGAATATAAATGCTCACTGTAGATTTTTGATAGATCCATTTGTCAGGTTAGAAAGGATGCCTTCTATTCCAAAACGTCAGGATTTTTTATTATGAATGAATTTTGTAAAATGTTTTGCTGTACATATTAATCATTTTCCCCTTAATCTGTTAATGTAGTACTTATATTACCTAATGTTAAAGTACATTTGCATGACTGGGATGCATATACAAATTAAAAGTGATATCTTTCTAAACGCACTGTTGGATTTTATGCGGTAATGCTGCATTTATGATTCTGTGCATGTTATGGAGCTTGCCTATAATCATTCTTCTTGCATTGTCTTTATTTGGACTTGTTGTTACCATTTGTCTAGCTTTAGAAAATGTGGTGAAAGTGTGTCTTTCTTTTTGCTAGGCTCTGGAATAACTTATATATTATTGCTGGTATGTTTTCTTATTTGTTTTGCAGATGTCACTCAGAAATCATCTTGGCCTTGTATTTTCTTTTTGGAAAGATTTTTAATTATTAATTCAATTTCTTTTATGGTTATAAATCTATTCAAGATTTCTATTTCTTCTTAAATCAGTTTTACATTTTCCTCCTGGATTTGTCTACTCCACCTACAGTTTTAATTTTGAGTTTAAAGTTTTTCAGCATTTTCACTTATCTTTTAACTCTGTTTTGTCTCTAATGAGACACCTTTTTTATAGTTCATATTGTTTATCTAACTCTTTTTTTCTTTTTGCACATCAATTATGTCAACATTTGGATAATTACATTTTTTTCTTTCCAAAGAAGTAGTTTTTGCTTTTATTAATTCTAAGAGATGTTTCCTTTTTCATTGACTTATACTTCTGTCTATATTATATGCTATCCTCTATTTTGAATTTGTTCAATTGTTCTCTTTCAAACATTTAACATGGATTATTCAAATATTGTTTTTAATTTCTAACAGTGTGGGATTTTTGAAAATTATTCTGTAAATATTGATTTCTTGATTAACTGTATTGTGGTCAGAAATATAGTTTGTATAATTCTGATTTATTAAAATTTGTTGAGACCTACTTGCTCTATGGTGAAAAAACTCTATCATACCGGTCCCCTGATATTTATTGATGCTGGATTTATGGTTTTAAATATGATTTATTTCCAAAAATGTTGTTCGTGGTCTTGAAAAACATGTCTATTTTCCAACAGAAAAATATTTTGCATGTCTCCTAGATTATGCTTCTTTATTGTATTATTCAAATATTTCATATACTTGCATTGTTCAATTATAAATGACAGGGAGTGGTGGTAAAATGTCCCACTATGATCCTGGATATTTCTATTTTTCCCTGTAATTTTGTCAATTTTTTGCTTCATATGCTTTTAATCTCTGCTATTATATTCTTTTTTTTCTTTTTTTTTCTTTTTTTTTTTTTTTTTTTTGTTGTTGTTGAGACGGAGTCTGGCTCTGTCGCCCAGGCTGGAGTGCAGTGGCGCGATCTCGGCTCACCGCAAGCTCCGCCTTCCAGGTTCACGCCATTCTTCTGCCTCAGCCTCCCGGGTAGCTGGGACTATAGGCGCCTGCCGCCACGCCCGGCTAATTTTTTGTATTTTTAGTAGAGACCGGATTTCACTGTGTTAGCCAGGAATCTCTGCTATTATATTCCTAAGAAGTATTATATTCTCCTAGTGGATTCAAACTTGCATTAATATATAATGATACTCTTGATCTCAAATGTTTCTGTCTTAAGGTCTTAAGGTCTATGTTCTTATACTATTACATTAGAACAATATGAAATTGATATTTTTTTAGGTTAATAAGTGGCAAATTTATAGAGTTCAATCCAGTAGCCTTGTCAGTTTTCTCTTTTTTCTCTGTGTGCTTTTGTATTAGGTATGTCTCTAATAAACAGCATGTAGCTTGATCTTTTAAAAGCATCCATACAACAACCTATGCCAGTTCATAGTGTTTCCTGATATATTTGGATTTCTTATTGCTTTATTTTATATTTTCTCTTTGTCTCAATTTTTGTGATTTTTTTCTTGTTAAATTAAAAAAAAAACTTTAGAGAAAATACATTTAACACAGTTTATTTGAGTAGAAGATGATTCATGCATGATGCAGCACTCAGAACCAGAAGGGGTTCAGAGAGCTCAGCTGCAGTAGCATGGGCAGAAGGCTTTGACAGGCTGACACGGAAGGAAGGCAAAGAAAATCTATTTGATGGCTTAGAGTGGAAAAACCCTAGGAAGAGGTTAGTTGGTGGCTTCTGACTGGTAAAGTCTCTAGTTTGGTTGTACTGCTTATATTGTGCATTGGTTTGCTTATGTAAAAATCTAAAATGCTGAGGCTGTGTCAGTTTACTGACCCTCCAATTACAATTGTTTTGGCCGGGCACGGTGGCTCACGCCTGTAATCCCAGCACTTTGGAAAGCCAAGGTGGGTGGATCACAACGTCAGGAGATCAAGACCAACCTGGCCAACATGATGAAACCTGACCTCTACTAAAAATATAAAAATTAGCTGGGCATGGCGGCATGTTCCTGTAATCCCAGCTACTCAGGAGGCGGAGGCAGTAGAATCGCTTGAACCCGGGAGGCAGAGGGTGCAGTGAGCTGAGATCGCGCCACTGCACTCCAGCCTGGCAACAGAGCGAGACTCCATCTCAAAAAAAAAAAAAAAAGAAAGAAAGAAAGAATTTTTCTACAATTGCCGTGTTCGAGATTGATTGGGGTTTTTTCCCCGGTTTTCTTTTTTTTTCTAATTTTGGAATATAAACATTCAGTTTTTCTTTCTTAGTGATTACCCTTGAAATTTTAATATGCATACTTAGCAAAGTCTAACTGTGATCAGTATACTTACCCTCAGCCCAAGAACAAAAGAACCTTCTAAGGTAATCCCAATCATTCCCTCACTGTTTGCTGCTGTTGTTTCCCAAACATTTAGCTCTTTGTTGTGTTGTGTCTACTCTACAAGTTGGGCATTATTATTATTATTGATTCATGATTACTTTATAAATTTCTCCTTCTAGAATACTGATTAGATACCTATTTGCCATTATTTCAATTTCTATGTTTATCAACCCCTCTTATTTTCCAACTATTGGCCTCTGCCTTCTGCATTCCATAAAAATTTTCCAGATCTATATTACAATTCATGAATTCTCCATTTAGATGCTTCTATTACACTATGCAACACTTAAGTTTTACATTCGTTATGGTTTTCAATTTTAAACTTTCTAGAGGTGAATGCTTTCTTAATCATGCAGCTTAACCCTTGTAGCCCCAAAACTGGAGTTTCTCCTCCCAGTCTAATAGTGATTTCTACTCAATGTTTATGCTGTGGCCCAGAATGCAATAGGCTCAACACTTTCTACTGCTTTCATTTCCATTTATTTACCCCGCCAAAATACTGGTGTGTAGTCTAACAGATAGTCTGTATTTATTTGTTTAAAAGCAACCCTGAATTATAATTCTAGATAATATTAACATAAGCAAAGGAGATAAAAACTTGGCCTAACGGCTACTAAGAATAACTACGAGTTTATTATGCTAAAAAATGGTATGATATTGATGAAAAAAGCAACAAAGCTGACCTACAGACCAGGATTTCTGTGAGATACATTTATATCTCAGAATTTAATACATAATAAAGATGGCATGCAAATCAGATGCTTCCATAAATTATGATAGGAAAATCGCTCATTATGGAGAAAAATTCACACCTATTACCACATAAAAGGATGGAATTCAGATATATTAAAGAAATAAATCAAGGAAAACTATAAAAATAGAAGGTAATGTGCCCTAGGGTAAGGGAAGAACTTCTTAAAACTCCAAAGACATCAATTAATTGATTTAATCACATCAAAATAAAGAATGTAAGTGAATAAAGTTAACAGAATGATTTCACAGAGATTTTCTGTATCTAACACCACAAGACAAATATTATGCAGAATATACATATGAGAGGAAACTCATTCTTTTAAAAAAGCATAGGAATCTCAAATTTTAAAAATAGGGTAAGGATGTGTTATAAACTTGATTTCAACCAAAACTTTTTTCTCTTATTTTCTTGTATCGTTTTCTCCACCCACTGCTCGGCAGAATTCATTGCCTCAGGGAAGGAAGAACACAGCAGAAAAGCAGAGAAAAATACTAGGTTGGTGTCAAAAGCACAACTATGAAATACATAACTTTTAGGGCATAAAACATTATATTTGGAAAACCACATGAAACTCCAGGCTCCCTTGTCCTCAAACTATACAAAGATGGCAGGCATGCAAGGAACAAGGAAAGTCATGGCAGAAACAGAGCTTATGTGATGTCAGGCTCCTGAGCTGGGTGTTCTGTCGGAAAGTCCCACAGAGAATTAGGAATTCAAGACCAGACCAAACTGGGCCCCTATCCCCAGGGGACAATCCGGAGCCAGCAAGATCCCAGTGTTCCTGTTCCTCAGCCTGGCTCCCTAGAACAGCACTACAGACAGGCCTAAGTCTACCTCCCAGTGCACCTTGTAGCCCTACAAGGAACGGGAGGTTCCCTTATGCCTGAGAGCAGAGCAGAGACAGCTGCTCCAAGAGCCCTTAGTCGGATCAAGGTAAAGGCACCAGGGCCTCATGGTCACAGTGGGAATGGGATGCTGTAGATGCATCTGTGTGGATGCAGAATGATTTCAAGGACCAGCCTCCCTCTTTCCCTAAGTCCTTGCCTTCAATTATGGACAAACCCAGAGAAAGGGAGGGGAACCCCACTAGACTAGCCGTTCTCAAAAGGGAATCATTTTGCCTCTCAGCAGATATTTGGCAATGTCTGAAGATGTGTCTGATTGTTACAACTGGGAGGTGCTGCTGGTATCTGGCAGACATGGGTCAGGGGTGCTCCTAAATATTCTGTAATACACAGCTTCCCAAATAATTACCCAGCCCCGGATCTCAATAGTGTCAAGGCTGAGAAACTCTGCCTAAACTGAGATTAGGTTTTAATCCTATGGCAAAATAAAGATTTATAATAAAAAATACGTTCATTTATTTAAAAGTAAAGAAAATTGCATGGAATTTTCACTAGTTCATGGAATAAAATGTGCATCCACTTTTTTATGCAAAGGAATGTATTATTTCTCTAATATAAACTAATCAACACTCATCATTTCTGGATTTAATGAAGAGGTTTTTGGGGCAAGAAAAGCTTAAGTAACTTTAAAGGAAGACAAAGTACTATACCTGGCACAAGGAGGAAAGAGAAATGGAAGCGGGAAGGCAGATGCCAGAAGTTTACAACAATATCCTAAGCCGAGGAGAGGAGGAAAGCAGGGGAGAGGGAAGTTTTGTGCAGCTGAGTCATCCGTGGACCATCGTTCAGAGAAGTTGTTTCTAACCAACAACAAGGGGGCCATGAGCATTTTCAGAGAGGTGAGATGGGCTCTCTTCCAAACTCTACACTTAAAGTTTACTAAGAATATAGTGTGAGAACCCCAACCAACGAACTGGCTAGGTTGAATATCAGCAAAGGAAAAAATGGGAAATGTTTTCAAAAATAGCATGAATGAAAGCAAAGGTCAAAATCAACAAAGAGAACACAGAAAGGAGGAAGGAAAGGAGAAAAAGATCTAGAAACAATTACTATGGATAATAAGCAAATCAGTCTTATGTTAATGACATGCCCAAGTGTTCCATTTTTATGCGAAAGGAAATAACTGTGAAGTATCACCAACATAAACACTAATTAAAAGAGATTAAATGTCTTGGGATGAAATGTCATAACATAACACACTGTCAGTTTGTGGTGTTCTCAAAATGTTAATGACCTCTAACTTCAGCTGTTTCCAACACCCACGATCTCAAGGGAAAGAAACCTCAGCTGCAGGACTCCCGGGGGGAGCTCAGAGCTTTGTCCCATCTCCTCGCTGTTAGTAGATAAAGTTTCATTGAAAACGAGTCGATGACATTTGCCCATAATTCAGAAGGGACCACGTTTTCTAAAAAGGATTTTTCTCTTCCCAGAAAGTACTAGAGTTTATCTTACCATTTCAATAATGTTCCAAACCTGATTCAGTCAGTCTCAAATACCCTTTGGAATAATAGTCTTCTATTCTCTAGCCGTGACATTTCTCCAGCAACAGTGGCATCTGCAGAAAATTTAGGAAGTGAGAGTTCATCATTTTATAAATTCATTCTGGAAAAAAAGTGTGAGTCAGGATGAATTTATAACCATTTTACCAGGACAGATCCCAGAATTCTTCCTGAACTGTTAATTTAGAGTATATTCTGAGTGGCCACACCTCCTCATCTACTTTAATAAAAATCATTTGTACTTCTGATTGCCACAATTATTTTTTACCTCCCAGCCAAATAAATTAGGCAAGCACCCTGTGGTCATTTCACGGATTAGTCATCCTCTCCTATCTATTCTACTGACCCAGTTTCTCTCACACAGCCACATGTTCTGTCCCATCTAACCAGCAACACTTTTGAACATATGAACCTCTATGTGTATGCATCTGTTGTCCAGTAATGTATGTGTCTTTGTACATCTACAGTGCATAAGTATGTACACATTTATGCTTGGTACAATTTTGCCTGTGTTTATTTGACAAATGCTTATTGAAATTTTATTAAACACAAGCCCTCAAATAAGTTCCTGATTTCAGGAAATTTCTAACATTTGGAGATGCAAGATTGGAGACAAGAGCAATAATAGGAAAAGCAATATGGGGCAGTATAGATAAGTGTCACATCTATGGTCCAATTAAAGTCCTCAGTAATTAACAAGAAGAGGAGTCCTTTAGCTGGAAACGTCCGGGAAATCTTCAGGGCAGTGGGTTACACACCATGAACCTTGAAAATGTTTACAGAATGTTATTGAGATGCACAGAATAAGACATTCTGCCTGTTATGTTAAAGTAACCATTAACCACATGTGACTATTTAACTTGAGCTGAAATAAAAGTAAAAATTCAGTCTTACTATTGAGCACATTTCAAGTGCTCAGTAGCCACATGTAGCTAATGGCTACCAAATTGCACAGTATAGAATATTTCCATCACTGCAAAAAAAATCTGTTGGTGTGCTCTGTTCTAACTTGAAAAAAAATGTGATAATTATCCCTAGGAAACTACAGGTGTTTTACGGATACTTGGGCACCAGTAAGCATGCCACATTTGCTGGAGCACAAGGTATAAATAGAATAGTAGTGGAATAAGATTGGAAAGGGAAGTTGAAATCAAATTTCAGTGGTCCTGAATGCATTCATTCAAAGTCAGAGGTTTGTTTAGACCAGAGGACTGAGATTTAGAAGGATTAATCTTTGGTTATGTGTAAAATAATGACCTGAAAAGTAACCAGACAATGGGCGCTCAGCGATGGCTGCACATTAGAATCATCTGGGGAACTTTTAAAGACTTGATTGCCCAGGCCATACCCCAGATGAATTAAATCAGAATCAATGGGGGTCAACTTGTATATCAGTATTTTTTAAAATATCCCCAGGTAATTCCAATATGCAAAAGTATTTAGAGATATTTGCTGTTTTTATGTGCACAGCATCCCTTCTCCCATTTCTGTCAAGAATAGCCTCTTTCTCCTGATGAATTTCCCCTTTTTCTACCCAATCTTGGTGGACTTTCCAATCATAATAAGCTGATGCCCTGGTCACAAGACATAGCCTTGGAACCAAATCCTGGCAAATCATAATACCCCAGTTATGCTGGCTATGAGACCACATACCAGGTTTAGACTATAATCCAAATTAGGCAAATAAGAGCCTGTTCTGAGATTTTGCATGCATTTTTCTGGTTGAAAAGTCTATTTCATCTAGGAGGTCACTAAACTAAGATGATGTTAGCCTTAATATTTCTGTGATACATTCTTCTCTCTACCTTATGGCCACCATCATGCCATTGAATGGTATAAAGTCATCAACACAAGAAAATTACAAAATTCACAGACGCAAGCACAGCTAAAACATTTTGCAGTAGGAATGTCAGTGAAGACACAGAAAGAAGACCTCACAACATTCCTTGGGCTCTTGGCAAAGTCCCTGAGGACAGCTCTATCTCTGGATTTCCCAGTTGCCTGAGCCAAGAAATTACCTAACTACTCTTTCTGCTATTGCTTAAATTTGTTTGAGATATGTTTTGGTCCTTTTAATAGTAAAATATGTATATACAGAGATGTAGAATGTAGCTTTGCCAAACATGTTTGACCATAGATCCCTCTTAGAATACCTATTAACGATTTATAAAACACTCATCTTTTTTCAAAAGTGCTACAAAGAATTGCTGAAACATGAGCACCCTAAGTATGACAACCATAGTGAGACTCACTTGTAAACCTAGAGTGAAAGATAATTGACTTAAGCTAATAGAAGCAAAGAACAACAAAGAGAATGTGTGGGAGCACAGGGGTACCTGAAAGGTAGATCAGAAAGAGAAATGAGCCTGAAGGCAGGAAACAAGGAAGGGTAGTACAAGGAGTTCCACCATCTCCATCATTACCATATCTCCACCATCTCCACATTATCTTAGTGCCTTGTATACAAACATGACCTTAATCTATGTTGACTACACAGTTCAGCCTTCGGGGTTATGCAAACAGCCTCATTCTTGTGCCAGAAGAAGGAGGTCTGTCTTAAGTCAAGACCAATAGTAACCTAGACCTCTGTACTGTAGGGTAGAGGTTTAAAATGAAGAAAGAAGATAGTCAAAGCTCATGTATCCATGTAGTACATTCTCTTGACTTTTCAGACTTTGGATTGCTGTTTCCTTGGTAATCCCATGGAGCATATTTATTAAGATGAACCCAGGGCCATGTCTAATTCAAAGCGGCATCTTCCCACGTGACAGGCCTCACATAGCCTTGGCTAAGTCATTTGGGCCTGCTGACTAAACCAAAATATGTATCTAAGAATAAGGAACCCTAAAGACCAACTCTTACTAAAAAACTTAGCAAGACAGACAAAAAAATAAAAATTCCAAAAGCAAATGCACACTCCAGTCCAGTTCACTACCCCAACTTCTCTTTTTTATATAACTCCCTTTTGAATCTGTTTGAAGAGTTGATCAGGCTTGGGGATTACATCTAGTTCTTGATCTCTTCTCGCCTTAAAGCACAAACAACAACCTACTCAGCTCTTTTGCCCAGCCATCCCCAGATATGAATTAATGGGGCTTACTGTGTTTGGTGTTAATGATTCTGCATAATGACTAGAGGCCAGTGAAGCAGAGAAAATATTAGAAGAAGTAATCATAACTGGCTGGTTGAAAAAACTGGGTGGGGATCAGATCTACTCACAGGAGGGGAAATAAGGCTTTTAACAGGAAGAAAATAGCTGGTAACATAGGCATTCTTTGCACCCCGCAATCCTTCCACTGCTGATATTTCCTGTCACTTTTACTTGAGGATTCAACCTTTACCTTACACTACCTCAGGCATTTTATGTAACTTAACTCAAGCAATTTTCAGATGCCAGTCTCTATAGGATGTGTTCTGTGTTTTAAAGAAATTTTACAATATATTCCCATTTATAGATTTTAAAATGTAGGATTCTATGACAAATGATGAAGAAAAATCTCTTCCCTGGTAGGAGGTTGCTTGAGATGGCCTTTTTAAGACCTCTTCCAGTTCTGATAGTGAATGACAATATTTAAATGTTCAAAGATATGCACATTGTGTGAGTGCCAAGAAAAAAAAATAGAAGATGGAGGATGGAGAGAATGTAAGGGATTTTGCTATTTTGTTTCTATAATCAAAAAATAGTTTTATGCAGCCTCCCTTTGAGTTTGTTGTATAAACACATTTGTGAATAGAAAATTTAAGAGACCTTTAACATTTGAGAAATTCAGCTGTTTCAACAGTCACCATGTCAAGCACGCAATGACACTTTGTTTTCACTGAGCCTCATAGAATTGGATTACCCAGCAATGATGAGATGAAGGTGTATGTTGTAAACAGTAACAGGCTACTTGATAATGAGAATCTTACATGTTATCCCAAGTCAGGTGAGTACAGTCAAAGTCAAAGGGATTTGGATGCTCTACTGGTAAAAAAAATCTTTCCCATGTAGTCTGTCAATCCATTCATTCAAAAAATAAACAAACAAACAAAAACAAAAAAAAAAAAACAGGGTTTGAAAAAGTATCCTATCATAACCCTGTGGATTTCAAACTGCCTTTTTCAAGTAGAAGATGTCCAAAATATGGAAATTGGATTTTAAAAAACCTACAGGTGGTAGAAGAAAATGAGAGTTCTTTCAGTTCTCTCTCTAGCCCCTCCATAATCTCAGAGGTTCCAGTAAGCAAGGTGTGAAAACCATGATAGGAAATTCTTTCCTCATTCATTGTCAAGTATGGCGCCCCCTGAAGTTTTGCAACATATCAGCCCTGACTGAATGGCCTGAGAAAGCAATTGATTAATTAGAACTAGGAATCTTTTGTATCTTCTAGAAACTCCTTTAAAAATGTAAATGTTCTTGGGAGGAGAAACATCTTAAGCAATTTTGAGAGATTATTTTGTGAATTCAATTTTGCAGCATGGAAGCTTGGCTGATAACAAAGCTTTATAGAATGGGGTACAGATAATGGAAGTTAAACAAACTAAACTAGATGTAACCAAGGAAAAACTTATTTACTTCCTGAGGTTACACAGGGTCCACCTAACAAGATATCAATAGCTTTTTTCATATAACCATAAAGATAATTGTTTTTTTCTTTCCAAATTTTATTTTAGGTTCAAGGGTACATGTGCAGGCTTATTACACGGGTAAATTGCATGTTGTGGGGGTTTAGTGTACAGATTATTTTGTCACCCAGGTGACATAGTACCCAATAAGTAGTACCCAATAAGTACTTTTTCTATATTCACCCTCCTCTTACTGTCTACCTTCAAGTAGGCCCCAGTGTCTATTGTTCCTTTGTATCCACGTGTACTCAATGTTTAGCTCCCACTGACAATCGAGAACATATGTATGCATATCTTTATGGTAGAATAATTTATATTCCTTTGGGTATATACTCAGCAATGGGGTTGCTGAGTCAACTGGTAGCTCTGTTTTAAGTTATTTGAGAAATCTCCAAACTGCTTTCCACCATGGCTGAACTTATTTACCTTCCCACCAGCAGTGTATATTATTTTTCTCCACAACCTTGCCAGCATCTGTTATTTTTTTTACTTTTTAATAACACCTAGAGGAATGAGAAAAGAGCAAACCAATCTCAAAGTTAGTGGAAGAAAATAAATAACCAAAATCAAAGCTGAATTGAATGAAATTGAGATGCAAAAAACTATACAAAAGATCAATGAAACTGAAAGTTGGTTCTTGGGGAGAATAAGATTGATAGACTGCCAGCTACATTAGTAAAGAAAATGAGAAAGAAGATCAGAAGAAACACAATTAGAAATGACAAAGGGGACATTACCACTGACCCCACAGAAATAAAAAACCCTCAGAGACAATTACAAGAACCTCTATGCACACATACTAGAAACCTAGAAGAAGCTGATAAATTCCTGGAAATATACAACCTCCCAAGATTGAACCAGGAAGAACCTGAAACCCTGAACAGACCAATAATGAGTTCCATAATTTAATCAGCAACAAAAAGCCTACCAACCAGCAAAAGCCCTGAACCAAATGGACTCATGGCCAAATTTGACGAGACATATGAAGAAGAGCTGGTACCAATCCTATTGAAACTATTCCCCCACAAAAAAAAAAAAAAAAAAAAAAAAAAAAAAAAATCGAGGAAGAGAGACTCATCTCTAAATTATTCTATGAGGCCAGCATCATTCTGATACTAAAACTTGGCAGAGACACAACAAAAAGATATCAATAGTTTTTAAATAATTATTAAATTGTGAACATTTGAAATATCCTGTGCACCAGATACTCTTCCAAGTCTCACTTTACGTATTAATTTATTTTTTTGTGTTTCTTTATTCCTTTATGTATTAACTTATTAATGCAGTCTTTATAACAACTACGTGATGAAAGTTCTATTTATACTCATATTACAAATGAGGAAACTGAGGCATAGGAGAGTGAAGATCACATAGTTAAAAAGAGACAGAGCCAAGATTCAAATCTAGCTCTAGTTCTAAGGCCTGTGATAACCTCATAGAATGTTTCATCTTCCAGGGGAGTAGATAATTATTTCATATCTCCCCCCAGCCCTCCCAAAGAATAGCCCCTTCTGAACTTTAACTCTCTCACTGATCCTCTCCAGGGTTGTTGATTGCTCCAAAGAAATTAAAATGTTGCATTTTAGAGAGCTATGTGCATATTGAGATGAGAGTTTTCCTCCAGTTTTACAGCCTAAGCTCTAACCAGCTAAATACTTATTTTGCTTAATTGAAGCAGCATGGTGATTTCAGGTCTGTCATGTACTACAACCAGGGTGTGTCACAAAACTCCAGGCAAATGACACACACATAAATGTTGATGTGACTATCATCTTCTGGGGCTGAAGTATGAAAAGTGGTGACCCTGGGAGTTTGGCCTTTACCTAGATCATTAAAGCAAAATGCTTTATTTTGTGTCCTGCTCTGTATCTTTTATAGAGGTCCCAACATCAGCCACTATGTAACTTGTCCCATCTGACTCTCAGGAGTGTCTTCTAGAGCCCGGTAACCTTTGCATCCTACAAATGGGGGCTCTGCCTGGGAAAAGCTATAGAACCCCATGGAAGTGATCTAGAAAGGGTCACACTCAAATCCTTCTTTACATAAAGAGAACACTAAGTAAGGTCTAGAGAGGTAGATTCATTTACTCAAGATCACAGAGGTATTAGTGGAAAATCCAGGATGTGAATCTAAACACAATGACACTGGGGTTTAGGTTTATTTATTTATTTATGGCTATAAATTAATATACTTAGAAAGTGAATATAAAAACTATGTGATAGGAACCGCCACATCTGGCCATGTTGAAGTAACAGGGACTAGGTTTATCCATCTTCATTAAATAACCAGGAAGTTGGAATAAGACAATGTTTTGTTTTGTTTTGAGACAGAGTCTCGCTCTGTGGCCCAGGCTGGAGTGCAGTGGCACGATCTCGGCTCACTGCAAGCTCCGCCTCCCAGGTTCACGCCATTCTCCTGGCTCAGCCTCCCCAGTACCTGGGACTACAGGTGCCCTCGATGGCGCCCGGCTAATTTTTTTTTTTTTTTTTTTTTTTGTATTTTTAGTAGAGACGGGGTTTCACTGTGTTAGCCAGGATGGTCTCGATCTCCTGACCTCGTGATCCACCCGCCTCGGCCTCCCAAAGTGCTGGGATTACAGGCGTGAGCCACCTCGCCCGGCCGGAATAAGACAATGTTTTTTAGACATTAGAAAAGTCAACAGAGGACTATGAAGTAAATACTACCGTAGCCTCACTTATAACCTCAGAAAAATTTCCAAGCCGTGGAGGGAAACCCAAAAAGAACCTGGCAGTCTTGTAGAATTGAGAGGGTAGAATATGGAGTTAAGGGAGGCCAGAGAAGTTAGATTTTGTAGGGCAAATACTAAAAAAAAAAAAAGGAAACTGTAAAGAAAGCACTAGAGATATACAGAGCGGGCCTGTCACATCTTTAGCTAAGTACTGATCAGCACACATATTTGAGAAAAGGAACCAGAAAAAGAATCACTAGAATGGAGCAGAGAAAACAATCCCTGAAACTGACACAGGCCTAGGAACCCTGTGAGTTTCCACTAGCCAGAATGGAAAGATTTCCTAGTACAGGGGACGTTAGATGCATTCTTCAGATGGATATTGCCTCAGTAGTGGGGTCAAATTAATCCAAGAAGAAAACCTGCTCTGAATCCACCACAACAAACCCTAAAGGCAAGCTTGAAATGATCTGATTGCAAGTAAACATAACTGAATCCCAAAACAAAGGCCAACATTATTTAAAGAGATACAGTGAAACTCAGCACCTAATAATGTAAAACACACAAGGTCTAGCATCTAACAAAAAATTGTCACTCATTCAAACTAGCAGAAAGATACCACCAATAATAGGAGAAAATCAATCAATAAAAACAGACCCAGAAAGAAGACGTATGATAGCATTAACAGATAAGAATATTAGAGCGACTATTAAAAATATAATCCATATATTCAAGAATGTACAAGAAACTATACATACGAGGGAAGAAATGGAAGAGTTATTTTGAAAAGACTCAAACCAAATTTCTAAAGATATTTTAAAAACACCTAAACTAAAACAATACACTGAATGAATGTGGCAACATATTAGAGACTGCTATAGAAAAGATAAGAGAATTTGAAGATTTAGTAAGAGGAACTATATAAAATGTAACATAGATTTCTTTCAATGGAAAAATAAATAGAGCTTCAGTGAATGAGGGAAAATATCTAACAGTCTGACATATGTGAACTTAGATTTATTTCCAAAAAGAAAGTAGATATGGTAAGGGAGAAAAATAATTGAGGAAACAACGATCCATCTTTTCCAAACTTGATGAAAAGTAAAACCTACAGATCCAAAAATTTAATGAGCCTCCAGCAAAAAAGCATAAAAGGAACAGGAAGAAAACCATATAGTGGCACATTATAACCAATTTTTTAAAATACTGAAAGTTTTAAAAGTAGCCAGGGGACAAAAAGACATATTATACAGAAAAACATACACAGGGAACTTCTTATCAAAAACTATACATGCCAGAAGAAAACAGACGACATAGTTACTGTAATGAAAGAAAAAATGCCCACATAGAATTTTACACTCAGCAAAAAATGTTTCAAAAGTGAAATTGAAATAAGGACCTTTTCAGACAAACAAAAGCAAGGAGAATTCATCTCTAACAGAATGACACTTTAAGAAATGTTAAAGGAAATTCTTCAAACAACAGGAAATGATAGCACATGAAAATTTAAATGTACCCAAAGGAATAAATAACAGTGAAAATGGTAAATGTATAGGTGAATGTAAAAAATCACTTTTTTCTCAATTTTATTAATCTCTTTAAAGAATAATTGATGATTGAAAGCAAACATAATTATTTTTGTGGGCTTTATTACCTAAGTCAAATGTATGGTAATAGTAGCACAAAGTACTATAACAAATAAAATGAAAGCCTAATGTTTTATATTTCTTACACAACACAAGAAATGTGATATTATTATTTGAAAGTAGACAATGCTGAGTTACATAGTAAATTCTAGAGCAATAACTACTTAAAAAATGCATAACTAATGAGAAAACAATGGGGAAAAAATGAATCATTAGAAATAATAAGTTCATAAGGAGGCAGGAAAATGGGAAGGGCAGGAACACGTGTACCAAATAGAAAATAAATACCAATATGATATATTTAATCAACATTTTATCAATAATCACATTAACTCTAAATAGCCTAAACATTCCAACTGAAAGGCATAAACTTTTAGATTTAATAAAAAAATTTTTAATTTAAGCAAAATTTAACTACCTGCCCTCTAAAAAAAACTTGCTTTAAATGTAAATACACAAAGTAAAAGAATGGAAAAAGATATGTCATGCAAATATTAATAAAACATAAAGACAATAAATAACATCAGAGACGCAAACTGCAGAGCAAAGAATATTACCGAGGTAAAGAGGGATACTCTATTACAAAACAAAATTCAGTTAATCAAGATGGCATAAGATTTCTAAATGTATATGACCTAGTAACAGAGCTTCAAAGTAAAGAAAAAAACAGGAGAAGTTTCAAATCTACAATTATAGTTGACCATTTCAAAATCTCTACCTCAATAATAGAACAAAATACATTAACTTGTTAATTTTAAAGACATGAACAACAACAGCAAACCACATAACCAAAATGACATTAATAGAGCACTTCAGGAAACAACAGCAGAATACGTATTCATTTCAAATGCACATGGGATATTTACCAAAATATGCCATGTTATATGCCATAATACAATTCTAAATACATTTTAAAAGATTTAAACTACATAAAGTATGGTTTCTAATCACAATGGAATTAAATTAAAAAACAACAGAAAGATGTCTTTTAACATCCCCTAAATATTTGGAAGTTAAACAACATATTTATAAATATCTGTAGTCAAAGAAATAAAAAACATCTTGAAATGAATAAAAACTAAAATACACAATATCAAAATCTGTGTCACGCAGCTAAAGCAATGCTTAGAATATTATAGCATTAAACACTAATATTTAAAAGGTATCAAATTAATAATCAGTCTTTTACATGAAGATAAAAAGCAAACAAAAACCAAAATAAGCCAAAAAAGAAAAAAAAAAAAAAAAAAAAGAAAGAGCTGAACACCAATAGGCCCTCGTGGACATAGACATAGAAATCCTTGATGAATTATAAGCCAATTGAATTCAACAATATATTCAAAGGATACTTACTATATCATGGCCAAATAGAATTTATTCCAGAAATACAAGATGTATTCAACGTTCACATATCACTCAATGTAATTTACTATGCCAAAAGTATAAAAAAGAAACATGCACATCTTAATGAATGCAGAAGAAGAATTTGGAAAAAATTAAAATGTATCATCATAAAAACTCTTATCAAACTAGGAATTACAGAGAACTTCCTCAACCTGAAAAAGGGCATCTGTAGACACTTAACATTATACTAAATAGTGAAAATCTGTAACTATATAATGGTTTCCTTTAACATTAAGAACAAGACAAGGATGTTCACTCACACCACACTCATGAAACATCATACTGGAAGTCCTAGATATTGCAATAAGGCAAGGAAAAGATACAAAAGGAACACAAATTGGAAAGGAAGAAATAAAAATATCTGTATTTCAGACAACATGATGGTCTATGTGTATAATCCCAAGTAGCCTACAAAAATGCTACTATATTTAATAAGTAAGTTCTACAATGTCTCAAGATTCAATATGAAGACACAAATAGCAATTGCATGCCTATAAACTAAGAAAAAATGGAAACTAAATGTTGTAAATGTATTATTTACTAGCACACTTCATATCCAGATCTTATTTCTAATACTATTCTTCAATAAAAGGAATTAGGGCCTGGGATATACAGCTTATTGCAAGGCAGGTAAAAGAAATATACAAGATGAGTTTTGAGTATCTTACAATGCCATAAAGTAAGGAAATGCTCAAAACAGAACGAAGAAAAAACCAAAACCACACAATGACAGGGTTATGCAAAGGAACATGGAACTCAAATGAAAGAGCTCCCAAATAAGAACAATTGGACAACAAAATAAAGTAGTATTGGATTATAACCCAAAGAATAAAACAAGTACCCCTGAGTCCATACTGATATAAACAAATGACTTAATAAATAATTAAACCAGAAAAAAGAGACAATTCTGTGAAGAAGAATTCCAAATAATTTATGTATGTTCTCTGCCCTCAAAAATGTGGAATATAACTCCCTACTTTTTCAATATGGTACATAGTGACTTCCTTCCAAAAGGTACATTATACAATAAAGGGAAGAAAAGGGAATAACTTTCTACTGGAAAATCTAACACTACCCTAGTCAGGTGATCAAGATAAACATCAACAATGTTAGGTCAAATTGATAGAATTTACCTTTGAAATGTTGTGATGAAAATGAACTTTAGTTCTGTGATCTTCCTCCCCAAAACCCATAACCCCAATTTAATTATGGGAAAAACATCAGACAAATCTCAAGTGAGGAATATTCTACTAAATACCTGACCAATACTCCTCAAAACTATCAAGGTCACCAAAAACAAGAAAAGTCTGAGAAACTATCAGAGACAAACAGAGCCTAAAAAGACCTCATGACTAAAGAGAATATGATATCCTGGATGGGATTCTGGAACAGAAAAAGAACATTTGGTAAAAACAGGAAATCTGAATCAAGTATGGGCTTTGGTTAACAATAATGTACCAATATTGGTCTCTTAACTGTAATAAATACACCATGTTAATGTAAACTGTGAATAAAAGGGGGAAATTAGATGCAGATATATGAAACCTGTACTATCTTCATAATTTTTTGGTAGATCTAAAACTGTTTCAAAAATATTGTATTTTAAAATAATATTACAATAGCATCAATAATATGAAATTTGTCAAAATATGCATAAGAGCTATACACTAAAATGAGGAGGTATAGCATGTTCATGCATCAGAAGATTCAATATTTTAAAGTAATTTCCCTCAACTAATGTAAATTCAATACAATCCAAACTCTCACTGGAAATTGACACTCTGATCACAAAATTTGTATAGACTAGCCAAAAAAATTTGGGAAAAGAAGGAAGTTAGAAGGCATACTAAATTTATTTCAAGATTTACTGATAAAGTAAGCTCAGCAATAAAAATAGCAATAATATGGTGTAAAAAGAGCCATGCAATGGAAACAAGTAGAGTTTAGAAATAGACATACACTATGTGACCAACTGATTTTCACAATGGTGCCAAGGTAATTCAGTTGGGAAACAATAATCTTTTCAACAAACATTAAACAATTGGACATCCAATGTCAAAAAAATTAACCTTGACCTTTACCTCACAATGCATTATAGACCTACAAATTTGGTACTAGTAACTATAAAACTTCTAGAAGGAAATACAGAAGAAAATCTTTGTCAATCTTTTTTTAGGCCAAGTTTCCTAAACAAGACACAAAAAGCACCACGAAATGACAAACCGAACTTGGTGAAAGTGAAAACTTTTGCTTTACAAAAATATTTTTTAAAAAATCAAAGACAATTCACAGACTAGGAGAAAATATTTATAAAACATAGGTCTATGAAATGACTGGTATCAAGAACATATAAGGAATTCTTACAATTTATTAAGTAAACAATCCCCTTTTTAAAATAAATAAAATATTTTAATTGAGAGTGCAACAGTGAAGATATAGAGATGGAAAATAAGCACATGAAAAGATATTCAACATAATTAACCATTAGGGAAATGCAAATAAAAGCCACAATGAGATACTACACATCCACTAGAATGGATAAAACTTAAAAGGCTGAAATTGTCAGGTATTTGCAAGAATATGAGGCAACCAGAAACCTCATATATTGAGCATGGGACTGCATTACTATAAGGCACTTTGGAAAGCAGTTTGGACACTTCTTATAAGATAAATATACACTTACTCTATGACCCAGCAATTTCTAAGTAGATTTACCCAAGAGAAAATAAAGCATATGTCTACACAAACATGTGTGTGCAAATGTTCATAGTAGCTTCCTTCATAATAGTCAGAAATGAAAAGAATCTAAACACCCCTAACCTGATGCATGGATAAACAAAATGTGCATTTTCTCCTACAGTAGAACACTACTCAGCAATAAAAGGAACAAGGTACAGATACTTACAACAATATGGATAGCTCTCTAAGTCAAAAAGCCAAACACAAAGACTGTGTACTCTATGAATTCATTTTTAATTAAATTATGGAAAAAGCAAAATTGTAATGATACTAAGCAAATCAGTTGTTGCCTGGGAACAGGAGGTTAAAGAAGATAATTTACTGTAAACAAACAGTCGGCAATTTTGGTGACACAGAAATGTTCTATATGATGTTGGTTGGTTGTGCTACTGTATAAAATTGTTAAAATTGTTAAAATTTATTTAATTGGATACAAAATTGGTGAATTTTATTGTATGTAAAGCAATAAGCCTGAAAGAAACAAAACAAAGATGAAAAAAGATGAATTATTTTTCTGTAATTCTTTATAAAAGAATTATATCCTTTCCAGAAATGGAAAATTAAAAAGCAGAAGAAAATTAAGTAATGTAGGGCCAGGTGCAGTGGCTCATGGCTGTAATCCCAGCACTCTGGGAGGCCGAAGTGGGTGAATCACTTGAGGTCAGGAGTTAAAGACCAGCCTGGCCAACGTGATGAAACCCTGTCTCTACTAAAAATAAAAAAAATTAGCTGGGCATGGTGGCACGTGCCTATAATCCCTACTTGGGAGGCTGAGGCAGGAGAATCACCTGAACCTGGGAGGTGGAGGTTGCAGTGAGCCAAAATTGCGCCACTGCACTCCAGCCTGGGTGACAGAACAAGACTCTGTCTCAAAAAAAAAAAGTAATATAAAAAGAGGAAAAACTTTCCAAATAGTAAACTATAGGTCATCCAAACTAATTAAATTGGCATTTCTCCTCATCAGTTAACAAACAGAAATACAAAACGTATGCCACAACTCTATCATTTTCTAATTTTCAATTTAAGGAGACAGAAATTTCCCCTTCAGTGTAAATAAAAAGGTTATTCATTTCTATGTAATTTTAAATTAATTTTGGAGTTACCTAGACAGATTCACTTATTTAGGTACCATTAGCAAGGTGCCCTCATGGAGAAATATGACAGATACTTTTAAGGTATTATTTTCCCTCCAACTAGCTGCCTGGCTAGTCTTGGAGAGGGCAAGCTCATCACCTTGGGTTCCATCTGTAAAATTCATACAATATCCACTTGACAGAAGTTGGGGGCGGGGGACAGATGCATTAATATGCGTCTAAGCAATTGCAGATCTGGCATTAAAGCATTGCTACCCATGTCCTTGTGCTGCTACACGCCAAGGGCTCCTCAGCCAGGCCTTCTCATGGCTGCAGCCTCAGTGTCCTTTATCCCCAGCTCAACCCCAGCCTGAGTCCTGATGGCCTGCCAGTGCTGTCTCTGCACTCCGCTCCAACAAGGACTCCCAGCCAAGCCAGAGACAAAAGGAGCTGTGCTACCTTCCACACCTTCAGTGCTCCCTTTTCAAGGTGGAGGATGCCTAAGAAACCTCAGAGAGCAACAACAAAATTGTTCACATGCAGTCAAAGGTTTCTGTTTCCTGATGCACACATAATAGCAATATTTTTTAAGTACCTAGACAAAAACCTGTTCTAATATAGAACATTGACAGTCACCTGGAAATGTGCATGGAGCTAAATTTTACCAACAATATTCATAATAACGAGCACGGTGAGTGTTCAAGGCCAACAACGAACACTATGTCATATAATCCTTCCGCCAGCCAACTCACCTACGTAGGTGTCGTTATTCCTACTTTACAGATAAGAAACTGACTGCACTCAAAAAAGTTCATGAATGTGTTTACAGCTAATAGAGTCAGGATTTGAGCCCGTGACAGAAAGAAGGACTTTGTAAATTTATTCATCAATTAGCACCACCCTGTGCACAGCACAAAGGGCTAATATGAATGTCTCAAAAAGGATATTGGGAACAAGTTGTACCTAGAAGAGGACATGAGAAGTAGGGAAGCTTGGCTAACTTTTTCATCTTGAGGCAATGAGCCCACATCATGGCACTAGATAACAACAAAATGAAAGCAGAGAAGGCTGTGCTCTGAGACAAAAAGGGCACTTTCTTCTTCCTTCTCAACACCCCACGCTCCTGGAAGACCTGTTGACACACAGCTTTCATTTCCTGCCATACGTTTCCACCATCTACAATTCTTAATCTTCTTATGAACAGGCACATCCTCTGCACACAACCTTCTTTGGGAAATTGATTGAGGATAGGTAGGTGGGCTAGGTAGCAAGGAGAAATCACTAAGAAGAAAAGGTGGTAAGTGGGTGGATGGGGGTCACTGGAAAGAAAAGAAATCAGAGATACATTTGTACTTGCTTGGAATAAATGACAAAGTAAAATAAGTGTGATCATTTGAGACAGTCAGTCATTCTGACCTTCATAAAAAGAGCAGGATGATTCCACTTTTCTCCCACTCCAAGCCATTTTAAAGCAATTGAAAAGGGTTCACTTCTACCAGAGAACAGTGCGGTGATACAGAGTTGTTATCTACAAAAAGGGCTTCAGAAGTGTCAGTGCATCCTTTTTTTTTTTTTAAAGTATGGGGTGGTGGACTCTAATGAAAATTCATGCCCTTATTCTTGTTTAACTCATCATATAGTAGAAGCAGATATGCAGAGGGAAGAGACCTTAAAGTGAAATTTGAAAGGAATGAAATAGCAAGCTGCTTCCACTTTTTTTTTTTTTTTAACCATTTAAGCATTTTATTTCCTGCTAACCTCTTGGGGTGGAAGGCAGTGATATACTGAGATAGGCAGTAGCCTAATGTATCTCCTCAGCAGTGACCCCTTCTGAGGGTGTGACTGTCTCACTTTCTCACGGAAATAGAAGATTCTCATGTAGCATATGCAAAGACGATCAGGTATGAGGGAAATAAAGAACAAAAGTGGAGGCTGATACTTATTCACCTTAAAAGGTGGCTCACGCCTGTACTCCCAGCACTTTGGGAGGCCGAGGCGGGCAGATCATGAGGTCAGGAGATCGAGACCATCCTGGCTAACATGGTGAAACCCCGTCCCTACTAAAAATACAAAAAATTAACCAGGCATGCTGGTACGCCCCTGTAGTCCCAGCTACTCAGTAGGCTAAGGCAGGAGAATCGCTTGAACCCGGGAGGCAGAGGTTGCGGTGAGCCAAGATCACACCACTGCACTCCAGCCTGGGCACAGAGTGACACTCTCAAATAAATAAATAAATAAATAAATAAATAAATAAATAAATAAACAAACAAATAAAGATTTTCATCTCTGAGGTCAGGATTTTGTGATTTTCACCATGTGCAAAGGCTTAAGAGACTCCACAACTCATTTCTGAGAAAAACAAAGGCTCCCCCTGAAGAATCATGTATTTGTCTCCTAAGGCTACTATAATAAAATACCACAAACTGTGTGGCTTAAAGCAACAGAAAGGTATTGTCTCACAGTACTGGAGGCCACAAGTTCAAAATCAAGGTGGCAGCAGGGCCATGCTCCCTCTGAAACCTGGAGGGGAGAATCCTTCCTTGCCTCTTCCAAGATTCCAGAAAAAGCCATTGGTCCTTGGAGTTCCTTGGCTCACAGCTGTATCTCTCCTGTCTCTGCCTCTGTCTTCACATGGTGTTTTCTCCCTGTCACAAGGACACCAGTCATGTTGGATTAGGTCCTACCCTAATGACCTGATCTTACCTTGATTACATCTATGAAGACCCTATTTCCAAATAAGGTCACATTTACAGATACTAGGGGGTTATAACTTTAACCTGTCTTTTGTGGGGAATATAATTCAATGCCAAAGAGAACCCCAGCCGCTCACGCACACATCTTACATTCATTCATTCACCCTCCAAGGGGAAAGCACCTGAGCTGTGTCTGCTGCTTCCTACAGAAGGAGGACCATGTAGTGGGGAGCAGGGAGATGGGAGGCAGGTACAGTTGTTTTCAGGACAGAAAGGCCGGACAAAGAAGGGACAGCAAAAGCCAGATAGGTGAGAAACAAAGAATGAGATCAAGAAATATTATCAGTTGAGTGTTACTAGAGAACAAAAGAGGAAAGGGAGTAAGTAGCAGTGTCAAATTCCCAGTAAGGTCCAATGTGGCAAGATTTGAAAAGCAGCAGCAGGGTGATAACTTTACCTTCTCCCGCTTTCAGTTCCAAAGTATCTACAGTTTTAATGCAAGTTTTACAGCACATCCTATCAAGGTTCAAATGTTTCCATCAAAATGAAGCTCTGTATATATTACTCTATAGACCTACTCCGAAAAATGTTAAGGTATGTTATATTTTAGAGCAATTGGGCCAGGAAAGATAAATCACCTAAACAAAAGCATTAAACTGTAAAATATTTGAAAGATCTATTTTTTGAAGATATATATTAATTAAAGTTAGCCTGATATATACTGTCTCTTCTGGGAATATGACTGGTTGAGTTGTTGCAGACTCTACTTTCACTTCAAATATATAGAAACCCCTGATAAATATAACATTTTTAAAATACAAAACTAATCCTAAAGGAAATAACAGAATTATAAATAAAGAAGTAAATGTCAGGTTTGATGCCTTTATCTCTGAGAGGGAAAGAACCCATCAGGTTCCAATATAGATCTTGTTAGTAAAAGGTTAGGCTTTCAATAGCTATCCAGGAACAGGAGACATTGAAATAAAGCCAGGACCCTAATAACAACCATATTTTCCACAAAAATTGGACTAGAAGTGGCAAGGAAGCCTGTAGCTGATTTAAAACACTGGGTAGGGAAAAATTAAATTTCCAAAGAAAAACTAAAACAGTATATCTAACTAGGTGTGAGATCTAAATGTGCAGTATCCAACTGGTGCATGAGACTCAAATCTGCAAAATGAGATTTGAAAAGAAAATTGATCCTAGATCAATGGAAACTAATATTTGTGGCAGAAGTAAACAAGCAATAAAATACACAACTAATTTATAAGAAACCAGATCACATAAGACTCTCACAGATAAATGCTTGTGAAGGTGAGCTAGCTCTGTGAAATTATAAATCATATAAGGAAATGAATCACTATGAGAATGGGTCAGTAGATACAACAGGGTAATTAGCATGTTAATTCAATCTTTAAAATAGTATATATTAAAAATATTCCAAATTGGGTATATTTCAGTCATTAAAATTATTAAAATGTGAAATAAAGCACTCACAAAATTAATGATACAATTTTAAAAAGCAGATTATGAAAAAGATTAAACATAATTCTAGAATTTTTTAAAAAATTATCACTAAAATCTAAAATGCACAGAATCGATAAAACAGTGCATAAACTCAGCCAAAAAGCAGACAAGTGTACTGGAAAATAGTTTGGAAAAAATTATCAAGAGTACCTCTCAGAGCCATCAAAATAGGAAATATGAGTACAAGGTAAAGACAAAAAAAATAGAGAAAATCCAACATATTTTCAAATAGGAATTTCCAAAAGAATAACAGAGAAAATGCTGGCAATGTATAAATGGAAAGATAATAGCTGTTAAGTTTTCAGAACAGTAGATCATTCCACAATTAAACAAGTATAGCAGATGCTGAGCAGAATTAAAGCATAAATTAGTACCAAGGTACATCTAAATGAAACTTCAGACAACAAACCAAAAAGAAAATGTTAAACACATCTAGGAGAAATGGACATTACCCATAAAGAAATGACAATTAGAGGGATAGTAGATTTCACAACAGTAAAAATAGAGGCCAGAAGACAATGGAAAAATATACATCAGTCTATCATTTTATACAAGCTAAATAATTATTCAAAAGATTTCAAACAAAAACAAAAGTCCATGGTAAACAAAATAGGTAAACTAAGAGGGTAAAAATTATTCCAAATCAGTAATTAAAAGAAATATAAGTGGGTGGCCGGGTGCAGTAGCTCACGCCTATAATCCCAGCACTTTGGGAGGCTGAGGCAGGCGGATTATCTGAGGCCAGAAGTTCGAGACCAGCCTGGCCAACATGTCAAAACCCTGTCTCTACTAAAAATACAAAAATTAACTGGGCATGGTGGTATGCACCTGTAATCCCAGCTACTCAAGGCAGGAGAATCACTTGAACCCGGGAGGTGGAGGTTGCAGTGAGCTGAGATTGCGCCATTGCACTCCAGCCTGGGCAACAAGAGTGAAACTCTGTCTCAGGAAAAAAAAAAGACAAAAGAAATATAAAAGGGTTAAACTTAAGAGCACAGAGATTCTAAAATGGGCATTTTCTTAAAAATCACAGCTCTTAGCTGTTTTATAAAACAAAATACTCAAATTACAGAAGTATGACATTTAATAAATAGGAAAGAATAAAACAAGATAATACTAAAGAAACAAAAGGTATTTGTAAAAGCTGTTCGCAACATTAATATCAGGCAATTGAGATTTTAAACAAAAGCCATGTTAGAAATAAAGAAAACTATTACTTTCAATAACATAAAGGACAATTCCTGAGGAGGAAGATCCTGAATGCGCCACATAGCATCACCCTCAAAATAAATAGAACAAAAATAGACAGAAATGCAAAAAGAAATATCCCAGATAAAAGTGAATAAAATATTCTCTTAAAAGCAATTTATGTATGAGTTAAACTTTTACAGACATGAAACCTAGTTATGGTTTTAAGACAAATTATATCCACTGTCATCTTATTTACACCACACATTAGCTTCTGACACCAGAGTGTAAAAAATCATTCCCCATCATAAATTATAAATTTTTATTTTATTTTACTTATTTTTTTGAGATTGAGTCTGGCTCTGCTGCCCAGGCTGGAGTGCAGTGGCGTGATCTCCCACTTACTGCAACCTCTGCCTCCCAGGTTCAAGCGATTCTACTGCCTCAGCCTCCCTAGTAGCTGGGACCAGAGGCATGCACCACCATGCCTGGCTAATTTTTGTATTTTTTTAGTAGAGACAGGGTTTCAGCATGTTGGCCAGGCTGGTCTCCAACTCCTGACCTCAGGTGATCTGCCCACCTCGGCCTCCCAAAGTGCTGGGATTACAGGCATGAGCCACCGTGCCTGGCCTAAATTTTTAAATAAGGAAGCTTAAGTATAAATAGTAAAGCTTCTAACTTTAAACAACCTTTAAAAAAAGCAATAATTCTCTTTTGTATAGTGACTTTCTATGTATAAAGAATTTTCATAAACATTGATGGAATCACACAGAATATTTAATAACTAAGGCTAAGCTTATGCCTTCTAACTATAAAAATCAGAGGGTTTTGGTTGGTTGTTTGTTTTGAGACAAGGTCTCCCTCTGTCACCCAGGCTGGCGTGCAGTAGAATGATCATAGCTGAGTGTACCCTCAAACTTTTGGGCTCAAGGTATCCTCCTGCCTCAGCCTCCTGAGTTGCTAGGACTACAGGCACATCACTATGCCAGGTAAATTTTTAAATTTTTTTTTAGATATAGGGTCTAACTGTGTTGCTCAGGCTGGTCTCAAACTCCTGGCCTCAAGAGATCCTCCTGCTTCAGCCTCCCAAGTGGAAAATCAGTGTTCTTTATGTTACCAGGCTGCCTTTCAAGCATCTTAGAGTTTGTTAGAAAATATAATCATTAATGTATCTGTTTCACCCAGTATTTATTATGTGTGTATACCATCTACAAGGTGTATGTGGTGATGAGTCAGACACAGAGGCTGTGTACGCTCAAAAGTGATTCCTTGTCTCTCCATTTGTGGTTTTCTTCTTGTTTCTTGCTGCTACTTCCCGGTCTCCACTGTGGGCTACTCTTTCCCTGCCCAAACCTTACGTCATCTCCAAGATTCCATTCTGCTCTGTTGCATTCTTGGTCGACACTCCATGCCTGGGCCATCTCATTCATTACATTTATTTCAGTTCTCAAGTACTGGTCAAACCGATGACTATCAAAATCATACTTCCAAGCCCAGATCTATGTTTGGAACCCAAGAACAGAAACCCATTGCACATCATAAACTTACTGGGATATTCTCTCTACTTCCTCAACTTCTGATTATTACTAAAGTAGATTGTGTGGCTCTGCTTCTTGGATCTTTACAAATTTATTCTCCCCTGTATTTTTTTCCTATTCCTTCCCTATTGTCACCTAGTCATTAACACCACTAAAGGCATTGACCTTAAAAAGAGAATTTTCACTGTCAGAGCAGGGGAATGACCTCAGTTACTACTTCACAGAGAACACAGAAGTGACCACATAGAAACTTCCTTGGCTTCCCTCTTGTTCTCTCCCAAATTCCTCACTATTCACCCATTTCCTTTCCTTTTTTCCTGACTCCTGTTTTAGAAGTTGAGTCTCTTTTTCTTACAGAGATATTCTAGTAAAGCAGATAGGGGTGTAAGCGAGGTATTCCTTATAACTTCAAGTTTGCATGCTAAGAATGAAATTGAGAGAAATGTAATTAATGAGATCAGTCATCTGTACAAGAAATGTCCCTCAGTAATGAAAGGCCAAAGTGTTTCAGAATCATCAGCCTCGGTGCCCTCAGTGTCCTCTTGGAGAATCATTAGCCTATTTAGGACTACAGGTAATCAACTGAATCATAAAGACATAAAATTTGGAGGCAGACATTAGTTTAAGTAATCCTAGTGAAACTACTTTTTGTATAATTTTGTTTAATTTATCTAACTTTTCCATGCCTCAGCTTTTTCATCTGTAAAATAAGTTTGGTGGTATATACTTCACATAATTGTGAAGTTTAAATTAGAGAATTTACACATAACCTATACATAGTTAAGTCTCAACAAACGATGGCTGAATCTGTAATTGTAGAAATAGTACTGATTGTGGTCATTGTTGGTTTCACTATGTAAATAAGAACAATTATGAAGCATAGAAAAATGATTCAAAGGGGCAGATTTGACTGTGTACTATACAGCTGTCTACTGACCAATGGATCTAAATCAGCCAGTCTCTTGATAGTTAGATTCCCGTGGACTACCATAGCTCAATACATTAAAATGATTCTATCAACTCTCATTATTCTGATTCTTTGCTCATCAACCAATCTGCTTTTGGTAATTTGACTTCTTAGGTAACTTGCCTCTAGAGAGAGTCATAAACATTCTAGTCCTCTTGCCAAGTATACTTCTCATTTTAAAAATAGATATTCTGGTTTACAACTCTCTTGTGAGTTGAATTGGTAGAGTTCATCCCTGAGAAACAGGATCTGCAGCCATACTGGCATAAAGTTCTTCCTCCAAAGAGCTGATAATCCAGCCACAGCTTAGCCTGACCTCACTGAAGTGATATCTGAGCATCCGGCCAGCTTCATGGGATGCCAGATCTGTGACATCGTCTTCTAAGTGCAACAAAAGTCCCCTTAGACCTGCGATGCCATCCCCATTAGCCCTTCAGTGATTCTCTCTCTCCCTTTTCTTTTGTCAAATTGTCCTTTTCTGGTTCCTCCACCACTCTTTCCCACAAATAAATTTGTCTCTCTTTTTCTATAAATTATTTTATTTACTAGTTTTCTCCTCAAACTACTTTTATCATACATGCTTCTTCATTGCAAACCTTCTTTGAGGAGTAATTTAAGTGACATATGGCTGATTATACACACATGGAAACAAGATACTCTCCTCAAAATATTTAAACATAGAGAAATTTTTAAAAATAAAATGCACCTAATTGAGTTCCACAACCAAAAAGAGAGGCCTCCAGGTGCCATAAACAAAGGTAGATTCCACAGAGGTAAGCAAAAGATAAAACAAAAAGTCTCATGAAAGCTGAGACCACACATGGGCTGTAATTTGGAGGCACTGACAAAAGCAAAAGGCCCGGGAGCTAAGTCTTGCACCTCACAAATAGGGGGAGGCTGAAACCTGCATGCATAGTTAAGTGCCAGAAGACAAAACTGGGCAAGATTTAGAAAATATAAAAGGTTGCCCATTGCTATAAATGACAATAAGTCAATAAGTAAAAAACTCTGAATCTGAAGAAATATAATTAGAGAATAATATAAAAAGAACTTTGACAGTAAAATGTTTAAAATTTTCAAAGAGGTCAAAGAGAGACATAAAATAAAATCAGATAATCATGGAACAAAGGCACATTGTTGTAAAATATGAAAATTATGAAAATAAAATAGTGTCCTTTAAAATGAAAATCTCAACAAATGGGCTAAATGATGGACTTAATACAGGTTAAAATAAAGTTAAAAGAGAAAATTGAGAATGTCTCCTGTAGCATTGCAAAGATAAAGAAATGAAAAATGTAGAAAGATGTAAACAATGAGGAGGATAAACTATCACTCATATTTTTCTGATAGGTCTTTGTAAAGTAAAGAGCAGAAGAAATAAAGAATAGATGATACTAAAATAGACTGGCTGAGAATGTTACAGAGCTGAAAAAAAGATGATTTCTCAGATTTAAAAATCCACTGAATGCCAAGGTTCAATGAAGTTTGTTTTAAAATATAGACATCAGAACAAGCTGTAGTAAAATTACAGATTATCAAAGAGGAAGAAAAATTCCCACAAGCTACTGAAGAGAAAGCAAACCTATAAAAGAAATAATAATAACACTAAGAGAACACTCCTATAAGCAACAGTGGATACCAGAAGAGACCATGTCATATACTCAAGGCGCTAAGTGAAAATAAATATCAGTCTAGAATTTTATACACATTTTTACTGACAAATCAAGAATCCTCTTTTAAAAAAGAAGCATCTAGAAAGTTTATTATCTACAGGTTCCCATAGATAATACCACTAAGGAGATCCTTTACCGAGAACAATCAACCCAATGGGAAAGAACAAGATGTTAGAAGCAGATGTGACCAAATTAATTGATAATTAATGTGTGATAAACCTACTATGTTGACAATCAACTATGAAATTAGTATTTGCAGATGTATTTTGAAACAACAACTGTTATAGAAAAAAATGGTGTTGTGAGATAATTCTCTGTCTCTTTTTGTTTCTGCAGGTCTCGTAAGCAGAGACACTGACTACCTTGTACGTGGAGTACCTCTCTTTAGAGTAAAGGACAGTTTTCCTTACAGCCTTGGAAGACTGAGAGAGCATCTTCTCCCTAGAAAAGGAGATCCATGCTTACTGCCCTTTATAAAAGATTCAAGCTTTCTAAGTTCAGGGTGTTGCTCCCTGTAATGAAACCCACTGTGTTTCCAAGTATCACCTGGCCCTCCCTCTTGATATCCCTCTTTGGGAACTGGGGCTCTAGGAACTGGGAAAGACAATGCCAATACTCTGGCTATTGCTATTACTCTGAGTAATAAAAGTTCCTCATCTCTGCCCCAGGTTGTGTATTCTAGCATCCATGGAACTGTAGCAAGCTAACTTGTTAGTTTGCAAGTAGAGCGAAATCCAAGGCCCTTCACACATCTTGATACATGGGGTTGGAAAGGGAATTTAGATAAAACTAAGAAGATTATTTTGGGGGAAGAGGAAGAAAATATTAACTTTACAATATCTTGGGAAAATATGGGCATTCTTGTTAATGTATTTAAGTCACATTTCTAACTTTGAGAGTGGTATAGGAAATTAAGGGCAATTTAGTTTTCTAAATTTTTAATAATTTAGTATTTCAAAGGCAAGAAATGCAGGATAAAAACACACAGAAGGTAGAATAGAAACATGTGTAAAATAGATTGGCAAAATATACATTCAAACATACAAACAAATAAATAAATGAGTACACCTAAAATAATTGAAGGAATGGGCTTCACTTGGCCCATTAGGAATTTTATTACAGTTAAATATTGCTAACAAGTAGATGATGTCACTATATACATATAGCTAGCAAAAGCCACTAAAGGAGGTAAAGTGAGGAAAAATCACACTCCAGAAGCTCTCAAATATCTTGGATGAGATGTTTGAAGAAAAAAGAAACTTAAAAGTCACGGATAAAAAGAAACATATTCTTAGATTGTGTTTTACATATCTGGTTACATGTTATTTGCAAGAGCTGGGACTGAAACAAAGTGACACAGAATGTTTAAAATTAAAGAGTCAGAAAGAATATGTACCAGGAAATTAGTAACCAAAAAAAGGTTGGGATAATGATATTTATGTCAACAAATTACCAAGACTGACTCAAAAATATAGAGAAAACCTAACTATACCAATAACCAGATATATAAATTAAGGCAGTGACCAAAATTTTCCCTTTCTTCCAGCACCCTACAACCCATATTCCCTCGTCAAGGAATCTGTCTCAAAAAACTTTATGGACAAACTTTCAAAGAACGGAGAGTCCCTTCAAGGAACAGAGAGTATTATACTAGCAGTTCCAGAGAAATAAAAATAGTAATAGCCACTCACCTTACTTTATTAAGCCAATAAAACTCTGATATTGAAACTATCTGGCTACAAGAAAATAAATGCAACAGTCAATTTTACTTGTGAAAAAAAATTCTATCAATGAAATTCACAGTATTAATAGATTAAGGGAGAAAAGTCATATTACCACCTACTTTTTTTTTTCACAAGAGGTCATTAAGCAATACTTAAATACATTTTTTAAGTGCAAACATTTAATAAGATTCAATAATCATTCATGTTTTTTTTACAACTGTTAACTTCCAACTGGAAGGAAGCTGTCTTACCCTAAGTAAATATATTTACAAATATCTTTATATTTGTTTAAGGATCATTATTAAGGATGGAACTTTAGAAGCATTCCCTTTAAAGACAGCTATAAAAGAATTATTTTAACTGCATTCTATTACTTCTGTCATGCATGTATTTTATTGGATAGACAAGTCAATACAATGATACAATAAAAGTAACAGGATGATCATAATTGTTCTTCTGCTGTTGTTGTTTGCAGGTTGTATGATCACCTTCCCAGAAACCTGTGTGTATATGTGGTTAGATGTTATAGAACTTAAAAGAACATTCAGCTAGGTTGCTGGATATATAAAAGATACATATATACCTAGACACTGCTTATGGACTGCCCATGGATAAGGCCACTGTGGGAGATAAAAGATCATCCACCAATGTACAACTTACTCATCTACTTCCTATTTCCCCATAGGCTGAGATGGGTCATCTAGCTCATCTGCCTCCCTCACCTGTGTGCCTAACAATTTCAGCATCATTTCAGCCCACTTTACAAAACAGCTGGCCTGAGTGTAGTAACATTCCCAAATTTGGATTTGTGCTTAGAAAACAGGACAGATTATCATTGCCTTTGCTATAAGCTGCACATTTCAAACAAGCCTCATCAGAAGTCAACACAAAGCACATTGGCAGTAATCCAGCTAATAAACAATATCTGGCTTTTTATTTGTCCCTTTTGGAATTTCAAGAAAGAAAGTTAATTAATTGAGACAAATTTTGGCATTTCTTATTATTTCTCACTATAGCTTAGTAGTAACAAAATAACACCTAATGCTCATACATATTAACTTCCTCATGTGCACTCTCATTTTGTTCATGCTATTACCTCGATCAAAACTAAGTTCTTCCTTTCTCAGTCAACTTTGTTCCTCATAGAGATTCTGTTCAAAAGTATTCTCCTCTGTGTAACTTCCAGGTATTACCTAGTTTGAGTCAGCTCTGTGTTCTTATGTATTCATGTTTATGTCTACGTCATGTCTACACATCTAGTTCCCCTATCAGATTGGACTGTATGTTTCATGAGGGCAAGAACACGATTTGTTTGTGCATCACTGTGGGGCATCAAGCATTGTATATAGGAAATATTCTAACTATATCTGTGTGATATTTTGAAGTTGATCCCAGTGCTGTCTAACGGTATTATTTTCAACTAATGGAAATGTTATACATTCAGTGTTCTCCAAAACTATAGCCACTATCCACATTTGGCTAATGAGCACTTGGAATGTGGCTGGTTTGACTGAGGAATTTTAAATTTTATTTTCTTTTAACTAATTTAAATGAAGATAATGGAGTTTGAAAGCTTTCTTATGACAGAAAATGAAGATTATGTAAACTAATACGACATGCTATTTGCCTGAGCTGACAAATAACTGAAATCAAATTCAAATTTATGTCTAATTTTCGTTATCATCTTGGGTGCCCAGTAGCATCCACTTGCTGCTCTTTTTTGATTTTCTGTGTGGTTGGAGTGAACCTTATTAGAAAGGGTAAACTAATGAAGGTTTTGAAGGACTCGTAACCCTTGAATAGTGAGTATTGGAAACGTTCCAGGCATGCTTTATATTTTAAAAAATCAATTTATCTGAGGGAAAATTGTAGAAGATATAGGCAAAGACCTATACTTTATCTTGAACTTTATATCCAATCTACCCCATCTCCAATAATGTATTCAAGGATGTTGCCTAGTATTTTATTCCTTTCTCTGCAGCATTATCAATCATTTCCTCTCTTTATTGATTCCCAGTACAATATAATTAAGCTCTTATTTCTCTGATCATAAAAGGAAAAAAATCTTCTTGTGACTCCTTTTCCACCTGCAGCATGCATCTCATTTCTCTCATTTTTCAGTGATTGAGCATTTGCTTGATGTTTCTTCAATTAGTGGGTGGCATTTGACACAATTTGTATAGACCAGACATTAGCATCTTGGAAAAGTCAGGGTTCAATATTCAAGAACTCTCAGGGAGTTCACAGTCCATAAGAAAGCCTTTTGGGACACCATGCCAAGCTCACTTCCCTCCTACCCATCTGGCAGCTCCTTCTTAGTCCCATTCATTAAATATGTCGGACAATTCACCCAAAGAGGTTAACAGCTTGTCAAAAGACCATGATTAAGAATTGGAAGATTTGGAAACCAAACTCCATTTTCCCTGACTTCCAAGCCAGTGCATATATTAATAATATTAAATACTTTAATAGAACATTGGATAGGGAAGGGCCCAGAAACAGCTATTTTCTATTTGACTGTGCCCCGAGGAAGGGAAAGGACAAGGAGATTAGAGAAAGATTGCTTCTTAGACGCAGTTGCCTCATCTAAAACATTCACTTGACATGCACATTGTGTGAGATTCCCTAGTTCTCCAAATTAATAGCATGTGGTCCATCCTAGGATACAAAAACTTTATCATTGGGGTCATTTGTAATTGATATGGTCCACAGCATCAGAAAACTAGGGGCAGAGGAGAGTCAACTTAATCGAAATGATACTTTCAGGCAAGTGCACAGTGGGACTATGGGACGATTAAGTTCTCATGACCAGTAAATGGTTGTTTCTTCCCAGACATAAACAGAGTTGCAATTACCATATGAGCCACCTACACAAGGATGTAAGCCTAATACCTGACATTTGTTTAGTACTATTTGCTTTGAAAGATCTTGCAAAATCTTTATTCTTTCATTTAATGTAAATGGCAGTGGAATAAATTGACATGGTAAATATTTACAGCTTGCTCAAAAATCACTTTGAAAATTTCCCACTAGTGTATCAGCTTCACACCTGGCTCCCGTAGCCTGTAAAATGATTTTCCTCCAAGTGAGCATCAAGGTGTTTGTCCTTAATCTGTGTGATTCTACTAGGCCTGGAGTCTGCTGACTTTACTGTTGTTTTTCTTCCTTTCCACTGATAGAAATTTCTAGAATTAGAGGTAGTGAGTTATGAAACACAGAGTTTGTTCTATAAGGGTAATGGAGCTATGAAATATTTTCTCTTCTGGTCCAAAGCACACAAATGAGCTAGAAGTCTAGGGCATTAGGCAAAGTCCATCTGTTAAGTCAGGCATTTGGCCAAAAAAAGACAAAGATTTCCTTTTTCCTGCATGGACATTTTCTTAAATTTAAGTACTCCTAGTAGAAGAGTCTAAAGCTGAGCGGTGATGATGATATTGAATGTGCTGAAGAATAATGTCTTTTTTTCAGTACTTTATTCCTGCATATTCTCATACTCAACCTCAACCACCACCAAGTCTTCTATGACCTTCCAAAGAGCCAGGCCCATTTTACATGTTTCACACGGCTAATACAACTGGCTGGCAAGCTATACTACACATTAACAAGGCTGGACCAGGCTGTGCCAGCCATGTGCGCACATAGATACCTAAGCTCACTCCTTTGCTAGCCATAAATGAGGTGCATATCACAGGCCTCTTAAGAATTATGTTTTAGTTTTCAAGTATATTTTGGAGTTCACCAAAAAAGCATGGAATTGGGAAAGGAACTGGGGTAGGCAGTGAAGATGGAAAGTGGGGGTGGGGAACAAGCCCTTACAAACACTATTTTTCCATAGTTCATTCTATAGTTTAGTTCTTTTATTTTCCTTTTTTCATGTTTTTATGTTTTGCTGTTTTCAATGTTGTGGGACTCCCTATTCAATAAATGGTGCTGGGATAACTGACTAGCCATATGCAGATAACTGAAACTGAGGTCCTCCCTCCCTTACACCGTATACAAAAATCAACTCAAGATAGATTAAAGACTGAAATGTAATACCCAAAACTACAAAAACCCTGGAAGACAACCTAGGCCATTCCAGACATAGGAATGGGCAAAAATTGCATGACAAAGATATCAAAAGCAATTGCAACAAAAGTAAAAATTGACAAATGGGATCTAATTAAATTAAAAAGTTTCTGCAAAGCAAAAGAAACTATCAATAGAGTAAACAGACAACCTACAGAATGGGAGAAAAGGTTTGCAAACTATGCATCTGACAAAGGTCTAATATCCAGCATCTATAAGGAACTTAAAGAAATTTATAAGGGAAAAACAAACAACCTCATTAAAAAGTAAGCAAAGGACATAAACAGACACTTTTTCAAAAAAAGACATACATCTGGCCAACAATTATACAAAAAAAAGCTCAACATCAGTGATCATTAGAAAAACACAAATTACAGGGAGGGGAACATCACACACTGGGGCCTGTCAGGGGGTAGGGGCCTAGGGGAGGGATAGCACTGGGAGAGATACCTAATGTAGATGACGGGTTGATGGGTGCAACAAACCACCATGGCCCATGTATACCTATGTAACAAACTGCACGTTCTGCACATGTACCCCAGAACTTAAAAAAAAAGAAAAGAAAAATACAAATCAAAACTATGATGAGATACCATCTCACACCAGTCAGAAAGGCTACTACTAAAAAGTCAAAAAAATAACAGATGCTGGCAAGGTTGTAGAGAAAAAGGAGTGCTTTTACACTGTTTGTGTGAGTGTAAATTAGTTCAACCATTGTAGAAAGCAGTGTGGTGATATCTCAAAGATCTAAAAACAGAACTACCATTCAACCTGGCAATCCCATTATTGGGTACATACCCAAAGGAATACAAAATAGTTCTGTCATAAAGACACATGCATATGTATGTTCTTTGTAGCACTATTCACAATAGCAAAGACATGGAACCGACCTAAATGCTTACCAATGGTAGACTGGATTAAAAAGATATGGTATATATACACCATGGAATACTATGCAACCATAAAAAAGAACAAGATTTGTGTCTTACAGGAACATGGATGGAGCTGGAGGCCATTATTCTTAGCAAACCTATGCAACAACAGAAAACACTTATAAGTGGGAGCTAAATGATGAGAACACATGGATACCTAGAGGGGAGCAACAAATACTGAGGCCTACGGGATGATGAAGGGTGGGAGAAGGGAGAGTATTAGGAAGAATAACTAATGGGTACTAGGCTCAATACCTGTTAACAAAATAATCCATACAACAATTCTCCATGACACCAGTTTAGTTATATAACAAACCTGCACATGTACCCCTGAACTTAAAATAAATGTTAAAAAAATATATAAAAGAAGGGTAGATTAATTATTACAAAAAACTTAAGGTACTTTTAGGAGAAGATTTTATTTTGAATAAAAATAACTTATATTTCAAGGTTTTCTTTATCAAAATATTCTTCATGTAACTGAATATTTATATTTGCCACTGGATTAATTTGTTGCATTGTTTATCTCAATATGTCACAGCAACGGGAATGGTTCCCTTATATCCTCCAACTCTGTGCTCACAAGGCATCCTGCACTTGTGGTTACCTGCTCAATGAATGTCTTTCCTACCGTACCTACTGTATTGTAAGCTCCAGGAGTACCAGGGCTGATCTGCTCCCCACTGTACACCTGCATCTGGAATAGTACCTGACACATGGTTGACATTTAATACATGAACAGTTTCTTTTTGTGCATGAAGTTTGCTCATTACTCAATATTGAATGTTCAGTTAATTCTCTGTCAAAAAAATTCTAAAATTGTATATAAATATTCACAAATGCTACAAGTCCGACTCTTCAAATTTCCAATGCTGATTTTATGACAGAAATGAAGATTAGGTGTAATGCAGCACGTCACAATACTAAACATCATAACTTGAGAAAAACCTGAACGCAAAATGTGCTGTGTGATTCTGACCATGATGGAACATGAAGATAGATTCACCTCAACTAGAAAGTAGTATTTACCTACAATAAGTAGCAGGGCATAGGCAGTATTTCTGGGAGAAGTAGAGTTGTTACAGATTTGAAACACTAACGATATCAGTTATCACTAGATGTTATCCAAAAGTGAAGGGGCACAACAGCAATGCTGTGTTTGCAACTGAGGCAGGTGAATTTTGACTGAAAGCTCACCCCACTCACAAACAGGAAAATTGAGCTGATAGAGAGGGAGACAGAGAGGAAAAGAGAGAGGGCGGAAGGAAGAGACAGAGGGAGGAAAGCAGAAGAGGAAAGAGGAATAAAGAAAACAGGACACAGGAGAAAGGAGAAAGTTACTGCCAAGGCCACTTAATACAAATCTCCTTTAGCTTCTTGTTACATTAACTAGAACATAATGGCTACTGTATTTCACAAAAGAAGGCACTTTGAGCTAACATATACAGGGCTCAGGAATACCTAGCCAACAATAACCTGTAGAATTAGCTCAGACCTAACTTGGGAATGCATTAAGATTTAGTTGTGGAACTCTCAGAAGAAATCTGGACTGTGGAACTCTCCTCCAGAGGTTAATTTGCATGACAAACCCAAATCTCTCTTGGGTAGGAATCTGCCCTCAGGCTGAAGCAGAGGAAGCAATTTCAAGTATTGCATCCTCTAGTGAGCACAGCCCCACAAGAAAAACACATCCCCATGAGGATAAGCAACAGTCCTGTTGGTTAAATGCTCCTTGAGCTCTATAAAATAATTTACTTAAAGGAAGCAGGCTCTACCTTTCCTCAGATACACAGATATGTCTTCAGCCTCAGAGCCCATGAACTTGGCTCAAAACTAGGATAAATGACTGTGATAAAAGAGAAGTGTCTGACAGCCATCAGGAGCACAAATGGTTCTGAATTGAATCTGGGAAGTATGTGTCCCCAGAGAAAGGAGGAAGCTTTTCCATTTAGTAGGACACCTGGCCCAACACTGGGCAGCAGATTATCTGCCTTCAAAGACAAGAACAGCTTTGGACTTCCCTGCAGCTGTGGCTTTGGCATCCACAAATATTGCAAAGTAGAGTTTTGGCAATGTCAAGGGACACATTTGTAGAAGTTTTCCAGAATCATTCTCACCATCATAACTCAACTGTTCCTCAGCATCCTGAGACACCACTAGAGATTCCTTCAAAGGAGGACTGAGAGCTGTGTAATCCTAGGGAGATGTTGTTAACCAAAAAAAGCCAAACCTTGTAAAAAAAAATTTGAAGAGATTTATTCTGAGTGAAATGTGAGGACCACTGTCAGAGGTGTTTGAGCCAGAACAACTCCATCTTGAATAGGGGCTGGGTAAAATAAGGCTGAGACCTACTGGGCTGCATTCCCAAATGGTTAAGGCATTTTTAGGCACAGGATGAGATAGGAGGTCGGCACAAGACACAGGTCATAAAGACACTGCTAATAAAACCAGTTGCAGTAAAAAAGCCGGCTAAAACCTACCAAAACCAAGATGGTGACGATAGGGACCTCTGCTCATCCTCACTACTGTACTCCCACCAGCGCCATGACAGTTTACAAATGCCATGGCAACATCAGGAAGTTACCCTATACAGTCTAAAAAAGAGAGGCATGAATGATCCACCTCTTGTTTAGCATATAACCAAGAAATAACCATAAAAATGGGCAACCAGCAGCCCTGGACGCTGCTCTGTCTAAGGAGTCGCCATTCTTTCATTCCTTTAGTTTCCTAATAAACTTGCTTTTACTTTACAGACTCTCCCTGAATTCTTTCTTGCATGAGATCCAAGAACCTTCTCTTGGAGTCTGGATCGGGACCCCTTTCTGATAACACCATAACCCATGACACAGCCTCAGGAGGTCCTGAGAACATGTGCCCAAGGTAGTTGGGTTACAGCTTGGTTTTATACATTTTAGGGAGACATAAGACATCAATCAATACATGTGAAGAAAACATGGGTTTGTCCTAGAAAGGCAGGATATCTCTAAGTAGGGTGTGGGTAGGGGATGTCTTTCAGATCATAGGTGGATTTCAAATTTTTCTGATTGGCAATCTGTTGAAAGAGTTAACTTATTATCTAAAGACTTGGAATCAGTAAACATGAGTGTATGAGTTAAAATAAGGTGTTGTGGAGACCAAGGATCTTATTATATAGATTAAGTCTCATATGTGGCTGCCTTTAGAGACAATAGATGGCAAATATTTTCTATTTAGACTTTTAAGAGGCACCAGAAACTCCAGAAAAGACCCAGTAAGGGAAAGAGGTGCTCCAAAGAATGCAGATTTCTACCGCAAGAGACAGCTTTGCAGGGCCATTTCAAAGTATGTCAGGGAAACATATTTGGGGGTAAAATATTTTTATTTCTTTCTTTACCTGTCATGTGATGTTATACTAGAGTCAAGTTGGAATTTGTTATCTTATTGCTAGAGGACTCTGTTCTGTCAGTCTTAGGATCTCTATTTTAATGTTAATACTGGTCAGTCCTGTCAAACTCCAAGAGAAGGAGGGCGTAATGAGGCCTGTCTGACGTACCTACCCCCTTCCTATCATGGCCTGGACTCATTTTTCTGGTTTCTTTGGAATCCTGTTGGCCTAGAGAGGGGTCTATTCAGTCAGTTGGGGGGCTTAGAATTTTATTTTTGGCTTACAATGTGAAGTCAGAGAACACTATTTCTACACTCCTATTAACTCTTAACCAGTGTTATCTGATGAAAAAAAATAAACTGCATATACTATTGAAATAGCTAAATATCTTAACACTTTCAAAAGACCAGTGTAAAACACTTCTTTATTTATTTATATGTTAAATGTTTCTGGTTTTCATTTTCTGAGTCAGTGCCAAGAACAAATCATGCACACATCACATAGGACTATGAAATGAACCACAAATAAGACTTGCCAGACAGCAACTGGTTCAAGTACGGACCAGCTTCACACATTACATCTTCAACATACACAGCAGCTGCACCATGAAGAACATGTGCCGACAGAAATCCTAAATAAATGAAGAATGATAACATTCCTACTAGGATTAACTCAGGGAGATAGCTTGAGTTCCACAGTCTCAGTCTTTAATGGACTCAAAAAAAACTAGTAAATTATTTATATCATGAATGCCCAGGAATTTCATATAATTTTTTTTAATAAACTTGTTATTTAAAATTGGAAAAGTCAAAATTAAGGTGAATTCTGCAATATCACATTTCCCGCTTACATGAATAGAAATATCTGAAGAACTCAAGCTTGAATGTCTGATGAAAGGTTAGTGGGGTTTAAGAGTTGATTATCCTATACAGGATCTCTGAATTGCTCAAATGCAGTCTCCAAGATTGTGTAGACCACACATTAGCACCTTTAAAAACTCAGAATACAACTAATAGGGTATAATCACAGCATACAAGAAGGCACCAACAAAATGTAAGTAAAAGCCTATAGTTTATTTTTTAAAGTCTATAATACATTTTTCCCACTGATTTCGCTAAGTAATATTACTCTAAACTCTGGCTTTGAAATTAGACAGATTTGAGCCTGGGTCCGGGTCTACAAATATCTGTAGTCTCCAGGCAATTTATTATCTTCTTTGAGTAAGTTTCCTGCGTTATAATGGTGAACAAAAACACTTCATAGGGTTCTATAAGGGTAAATGAAATCATCTACGTATCATAGCTAGCACACTGCTTGGATCACAGTCATAAATGGCAGATATTACTGCTATTTTTACTTACACTCTTAACATCTACTACTTTTACTATTACTATTATTTACTATTAACTGCTACTACTAAGTGATCAAAGTCAAGCATTGAAATCACTGGATATGAGAGTAGTAAGTAGAGTTCACTCATTTTCAACTACAGAAATACAAGAATAAAAGTGATGATTATAAGAACACTGGATGTTGAATCATTCCTACTAAAATTTTCTCTATAAAGTACATTATGGAATTAACATTAGCTCTGCATGCTTGCAGCATTCTTTATTAAAATACAGAGGGAACCTCTTCTTTCTTTAGCCATTATCCTTTGGGAAGCCTGACCAAAAGATTCTAGAACATAAGGACCACAAAACAGCTGCAAACAACATTGACTATCTTTTTGAGATTTAAAATAGCTGGTGTTTGGCAATTAGAAATAAGAGACTAAATTGTACTAACAGCATATTTTTAAGCAAAAGGTATATTTATTAAGCTCACAGAATGTTGTGCATACTTAGACTTGTAACAAGGTGACCACCAGTGACATGTGAGGCAAGGTCTCTAACATCAATGAACTTATAACATATCTGACAATATAATATTATTATAGATGAAATAAAAGGAAACCATACAAAATAACACAGCTTCTACAAGCTGAAGATTAGCCAAGGATGAGTTCAGTGAAGACTGAAAGAGTTACCAAAAAAGTTCACTAAAGGAAACCAGGGTGGTGATGCATGCCTGGAGTCCCAGCTACTCAGGAGTTTGAGGCAAGAGGAGGCTTAAGCCTCCTTTTAAGAGTTTGGAGCTGCATTGCACAATGATGGTCCCAGTGAATAGCCTCTGCACTCTAGCCTGGGTACCATAGTGAGACCTCCTTACACCCCAAAAAAAGTTAACTAAGTAGTAAGAGATGTTATAACCAAGCCCTGACAGGTAGCAGAGAAAAAGGCAAGACTTTCCAGGCAAGAGCTCCATCATAAACCAAGTCATGAGAAAAGGATGGAGCTTTACACATTTTCAGGAACAATGGATCACTGGTTTGCAAAGCACTTTGCAAAATAGCACAACCTAAAATTGCATACAAGTCAGCAAGCTGGTAACTTGAGAAAATCTCTGTAGGGAAAATTTGTCTACATCAAAATGCCAGGTGATTTGTGGATGGCAAAGACTGCAGACAGGAGAAGCTTGTGGGAGGCTGTGATAATCTACATATGAGGCAAAGAGGGTTTGGGCGGGGGTGATTGCAGAGGAGTAAAAAGGAAGAAGTAATCATAAGAAAGAGTCTGAAGGAAGATGGGCAGGTCATATTAACTCACTGGATATGGGGAAATGTAAGCCTCTGCTGAGTTAAAAAATAAAAATAAAGATTCCAAGGTTTTTAAGCCTGGATCCTTGAAAAGAATCATGAAGCCCAATAGAAACAGGGTCCAGGGATGTAGAGAATGGGACAAGAAGAGGAGAGTCGAATGAAATTTACACCAGACTGGTTGAGATATGGCATGTGTCTGTGGGGAACATTTAGGGATGGAGCTGTTGACTGGATACCACCAGCCTTGATGTGTGTGGGAGCCATCAGAACAGAAGATATCTAGACAAAGGGAAATAAGTTGATTGTGGAAATAAATGCTTATAACCAGGAGACATTAAAGTCACACAGGTCAGTGGTGAGGCAGAGAAGATGTCTTTGGCACAGTGGCTCATGCCTGGAATCCCAGCACTTTGGGAGGCTGAGGTGGGTTGATCACGAGGTCAGGAGTTCAAGAGCAGCCTGGCTAACATGGTGAAACCCCGTCTCTACTACAAATACAAAAAATTAGCTGGGCGTGGTGGTGCATGCCTGTAATCCCAGCTACTCAGGAGGCTGAGGCGGGAGAATCGCTTGAACCTGGGAGGCTGAGGTTGTAGTGAGCCAAGATCGCGCCACTGCACTCCAGCATGGGTGACGAAGCAAGACTCTGTCTCAAAAAATTAAAAAAAAGAATGTCTCAGAAAGTATCTCTTTGAAACAACAAGCTCCATCTGTTTTCTAAACTACATATATGATGAAAAGGGTAAGATATGATTTATGTAATAAATTTCTATAACATGCCTCTGTATACCAAATGTGGTCCAGGGAATGGGGACAGAGAGAAGGCCAAGGAATTGGAAATGAGGATATTGGTCTCTGCTTCCTACCTACTCCAGAGTCACTGATGCTTGACCATGACAGCTCTCAGCCCCACTCAGTTCCAAAAAGAATCTAGACCAATGCAATTAGTATCAGAATGACAGAACACAAAATCTGTCTTGCTATGGAAAAGCTAATATCTGATGTTTTGAAGTTGATGCCCAGTTATATCCACAGTCAAAACTTTCCCCGTATCTTCCAAATTTATCCCCACTCTTTATTTTGATCATACAAAAATATTACCCCTGAAGACATAGCAATTTCAACTACGGCTGAACTTCTCTGAATTCAACCTTACTCTAACTGAGTTAGCACCACTTAATCAGGCCCACATTTCTCTAGGCTCCTTAATGTCCCTACATAATACAATTCAGAGGCATTTTTTTTCTTTTTTTTTTTTTTTTTTTTTTGAGACGGAGTCTCGCTCTGTCTCCCAGGCTGGAGGGCAGTGGCGCTATCTCTGCTCACTGCAAGCTCCGCCCCCCAGGTTCAACCCATTCTCCTGCCTCAGCCTCCAGCGTAGCTGGGACTACAGGCGCCCGCCACCACGCCTGGCTAATTTTTGTATTTGTAGTAGAGATGGGGTTTCATTGTGTTAGCCAGGATGGTCTTGATCTCCTGACCTAGTGATCCGCCCTCTTTGGTCTCCCAAAGTGCTGGGATTACAGGCGTGAGCAACTGCTCCCATCCTCAGTCATCTTTAATGACACTATTTTAAAGGAGACCTGAGGGTAGTAAAGTTATACAAATATTTCTCCTATTTCACATATATCTTAAGAAACATATTCGCTAACAATCTCAGAAATAATCTTCACTCTTTCAATGGAAAGCGCATCCTCAGCTTTAACTTTCTTATTGACAGCTGACCAGGGTAGCCGGTCTTCCCAGCTTGAGGGAGGTCCACAGACACCGGAATCAGTGAATTGCAATCCAGATAGCCCTCACAGAATTACATCTTTCTTCCAGCATGGTTTGATTTCTGTGTATATCAGGGCTTACAGTCTTCTGCTCTTAGTAGCAACTGCTCTTTTTAAAATTCCATTCACTCTTTTTCAAAAATAAAATTGCAGCAGAAGTGCATGAAAAGAGATTCAAAAGAGCAAAAAACTTAAATAGTCCCAGAGTATCAAAAACCACATAAGAAAGAAAAATTCCTTCCCCACATTTGGTCAGGATTTAGCCTTGCATTAAGTTTCATAATATTCCCTCAAGCTGCAAATCAGATTGCAAAATTCAAATTCCATTTATTTCATCAGCTGCTTATAGTATTATAATAGCAATGAATTTAGTTTCAGAAGACCGAAAAGTAATATATAAGAGCAATTATTTATAGTTGTGGTTTTGTCAGAAAAACATTAACTTATTCAGCAAATAGTTTTGTTTGATTTTCAGACCTAGTCTGGTTCAAAAGAAATCCAGTTCAATAAATACTTGTGCATTACTAGATACGTCAAGATGAATAAGGTTCCATGGCCCTAATTTCTAGGAGTTCTAATTAGTAGGTCTGTACAGAATCTTAACAAATCAGACACCAGGTTTGGCAGGAATTGAGAATAGAGGCAGAGAGGAATGATGGTGCAAAGAGAATGAATTTTATCCTGTCTGGTTGAAGGAAGGGGTAGGCATAGAACTATTTTAAGCTGGAGCCTGATGCGATCCAATTTGCATTTTAGACAGATCTCTATGGTGATGATGGGTTGGAAGGAGGCTGTTTGGGAAGCAGGGAAAATAAGGAGCTGCTGCATCAGTGGCAAAGCAAAGGAGAGGCTGCTTGGAGAGATACATGGTGAGTAGAACCTGGCTGGACATGGGTCAAAAGAAGAGAGACGGAATCTATCTCCTCTGCAAGTTCTTTTATGCTGCCCATAATATTCCCAACACTGAAGGTCCTGCACACATGAGAGAGGAAAGCTTCTCTCTGTACAAGGTACTTCCTGTTTGCCCTTGATGTTCGAAGTCCTAATGGCAGCAGGTATTCATCAACATGAACTGGGATGACCCAACCTTATATTCATGTGCATTCTTGTCGAATTTATATTCACTTTTCTTCACTAAGCCTGATGTAATGGAAAAGATAAAAAACTAGAGAAGTCAGGCCATCCTGGGGTTTTAGTGCTGGCATTTTTCATAATGAGAGGTGTGACCTTGGGCAAATCATTTACCTTCTCTGAATCTGACTTGGTTGGTAAAATGTAGGGATTATGCCAGCTATAAATAAAATTTCTTCCAGATATGTGTTATTATCTAGTCCAAATAATTCTGCTCATCTATAAACCAGTTATTAGTATATATAGAAAATACTGATTAATCCCCAAAGCAGTTCAGGTTCATCATATACCAGACGGCTTCTTGAAGAGGAAATTCCCTGGACCACATGACAGGTAATGAATAAAAGAAAAAAACAACAAAAAAAATTCTTTAAATTAAAACAGAGACATAAAGAAAGCCAAACAATTCAATAAGATATGATTGCTGGAAAAGTGCTGGTCTTGAATTAGGTATCTAAGTATATTAAGAAAATTATCAAATGAGTTTAACTGTTGAGACTGAAAACTAAGGAGAGGCATGTACCTCTCCCGAACCAGTAAATCTATTCCCTAGTTGCTGAGTTGAACGCCAATTCCTTCCAGCCATCTTGCAAATGGGTTCTTTTAGTAAACACTTGCCGTTTTAAAAATTGTTTTGTTTTTGTTGAGTAGGGTTCTCTTCTGAGAACAGCATCCCCCACTATCTTGGGAAACTACCCCTTTACTCATCTAAAGTCATGATCTGAGGGCTGCTATCTTACGATGTACCCTCATTTTCTTGTTGCAATGATTTGATGGCTGTTGGGCTTCTGTCCTAACATCACCAATCAGTGTTCTTTTTTAGGATTTTTCCATTTGGAGCTGAGACATAGACTCCTTTCCTTTCTGATACTAAAGCTGGAAAGATACAGCCTCAAAGCTGTCAGTGGAAGACGGTGTTCTGCTCAGAGAGAGAGAGAAAAAAAAGATGAGAGGTAGAGATGGAAAGAAAAGGAACCTAGGCAGTGTTCAAACATCAGTGCCTGTTCGCTCCCGAGACTCCCAAAACCGCTCTGTTCCTTGCCTTGTAAAAATGTCTTTAACTCTTCCTTTGATCTTTATGCCTAGATTTTCTGCCAAAACTAGCTCAAGTTGGGTTTCTATAATTTGCAACAAAAAGTGTCCTGAATGATATAGTGATTTTTACCATAAGGAAGAAAAGTGGAAAGAGGTAGTTCAAAGCTCACTTCATCATCACTACTGGAAAGATAATTTATGTGCCCAAATACTAGTGGCATGTCAATGATATCATCTTTAGGTATAGCAAAAAACTTATCCTCTGAGTTATAGTACTTGCAGAACCACACAAACATGAGAGTGGACCTTGCCAGTAAAAAAGTACAATTTATAAGGTTTTGTTTTTGTTGTTGCCATCGAGATGCAATAAGGTTTGAGTTATTTGCAGGAACTTTATGAACTCCCTTATTAAATGTTGATATTCAGTAAAACATGTGGGAAAAAAAGTCCATGTGGTATGCAAAGATGGATGTCTACATAGACTGTATCCTCACAGGACACTTTGAGAGACAGGTAGGAGAGAGGCATATATCTACCCATCACTGAAGGCCATCTGGACTATGTCAATGGAATGCAATCAGGCTAAACCGAGATGGCTATTCTATCTGCTTTTAACTTCACTTTGAGAATGAAAGAAATTAAAATTATTTTGACCTACAGTAAAAATTAGGCTTTAGCAGCTGGAAGGAAAGGGTAGGAGAAATAAAAATGAACATAACTACCAATCACTTTTCATGAGAGTCATTTACTGAACTTGAACAGCTGGGCTTTGAAAGCTCTGGGACATATTCAACAAGCTAGTGCTAAATTCATTGTGTTCTCACTTCGGCTGTATGGTAAACCAGCTTGACCTAAATCATCTTCACAGATTGTTTTATGTATCATCAGATCAAGTGTGTACATTGGGAGAAAGTGAGTTATCAAGAAGACAGGAAGAATAAAAGAAAAACTCTAAAGAAATGTGGAAGAGTGGATTCATGGACAAAGGATTTTAAAGCAGGGTTCTTAACATTTTTGTTCCGTAGACCCCTTTGGCAGCTTTATGAATCCTATGGGGCCCTTCCCTATCTCTATAAAGGGCATCATGATTTTTCCAGTTTTTCATGTCAAACATTCAGAATTCCTTATTTCCCTAAACCACAAGCTCAAGTGTAAGCTGTTAAGTTCTGTTGGCCCTCCCCAGTGCTTTCACCCTAGTCAAACCCCCCTGACCTAGTTTACTGTAAAATCCTACTAACTATCCTGCATCTACTCTTTACCCACTTCCCTATACTCTAATCTATACATAGCAGGAAAAAGAAAACTATTCTGTAAAATTCTAAATCATATTAGATCACTGCCTGCATAAAACACTTCAATGGCTTTATGGTTTAATTTAAATAAAATTGACACCCTTGTCCTATGGCCTCCAAGATCGTATGTGATCTGAACCCTGAACCAGTGATACAATAATGATAGCTAACATTTATTGAGCACCTACAATATTCTATGCCCTGTTCTAATTGTTTATTTTCTTATCTTTCAACAATTTCGTGAGTTTATAATTATTTATACGTGTTTTAATGATGAGGAAACTGAGACACAGCTAACTTAGATAATTTGTGCAATGACAAATAAATAATAAACACAGGTCTGCAGGTCTGTTATTTGAACCCAGAAACTATAGCTCCTAAGCCCACATTCAAACAATACACCATTTCACTTCTCACCTCTTCCCGTTTCCTGCTTCCTGTGATCCCAGGTGACTATGTGACAAACACTCCTCTTTCTGTTCCTTGAATGTATTAAGCTAATTCCTGCTCTCAAGGACTTGTACCTGTTGTTTACTTCTCTGAAAATTCTTCCCCCAGATCCGCATATGGTGGATACCTTCTCATTTCTCAGGATGAGGCTTATTACAGGCACTAGCAATTGCCTATCCCAATTATTGGGGACAGGTTCTCAGAAAAATCAACACTGAAACAAAGGATCTCTCAGCAAGGCTAGTTTACTTTCTGCAGAAAGGGTGCCACTCACTAGCAATCTTGTCACAAGAGCACACACGAACAAAGGAGACAGGATCATTTATAACCTGACGCATCCACCCTACTGCTGTGTCCAGTTTCCATTGGCTGGAACAAGACCTCACATTCTGTACTTGTCCTGATTGGCTAGCAATGTAAAACTTCCTAACAGAGGCAAAGGCAGAGGAGAACAAAGGAAAAGAGGAAGTAACTTGTGGAACGGTGAGAGAGTCAAAAACACTTCCAAATAAGGAAAGAGGAATAAGCTATGACCTAATGCTTGCTTGGACATGTTCAGGCATGCTGGGGCAAATATCTAGGCTAAAATGTGGGAGCTAAGAACACAGAGTATATTGATTTCTTAATTATGGCTAGCAGGTATTTAAGAATATTAGCACAGATCTTTGAGTAAATTTTGCTTCTAAAGGAGGTTACTATCTATTCTCAATAAGTTCCTTAGAAGAGGAATGAACCTCTACTTCATTTTGTACACCAATCTATCCCCTTTTTTGTACCTAATTTTTTAATTGTTTACCCTTCTCTGTTTGTTCTTGTACTTAGGAAAAGTGATGCAAACCCAAGCTCCAGTGACTGACTCTCAATCAGGCTAACTAAAACTTAGACTCTGCACCAGTCATGGTAACGTCATTCCCCATGCAAGTAATAGAATTTGGGCCAATATGGTTTAATATGAAGTCTGCTGGGAGCAAAGATTTCTGATATGGTTTGTCTGTGTCCCCACCTGAATTTCATCTTGAATTGTAGCTCCCATAATTCCACATGTTGTGGGAGGGACTCCGTGGGAGATAATTGAATCATGGGGATGGTTTCCTCCACACTGTTCTCATGGTAGAGAGTAAGTCTCAAGATAGCTGATTGTTTTATAAGGGGAAACCCCTTTTGCTTGGCTCTTATTCTCTCTTTGCTTGCTGCCATGTAACACATGCTTTTCACCTTCCACCATGATTGTGAGGCCTCCCCAGCCACATGGAGCTCTGAATCCATTAAACCTCTTTTTCTTTATAAATTACCCAGTCTCAGGTATGTCTTTATCAGCAGCATGAAAAACAGACTAATACAATTTTTTTTGCTGATAAAAAAAGAGACCTGTGGAAGAAACTGATTCTTTTTGCCAATGAACTTTGCCTAAGGTGGATGAGGACAGAATGTCTAGAAGTGTCATTCCATCTTTTGAGCAAGGTGGTAGCCAGCCCACATGCTGAGATAGGCATGTAAGAACAAATATTTCCTCACACCTTTACCCTCTCAACTATTCCCAGAGCCCTTCTACCTTAAGACATCTTTTGTTTTCTTAAGAAATGGGGTCTGTCTTTGTTGCCCAGACTGGCCTCAAACTCCTAGGCTCAAGCCATCCTCCCCCCTCAGCCTCTAAAGTAGATGGGACTACAGGCACGCACCACCATGCCTGGCTTAAGGCATTTTTTATGTAAGATAACAATTCCCCTATTATTTAAACTATTGTGTGTTCAGTTTTCTGTTACATGCCACCGAAAACATTCTGGTGGAACCATAGCTAAACTGTTGCTTCTGCAGAGAGGCCTTCCCTGGCCATCTGATAAAAGGTATTTTCTTCTGCACTTTCTCTCTAGCAAATCCTCATGGTTTTCTTTTCATAGCACGTATTCTGTCAAAGTATCTTTTTAAAATTTATTTATCATTTACTTTCCTCACTGAAATGTAAACTCCCTTAGAAGAGGAATCTTGCCCATGTTGTCCATTGCTGGATCACCAGTGCCTAGAATACTGTCGCATTCCTCCACTTAAAATGTTAACCTTGGAAAATTCTCTCAATATCTCTGCATCCCAGTTGGATTGTAAAGATCAAGTTAGTTACTTTATGTAAAATGCCTTAGAAAGTGCCTGACACACAGTTGATGTTCAATCACAATAGCTTTTAATGTAACTGTTATTCTAATGTAGGCACTCAATAAATATTTGTTAAATCAATAAAAATATGAAACAATGAATCTCTGAAATGTGATGTGATTGCCCTCTACATTAGAACATGGTAAGGGAAGGATTTGTCTTATTCAAAAGAAACAGATTTTTAAGTGTAGAAGCAGACTAGTGTTAAAGGTTAAAAAGATTAATGCTACATAGACATCTCCTTTTCCCAAAGTCAGAGCACACTAGAAAGCACTAAGTAATAACATCACTGGCCATATGGCCCCACCACGATGCAGGAATTAGTGGTGAACAAGACAGGAAAGGTTCCTGTTCTCATCAGCAGTGAGCCAAGATATCAACCAGCCATGAATAGACAAAAAAATTTATCTAGCTAAAAGCCAACTATGTAAAAGGTTCTTGAATATCATTAGTGACAATTTAATCTCTAAAACAACAAGGAAATAGCCAGAGGAAACAACCACTTTGGACCTAGCTCTGACAACAAGGGGAACTTATTGATGAAGTGAAAGTAATGTGAAATCTAAAAGAAAGTTACCATGCTATCTTGAATTTTGACTTTTCCAAGGAAAAGAAAACTGGACATCACGAGTTGTACACCCTAGACTAGATGAATGTCTGCAAAATGTTTAGAGAAAAGATATGCATTATTCATGGCATGAGACTCCTAAGGAGATTATGACTCAAAAGTGTTATGATGTTCTCAAAAATACAATTTTGAGAGCAATTGCTAAATGATAAAATGAGGAGGAAAGGGGAAAGAAAACTAAACAAAAATGTAGCTTCAGATATTTTTTAAAGAAAAATACAATTGAAAAGTATTCATGTATTTTGTATTCATCATCTTGGTTATACAGTGCTAGGAACATAGCAAATAGAAAGTATTATTAAGTGAGTGAAAGAAAAAATGAACGATGAGGATGAAAATGGTAGGGCAAGTTAGATTCAAATCAGAGTCACTAGAGTCCCAAATGAGATGCAATTAGGAGGAGGGAGGATTAAAAATACCAAAATAACTTGTGGAGCAAAAGGCGGCCTGTGACTTTGAATTAATGACATAATGGTGATATAAAGATAATGGTGTTCAACCTCCAAAACCCCAGCTGAACATTATTAGGAAGAAATTGAATCCCAATTAGGGTAAAGACTATTGGACAGCACCTATAAGTTCTAAATGAACTCATATCTCCTTATAATGATGAATTATAAACACAGTATAAAATAGTTTGCCATTGAGATCTCTGGGTACTAAGAGCAGTATTAGGAGACCAAAAATAGATGAAACTGAATTCAAAAAGCTTCAGGGAGGTATATTTGTGATGGATTCCCAACAGCATTCCAAGTAGCTAATCACAAAGCAAATATATCCAAGTTTCTTCCTTTGATACTATTATTAATCTGGTAAATCATCTAGATTTATGCAAGAGAATTAACATTGTTTTTTATGACTGATGTGGTGTGGGTATTTGTCCCCTCAAAATCTCATGCTAAACTGTAATTCCCAGTGTTGGAGGTGAGGCCTAGTGGGAGGTGTTTGCATCATGGGGGCGGACCCCTCTTGAATGGCTCAGCACCATCCCCTTGGTGATGAGTGAGTTCATGTGAGATCTGGTTGTTTAAAAATGTGTGGCACCTCCCTCCCCCTTGCTCCAGCTCTCGCCATGTGACATGCTGGCTCCCTGTCACCTTCCGCCATGAGTAAGAGCTCCCCAAGTGCTCCCCAGAAGCCAAGCAATGGCTACTACCATGCTTCCCATACAGTTTGCAGAACCATGGGCCAATTAGAACTCTTTTCTTTATAGGTTATCCAACCTCAAGTATTTCTTTATAGCTACACAAGAACAGACTAATACAATAACCTTCTTTGAGACACTCTGGAATAATAAGGTTTGGATGCCAGTTTAATGTAGCAAATTAGTGATTGGCTACATTCAAAGGGTAGCTACTGGATTATGTCAACCTGGAGGAAATAGTTGAGTGGGGTGCCACGGTGCTTTCTTCTTAGCTTTGTCATATTCAACATTTTAAAATCAATCATTAAAAATGTTGAGGTTGTCATCATTACATTTTCCAATGATAAATGGCTTGGTAGTATTGCAAAAATACTCTTTCACAGAATCGGGTCCAAGGGAATGTTAGGAGCTTCGGTTAATGGGCTACATTTGACAAGAGTGAGTTGAATAAGGATAAATGGGTGATCCCTGAACTCAAGTCCAGAATATTAATGACACAAAGCACGATATAATAATGTATCTAACACCATTTTTTGATATTTGACTACTGCCATACTTTAATCCTCACCCCTCATTCTTTCCCTTTTGCCCCACCTCTGGGAAAGCTTTTACAACAGCCTGGGTGTTTCCTTCTTTGGCTCCTGCAGGAGATACAAACCACACAAGCCCTTCCCCACATGTGGGTACCTTGACCCAGCTCCAACCTCCTTCCACAATATAAATATGGAGACAGTATCCTTTCCTTGAGAAGCCCATCCTGATTTCTGAGACTTCTATTTTGTAAGTAATAAACCTTTTCATACCCTTGGGGTTGGAGTATAGCATTATCAGTCTTGACATCCAAACTGAATTTTAGTGGGGGTCCATCAGCCTCTGCACAGTGGATATAACCCGGAGGTGGAGGGATGGAGGAGGATGCAGGTTAGGAGTAGCACACAGGAAAAAGACTCAGAGAGTAGGCTGGGAAAGTCAGAAACAGAAAGCTCAGTACAAGTCCACACTATGGTAGAGCTGCCAGAAGACTAAAGTGATCTTAAGGGGCTTTAGTCCAAGTGGATACGTAGGAGGAGAGGAAGCAGTCTGCCCAGTTCTTTGTGGGTCAACTACCTAGGAGCCGTCACGACTATCTTCTCTACTCTTACATTACTCTCTCCCTTTTGGTGATAACCTTCAAGCACCTCTATTTAAATCCCATCTCTGTGCAGATAATTCTCACAAGTTTATCTCCAACCCAGACCTCCACTCATGTGGTGATGGGCAGCTCAAACTTGATAGATCCAAAGCTGAACTCCTTATCATCCCCCATCAACCTGCTCCTCACTCCCTATACCCACCCTTCTCAGCTCAGTAAATGGCGACTCAGGCTGAAAGTCTGGCAGTTATCCTTGACACCACTTTTTTCCTTCACAACCCACTTCTGATTCACTAGCAAATCTTATCAGCTCTAGCTTCAAATTATATCCAGAATTCAACTGTTTCTCACAGATTCCACTGCTATGCCAGTCCACATACCACCATTATGTCTTGCCTACATTGTTGTGGTAGTCTCCTAACTGGTCCTCCTGCTTCACTTTCTATCTAATCAACACCAGCACTAGCAACCGGAGTGTTTCTAATAAAAGCAATATCAAGTCACTCCTCTGCTCCAAATGTTCCAACAGTTCCTCATTGCTCTCAGGTTCATAGCCAAAGTTCTTAATGATCTAACCCCACTGTGACTTCATCTCCTAATTCTGCTCTAGCTTTTCCTTTTCCACAACACTAGCCTCCTTGCTATTTTGTTTTCATTTTCTTAACATACCAGCCTTGCCCCACCTCAAGGCCTTTGAACTTGCTCTTTCATCTGTCTGGAACTCTCTTTCTCCAAATATCCACAAACTCATTCCTTCATGTTCCTAAGTCTTTACTTAAGACTTATCTCCTCAGTGAGGCATTCCTAAGTCACCTTAGGATTTGTTTAAAGGGACAAAAAAGATCATTTAAGTGATCACCAACAAGAATATGGGCATATTGGATATTTTTTAGTCAATGACAGAACTTCAAGTCATACCGGACAAAGGAAGGAAGAATGAAATGCAGATGCTCAGCCTGGAGAAGAGGAAACATGCTGAAGAGGCGAATGGAGATTGGTTTGACATGGTAGAAAGCTTCAAACTTTTCATAGCTGTATTATGAACGGGCTTATCCTATTTTGTTTGTGTTTCTAAGTTACCAATTGGCATATATAAATGGAAACTCCAGGAAGACAAATTTCAACTCAATTCAGGATCTTTTACATAGTCCAAGCTTTCCAGTGATATCCTGGGATCCACTGAAGGAGAAATTTCTCCTTCTTGAAGGTTTAGAATGAGTGAAAAAGTCATAGAGATGATGGTCACACTAGATACACAATTTTATGCCGGTCTATGATACTTTTATTCTGTGAATGAAATTATACGGCTGACTTATACTGAATGTATCATTTGGACAAATGGAAATGGAGAAAATAATTTTTTTTTTTCTGAGACGGAGTCTCACTCTTTTTGCCCAGGCTGGAGTGCAATGGTGCAATCTCAGTTCGCTGTAACCTCCGCCTCCAGGGTTCAAATGATTCTCCTGCCTCAGCCTCCCGAGTAGCTGGGATTACAGGTGCATGCCACCACACCTGGCTAATTTTTGTATTTTTAGTAGAGATGGGGTTTCACCATGTTGGCCAGGCTGGTCTCAAACTCCTGACCTCAGGTGATCTGCCTGCCTCAGCCTCTCAAAGTGCCGGGATTACAGGTGTGAGCCAGTGCCCCTGGCCAAGAAAATGTTTTAAAATTAAGTATGGGACACAACTCAATAGCTTGCAAACCTAAATTTGATTTAGTAATGTTTCCAGTTTTCTAAATCAGTTTAAAATGTTTAAGACCTATAAATATTTCATTCTATTTGAAAATTCCAATTGTCATCTCTCAATTTTCTATACTAATTTTTTATGCCCCTCCTTCCTCTCCTTCTTTCTCCCCAATACACACACACACACATACACACACACACACACACACACTCAAGTTCTAATCACTATAAGCACTACTAGCTCTGATTTTTCTAGAATGTCCTCAACATTTGCTGAGATTCAAGTTAGAAACAGAGGACAAAGGATGCTGCTGGAATATCTCTTGTTTAAAAAAAAAAAGCATTGCAGACTTGGAAAGAGTAGTATAGTCATCTAACTTCCTTTCAAAACATAAAATTCCAAGTTAATACCTTCTCTGTCAATAGAAAAGGATCCCCACGTGTGAAGTAAACCCTAGATTGCAAAGGCAGAGACATGATTCTTTTCTGTATTCCCACAAGACAAAGTGTAATACCTTAATTGTAACTGGTACTCAATAAATGTCGACTGCCAAATATATACTTCCCTGAAAGCCTGGCAGAATATGCATTAGAAAACCTTGAGCTTATCCTAGCTTCTTTACTTTTTAAAGTTCCAAAGGCTTTGTTTAAAGGGACATAAAAGATCATTTAAATAAACCAACTTATTAATAATCATGCTATGAATGGATTTCATAGGATTAGAACTGTTTTACTTCATTTAGATTGCTTTTCATAGATATGGCTTTGCTGTCTACTTTTCTTGATTACAGTTCCATATCTAACACATTCATCAGCTGAGTGCTTCATCCTTTTCCTTAGGTCTTGGTAAAATTGAACTAATTCCCATTCCATATCCTATTGAGAGTCTAATGCAAACGTTAAGAGGGGCAGGGGTGAGGTAGGGATGTGTATTTGGTTTGGGAAGAGTAGGTTCTCATGCTCCATCTGGCTCCAAAACCTAGCTAAATTAACTCAGTATCTCCACAAACTGTTCCTGTTCTGCACAATATCAATCTACCATATGAGTAATATAGCACCTTTCCTTGATTTCCACCAAAAAACAAAAATAAAAGAAACAAAAAGGAGCATTCCAAAATCCTTTAATATGTAAAGCAGACTTTTACAAAAGTTTTGGAAAGACAGAAGCAACATACACACAAACAAGACACACACACACACACACAACACACACACACTCCTCTAAATAAGAATATAAAATATTCCCATTCCTCATATGTCTCTTTCCACTGTAAGTTCCAGCTCCCAGAAAGTTCTATCTATCTTCCTGCTTTTTCTTCACCCAAAAATCCTTTCTTATGTCTTACACACAGCAGTATGGCAATATTAACATTTCTTAGAAATCCAGTGAAAAAATCTTGAGTCATCTTTGACATTTCCTTTTCTTGCATCCCCTATAACTAAACTGTCCCTAAATCTACTTTTGTCCTTTACTCGTCACTTGGAATGTTCTCCCTAGATTCCCACCATCTCATCCCTAGACCAGCCCTATATCTTTCCAAGTTAATTTCATAACACAGACCTCCACAACTCACAGAAAGCCCAGCTACTATCTGTACTAGACACAACTTCTGTCTCACCTTTTCTCTTGTTATGTTCACATTCTGTAGCACTCTCCTGTAAATCCCTTGTTTATTCAAATCCTACCCATGGTTGAAGACCACCCCTTAATCCCATACCCATGTTGAAGACTTCAAGCCCAAATTTCTCTCTTCCTTTGCCAAATTATTGTTTAGACAGCAGTTAAAAACCTAATCACTTTCAAGTATGCTTTTTGTATGTTTGTTTCTTTTCTGTTTCCCAAATCTGACTTGGACACACAAGAATGCAGAAAATTGTCCTATGTTTAATCATGTCCTCTTACAGCCAAGCTCAGGTCTGGACAAACAAGGGCTATTTTAGTTTATTGAACAAGATCACGTAATGGTTATGAATGGAGTCTGAGGATGGCTATCACTTACTTGCCGTAGGATCTCAGGGCAAATTTCTTAACTTCTCTAGGCTTTGGTTTCCTTGTCTGCAAAATGAGGATAATGTGAGTGACAAGTGTCATGAGGAAATCAAATGTGATAATGCACTTAAAGCATAATGTCTGTGACATTTCAGTCTGGCCACTTTTAAGGATCAACTGGAAAGAGCATTTGAGCTCATCTACTCTAACACCTTCATTTTGCAAATAGGAATATTAAGTCCCAGGGAGATTAATTAAACTGGAAGACTAGAGTCTGCTTCTAAGGGAATCTGTTGGTGACTTTCTCAAGGTCCTTCCTGGCTTGGGGCAGATGGAAGACTAGAGTCCCTCCAATTCCTCCAGTCTCCCTCAGCCCGATGCCCTTTCTACAGCATTCTGATGCCACCAGAATTAATTTTGGAGGTTAGAAAACCTTCAAGTGATTGAGAAAACTCTAAGTCAGTGGTTGTACTTGAGGTATTATTAGATTCTAGAGGACAGCTTTTAAGTCACCTTTAGATTGTTATGATAACAAATTAATTTTAAAATCAATAAAGAATTAAAAGATGTTATCTGTGATTCTAAACAGCAAGAGGATGCTGCTGAATCATTTCTTTCCCTTAGCAGAAAACAAAGTTGATTGTAATATTTATACCCTCAATGCTCTTACACCTAAAAAACCTCTATCGTAAGCTTTTAAAAGTATGTGTGTGTATGTGTACATATTCAAATAAGTCCACACAAGTGTGTGCACATGAGCATATGCATCTGTTGATTGAGGCGGGAAAAGAAATCTACATGACCTTAGGATTGGAGAGACTCCCTAAGATAGACTGGGAAAATCCAGGCAGAATCTCCAACAGAAGAACCTCCTGTGGCTCACCTTTCACCTGAAAGAATTTCAGAGACAATGGGCGACTTCAAGAGACCATCAGGGAACAAATTCTCCTATAGCACAATCTGTAATGACTAAGCCCCATCAGTCAGTGCACAATGGGGCTTTTTAGTATCTGCTTACATCCAGCTCTATTGTCCCTGCCATCTGTGACCAGCCTTCCTTCTCCCCACCTGAACACATGCCTTCTCATATACACAAGTACACGCATACACCTCAGGGATAACCACTCTCCTTGTAGAAACTGTACAATGTTTGCTAAAGCATAGTCCCACTGGGAGTTGACTCAATTCCTGGGAAATCCAAGGGATTGTAAACAAAATAGAACCTATTTCTACTAGGCCTGAACTAACCGAAAAATTTTGGAAACTAGAATTTGCTGAATACTTCCCATGCTCCATCTACTCTTCTAAGGATTTCCATGAACAGTATTGTTACTTTTGTCATATTTACAACTCTATACCAACTCCTCAAATAACACCCAGTAGATACTAAAACAATATTTAGTGAATGAATTCACCCAAGATCACACAGTAAGTGGTAAAACAAGAAATCAAACTAGGATGTAACTGACTCCAAAGACCATACTCTTTAGCCACTAAACTGCGCCATCTTCAACCCTCCGCTACTTCCCCTGAGAAGTGTACTTCTTGTTATGAACTGAATGTTTGCATCCCACCAAAATTTATATATTCAAGCCGTAACCCCCAGCATGACTGTATTTGAAGATGGGGCCTCAAAGGAAGTCATCAAGGTTAAATGAGGCCATAAGGGTAGGGCCCTGATGTAATAGGATTAGCATCATTATAAGAAGAGACACCAGAGCGTGCACTCTCTCCCAACAAGCATACACTGAGAAAAGGCCATATGAGGACATAGGAAGGCGGTAGTTGTATGTAAGCCAGGAAGAGAGCCCTCACCAGAAATGGAATTGGCTAGAACCCTGATCTTGGACTTTGAGCCTCCAGAGCTGTGAGAAAATAAATTTCTGTTATTTAAGCCACCTAGTCTATGGCATTCTGTTGTGGCAGTCTGAGCAGACTAATATACTTTTAATACTAAAATTTCCCCAGCTCTAGGTTATATATAATTCTTGTGATCTGAGTTGTTCTTGTGCACGCCAGGGTATGTGCCACAAGGAAAAATAAATATGTATCAAATGAAAAGTATAGGAAACAAAAGACCACTACCCATTTTAATACATAATTGTATGCAGAACCCCAGCATACTTAAAAAGAAAAAAAACCCTGCTTTTCTGTCAAGTTCTACCCATACCCCCCAAGCAGAAACTTTAATAGGAAACAAAGGTGGGGAGATCACATAATATGTAGTTATTACATATTCAAAATAGTTATTAGAACATATTGATGTAGGAATGACTCATAATTCAGATGTGTGAAAGCTCAATATTGAAACAGCAGTATTCTTTTTTACCTCAAGCATTCTTCTTTATTTCTACATAGTATATAACAGAATCTACAAAGAAACATTTATAGCCACACAGCAGAGCATGGAGTTGAGTGAGAGCCCGGAGTCCTATAAAAATGCTGGAGACTTTTCCCTGGAATCTTGGAATCCTGGACAGCTCCAGAGACTGTCCAGAGCTCCTGAGTAGTGATCTCACAGCTCTCTGATGGCCACAGTAGGAAACAGGGTGAAGTCAGACCCCTCTGAAAGCCTTTCAGAATGGTCTCCACCTCAGCAAAAATATTTGAAAGGCAGGTAGCCATAATCTGGCACTCTAGTGGAAAGACTGCCTGTAGTCTGCTGGTGTGAGCCATTGCACAGCCTGCTGTATGGCTATTAGGCTCAAAATTGTTTACCACTATGTCCCTGAAACCAAAATTACAGTAAAAACCCAGTAAATCATCCTTTCCTGCATCAGCAACATCAGACTAATTATCTACATCACAAGAAACCTGCACCTGCATAGAAAACCCTTCTCCACATTGAAGAACACGACAGTCTGAAATTAGGACCTCACTGAAATGTTTCATCAGGCAGACCTAGTTTTGCCATAAAGAAGCTACCACCCACACTTATCTGAAACTTATTTATTCCTCCCCCAAATTGCGGGCTGGCCATAATACAGTCATCACTTTCATGTAAAAGGTTTTCAGCACAATGGAGCTCACTCCTATGCATCATCTGAAGCAATATAAGCTAAATAGCCACAAGCCTGTAGAATGTTAAGAGGTGAGAGGCAATAGATATCATCCAGTTCAACTCCTTCATTTTAGAGATGAGACAACTGAAGTCCAGAGAGTCAAAATAACTTAATAAAGTTCACACAAGTGAGTGAATGCATTCTATTTCTCTAGTAATTTTCTTTTTTGTACAAACTCCATCTCTGCCTACCTCCTTTCTCTTCTCTGTTCCTAGCCATTGTCTCACTGTAACCCCAGTAAACTACAAAGGCGGTGACATAACCTAGGCAGCTAACTTTCTGCAAGCAGATTCTCACCGGAAAACTGGCACTTGGTGCTTTGGCAGAGAATGTGATAAAGCAGGAGCAGAAAAGAGTGCACCATCTGGACAGAAGGACGCTTAGTGCCAAGTGGGCCCCAGCCACGGGGAAGAAGAAGGAAAAAGGAAGGGTGTCACCCGACTGCACACATTCATTTTCCCTTTGAGGGGATTTGTTAGTAACCATGCTATTCTGAGTGGAAGCCGTTGTAGGTGGTTCTGATGGCTGACGAATGTGTAGGCAAGGATGAAACAAGGTGAGTGGTAGCCAGGCAATTTGCAAATGATTGTGAGCCAGAAATAGTCGGTGGTGTCTGATTACTATGTATGAATGAAGGGATACGTCTTTGAAGGGTAAAAGTATGTGTGTGCTTTCCCCCACTTACTCTCCTCTTTCTTTTTAGGAAAGTAGTAAGCACAAGATTTTCCCTGACAGTACCTAGAAAAAAATCTTATATTTAACACCACCCACTGACATTTCTCTGCTCTTGCTACATTTTAATCATACTAATATTTTCCTATGCTGTGGCCACGTGTTCCACCTGTGAAAACCATGCTTGTGTACACAATGGTTTTCAAGTCAATTGGAAGCATCATAGTTGCTTCAGAGGTTCTCCTCTTAGTGATTCTAGCTTTCTATGCACAAATTGCTATCGGCAATAATATGCGTCTTAATTATGATTTTCTGTTTTTGTTATGAAGATGGCTCCAGTGAACTATACCACATTGGAGGCATAAGTATTTTAAGTTACCTTCCCCAGTTTAAGACCAGCCTGACCAACATGGTGAAACCCCGTCTCTACTAAAAAAAAAAAAAAAAAAAAAAAAAATAGCTGGGTGTGGTGGCACATGTCTGTAGTCCCAGATAGTCAGGAGGCTGAGGTAGGAGAATCACTTGAACCCGGGAGGCAGAGGTTGCGGTGAGCCGAGATTGCACCACTGCACTCCAGCCTGGGTGACAGAGCAAAACTCTGTCTCAAAAAAAAAAAAAAAAAAAAAAAAAAAAAAGAGTCATGCACGCTAAATTTTCAATAATACATCCACAATACATCATCTCCATTGTTTGGCATTTTAGAGTTTACAAAGCACAACACATATATCGTGATATACTATTTTAACAATAGTAATCTGATGTTGGTACTTATTCCTACTTTATAGAAATGCTCATAGGCTTGCTAAACAGAACTCAGCCCCTGAGATGCACTGTGGCAGGAGGAACAAGCACTGACTCTAGAAGCTGATTAAGGTGGATTTGGATCCTGATACCTACTGTGGCCCAGAGCAAATCAGTGGAGACCTCTTAGCCTCAATGGTAGCAACCCCTGCCTATAAGACTCACATGCTTTTAAATAAGATAAATGATGGGAAGATGCTTGGCATAGTGTGGGGGCACCTGTTCATTTCTCTTTCCTTTCTCAACTAACTCCAAGTCTCATGCTTTTCTATTACACAATAATGCCTTCTTGTTCCTCCTTTTTTATCCTCCTATGACCAGTGAGACACACTCTAAGACAGCTGTATGAGATGAGAATAAAACCTATGGTGAGAACACAAGCATGTGAATAGTAAATATAAGGGGGAAAACTATTCTTCAGAATTGAGCTAACTGGCCTGATCAACACTGTCATGAATGTGAAAAACGGAGGGTACATATCAATCTTTAATGTATTGCAGCTGTTATCTCCTAAACTAAATATGTTCACTTTCCTTTAAAAAAAATAAAAGAGGGAGAGTAGAGGGCTTTTAGCCGTGTACGGTAAGTCACCAGAATATTTCTTCTTTTTTACAATGATTTAAATTCATATTTAGTAAAAAGTAGGCTACTCATAACAAAAATGTCAGCCTAATAAGCTTCTTCTGAAATGATTTTTATTTTATTTTTCTCTGCAGTAATATAAAATCTAATGACCAAGCGAAAAACAAATGCATCTGGTACAGCTGATGCATTCAAAGTCTGTGCAAGCTGGAATGACGGCCTCCAGGCAAAACCGTCAGTACTTGGAGTATCCTCCCTGTTCATCAGGATTCAACCTCTGTGACATAAAATTTGATGCCTTCCATAGGTAATTCTTCTGTCTAGGGGAAGTCACTGCATCCCTGATGTTAGGAATCCATTTGTTAGATTGTGTCTTTCTTTGAATACCGCCAAGGCTGAATGACCTCATAATTTCATTACTCTTCAGCACAGCCCAAGTGCAATTCATAAACTGCAGGCAGAAAGATTTCCTCCTCTTGGGAGAGGTTGCTTCTGCCCACCCTTAGTATTTCTTTCCATATGGAGGGTGCTGCCCTCATGGGGCACTCCTGGCCTGTCTTCTCCTCTTCACTCCCTCAAGGGAGAAAAATATCAATCCCATTGTTTTTTAGGAGAAATTTTGAAAGCATAGTCCAGCCCCACTACTCCCATTTTCTCTTCAAGAACTGGCCATCTCACTCCATAGCCTAGACTTTGGCAGCCCTAGACTACAGGGGCACAAGAACTGGCATTTAACCATGTAATTCCAATATTTTATCCAAAGGTTACCATGAGCTTTATAGCTGTAGTATTAGCAGTATCTAATTTTTGAAGGGGAGAAAAGTACTCAATATTTAATATATCTTCTTACATATTTATTTCATTGAATAACACCTACTATTTCAACTCCAAAATAGAAAGTCCTGATAGGGAAAAGGCCACCAATTAGAACATTTTTAATTTTTAAAACACATTCACAATATAGCTGCCCTTGGTAAATATATTTATATTTCACTCATCATTATATAGAGATAGATGGAAATTTTGTCTATGGGATTTGAATTTCTACAAATCAAGAAGTCAGATTTTTTGTTTCAATTCTAACTGCCCAGCTGATGTTAATTAAATACAGAGTGAGAGCATTTAAATATCAACTGTAAGAAATACAGTTTATTGGTAATCATTTACAAATTTTTGAATGAATATTAAGGTTAAACTTCCAAAGAAATATTTACAAAGAAAAAGAAGTGAGTCACTTTAGAAACATTTTCATCCCACTCATGCCTAATACCCAAAATATCCCAGGCGCATGGGTATTATGAAATACATTACTGTAAGCCCAGCACGTTAGGCAATGAAAAATACTAGGCCAGAAATGTTCCCATATGTTTAGGCACTAGCTGTTTTTCATGGGTGGCTGGTGGACATTTCCCTTCCTAGCCCTGGAAAATCACCCTAAATCCAGATCATCTAATCAGCTTCTGCCAAGCTGTCTGCAGGACCTCGGAGGCCACTGGGCTCTGTCCACACTGCTCTTCCTGAATCATTGAACTTTTCTGTGCTCATTGAACTTTTCCCTACAAGGTCATTCTCCCTAATCTTTAACCATCTTTTAGGCATTGTAAGAAACCTTCCCCACATCTCTGTGAATTCCACTTTAGAGTCTCATCTAATTTCCTCCATTTAGGCAGAAAATGTGGAACTTTACTATAGCTTAAAAAAGAAAGGGAAAAACAATGTCTCCCTCATTCTTTTGGAGTATGTAGTTATGAGGTGTTGCACAGATGTAAAGAACATAGCTGGTTGACTAGCATATATCTCAACACTTTGCAAAGAAATTGATGAAGGAAAATGCCGTTAATTCAGACCTTACTTTGTCAGAAATGTTAAAGGGTTTATATCCTAAGTTTACCTTTATGCTATCTATTTACACACATGCTTTCCACATGTTGATAGGCAGAACACAGTGGCTCAAGCCTGTAATCCCAACACTTTGAGAGGCTGAAGCAAGAGGATCATTTGAAACCAGGAGTTCAAAACTGGCCTGGGCAACATAGCAAGACCCTGTCTCCATAACAATATGAGCATATGCAGGTGTTTTTTTTATTTTGTTTTTTTTTGTTTGTTTTTTGTTTTGTTTTTTTTTTTTTTGAGACAGAGTTTCGCTCTGTCGCCCAGGCTGGAGTGCAGTGGCGCGGACTCGGCTCACTGCAAGCTCCGCCTCCCAGGTTCACGCCGTTCTCCTGCCTCAGCCTCCTGAGTAGCTGGGACTACAGGCGCCCGCCACCGCGCCCGGCTAATTTTTTGTATTTTCAGTAGAGACGGGGTTTCACCGTGTTAGCTAGGATGGTCTCGATCTCCTGACCTCGTGATCCGCCCTTCTCGGCCTCCCAAAGTGCTGGGATTACAGGCGTGAGCCATCGCACCCGGCCAGAATTAATGTCCTTATAAGCAGAGACACTAGAGAGCTCTCTCCCTCTTTCTCTGTCTCTCCGGAAGCACACAAAAAACGGTTTCTCAGAAAATGCAGAGAAAAGGCAGCCAACTATAAGCCAAAAGAAGAAACCTTAGAATGAAACCCACCTTGCCAGCACCTTGATCTTGGAATTCTTAGCCTGCAGAATGGGGATAAATAAATTTCTGTTGTTTAAGCCACTCGGTTTATGATATTTTATTATGGCAGTTCAAGATTAATATGCTACCCTACCTTCATAACTGCAATAATGAAAAATATACCTGAAAATATATTAATAAAATATACCTTAATTGCACTTGTCATGACCTAATGCAGACTGCCTCCGACTTACTACGGCTTGACTTCAGATTTTTCGACTTTACAATGGAGTTGAAAGCCATACACATTCAGTAGAAATTGTACATCAGGTACTCATGCAGCCATACTGTTTTTCACTTTCAGTAGAGTATTCAATAAATCACATGAGATATTCAATATTTTATAATAAAATAGGTTTTGTGTTAGATGATTTTGGCCAAGCATTAAATGCATTTTTACTTACATTTCAACTTACAATGGGTTATTGGGACATTGCCCCATCATAAGTTGAGGGGAATCTGTTACATTTCTGCTCTTGGTGTGTTTCCCATCTAGAGAGGAGGGAAAGTGAGAGCAAGGACTTTGTCTTATGCATCACTGAATCCACAGCACACACAGCAGTGCCTGACACAATGTAAATACTAAGCCGACATTTGCTAAACAAATAAATGTTAGGTAAATGAATTTTAAAGTAATATTAAGCCTGATGTTTTCTGTTACGTGGGTATCTCATCTGAAATGGCAAGATTTCTCTGAAGCAAGATCAGAGAAAATGTGTTTTATGTGTTTCCTAGTTTGTAGTCATGAGACAGAAAAAATACGAAACCTACTTCCCTAGTGTCCAAAATAGAGCATACCACCACCACCTGTGATATTGAAGTAAGGAATAAACAAAGAAAAAAGAGCAAAAGGGAAGCATGAAGGCTTCATAAGCAAACAGGGAAGCCATTCTAATTAAAAATTATTTTGATAATGTATATAATACACTAGATGGCATGAGAAATGAGAACACAAAAATGCACCACTGCTTGTTATTTTGGAGGGGAGGACAGTTGCATTTGCTCTTGTCATTGTCAAATGTGTTCTTCTTGTGCTGCAAGGATCCATCATCGCCAGCTAGAGACTGGGGGCTGGCAGTTCTATTGATAGACTTGAGCACACACTGCAGTCTGTCAAGTCTCACATTTACATCTTAGGATCTAATCTGTTTTTCTTTCCTTCATGAAATCAATTCTGTAGCAATTAAATAACCAGCCCACAAGGCATTTTAATATCCCAAGCATTTATCTATATATAGCCCAGAAAGGAAAAGGTAATTAGAAGTGACTTACTATCACCGGTGCTGGGGGACACATTAGAAAAATCAGTGCTTCATCATTACTTTAAAGAGGTACCTCTAAATCTACTTCATTTGTGATTCAATCCTCCTCTATGACATGCTGCTAAGTCCTTTGATTCCTAGAGGACAGAGACTTTTCAATGGTTGTCATTATATGGGATTTTTTTCATTTTCTGTCAATTTCAGGCAGCACTGAAATAGACTGTTTTTAGCTGTGGGATGGTATCATCACATGCACACAGCATTGGTTCAAGTAAGTTTTGAAAGATGTGAAAAGGCTCAAAGAAAATGACTTTCCATGTCCTCATCCATTTGAGTGTTTTAAGCTGAGTCTTATAGGTTAGAATTTCTTGAGGAGTGATTTACGGGGGAAAAAGAAAAAGCAAGGAATTTCCATAAGATCCAAGCAAATTTTATTGGTCTTCTCTTTGAAAACTGAATTTACCTTTCAGATCAATAGCCTGAACATATGAGGAAGTTATGGCAGAGACTAATGAGCATAGAATTTACCTTGGAAAGACCAACCGTAATTCCTGGTACTGCCTCTTCCAGCTACTAGTAAACCCCTGCAACTAGATTTCCTCATTTACACAATGGTAATAAAATACCCTTGGTGGTTATTAGATGCACATCTCTTTCCATATTAGCAACTGAAATTGAGATGCATATCACCATGCATGGTTGCTTTCAATACTCCACATCAGTGTTTGGGACCAAGCTGCTACTTAGGGCTGCCCTGGTATTCCAGAAGTATAAAGCTAAGGAATTGCTAAGGTGAGAACCTGGTAATGTCTCTGTCACCACCTCCAGAGTTCTTCCTAGCTATATGCATAGTCTCTTTGTTTCAAGCCGTCTCTCTGCTGAACCTGGGTACGGAAGCCTCCAGACTGAGAACTCAGGAATTTAATGTGGGATGTAGCAACAAGGTAAATTTCCTTGATCTATTACCTAGTTCTTTTACCTATTTGCTATAATAATGCACCTATTTGAGGCACTTCAAGTCATAAGTCACATGGAATAATTAGGGAATTCATCTATGGCTGAAGGGAAGATTCAAAGCACATTTATAAGAGGCACAAAATAAATTTTATAAGTGACTCAAAGTATTTTGTCATGGTTAAGTAGAATTATTTTTTGCTTTCATAGTGGTACATTTTTAAAGGTGCATTTATAAGCTATGGCACGTAAGATTCATGAAACAGTACCTGCGGCAAGGTCAGATGAGACCATGTGGGTAAAATGGTTTATAAACGACAAAAGTCAGTACAAATGAAAAATATGATAATAATACTCTGCCAGGAATCAGTTGAAGGAAAACCACTCCATAAACGTATTTTGTGGTTTATAAATTATGACTCAATAAAAAATAATAAGCCAGGCATGGTAGCATGTGCTAATAGTCTCAACTACTCAGGAGGCTGAGGCAGGAGGATCACTTGAGGCCAAGAGTTTAAGACCAGCCTGGGCAACACAGCAAAACTCTACATCTAAAAAATTTAAATAAATAAAAAATAATAGAGATAATCCAGCATATTCAGAACACCCCAAAACAGAATTTTACTTTGCATCCCCTAAGGAAATACACATAAAATTTAGAGAAATTCTCAGTATAGAATTTAAAGTTCATCTTTTTATGATAGTATATAAATAAGAGCAATAGAGCATGAGTTTCTATATATAACATATGTATATTAGAAACGTTCATTAAGGTAACCACCAAAAGTGGTAGAAGGCTACACTGAATATGAGTTTTGTAAATATGGTTCCCTAGTGGCATCACAAGACGTTTCAAACTCACTAGAATCAACTTAGAGAAGAATAAATCCATATAGCCCAGCGACAAACTGCCAAGGCATTCTGAACACCAAGATCCACCATGAGCATCCACTCCAGAATTTATGTGTTATTCACTCAACATACATCTACCGAGACCCAATTAAATGAAAGCAGAGTGTGAGAACCTCTGCTTTCATTCATTGTTACAGCTCAAGGTATTCATTGTTACAGCTCAAGGACATTACTTTGCCTTTTACAATACTAACATTGAGAGTTCCACACTCTAGGAAAAAGCAAGTGCATTCCAATGAAGTGTGTAATAGCAAGCTCACCCAAAGATAGTGAGGACAGATTCCTCATTGATCTCTCTCAGTGTCAACAGGAAAATATCCCAGTATGGTGCATTCTAAGTATCTCCTTAGGTGTTTCAAGTGGCTAAAAATAAATCAGTCCAAAGTGACAAGTCATGGTCATTAGTGCCTGTGAACCTTTACAACTACCATTACTTCTGCCTTTTGTATAACTTCTTAACTCTTGTTCTCATAAGTTTCTACTAAATGACTCATTGCCACTGGGAAGCATTCCCTGAACTTCCCAGCATCAACAACTTCTTCATCTATACTAAGACAGTGTCCAGTTCCCTTCCCTTGTGGGTTGCGTTGGCTGGAGAAAGTCCTGGGAGCTGAAGATGCCAGAGGGGTCACCACCCCATGGCTTCCACTATCACCACTTTAGAGGAAAAGTAAAGTGTTCCAAATAGAGCAGGGCCTTGTGTCACTCTGTCTCACCTGAAAGTTCAGTTCCCTTCTGATTGGTGCACTCCCTGCCGAAAACCATTCATTGCCTACTAACCACCATAGATGATATCCAATCTCTAGAGCAGGAGTTAGTAAACTAAGGCCTACTGGCCAAATCTAGCCCATGACCTGTTTGTGCAAGGTGTGCAGCTAAGAATGCTCCTCACATCTTAAAGGATGGAGAAAATAAGATAAGATGGGATAGAAATTGTACGTGGCCCACAAAGCCCCACTTAAAAGGAAACATTTGCTGGCCGGGCGTGGTGGCTCATGCCTGTAATCCCAACACTTTGGGAGGCCTAGGCAGGCGGATCACGAGGTTAAGAGATCGAGACCATCCTGGCCAACATGGTGAAACTCCATCTCTACTAAAAATACAAAAATTACCTGGGCATGGTGGCGAGTGCCTGTAGTCCCAGCTACTCGGGAGGCTGAGGCAGGAGAATCACTTGAACCTGGGAGGCGGAGGTTGCAGTGAGCTGAGATCGCACCACCGCATTCCAGCCTGGCGACAGCACGAGACTCTGTCTCAGAAAAAAAAAAAAAAAGGAAACATTTGCTGACCCCCTATTTAGAGAGTGGTGTCGGAGACGTCTTGATTCATTCCCCCAGTGCCTTTCTGGCCTCATCCGCAGAACCCAATATCCAGCCATAGACAACTCCCTGAGGTTACCCCAAAATGTGTCTTGATTATAATACACCCACAGCTTTAAACATGCTATTTATTTTCCCTACCATAATATGATCAAATTCTTATTTTAGAAGATTAATTCTGTAACTGATTCAAAGGTGAGTTTTTGATGGGTGGTAGGGATAAGGGGTACAGGATTCTGGAGGAAGACCACAACTGTGGATCAGGAGAAAGATGACAAAAGTCTGAAAAAGTACAGAGGAGGGTGTAAAATTAGTAGATATAAAACATATAGTAAGGAAATGGATACAGAAAAAAATAGCAAAGATATAGAACATATTTGTTACTTGCGCAGACCAAGAAGGAGTCTAGGAAGCCAACAGAGCTCGAAATGTAGTAAGAGGAGGATGCTATTTCCATTCACCAAAAAAAAGAAAAAGGCAGTTCTGGGAAGAAGATAATGGGTTCAACCTCCTAGCTGTTGCATTTTCAGTTTCAGTTTCTGTGTGAAATATCCACGTGTAAGAATCTTTTTTTCTTTTCTTTTCTTTTCTTTTTCTTTTCTTTTTTTTTTTTTTTTTTTTTTTTTGAGATGGAGTCTCCCTCCATCGCTCGGCTGGAGTGCAATGGTGCAATCTCTATCTCGGCTCACTGCAACCTCCACCTCCCAGGTTCAAGCGATTCTCCTGCCTCAGCCTCCCAAGTAGCTGGGACTACAGGCACGTGCCACCACAGCCAGCTAATTTTTGTATTTTTAATAGAGACAGGTTTCACCATGTTGGCCAGGATTGTCTCATTCTCTTGACCTCGTGATATGCCCGCCTCAGCCTCACAAAGTGCTGGGATTAGAGGCGTGAGCCACTGTGCCCAGCCAAGAATCTTGTAGGCAGCTAGAAAGAATATGCTGAAATTCAGGTGAAAGGTCTAAGTTGGTGCCACAGTTCTGGATGCTGGAGTTGGCACTGTGAGAGCAGATGAAATCCTTGTCAAAGCTGGAACCCAAGGAACGCTACCACGCATGGGACAGGAGAAGTAAAACTTGCCAGCAAAGAAGACAGAAGAACTGGTTAAAATAAGAAATAACCAGAACACAATGGTGTTGTGGAAACCACGAGAAAACAGTGCTTCAGGATGCCACGTGCTGCAGAATAATTAAGACCAATAAAGACTGGAGAGTGGCCATGGGATTGGCGACTAGATAATGTCACTCCCCTCTCAGGTTCTGGAAAATATGGAAGTGCAAAGAACAAACATAGGCTTGTCGGGAAACTATACTGCTATTGTTTAGATTCAGACAAATCTGCCTTTAAATCCTAGTTCAGACACCTCTTTTCTGTGAAGCCTAATTAACCTTTCCAGGTGGCAGTTTCTCCATGGGTAAAATAGAAACTACACTAATTACAAATGACTATTATGACAAATGACTATAAAATAAAATGATAGAGGTTAAAGTGCTTGATACATAGCCAATATTTAATAATCATTATGAATTATTATTGTTACCAAAACTGTGGCTTTACAAGAAGATAGATAAGATTATGGCTATGGGGGCACAAGCTCAAAAGCATAACATTGTTTTTCATTTTGAAAAATGAGCCTGTTTACAGACTATAAACAGTGTTTGTATAAAGAGAGGTTATAATTGATCACTCACAGTTCTGGAGGATATAGAAAAGGATGAAATTAAGAGCATAGGTGACAAATTAGAATCGACTTTTTGTGTATGAGAGAGAAAAAGAGAGATGAGTTGGAAGTAGAGTTGAAAACAAAAAAAAGAGACAATGGAAGATGAGGGAGTTCCCTCCTGGTTAGTAAAATTATAAAGAAAGCCAGCTTAAAGCTTCTCAGGGGACCAATCTCTACGAGGTATTAGCATGTCACTAGAGAAAATTAGTTTTACTAGAACTTCTCACAGAGAAACTGCAGTATTCTACATGGTAGGAAGGCAAATTCAATTCCTTCTTGAGGTGGAGAAAAGTGAAACACTCTTCCCTCTGCCAAGAAGGCCCATAGTTCCCCCAGTGCCTTTCTGGTCTCATCTGCGAACCCAATATCCAGTCATGGACAACTACTTGAGGTTACCCAAAAATGTGTTTTTATTTTAATATACCCACAGCTTTAAACATGCTATTTCTTTTGCCTACCATAACATGATCAAATTCTTATTTTAGAAAATTAACTCTGGTAACTGTTTCAAAGATGAGTTTTTGATGAGTGGTAGGGATAAGAGGCATTAGTACAGTAATAACAAAAAACGGTTACTACACCTCTTTGCACAAGGGGAGGGGACGCTCTGCTGATCTGCAGAGCTGTTGCTTTGCAGAATGCAGTGTGCATGTCTGGGGCCATAGCTGAATTGCTTAAAATAATGGAAGAAAGGTTGATCCGTCCCTCCTTTCCCTTTAATAATTATCCAAGCCAGTAGTCCCCAACCTTTTTGGCACCAGGGACCTGTTTCGTGGAAGACAATTTTCCCACGGACTGGGTAGGGGGATGGTTTTGGGATGAAACTGTTCCACCTTAGATCATCAAGCATTAGATTCTCATAAGGATTGTGCAACCTAGATCCCTCCATGTGCATTTCACAATAGAGTTTCTGCTGCTATGAGAATCTAATGCCGCAGCTGATCTGATAGGAGGCGGAGCGCAAGCGGTAATGTTTGCTCAACCTCCACTCACCTCCTGCTGCGTGGTCTGGTTCCTAACAGGCCACAGACCAGTACCAGTCCATGGCCCAGGGCTTGGGGACCCTCAATCTAAACAACACTGGTTTGAAATGTTCCAAACCAGCAGCCTGCCTGGGGTGCTCAAACCTTGGCTCCATTGGAAATGGAAATGAAGTTCCTGGTGATGGGGAGTGGGTCAGGGTATTGGAAGAGAGTGGAAGGGATGATGACAGATTCTGTGAGAAATCTGAAACCAACAGGTATTGAAGATAGAAACTGTGTAAGGGGCTTACAAATGAGAAAGGAGAAAAAATATCAAGTGACTAGAACACTCTGTGAGGTCACCTATACTTCTCCTTCTTTTCCCTTAACTTCTTCCCTTTTGCCAATTCCTTCTGCTGACTTACTTTGAAACTCTGACATTTTCAATTCCCTCTTTATTTCCCCTCTCCCCTGCCCCACCTCACCCTTGGTCCTTATTCTCCTGATTGTATACTTTTTGGGTAGCACTGCTTTGCCACTCCACAGGTAAATCAGACTTATTTGATCTTATTTCTAGGGTATTATGTTTCCCAAAGTGGTGGGGAAAAAAAGAGAGGATACATAAATTCCAGTTTATATAAAAATAAAATGGAATCTGAAGTACTCATCTACGTTTCCCTTTTTACGCATACATAATTTTTTCATATTTTGCTTTACAAAACTACAATCAGTGCCTCTAATAGACTTTCCCTTATTATAGCCTCTTCAGTCCATGCAGTATAAGAAGAATCAAACTGTTTTAAATATGCATATTCAAGCCAGAGAATTAACTTCAAAATAAGATATTTTCCAGGAATAATTACTGCTGTAGTTAATGACCTGTAGCATGGTTTGGTCCATTAACTCCTCCCAGCTGGTTAATACTCCTTTAGGAAATGCCCAGTGTCTCAATCATTATTGACTAATTAATTGGGCTTTCCTGGACACAGATGTGTTTTTGCAACATCATATCTCAAGCAGGTGTATTTAGTTGTCCACTGACCAAATGCTGTTGTCCAGTGTCAGATTCTTCTAGACCGATATTCATTGATGGTCTAGTTTACATTCATGAAAGTATCAAAATAAAAATGAAATCAGAAAATATACTAATGTGAAACTTCCCAAACAAAATAGGCTTTTTTCTTCCCTAAGAGAACTATGTGCTAGCTCTGTGATACTAAGCAAGTTACTTAACCTCTCTTAAGCTTCATCTTCTCATCTCTAAAATGGGGACAATAATAAAAGCTGCTATCATAGGAGTCTTGCAAGAACTAAGAGATAATGCAGAGCAAATATATAGGACAATGCATGATATCAGTATTCAGGAAGTCATCATTTTTATTTACTATCTTCTTTACTACAAAAGCAGAGGGCAGATTGTATGGGCATAGAATATTTTGCGCCAATTACAAGCTCACCTCAATCGCAATATTTTTGGCCTTTTTCCTAAAACAAATCCTAAAGAGAATTATACAGTACTCACAGATTCTCTGAACTGAGTGAGAATATAAGAAAGGAAGAAAAGAAAATCAGGATAGACTTCTCAATCACTCTTTGAATGTGAAAATGCTTAGCCACCAAACTCTTGATCATTTTTTAATCAACAGTTTTTTTTCATCAATACCTCCACCAAACTCTTGATCTTTTTTTCATCAATAGCCATCCATCAAGTATAGATAGCAGCAGGAGGCAGACAAATGCCTAGGCAGATAGGGGCAGGTCCCTAGTGAAACTCCACCTCCAAGCTGAAGACAGTGTAAAGCCTGAAAGGCAAGCTACAAGTCAAATCCACAGACCAGATTAAAAAATTGTCTTCCCGTTTGGCACACTTTTCTCTGATTGAACCCCACTCTTCAGCTATTTTACATATACCTACCCTTTTCTAATTGGTTTTCTACACTGCCATGCCCATCTTTGAGTGGTGCCTTTGCTTTAGCCTTTCTTTGCATACTCACAAGCCAATCAGCACATACTCTCTATTCTAAATCCATAAAAAGCCCTGGACCCAGCCACACAGAGAGAAAAACCACCCTGCATCCCCTCTCTGCTGAGAGCTATTCTGTTGCTCAATAAAATTCTTCTGCACTCATTCTCATCCTTCTAATTGTCTGCATAACCTCAGTCTTCTTGGATGTGGGACAAGAGCTCAGGAACCACCAAACACGGGTACAATCTGTAACATAGGTGGGCCAAGTGGGTCGGGTGCCTCCAGTGGCAGGCCCAGGGCCAAGTGAGGCCCAGGCAGGCATGCATCACTGGCCATGAAGGTCCCCAGTTGGCACAGTAGCCGAGAAATATCCTGCATCGTTTCAGCCACTGAAAAGCATGAGTGACCCGAATGAGAGTGCAAGAGGTCAAGGTTCTGATATGCTTTCAAACACTGATTTGTGCACTTGAACCAAAGCATGAAAATTGCCTGGTGAGTTTGGGCTGCACGGCTAAAAAGAGGAGGTATAGCAGCTGTTGACTAAGAGCCTCCATGCCAGCTGAGGCCAGGTTTTCACCCATGGATGCCACAAAAGCAGCCATAGTCTCATAGGGACTGCAGCCTTGGGATTGGCGGTGCCCTTGGGAATGACAGTGCCCTTTAGAGGAGAGGAGTTGTCATCTCTGCAGAAGCTCCCTGTGTCTCTTTCCTGCCTGTCTTCTCACTCGCTTTGCCTCCTGAAAAATAATAACCTGAACAAATAATAACCTAGAAACTGAAAAGTAAGATTCAAGCATCTTTCATCTAATGTGATCTGTTTTGTGAACCATTATAAGTCAATGGCTTGAGCTTTTTTTTTTTTAATTTTCAAAATCTCATTACATCCCTAATAGGGTTCTTTTGTGGATAAAAATGATTCAGTGCTTTTAAGTACAAGATCTTTGCTGCTTATAAATGCTCGCTGGAGTCACATAAGTGTAGTAAATTATAAATTTGGAAATGTAAAAGTAACAGGCTTCTGATTGAACCACAGGGCTGTATATATTTTTTTAAACCACAAAAAGAAAAATATATAGCTTCTAGTTATTATAAAGAAAATCACAATAATTTACCTGTATTAGTCCATTTTCACATTGCTAATAAAGACATACCTGAGATGGGGTAATTTACAAAGAAAAGAGGTTCAATTGATTTACAGTTCTGCAGGGCTGGGGAGGCCTCAGGAAACTTACAATCATGGCAGAAGGAGAAGCAAATACGTCCTTCTTCACATGGAAGGAGAAGTGCAGAGCAAAAGGGGAAAAGTCCCTTATAAAACCATCAGATTGGCCAGGCACGATGGCTAAGCCTGTAATCCCAGCACTTTGGGAGGCCAAGGTAGGTGTATCACAAGGTCAGGAGATCGAGACCATCCTGGCTAACACGGTGAAACCCCATTTCTACTAAAAAAACAAAAAAACAAACAAAAAAAACACACACACAAAAATTATCAGGGTGTGGTGGCGGGCGCCTGTAGTCCCAGCTACTCGGGAGTTGAGGCGGGAGAATGGCGTGAACCTGGGAGGCGGAGCACTCCAGCCTGGGCGACAGAGTGAGACTCTGTTTGAAATAAAATAAAATAAATAAAAATCAGATCTCCTGAGAACTCACTATCACGAGAACAGCATGGGGGAAACTGCACCCATGATTCAACTACCTCCCACAGGGTCCCTCCCATGACACATGGGGATTATGGGAACTACAATTCAAGATGAGATTTGAGTGCAGTCACAGCCAAAACATATCATTACCCTTAGTTTGTAATTTCAGTATTTTAAGCCAATGCATTAAAGGAAGACATAAGATGAAATTTTTATGCATTAATAATTAAAAATAGTGGCAATATCATTTTCACTGAGATGTTTGAATATAGTCTTTCATTTAAAATTTACTCCATATCTATATATCAGGTAGGGTCTCAGAATAATTAATCTAATAGCAAGAGCCTTGATTCTCATTTCAATTTCCATATGGAACTCCTGATGACTTGAAAGAAAGTGAGATCCAAAATAAGGACTGGTCCTTCTAATGGTAACAGTTATGCAGCATAAAATTTCAAAAAGGGAAATGCATATAATTTACTATTATAAATATTTGGAAAATCAGCATCTAACTTACATGCTTTAGAAAGAAAGAAGACTTTGGGAAGTTGTGCTTTTATGAAGCTTTCTGCATTGCTTATCAAAACGAAGGCCATGCTAAACATGGCCTTCACTGAGAAACACCAGCCCAGGAACAAACTCATTTCCGATAAAGTTGATGCAGCTGTTTGATGCACAGAATAACTCACAAGGATTCCAGAAGCAGGAGTACTGTTTATTCAGTATGCTGGCAGAAAGGAACTTTTCATTTAGAAGCTCGGAGCACATAATGAGATTTATCTAAAAGCAATGGTGGCCACAGAAACTGTTGAGATAAACACAAGGGGATAAACACAAGGGGATTTCATTTTGTATTTAGCCAGGCCTACAACCCATGCAGGAGGCCCATAAAACCAGACGGCTTGTACATAGGAGTGTAAGCATTTCTATGATGAATCCATTGAACTCAGCCTTCCCCATCTAATAATGGACCAACAGTTTCTTCATGTGAGCAAGTCATTTGCTTCTCTATCATTAAGAAAACCGTAGTCACTATTCTAACAGCGGCTTTACTCAACTGGCAAAAGTCTTCTTCCTCTTTTTTGCTTCTTTTCTTAAACAAACATGTGCAGTTGAATGGTATTAGAGGGATATGTGGTCTGATCCATGTAACAAGAGTCCTGGAAATATGTCATGATTGTTCCTGATTTTGATCAAACTGACCATCCTGCTTGGATGACCATGCTGTCTCTTCAGGGTCTGAAATTTGGTATCTTTAACCAAATTTCAAACAAATCATAGGGCTCTAGTTCCCTAGATAGTGGCATGTTTTGTGGAAAATTTATATTCAAGGCTTAGATGAAGAAACAGGCATCTCTCTAAAAGAGTGAATCTTTCCTCTTTGTATCAGTATGGCACAATCAAAAGGAGGTCACAAGAGCTTTATTTCTTGGCCTGTACATAGAACTGTAAGGAAAACGATGCCAACGTGTAGGCCAAACTTTGTGGACCAGCACTACTTACTCCTAACCTGTGCCAGGAAGCCCCTGAAACAAAGAGCTGGAAGCTTTCTCTAAGGAAGACTTCTGATTGACAGAAAGCATGATAGCAGAGTTGAAGGGCAGAAGCTGCATCTCAACTGCCCTCAAAAGAAGTGACTTATTTATGCGAGACACTCACTAACTCCCTCTCCAGCAAAGTAAGAAGTGAACCAGAACTGCAAAAATGTAAAAAGAGACACAAAGCACATTGTTTGGAAGACATTTGAAGACATTAACCTTTACAAAAAGAAAAATAAAAAGAAAAGAAGGGAGAAAGAAAAAGCTTCCTTTACTCTGCAGGCCTAGAAAATTGTTACAGAAGTGTACCTTGGACAATCAGTCACTTTGAAAAGAAAGTCTCCTTTCTCAAATGAGCTTAAAAATCACCTCTCTGGGGCCAATTTATACTTCATCTTTACCACGACAGAGACCAGAACTTTGATTCTGGCTATGAAAATTTTTCTTAAATCTAATGCAGAGGATGGAAATTGGCACAACAGTATAGACTTTTATACTAATTAAGGCCTCGGACAAAAACTCTGGGCCCATGCAAGGGAAGAAAGTTCTAATTGGCCAATTCTTTGGAGGACTCTTCTAAAGTAAAAAGAGGGAAAGAGGGAAAAAAGAGAGGGAGACGGGGGGTGCAATCAACTCAAAAGCAATATTCCGAAATCCTCAGAATAAATATTAATAAGAAAAAATATAAAAATAAAAACAAAAGTAAAAGTAATTTTAATTCAAAAACTTTATACCAAAGAGTCACATTTAACAATCACCTTCATTCATCTTAGGCCCTTTCTCACCGGGAGTTCCTCAGAGAATTAAGTCCTCATACTACTCTAGGGCATCCATTGCATATTAATTAAGCTCTCTCCTTGGCGTCTAGAATATTCAGGTATGAACCATCCTTGGAAGAACTAAGAAAGAGTGACTTAAACAATTTTCGGTTTTTGTAAAATGAGGAACTCAATCTAAATCTTCAATATAAATAATTTCTTGTAACAACTCCCTCAAAACACATTCTCTTTCTCTCTCTCCTCCACCACCCCCCTGTGTGTGGGGGGTGTCTCTCTCTCTCTCAAACACACACACACACACACACACACACACACACACACACACACACACACACAAGGAGCCTATATAAGGCACACTCTCCTTCAGTTCAGGGACTTGGAATACTGTCTCTTTCTATTCTCACTCTTCTTTAAGGTTTCATCTGCCCAGAAACCTCTCCTGACCTCTCTGGGCTGTTTTACACGCTCTCTGTGCTCCCTGTCCCCCATGGCACCTTTTGCTCACTTCTATTTTTTGCACTCATCATTGCATTATAATCAACTGTGGATTGTTCCTTTTTCCCCTTCATTGATTTCAAGAAAAGCACCTTAGTATTTTTAAACGCCAAATGCCTAATTTAGTTTCTAAACTAAGAGGTCCTCTACAAAACAGATTGATTTAAAACAATTTTATCTATGACACCAGCCTAAAATTATTTAATGAAAGCAGACGCCATCATTTTGTTTGCTATTCTAAATGCTAAATATCTTTATTATCTATCAAAATGGCTATCAAACTCTATTCCACAGAATGTCAAGATTCCTTGAAAGAATCTATGGCCATCTTCTACACATATTTGTTCAATAAATATTGAATCAACGAACAGATGAATGAGTAAAAAATATAGAAGGAGATATGAAAAATAGCATAATTGATCCAAAGTGTTTGAAATCCTTTTCTGAAAGAATTCGAGAGTATAAATGAGTATAAACAAGGAAAACTTCTTTACTTCATTTTTGTAGTTTAACTGCTTTGTTGTTTTTCATTACAAACTTGTAATTTATAATTTCCCATAATATTTTTGTCTAAAAAGACTTTAAGCTCATTCAGAGCTTGGACCATGTCATAGATTATTTAATATCCTGAGAGTTCTAAACCTAACACTTAGTACAGAGCAGGTGCTTAAGAAATTCACTAAGGCAGAATTACATTGAAATAAGTATTAATTCATTTTTAAAAATGACATTGAATAGCTTCACATATAAAGAGTATTTTGCATAAATTATATCTTCAAATCATACTTGCTATTTTGATCACTACAAATAATGCCACATTTAGAAAGTATAAGTACCAGTATTATGAAATTTTTCATTGTTTCCAATACATTGTATTATTTAACATTCTTCCATTAACTTTTTTAAATAAAGGAGACAAAATTGACTGGAAAAGTAATACAATTTTTAAAAAGGCAAAATGGCTTTTAATGAGCAACACTTCAACTGTCAGGTTAGGAAATTTTGTTTTAACTGGAAGCAGGGGAGCAATTTTTAAGAGGCTTTTAAATAAGGTTTTGCACAAAATATGTACTTACATTCAGAAGAACCAGAAAAGTTCGTTTGGCACCAACATTTCACCTAAAATCCATAAAAACATCAGTTAGCTCTATAGAAATCATAGTACACTTTACTTTCTGAGAACACAGATCTAGAACCACCAAACCCATTTACCACCTAGCTAACCTTGGGAAGGCACTTAATCTCTTGGTGTCTCTATAGTTTCCCCACCTCTCAAATGGGGATAATAAAACCTGCCTCCTAGAATTATTGTGAAAATTAACTGGGATAATATGTTTTTAACACATTTAGAAGTGACTAGCCCATAATATGCACACGTAGATGTTAGTAATCAATATCAAAGAAGGGACATGCCATCTGAAAACTATTTTTGTATCTAATAGAAGATTAAATTCAGAGGAAAAGAGGATTTTATCATAGGAGGTTCACTGTTATTTTTCCCCAAATGCTTATTTCTCACTTCCTGTACTCTGCAAGGCTGTCTTATCTATGAACCAGGAAAACTTGAGAATAAAAATTGGAATGGAAGATTTTATTTCATGAAATCCCGACAAAAAATTATTCCTAAACATTTATAAAGAAGAAAATGATGGGAAAGCAAAACACAACCAAAATCAAAAAGAAGATCTGCTTAGGGCAGAGCATAGAAGAAAAAAATCCATCAAGGTCCACCTCTCCTCCCCGGAGCCCTCCCTGCTGCACTCTCAGGTCAGCATCCAGGCACAGAGCATCCATCTGGAAGCCCACACTTCACAATCCAGCACTGACACCAGATGGCATGACACGAAGACTCCATTTCTGAGTGCAAAGAATTTTGTAAGTCGAACAGTGAAACCTTCTGAGGAAGCACAACTCCCTACAGAATTTCACACACCCAAGTTTCTGACCCACAGGTCAAAGAAAGTCTCTAAAAATCTGCTATCTTGGTGCACATACTGCACATTTGGTCTCATTCCCAGAACAACCTGGAGAAGCACTGGGCATGACAGTTTCCACAGTAAGAGAAGTTAGCCAGGAAATGGGGAGTAAATATGGAAAGGTTACAGCACAGTATCTCACTGTACACTGGAAAGCTCTAGACAAAGGGATTCTTTCATTAATAAACTTTTTACTGAGAGTTCATCTTTGATGCATAGCATATCCTAGGTAGCATGCAGAGGTGAACAGGCAACCTCTGCCATCACGGCCCTTAGATTCCAGATGACGGAAGAAACTAGGCTACTAAGTAAATGCATAATATAGCATCACAGCACATGGCGGTTGGTTGTGTCATTCTGAAGATTAAGGGAAGACATAATGTGAAAATGGTGTAGCTTCAGTAGTCAGGGTTTAGAGCTGAGACCACCTAGTAAGTTCATACAAATACAGCAAAGAAAGGGTGCCACTGAAGAAGGAGGGAAATCAGCAGAGAATGTGTCTCAAATGTGAGCAAGCAGCTTTTTGAATAGGGATAGTCCTATTGATATGGTTTAGCTGCATCCCCACAAAATCTCATCTTGAACTATAGTCCCCACATGTCAAGGGTGGGACCAGGTGGAGGTAATTTGATCGTCAGGGTGGTTTCCCTCGATGCTGCTCTTGTGATACTGAGTCTCACAAGATCTGATGGTTTTATAAGCATCGGGCATTTCCCCTGCTTGTACTCATTCTCTCTCCTGCCACCCTGTGAAGAGGTGCCTTCTGTCATTATTGTAAGTTTCCTGAGGCTGCCCCAGCCATGTGGAACCCTGAGTCAATTAAACCTCTTTTCTTTATAAATTACCCAGTCTTGGGTATTTCTTCATAGCAGCGTGAGAACGGACTAATACACCTATAATCTTTATGTCTGAGCCAAAGTGCCTGGTCAGGCACAAAGCAGCCCTCAATCCACGCTTATTGGATGAATCCATTTCATAAACCCAATCTAAATCATAAGCTTCTTCAAGATCTTCCTGCCCACCAAACACTTAAAAGCATTGAATACATTTTTAATGAATGGCAGCTGGAACACCATTTGGGCATCCCAAATTACAGCCCCCCCCCAAAAAAAATGTGCAACAGTTTTGACTACTAAAAGTTGAGATACCTAAGCTTTCTCTTTCTCATGAGAGAGAAAAAGCTGTCTACCTCACTGGTATATTCACTGTATTCTGTGTCTTGGGTTTTCTTAGTAAGAAATGGAACTGAGATTTCAATCCAGGGAGTCAGATTCCAAAAGCATGACTGAAAAACAACATTAGTAGTAAAGAAGGTATCTGAGGGAATCTTGTGCCTAAAAAAATAAATATTTAGCCCCAATAAATCAATCAACTCCTTGAAATGCTATGCCCTTGCACATAATGATTTTGCAGCAGTAAGTAAAATATAGGTATATTTAATAAGTAGCTATAAATACTCTCTACACCCTAAACTAAATGACACTGTGTAGCCATAAGAAGCTTGCTTAGCTGAGAAGAAAAAATAACTTTAAAAGTTAACAGGGCCTGCCGCAGAATCAAAGACAGCATTAATACTTGAGATGCCGCTGGCATGACGGGTAAACACTGGCATCAAAGCCAAGTCAAAGTAGGTCAAGTGCTGGTGGGGCTGGCCTTATGCCCCATTGTTGGAGCCATCAACATGCCCGGCACACACCTTGTAAAGGAACACTGTGTCACTAACAGGCAGGTACAAATCCAAGAAGAGAGAAACAGGGCAACCACGCTGCACAGACTCCAGTTGCCTCCAAACTTCAGAGAATGCCCATAAACGGGAACTGAACAAGTGTATCCAGGAAACCAGATTGATGGGAGATTATCAGTAAGGTCTCCTGCAGTCTCTTGACCATCTGTGGTAGGAGAAATTGGTATAGGCAATGCTTTCTTAACAACACAACGAGCCTGCCCCAGGGAGACATCTCAGGAAAATGTTCTATTTGAACTAGTATGTTCTGTCCTAATTAAAAGATGTTTCCAGTAAATCCCTTTGTGTTTCTTCTCATGTAAATAATAAAACCCAGGGGAGCTGCCTGGCTTCCTCTTCCAAGCAATGGCTACTTGTAACAGTAAGCCTGCCTCCTTTGGACTATAAAGTAAGTTTCATTAGGCATGTTATAGTATATACAGCACTTTCACCTACATTAGGATGTTTCATCTTTCTGATAACCCCATGAAGTTATTTCTAGCTCCACTTTATAAAGAAACTGAGGCCCCAAAATGAGGTAACATGGACCAGAACTCAGATCAGGATCAACCCTTCCACTTGCCAAAGATAATCCTCATGGCCATGTTGATTAAAAATTGTAATAATTTAAGAATTCAAACCGGTTTTATTGTCACTATAGGAAAATCAGCTGATTACTTTTCCTATCCACAAGTTAGGCTAGACTTTGCAGGAACCTCAGAGGAGCAATCATGAAGGAGAGAAGAGGAAGATTTGAGGTAAAGCTTGACCACCCCTAAGAACCACAGCAGAAAACAGAGACAAATTGTGAACCACGAGAAACTGGAACAAACCTCCTCAACAGGAATTTGATTTGGCACGGGGCCTCTGGCCCTTTCAGATTCAATCTCTGAAGGTCTGAAGGTTCTCTTTGTATTTTTCCATTTTACTTCCTGCTCACTACTTCTCCATCCAAATGAGTCCCTGGTGTTTGATTGCAGTGATTTACCTAAAACTGACAATAAAAGGTGTTTATGTGCCATATCATTTAGTATATAAAGAACAGTCAGTTATTAGAATTACTAAGAGAGTCCTGATTTCTAGAGCAGTAAGGTGTGAATTCCCTGTAGGGAGCTGCCATTTGCAACCATCCAGGCCAATGAAGCAAAATTTGGGGAGGGGAGTGAGTATTACCTCAATAAAGCAACTCAAAATTGGAATAAACCTACACAAAGTCAAAGCTAAATCCATGAAACTGAATCAGAGCATACTGCATTTGCTTGCCCAGAGAGCGCTAATGAATACACAACTGGACTTTCGTGGTGTAAAATTTCACCAGTGCTTTTAAAACAGTAGCAAAACATCTAGTGAATCTCAGAGGAACATCTGGCACAGGATGGGGTGAAAGGGCCACCACAGCTCATTCTGGAATTCTACCTGAGGTCATGCTGAGTTGTAAACAATGAAGTCATGTTCACAGAAAAACTTGGTAAAAGTTAGCAGTGGACAGATGAAATTGGGAGCTTTTTGAAAAGCTGGATAGGCATCTCAATATTGCCATCAATTAGAGGGTCAATGCTAATATCAGTAAGATTTAAAAATCACAGTGCAATACTTAAGTCAGTTCTGAAATTCAGCAAGGACTCAAGATTTCTACTGTTTCAAAGAGAAGTTATCTAATGTGAAAACAAGCCATGGCAACAAAAATAACAGAAATGTTGATAGAAACATAATATAGTTCTCTTCTCAAAAGGCAAGGTTCCCAATACTTTTGAATTTTTTTTTTTTTTTTTTTTTTTTTTTTTGAGATGGAGTCTAGCTCTGTCACCCAGGCTGGAGTGCAATGGCGTGATCTCGGCTCACTGCAACCTCTGCCTCCTGGGTTCAAGCAATTCTCCTTCCTCAGCCTCCCGAGTAGCTGGGACTAAGGCACACACCACCACACCCGGCTAATTTTTGTATTTTTGGTGGCCAGGCTGGTCTCGATCTCCTGACCTTATGATCCACCCGCCTTGGCCTCCCAGAGTGCTGGGATTACAGGTGTGAACCACTGTGCCCGGCCCTACTTTTGAAAATTTTTCATCGGAAAATAACTACTATAAAAATGAAACAGTCAATACTCCCTTGTTCAATCCTCTACATGCCCAGCTCCTTAAATTTAGCTCAAACCTTACCTATGCTGCTGCTCCTTCTTCCCTGAATTACCTCCTATAACCCTTATCTCCTCACTCAGCTGATCGTTTGAGTCAGTCTTTAAAAAATAATAATGCCTTGCTTAGGACGCTCCCAGTCTCTAATGGGCCGAAGCCATATTTTCTAAGGGCCTGGCAAAATAACTTACATGTGGTTTAGTGTTTGAAATGTGTGGACTGTAGATCAAACTGCTTTTATTTTTAACCACAAGGAAATGAAATAAAGATTACAGAGGAACCAGAAGCTTTTGGATTTAGGTTGAAACATTGCTAAGTCAAAATGATGCTTTTTATCCAAAGTCTGCATGTCAGAATGACATTCTCATCTATGATCTATAATTACAGATGTTTGGAGAAACCAAACTACGTTATGATTCCTTTGCCATTCTTGTTCATTTTATTCCCTAAAATATACTAAACTGACTTTCAAATTTAGCATGTTGATCATTGAGATCATGATTTTTAATGGTTTCAAAAACTTCAGGTGTGCTAGAGTCACAGTCCATTCACTTTTGTTGTGTGTGACAGGGTCTCACTCTGTCACCCAGGCTGGAGTGCAGTGACAGGATCATAGCTAACTCCAGCTGTGAACTTCTGAGTTCAAGGGATCCTCTCATCTCAGCCTCCTGAATAGCAGTGCCTAGCTAATTTTCTTATTTTTATTTTTGTAGAGACAGGATCTCACTTTTTGCCCAGCTGGTTTCAAACCCCTAGGCTCAAGCAATCCTTCGACCTCGGCCTCCCAAAGTGCTAGGATTACAGGCAGGAGCCATCACACCTGGATCATTGACATCTCAAGCATTTATTGAGCCTTCATTCTCTGTGCAGGAGGCTGGATAGAATGACTAGTATTTGCACAGCACTTTAGCGCGCTTCCCCAGACACCCTCTCCTTTGACCCTCATGGCCACTTTGAAAGGTAGGTAGAGCAGTTATCATCAGTGACATTTTACAGAGTAGGAAAATAAAAAAGAGATTCAATAACTTGGCCAATGTCACAGGATCTACTAACAATAGAAAGAGAATCTAGGCCAGGTGCAGTGGCTCACGCTTGGAATCCCAGCACTCTGGGAGGCCGAGGTGTGCAGATCACTTAAGGTCAGAAGTTCGAGACCAGCCTGGCCAACATGGTGAAACCCCCCTCTCTACTAAAAATACAAAAATTGGCTGGGCACTGTGGCGCACACCTGTAATTGCAGCCACTCAGGAGGCTGAGGCAGGAGAATCGCTTGAACCTGGAAAGCGGAGGTTGCAGTGAGCCGAGATCGCACCATTGCACTCCAGCCTGGGCGACAAGAGTGAAACTCCATCTCAAAACAAGAAAGAAAAGAAAGAGAATCCAAATCTCACTTTCCATTTTGTCTCTGAAGTGTTAAAATCCTTAAGATTTTAAGTGATTGAGTTCTAAGAATTCTAGGAATTCACGACTTTATTGTTTTCACATTGAAGATGTTTTGATTTGATAATTTATAGTGACGTTACCACTTATTGACGACTCACTTAGTGCTTCTTAGGCCTTTTGTGTGCTGTTTGACAACATTGCTTTATCACTTTCCCTGAGCTGTCAAACATCCTGCAAACCTATTTCTTGCCATGCACATGCATGAATGCTTGACTAGATTCTGTGTGCAAAAGAAGCTAAATAATGAAACAACATACAAAGAAGGTCAAATGTAGCCAAACCAAATTATACCGCATTATTTGCACACTGTCGACTCTGTTCATTTTAATTATTTTCCAACATAAATGTACAGCATAAAGGTCATTGTGGATAGGAGTCATACTTAGCAATCTCTAAAAACTGGTTTGCCTGCATTCCTCAAAAATGACAGCTACATGAAAGTTGTCAGTCTATGGGTGGAGATTGCTTCCAAAAGAAGGACAAGGAGAAAAAGAATGACATGAAGGAACAGATGAGGTTGGAGTGGATATTAACTCCTCACATCCTGGTTTTCTCTTAGTGTCCTGTAACTTAAGGAGGATGGCTGTTAGTTCATCCCAGATACACAGTAGGTAATTTTTTTCCTTGTATGATCCTCTCAAAAGCTCAAGAATTCTAGAATTCCTTCAGTAGGCTTTGGCTGAATTCAATAATAAATTGTTATAGGTTTAAAGAACTATTTTTAAGTTATGAGTTACAAGATTTCTATTGAAAACAGTAATTATCAAATTCTCCTAGAGATCACTGTTTGATATTAATTAGTAATTTATACATACTAAAGGAAACATTTTTATTTGGAGAAAGCTACAAAATAATTGATTTTCCTCTGATTTGCCTTCTTCCAATTGGTAGAGTTTGAATCTATAAGATATATAACATATTCAAAAACATTAAAAACTGTGTATTTAACTATAAATAGCAGGCACTTACCACAGTACCACAATATTTTTCTTTGTTTTCTACCCTTTGACTTATGCTTAGAGAGGATAATTTATTGTCAATGCAGCCCATAAATTCCTGGCTCTACTGAAAATAAAATGAACATGACACTTTACTAAGACAACGAATCATGAAAATGTTCTGCATTGTGCTGGGCGAGGTGGCTCACACCTGTAATTGTAGCACTTTGGGAGGCTGAGGCAAGCAGATCACCTGAGGTCAGGTGTTTGAAACCAGCCTGGCCAACATGGTGAAACCCCATCTCTACTAAAAATATAAAAATTAGTTGGGCATGGTGGCGGATGCTTATAACCCCAGCTACTTGGGAGGCTGAGCAGGAGAATCACTTGAACCTGAGGGGTGGAGGTTGCAGTGAGCCAAGATCGCACCACTTCTCTCCAGCCTGGGTGAAAGAGTGAAAATCCATCTAAAAAAAAAAAAAATGTTCTGCCATAAAGAAAATTTCAACAGTGCTCATATTAAATAAAGAGCCAAATCATACAAGATACTTATAAATACCTAAAAATATGAGTTCAGTTTCTCTTACAAGGCCAGGAGGGTGAGTATGCATACTCTGGCTACTCATGCAGCTAAGCAAAGAACACCAACCAGGAGCTGCCCCATAATCACACATGCACAGACTTAAAAAGCCAGCCAGCAAACCAGAAGGACTGGCTGGCGCCTATATGTACTAAGGTCATCCTCCCTCTGAACTCTGGAAACAATTCACCTCTCCTATGGCACTTTGGCTTTCCACCTCCTATTGGAGTGATTGGCAAACACATCTTAGGTCTTGTACTGGATTTTAAGAGCCTTGGAGGCAGGACCCATGTTTAATTCATGTCCATGTCCCCAGCACCAAGCCCAATATCTTGCCCCCAATTTGTGATGAGTGAATATTTGTTGACCATCTGAAGCCTCATATAAAGGGCTTGGTGCTCCTCTTCCAAAGCCTCTCCCAGGTTCTCACTGTTGCCAGTTGGAAGTGAGAAGAATAGAGAATCCCTGTAGTTCTACACAAATTGCAAGCATCTTTCTAAATGAAGCATGCAGTTAGATAAACGTTAAACTGTGTCTCCATTTGTTCACTCTCCACTTCTCCCTTCTCCTTATGAAGACAGAATGGAGGGCAAAAGTCCTCTTCTTCTCAAGATCTGGGTTCCTGTGGACATCAAGGAAGCCAGAAGCACTGAGTGAACAAAGAAGGATGTTTCTATGGTTCCCAGGTCTCTAAATGATTAGCAGAGTGACTCAGGCAATATTAAGTGTAGGGCTCATTTCATTTCTATTACGAATCCTCCTGTATACAAGTTTTAGAGTTTCATAGTTTATCCATGTCGTTTTCTCAAAATTGTAGACACACATGGCCAAATTCTGGTCTTGAATGCATACTCGCAGTTGCTATTACATTAATCAAGAGCTGTGTTCATGCATTTAACTACTGAATTCACTGCCATGGAATATTTCTTAACTTGCTGCTACAGTTGCACTGTCTTAAACACTGCTGAAGCAGGACAAATGGTTCCGGTACAGAAAATATCAAGAAAGAAAAAAACTAGAAACCTAAATCCATGGTCAATTATTTTAAAAACAAATTTACAATTCATCCACAGATGAAGCTGAAATATCCCTTTTGTATTGCACTTCCCTTAGATCCTGGGAATTAAGAACAAAGACAATTGCTGAGTGTTCTGGAAAAACTCACTTTAAGTTAAGGATAGCAAAAAATTCACTTTAAGTTAAGGATAGTAAACACAGATATTGCTTATCAACCTTTTCTGCTGAATCTCAAAATCGTTCTCAACATAGTGCTCCAAGAATCCACTATTTAAAAATTTACCTTGACGATTAAGATAAAACCTCTCTGCCGCCTTTGCTCTAGACTTGATCTTAGCTTTTTTTTTTTTTTTTGAATCAGGAACACCTGTGAAGTCTATGAACCTTGTATCCAGAAAAATTCACATATGTGAAAAACTATTCTCATACTAAAAATTTTTATACTATTTTGGGTAGTTTTTTGGCAATTCTGAAGCTTGTCGATTAATCTTTAAATTCATCAACTCATGAGAAAAACCCCTGCGCTAGACCATGTGTTTCTAAGAAAAACCACAAAATTCGGGAAAGTCTAAATCAAGACAACTACTTGATTTCTTACTTACTTTCTCAAATTTCCCCTCTCATTCCCTTCCCCCTGAAAATATACCTGTATACATATCCACAGAGATATCAGCATAAACGTCTAAGATATATAGCAATTTCTTTCTAAGTGGTGACCAGTCAAAGAACAAGTCAAACTCTCCAAAAGTGGGTGAGAGTTGCTTACCATTGATATTCTCCGAGGCGTCTCTCACAGTCTCATCAGAGGTGGAGGAAACCATGTGGGTGGACAACACAACATGTTTGTGATGTTACAATGGCAATTGTGAATGACCTGGTAAATATGATTCATGGATAACAAAGATCTTTTTTGTTGTTGTTTAAATGCTATCTTAAAATATTTTTAAAATGCAAAGTAAGTGTTACCCTGGATCCAGATTTATCTTTTTTTTTTTTTTTCTTTTTGAGACGGAGTTTCGCTCTTGTTGCCCAGACTGGAGTGCAATGGCGTGATCTCGGCTCACTGCAAACTCTGCCTCCTGGGTTCAAGCAATTCTCCTGCCTCAGCCTCCCAAGTAACTGGGATTACAGGCATGCGCCACCACACCTGGCTAACTTTGTATTTTTAATAGAGACGGGGTTTCTCCATGTTGGTCAGGCTGGTCTTGAACTCCTGATCTCAGGTGATCCACCCACCTCGGTCTCCCAAAGTGTTGGGATTACAGGCATGAGCCACTGCACCCAGCCAATTTATCATTTAAAAGTATCATGGCCTGGCGCGGTGGCTCACACCTGAAATCCCAGCACTCTGGGAGGTCGAGGCAGGCGGATCACGAGGTCAAGAGATCGAGATCATCCTGGTCAACATGGTGAAACCCCGTCTCTACTAAAAATACAAAAAATTAGTGCGGCGTGGTGGCAGGCACGTGTAATCTCAGCTACTTGGGAGGCTGAGGCAGGAGAATTGCTTGAACCCGGGAGGCAGAGGTTGCAGTGAGCTGAGATTGCGCCATTACACTAAAGCCTGGGCAAAAAGAGTGAAACTCCATCTCAAAAAAAAAAAAAAAGTATCACAAGTGCACCAAGAAAATTCAACTGTTTTCATCTTGAGACTTTCATATGACCTTGGACCATTTCCTTGACTCATAGGTGCTAATTAATCCACTGATAATTTATAGGCTAACAAGCAAGCTGAGGCTCTATAGACAAGCAGATGTCATATTGTTGTATTGTTAGAACGTAAACTCTGCCAAAAAGGAAAAAGCAAATATGGGTGCTCTTCCTCATTACTAGTTTTTTTTTTTTTGTCATAGTGATCTATTAAGTTTCATCCCTATTAAATTTCACATAGGATGCAATACTAAGGTATAGGTTCGTGTTAAAAAGCTTGACACTGTTATTCATGGGATGTCCTAGATAATATTCTATCTTCCTTATTTTTCTTTCCCTTCTACTGGTGTTCCTTCTCCCTCCTCGTTCCCATTCTTTTTTGTAAATTATTCTTCGGAGCAGATGATCTTTTTGTTCATATTACATTTCAGCAAGGCAATACAAATAATAGTACAAGATTCACTATAACTACCAGATTTTCCCTGACTGCCAATCAGTTACTTATGGCCTCTTCTTCCCCTTGAAACTGTCTCCATTGCCTGCCATTACCTCAAAGGATAGATAAAAGACAACCCAGGAATTTTTAATTCAGAGATGTTTTAAAAATTAAATGAGATTCTAGATAGATTTTGAAACAATCCCAGTAGAGAGTATAGTTTAAGGAGTTGCCATTTAAAAGAGCCAGATATTTTTGAGAAAGAGAGAAGAAAGTTTATTGAATTTATATTTATTTATATGTTTGGCTTTGATAATTCAAGAACGAAATCTAAATTAGCAGGCAAAGGTTTATACATAAGCAACAGAGTTGAAAACAAAGCAGAAAGATTAAAGGAAAGTTTGCCTGTCCAAAATGAGATAAAATTGGGAGGATATGGCTTAAGAATAGACATATAGATCAGTGGAACAGAATGGAGTGTACAGAAATAAACATGTACTCATGTCCAATTGATGTTTGATAAGAGTGTCAAGTCTATTCAATGGGAAAAAGTAATCTCTTCAACAAATGATGCTGGGGCAACTGACTTTCTACATGCAAAAGGATGAAGTTCTACCTCATACAATATTCAAAAATTACACAATACTCAAAATGGATCAACTAAATATAAGAGCTAAAATCATAAAACTTTTAGAAGAAAACATAAGGATAAATGTTCATGACCTGAATTTGGCAAAATATTCTTCGATATGACATCAAAAGCATAAGCAAAAACAACAGAAATAGGTAAATTGGACTTCCTCAAAATTAAAATACTTTTGTGCAACAAAGAACATTATCAGGAAAATGTACACAACCCACAGAATGGGGGAAATATTTTCAAATCTTAGGTCCAATGAGTTAATATCCAGAATATTTATTAAACTCCTAAAACACAACCAAAAAAAAAAAGGAAAGAAAGAGAAAGAAAAACAACCCAATTTTAAAATGGGAAAAGGACTTGAATAGATATTTCTCCAAAGAAGATATACAAAAGGCCAATAAATATATGAAAAGATGTTCAACATCCTCTGTCATTAGGGAAAGGAAAATTGAAATCACAATAAGATACTATTTCACATTTACTAGCACGGCAATAGTTTAAAAAACAGAAAACAAGTGTTAGTGAGGATATAGAGGAATAAAAACTCTCATACATTGCTGGTGGGAATGTAAAATAGTGCAGCTGCTATGGAAAGTAGTTTGGCAGTTCCTCAAAAAGTTAAACATAGAGTTACCATAAGACTCAGCAATTCAGTTTTAGGTACAATACCCCTGAAAACTGCAAACAGAAACTCAAACAGATACTTGTATGTTGATATTCATTGCAGCGTTATTTACAATAGCCCAAAGGTAGAAACAACCCAATGGCCATCAACAGATGAACGTGTGTGTGTGTGTGTGTGTGTGTGTGTGTATGGGTTATATATCTGAGAGAGTGTATGTGTGTGTGTATATATATGGGATATATATATGAAATATTTTTCAGGTATAAAAAGGAATGAAGTTCTGATACATGCTACAACATGGATAAACCTTGAGAACATTAAGCTAGGTGAAAGAAGCCAGATAAAAAAGGACAAATATTATGATTCCATTCATATGAAATATCTAAAATAGGCAAATGTATAGATACATAAAGGATATCAGATGCTGCTGGGTCCTAGGGTAGGAAGTAATGGGGAGTTACTGCTTGATGCCAGCAGTTTCTTTTCAGAGTGATGACAAGGTTTAAGAAGCAGATTGTGGTGATGCTTCCACAATAGTGTGAATATAATTAATGCCACTGAATTGAACACTAAAAAATTGTTAAAATGGCAAATATCATGTTATATAATAGTGTAGATAGCAGTGTGGTTGTGACATAGAAGACACACAGTCTGACTACTTATCCATCATCTCTCAGACGCCAGCCTGGATGGATATGAATGACCAAAGGCCAATGGAGACTGCAACTCTCCCTGGAAGCCAAAGTACATGAATGCCTACACAGTGGACCAGACTCCTCTCCCTGATGCCAAGTCCCTCTCCCCTGATGTTCTGACAATACATAATCCTTTCTCTTCTACTTTAGGAGAGGATAGAAAGGAGTGGGTGAGGCAAAACCTAAATTTAACTGAGCATCAAAAATACTCAGAAATGCTAAAAATGCAAAAAGAAAAAAAATCTAATTCTCCTCCCTGGAAAGTACTGAACCATTCCAGCATGCCTAGTTTATGCAATAAGCATTGAGCAAAGCCTAGTCTGGCAGAAGAATGTTGTAAAAGAGCTGCTAAGATTTTTTAAAAGGCAAGATCCTCACTTTTTGCTTTGTGTATAGGAATATTGTGAATAATAATACACATCTTAGTAGGCTTGTGAGGTTTTAAGAAATCAGAAAAGGACAGGGAGGGGGTCAAATTGTTCCTTCAAGAGCCAATACTTGACTATGTCTCATTGCCAACTTGACCTTGACAATCTGGGGCTCAAAGGTGGGGCCATGACCCTGCAGAAAGGAAGGCTTTGGGGGGAGGACCAAGAGAGTCATTTGCTACCTTTCTGTAAAAGCTGCTGTTCCTCTTTTCTTTTTCCCTGTTAAGAAAGCTGTTCTTACCTTCATGTCTGAGTCACCTAGGAAACCTTGAATCAGAGGAGACCCTTCAGAAAAACAGTGCTCCTAGCTAAGAAAAGAGAGAACTTTACCCAAAAACCAAGTTTCCTACCTAACACTTTAATGCCAGGAGCAGAAGATGACATGATCCCACATTCATGTACTGCTGAAACCGCCTTTGCAAAAATTATGGCAGTGAAAAAATTATGATGGTGAAAGAGATCTGATCCAACCCACCTCCAACTTGCCTTTAACTTCCAAACTGCAGTCAGTCATTCCTGGGCATGGGCCAAGTTAACTTTGGGAGAAATTGTTTATAGTTTAAATAACAGCCCTTCTCAAAAACTAAACCACCTTTGTAAAACTAAAGAAAGACCACCAGGTTAGGAGGATGAGGGGAGCTTGTATCCTGCTAAGGTGTCAGCTTAAATGATTACCAGTCATTATTCCAAAAGTCGCAAGATTTACAACTTCCCCAATTACTCCTGCAGATAACATCACATATGAAGAACCTAAGATTGGCCTTTTGAGATGTCTTTTCAGATTTTTGCATTTCTCACTACCAATGGCTCCACCTGAACCTGCCAATTGGTTCTGTGGCCCCACCCAGAAGTGAACTCAGCCCAGACAAGGACCATTTTCCATATCCTTATGATTGCACCACCAACCGATCAGCAGCACTCACTCCCTAGCAACACCCCCTCCTCGTAAGCTATCCTTGAAAAACTGTAGCCTTGGGAATTTTCAGGGAGGTTGATTTGAGGAACAATAAAACTCCAATCTCTGGTTCAGTGGGCTCTGAGTGAATTAAATTCTTTCTCTATTGCAATTCTCCTGTCTCATAAATCAGCTTTTTCTGGGCAGTGGGCAAAACGAACCCACTGGGCAGTTACTCTCCCTCATATGTGGGAGTACACATCTAGAGAAAAGAGATGCTGGACAGATACTTCGATTCCATTTTCTTGAGTGAATAATGCCTGAATTGGGCGGAAGGGAGTATTCACCCATGTTTTTCACAGGGAGAAAGACATTTAGCATGGAGCTAAGTGTGCAGAAATAAAATTCTGTGAAAACCAGGCATTTTCTTTTCAGCATTTTGCTCATTGTCCTACAACCTTTTACATACTGAATCACTTGGCATTTGTCTCCTTAGTGGAAAGATAGATGTATCTGAGAATATGAGCCAATTTAGTCTATAAATAGATCTTGAAACTTAGAACAAAAACAATAGTTTTGAAAGCTAAGGTGGTTTTGATTTGCAAGAATCAAGCTTTTTAAAAATAGAATAAAGTTTTTTAAGTGCCAGAAGTTTGGCTTTAAACATGAAGAGCCAAAACCCTGACAGACTTGTAAGTGGAGTTGGAAAGATGGTTGTCTCTTCAGTGCTTCCAACCTGTCAGAGAGAAAAGATTTCTGGGCTACTGAAGAAAAATCTTTGGACATGGAAAAAAGAAATTAATTTAGTTAGCTCCATGGTTCTCCAAGAAAGAGGGTCCTGCTCTGGCCCCCTAAAAAGAGCTGAGCCTAGAGTATGGAAACATAGAAAAGCCAGGTAAGTTTGTGAGTATCTCAGAACAGAGAAGATGTGTGCCTCCCTTCCCAAAATATAGCCTGGAGAGGCTTCAGAATTCATGAAGGAGGCCCTCCATCCAGCATGGTGAGGACTAAACTTTGACCTTTTTCTTTTCTCTTACCCAAATTCCTATCTAAGGGGTCTGGGGAGTCATGTCCTACAAATCAAAAAATCTCATTAGATGGATTTTTGTGAGCCATATATAATGTGGCTTACTTTCCACCCTGACTCTAGTATAGCATCACATCACAGATAGCAGACCCTGAAGGAAATGAAAATATTTTACCCCAAAATGTATTTCTTGACATATTTTGAAATGGCTGTTGCAAGGCCAGCAGATTAAGGTAGGGGTAATTTGCATCTGTAAAGAATCTCCATTCATACAGCCAGACTTTCGCAGATCTAGGAGAGACTGAGCATCTGATGCCTTCAAAAGTTTGAAAAGAAACATTTACCATCTATTCTCTGAGGGTTGCCTCTTATGAAGCTTTATCTACACAATAAGAACCTTGGTCTCCAGAACCCCATTATCTTAAATCAGGCATTCTTTTCTACTGATTTCGAATCTTTAGACAATAGCTTAACTCTCTCAACCATCAACTGACTAATCCCTAAAACCAACCTATGACTTACAAGCACACCTCACCCCACTTTGAGATGTCCTGCGTTTTTGGGCTGAACCAATGTATATCTTCCATGTATTTATTTATGATACTACCTGCAATTCCTGTCTCCCTGAAACGTATTAAACCAAACCGTAATCTGATCACCACAAGCACACTTTCTCAGGATCTCTTGAGATTGTGTATCCCTGGCCCACGGTCACTCACAGTGTCTCAGAATAAACCTCTTTAAATATATCTTGGCAGAATTTGGTTTTTCCATCATCAGTGGCACAGGAACATTAAAATGTCCATTGTTGACTCAGCAAGCTAGACAATGAGCCTACAAGCTACAAGCTGACTAGCAAAGTCATGGGCACCACTAGAGCATTTTAAGGAAAACAGTACGCTAGTCCTCTAAGAGGAAGTCCGTCAGGTTGAGAGTGGGTCTTGCATTTCAAGGGAGGAAACTTCAGAGCACTTGGACCTAGCAACCAGGAACATGGGAAATCAGAAACAGATCAACCAACCACAAGAACCAGAGGACATACAAAGGGGACAGAGAACGCTCACAGAGCAGATCTTCCCGCTTCATTAATGCAGTGGTCCTCATATAAACCTCCTGCAACTCAAACACAACACAACTCAATAAAGACCCAATAAGGGGAAGCAAAACAAACCTTGAATTGACAGAGTATATTGACAGATACTCGGTCATGACTTTGACCAAGTTCACCTGGATGAGAGCAAATTTAGTTTTCTGCTATCTGATGAAAACGGTAACTCATGAAAAAAACCCTCAGATTTCATAGAAAAATTAAAATTAAGTATGGGCTTTATAAATTCAAGTTTTTACCTTTGAAATTTCCACCAATTACATGTACATTTTTTTTCTTGTATTTATTTATTTATTTATTTTTTTAAGAGACACGGTCTCCCTATGTAGCCCAGGCTGTTCTCAAACTCCTGGGCTCAAGCGATCCTCCCACCTCAGCCTCCCAAGTGCTGGGATTGCAGGTGTGAGCCACCATGCCCAGCCTATATGTACTTTCTAATCCTAATTATTATCTCAGCCCTGGGATTACATCTCAAATTATTTTGGTCTGCCTTTTGTAATTGTACTTGCAATCTCTTGGTTTACTTCCCCTAACAGTTAATCATATCTATTATACATTGATTTCACTAATTCAGTTTTATAAAGTGTTGCCCAAACTATAAGAGTTATCCATTGTTTGCAATTTTTGTTTAGGATTTTTTGAGTGAAGATGCTGGAAAATAGCTGAACAAAGACGCCTTGTGGATAAGCAAAACCCAGGGGACAGAGAACTCCTCCCTGGTCCACTCTTCTGCCTGCATGACTAGCCTTAAATTTAAGGAGAGAAGCTACCATATTTGTTTTTTCTTTTTGTTTTTAAGCCTTGCAGTAGTGCCTATAACAATAAATTACATATTATAGATGCTCAATTAATAGTTAAATGTAGGCTGGGCGTGGTGGCTCACGCCTGTAATCCCAACACTTTGGGAGGCCAAGGAGGGTGGATCATTTGAGGTCAGGAGTTCAAGACCAGCCTGGTCAACATGGCAGAACCCCGTCTCTACCAAAAATACAAAAAATGGCAGAGTGTGGTGGTGAGTTCCTGTAGTTGCAGCTACTGGGGAGGCTGAGACAGGAGAATCACTGGAACCCAGGAGGTGGAGGTTGCAATGAGCCAAGATCCTGCCACTGCACTCCAGCCTGGGAGACAGAGCAAGACTCCATCTCAAAAAAACAAACAAAAAAAATTAAATGTAGAATTTGTGTGAAAGTAATTGAATTATTCAAATAAATTGGGACAAGTATGACTTGGTTTCACTGCTTTTTGTACTTTGTCACTCAAATAGTATGTGTGAATGATTACCTTCTCCAAGCTCACCAAATGGGTAAATGGCTAGGTCCAGGTATGTCGGGCATTAAGCTTAAATATTGAATATAAATACAGTGTTTTCAGTGACTTTGCTAGACTCTTAATCTGCAAGTGGCTTCTATACTCTAACCATAGAATTGGTTCCTTGAAGTTCTTTTAGTCCTTGATCCCTTAAATCTTGCTGAGTCTCCTGTGATGTTGTGGATGTTGTAGTAGGTAAAAAGAGCACACACAGCCTTTAGGGCACCTGCGTTCAAGGTCTGCTTTCCTAAGAATCTGACCTTGAGAAAGTTACTCAATCTCTTTGAGCTTTAAGTTTTTTATCTTTAAAATAAAAATAATATTACTACTTCATTAGGTTGCTGTCCACATTCGATTAAATTCAAAATTTTTTCAAGTGCTTAGCATTTTAATCTGTAAAGTACATGGCAGGACAAGCATTCAAGAGCTGGTAGCTATTGATGGTATTATGATGCAAAAATAAAACGATCAGTTACTATTCTTTAAATGTCTCAGAGATGAAGATTTTACTTGTCCACCTTTCCTGGGTAGATGTGAGACAAAGGCATTTTTTCCTTCAGTTGTCATATGTTTTATCATATGATATACATCTACCCATATCCTATATTTAAAATTGATGGGTTTTATATTCCAAATAATTATCTAAGTGTCCCTAAAGCTATTCGCTTATCATTATGCACCATATTGTCATCAAGGAGAGTCATTAATTCAGCACACTTTTGTCCATCTCTCTGTGGACAGCACAACTTTGTCCATCTCTCTGCTATGCGTCATGGGTAAGCAGAGAGAAGCCCTGCTGTCTAGTGGCTTCAAACAAATGATCATACTAGTGAACACAGAAATATTTCAACAGGCCGAGCGCGGTGGCTCACGCCTGTAATCCCAGCACTTTGGGAGGCCAAGGCGGGTGGATCACGAGGTCAGGAGATCGAGACCATCCTGGCTAACACGGTGAAACCCCGTCTCTACTAAAAGTACAAAAAATTAGCCAGGCATGGTGGCGGGCGTCTGTAGTCCCAGCTACTCGGGAGGCTGAGGCAGGAGAATGGCGTGAACTCGGGAGGCGGAGCGTGCAGTGAGCCGAGATCGCACCACTGCACTCCAGCCTGGGTGACAGAGCGAGACTTTGTCTCAAAAAAAAAAAAAAAAAGCAATATTTCAACAAACACTAAGTGAATAAGCAAATTTAAAAACTAAACAAGTAGAAAGCATAATAGCATGTATAAGCATAGGACTCAGCAAAGGGAGGTTATCTTCTAAATACGTCAGCCTGTAGGAAATAAAAACATCTTAACATTCTCCCAGCTGGTTTAGAAAATATGCAAGGAGCAAAACACGTGTGATTTGACTCTACTGAACTCCCTTTAATCCCTCTATTTCAGTTCCAAATACACTGTGGACATTCAAGAAACACATGAAGAATAATTAAATAGACATGCTGCTATCACACTAATCATCTTGGAATACGTGTGCATATTGGCTTTTGTATTTTTTTTTCTGGGAAAGTGTTGAAACTATGTAAAGCATTATACCAATATGAAGCATTATTATTTTTCTTATTTCATGAAATTCAGCAATCTATATGCACATGCCAGGGGCTAAGAAAGTTTTTACATTCCAGAAACAGACACAGATGCTATTATTGCCTGCTTCTTAGCATACATATCTCTGAGGTTGGCCTCATTTCTTAAATATGGCAGCTACATAATGGCAGAGAAACTATATTAAAAGTGAAATTCATTCGATCTTCCAGATGTTCTCATTAGGTGACACCAAACCATGGAGTGATTGATTGATTAACTGAATCTTTCCTTTCTACTTGAATTTTTGGCATCATGTACCACATACTTAAATTTAATTCAACAGTTTGTAACATCAGCCTTGTATTCTTTCCACAAATTTGAGGTTATCCATACATACTAAAATAGTAGTATCAATGCCACCATTTGGTTAGATACTTGTTGAGGGCATAAAGACCATGACATATTGAAAGGCTGTATTTTTCATCTTTCTTAGTAAAGTGGTGTGTCTCTTTGGGTTAATATCTTCCTGATATTCTGGCAACCCAAACAAGAAAACTGATTCATCTTTGTCACCTCTTCCCCCCACACTCCCTGCAGTGGTTTTGGGCTCCATCCCCATTTTACCATTCTTGTATATAATTTTCTAGTTTAAAATCTCATAATCTCCATCTTGAACTTTTGCCTTGGTTTCATAATTTTAAGAAGCAGTTCACTGTAGCATTTAAGAGTACATATTCTGCGATCAGACAGGATGAAATCCAACCTGAGTCCACCACTTATTTGCTACAGAACCAGTATAGCAGTTCTCTCATCTATAAAATGAGATTAATAAAAATATGTACCTTGGATAAAGAAAAGGTGGTACATTTACACCATAGAATACTATGCAGCCATACAAACAGAATGAGATCATGTCCTTTGCAGGAATGGATGGAGCAGGAGGCCATTATCCTTAGCAAACTAATGCAGGAAAAGAAAACCTAATAGTGCGTGTTCTCACTTATAAGTAGAAGCTAAATGATGACAACTCATGGACACAAAGTGGGGAACAACAGACACTAGGGCCTACTTGAAGGTGGAGGGTGAGAGGAAGGAAAGGAGCAGAAAAAATAACTACTGGGTACTAGGCTTAGTACCTGGATGCCAAAATAATCTGTACAACAAACCTCCATGACAGGAGTTTACCTATATAACGAACCTGCACATGTACCCCTGAACTTAAAATAAAAGTTAAAAAAAAATAGGATCTACCTCTTAGCATTGCTGTGAGTAGTTAATATGTGTTAAATATTTAGAATGTACTTAGCAAGTAAATACAGGCAAATGGTAGCCATTAAATTATCTTCTTTTGTTGCCATTGTCCCCATTCAATCATTTCTCCAAAATGAATTCAACTATGCTTTCCAACTAAGAAACCTGTGATGACTCCTTGCTACCTATAAATAATGCCAAACTTTTCAGCTCCTTGTCTTCTCCTAACACTCTACCTGTTCTTCAGCCACATTGGACTTTGCCATATTTTACCAACCCACATGCTTCAAGTCTCCTAGATTTTCTCACGTGATTCCTTTTGATTAAAATACCCTTTCTTATTCTCTAATGAGTCATAGTCCATGCATCACACAAGACCCAGTTCATAGATCAAGTTCTTGGTGAAATCCTCCCTAAAATAACCCAAGCAGAAAGCATTATCCCCATGTGTGTTCTTTCATAGGATTTTGCTCATATATCAGTATGGGACTCATTCTATTGTAAGATAGTATCATTACTTGCCTATGAAATCACTTTTGCCCTTAGGTTTTGTGTTCCTTGGGGACAAAGATTACGTCTTAATGATCTCTATATCTGGACAGTCTAGCATACTGCCTGACATAGTCTAGAAGCCAAATAAATATGAGAAAATAAAAGAGGGTTAGCATAATAAATATTACGAATAAGAATCCCTTATCAGAAATATTTTCTTTCACAAGATTCACATTGAGTCCTAACTCCTTCAAGCAACCTTTCCATCTGCCTCAGCTCAAATGGCTTCCCTGACTTTGAACTTCTCTACTATTTATCTATCTGCCATTTATCTGCCACTTATAATATATTGCATTGTAATTTCAATTTCTTCTTTCCGTATATCATAACTCAGATGTCAGCTAGATCCTATCTACCCATTAAGATCTATCCGAGTGTGTCTCAAACCCCACTCCTGCCAGTCCTTGACATACCACAAGATTCCAATCAATTCCTGGGGGAATTCTGTGCTCACAGACATCTCTGGCTCTGAAACCCTTCTTCTGTGGACTTAATTCAGATGTGGGTCATCTTCCTCTCCTATGCATGCTATTTCTATTACGCTGCTATTCTAATTCTGCCCCTGGTCAATCCAGAAGTGGAACTCAGCCCCTTTCCTGATGTCTACAAAACAAAACCAACCAAATAAGCAAATAAACCCCACTCACATAAGCTTTTGTGTAAATGACAAACTTTACCAAAAGTTTCAAAAACAGAAGAGATTTATATCACAGTTATAAAAATGCCTAGTCATTTGCTATTTTGTACCATATTGATTCAGAAATATGTACATATATTGTATATCAAATGAGCGTGTATACCTTGTAGTCACAGATCTGGATTGAACAGTCATTACTAAATAACTGAGAAGACACAGCAAGGGTCTACTTCATAGCAATTCAAAAAGAGTAACATAATATTAAAATCTAGGGATTTATATCGGGGGTGTCACAGGCCATTTCACACTTTGCAGCTCCCATCTTTACTTCGTTGGTTTCTCTCTTTCTGCTCTCACCCATCCCCATCTGTCATCCTCAATTCCTCCCCCTTCCCTTCTGGAACACCTACTAGAAACTCCCATTTTTTAAAAAAATTCTATTTGGTGGAGCAATTCAATTCCTTCCAGGTTTTAATCTCAAAATCAGCATCAGCCTCATATTTGCATATGCAAATACATCGAGGTGCTCAGCAAATTAAAATGGTGTCTCATGTAGTAGGATTTATTCTCCTTAGAAAACTGATGTGTTTTAACCCAAGATTTGTTTTTCCTCTGTACATAAGTATGCTTAATTCTGCTAATTAATTTTAAATCCCTTAAGGCTCAAGCTAATCTTTGATTTCTCAAAATGCAGTGTTGTTTTGTTTTGTTTTGTTTTGTTTTTTTGAGATGGAGTTTCACTCTGTCACCCAGGCTGGAGTGCAGTGGCATGACCTCTGCTCACTGCAACCTCCTCCTCCTGGATTCAAGTGATTCTCCTGCCTCAGCCTCCCGAGTAGCTGGGACTACAGGCATGTGCCACCATGTCCGGCTAATTTTTGTAATTTTGGTAGAAATGGCATTTCACTATGTTGGCCAGGTTGGTCTCGAACTCCTGACCTCAGGTGATCCACCTGCCTCAGCCTCCCAAAGTGCTTGGATTACAGGCATGAGCCACCACGCCCAGCCAAAATGTAATACCTTCAAAATTATTCATTCATCTACTTGATAAATATTTGTTAAGCAGTTGCTATGTAAATGGTATTACAAAGTGAGCAATTGCCACTCTGTCTTCAAGATGCTCCTAGTAGGTAGGGTCTATACATGTGGAACAAAGAATTACACCGTCTTGTGGTAAATGCCTTAAGATTGAAGTTCAGACCAGATTCTGTAAAACTACAGAGAAGGAAGCCTCACTATAGTTTTCAACCTTGTGCTCATGCCAACATTTCTGTGACCCATCACATTCTCCAAACAAGAACAGTAATTCCTTAGAGTGGAGATTCTTACCCTGAGTGGAAACCAGGGGTTTGGAAGGAGAAGACATATTCTTCCTCAAAGGATATAATAGAATAGGGCTGGAGTGTAACCTAGAATTTCCACAAAGACCAATGATTCTGAGAAACTTGGTCGAGGAGTGTGCCCTGTGAGAATCAATGGTGTAAAACCTTTAAGATACAATCAAATTAGAACACAATTTTTCAAAAGTATATGTATTCCAAAAAGTGAGGTGCATTGGATGTATTTGTACATGTGAATATATATACCAGCAACTAGCGAATATATCTGCATGGCCATCTCTGTGCTGCTTGTTTAACTCACTTGCAAACAGCTTGGGGCAGGTCTGTTTTGGATGTCAATATAATGAGATCTCCAGGGTCTGGAGCTGGAAATGACTAGAGATTTCGCTTCAGAATATACTGAGTTATTGTGAATTGGTTTTGCTTTATGTAATGCTCAGAATGAGATTTGAAAAAAAATATATGTAGTGATTTTTTTCCCAAATGGGAGTACAGTCTCTCAGCTATTCTTAGGTCATTATTTTAAATTCTAAGTACTGTACTATTGATGCCTTTTTCAAGAAGAACCAGGCATAGGTTGAAAGTTATTTATTAAATCCTTTCTCAAAAAAAGCAACATGCATATATTCTCCAGAGAACAATTAACTTTCAGATTGATATCAGCTGGTAAAACCATCCAAACTACTGGAGCAAAAGTTTATATTTCTTTTCAGATTATCTTCCTCTGCTTTCTAAAGTAGATCATTGCAAAGACTAGAGAAGAAATCACAATTCAAATCTGGACCACCATTTGGCCATTAAAAGAGAGACCAAGATACAAACAGAAAAGAGCAACACACTTTTGCTTGAAAGAATCTGGCAGATCTTCTGCAAGCTCACAAAGCATGTCTCTGCAGAGGACCGCTCTGCTCCTCTGCCTGGGCTTCAAACCAACCACCTGCAGGTGGTAACTCAAAAATAAGTACCAAGTTAAAGCTATCAGAACATGTATTGACAGTTACTGATTTATGCATACTCATTCTTGTATAGCCAAAAGACATACTAAAATTTTTATTATAAATAATTGCTCTAAAGTATGCAGCCCCTTCAGGCTATATAATACATGGATAGTAAAGTGAAGAATTGAAACAATTTTCTGAACAGCTCAGATCATTAAAGGGATTTTTTTCTGCTATATCCAGAAGAAAGGAGGAGAAAGAAAATGTTACCTTGTTATTCTCTCTGCCTGGAATGTTCTTCTCCCCAGAAATGTGCATGATTTGCTTCCTTCTATTTCTTAAATCTTCTCAACTATCAGCTTCTCAGTGAGGACTTTCCCAAGTAGGGCAAATTGCAACCTCCCCCTGTCCATGAGGAAGCTTCTCAGCCTTCCCTGATTTATTTCTCTCCATAGCTCTTACATTTTCTAATAAGCTACATGATGTACATATTTGTTTATTGCCTGTTTATTTTTTCCAATAGAAATAAAATTAGGAATTTATGTTTCTTTCATCCTTCTGCTCTATCTGCAGATCCCCAGCTCATAGTAGGTGCTCAAGAAAAATGAGTAGTATAAATGGGAATGATCGGTGCATCTTAGTTGGGTAAAGTTGCTGTGCCACTTAGCAGGGCTCAAATCAGTGGACTTCTTCCATCTTCCTTCTGCACGCGCACACACACACACACACACACACAAATTTAACTACCCTGTGTCTAATTACACTTATCCATGAATTCCTATGAACTGCCCTGTAGGGCAACATGCCTTCTTACTGTAACAAATAATGCAGTAGATGAGATTTTCAGAGTAAGTTGGCAGAGTGAAACCATCACAGATTCTCTCCCAGCACAACTAAAGAAACTTATAAATTTTAGGTAAAACAAGAAATAAAAAATAAATCAGGGCCAGGCACGGTGGCTTTCGCCTGTAATCCTAGCATTTTGGGAGGCCAAGGCAGGCAGATCACAAGGTCAGGAGTTTGAGACCAGCCTGACCAACATGGTGAAACCCCATATCTGCTAAAAATACAAAAATTAGCTGGACGTGGTGGCACACGCCTATAATCCCAGCTACTCAGGAGGCTAAAGCAAGAGAATCATTTGAACCCGGGAGGCAGAGGTTTCAGTGAGCCGAGATTGCGCCACTGCACTCCAGCCTGAGTGACAGAGCAAGACTCCACCTCAAAAAAAACAAAAAATCAGTATTCATCAAACAAACAAAGAGATACAGCTTCTGCTCACATTATGAGAAGCATGATCTCTATCCAGAATGTGACTCTTGTAAGGATAGCTTCCCCCTCCATAATGGTAAGAAGCCAACATGTTCAATTTACCAGTGTGTCTCACTCATTCCCCTAAAGAATGGAGCCATACTAGGAGCTTAGTATTGTCCTGTGCTGTAGATAGGTTTGACACTCAGCAATAGTGGCAGCCAGATTAGCCTTGGGAAGGGGAAGTCCATGCTGCTGGGCCTATGCATAACATAGATATGTGTAATACTTCCAAAGCAGGAATAAGACTAAAGGCATCCAAAGCCAAAGAAAACAAACATAAAAACCCACCAGTGTCTCCAGAATCAGTAAAAAAAAAAATATCCAGAGCTCACTATTTGTGTCTTTTGTTGTTGTTTTTCCTAGCTGAGAACGAAGCTGCAGACAAAACGCAGTCTATTCACAATCACCTAGAGCTAATTATAGCCAACAAAATATATGTATCTTGCAAAACGGTAGATCAAAAACAAAAAAATATGAACAGAAGAGAAATAGAATAAGCTCCACTGATGGTGTGAGAGGCCCAGGGTGAGAAGCAACACAAACGACCCCAGTTGCAGTGCTACTCTCTCCCAGCAAATGATAATGTTGTGGGTTCGGCCCACAAGTTTCACCTATTTTTTGGAAGTAGGAACAGCAGTTGAGGAGACACACGTGAAGAGGCAGAAGTGCATCTTGTCTCTGTGCAAACCAGTTTCCAGGCTCCACCCCAAGCTGGGTATCTCCCTCAGCCTTGGACAAGACCTCAAGATAGTTGTAGTAAACTCTGGCCAGGGCTTTAATCCAACTTGGAATAGTGAAAGCAAAGATCAGATTCACAAACCAAGTCCTGATCAATTCTCCTTTTCTTCCCTGCCCCTCTAGCAACAGAAAACTGGCACAACCCACTTTACCCAGCCTTCATGCCAAGTTCTCAATGATATAAGCAGTCTCAAATAAGATGGTAAAGGAGTTAAACAGTTCTCACTCCCACAATATCAGCGGGGGAAAGGTTTTATAATACTTAAAAACTATTCACTTAAAAAGTGAACATTTATTATTTACTGTGTGCCTGTCACTAGAGCCTCACATGTATTAATTCATTAAGTCCACACAACCACCCAATAAGTTAGGTACTATTATTGGTAAACAATTCCATATTCAAAAACCTTGGAGCCAAATGTTTCTCGAAATTCATTTTTTTTCCAGCTTTTAGAAAGGGAATGAGATAGATGTGCTATATAAGACATAAAATTCACAAGTCCTGAAGAAGCCCCCTGTATTCAAATATGTTAATTTTTGCAGTGAAGTCTATGAATATTCACACTATGTTGGAAAAATTAATTCTATACATAACTCATATCAATTGAGATCAGGTCAGTTTTTGCCACCAAATGTGTTTGTGCCGAATTTACAAAAATGATAAGGTTTTTGGAGCCTTCTGAATTTGAGACTTATGGATATGAAACTTGGACCTATAGTCACCCAGGCACAAGTGGGGAGGCTAGAGCAGAGAAAGATTCAGGATATGATTCTCCCAGGTCAAATAGGTAGAAAGAAATGGGACCTGGTGAACTCAGACTCGAGTATCTCTCAGTTAATAGTCATCAGTGGGCATTTACCTGCTCAGCAAATAGTAAGCAACTACTGTACACAATTGTGTCTGCACAAATGTCTCTATCTTAAGTCTCAGAATCTCATTTGTTCTCATCCTGGGTTCTAACTTTAACACAAGAGATTTCTGAAAGTTGTGCGTTTAACTAGAGTTGTAATTCTGCAACCACGTAATTCGATTTTGGGTCTAATCCTTATTCATGTCTGTGCTGCAGCTATAGGCAATAAGGGATTCTCTTAAGGCCTCCATAGAACCTTTCTGGTTCTCTACTTTTGTCTTGAATTGAAGATAAAGCAATATATTAATATTTTTCTTTATACAAGCTCTCTAGCACAGTCAAGTAACTTATACCACCTGAAACATGTGTCGTCTTCATTGTGACAATATCAGGGGTGCAACAGTCTGGTGACTTTCCAAAGCCTTGTCCTCTGCTGGCTCTCCATCTCACGCCACTAGGATGACCATTCAAGAGACAATGATGCCACATCACATACCTACTGCTAAGTGTTGTGTGTTCTCAAGAATAGAGGTCATCCATGAATTTGCCTAGGGTATTAAGCAACCTTGAGAAATCAGGGTTTATCAGAATTCTATTTTTAAGGTCATTCTTGACCCTGAGTACTGTGTCAATAAGGATTCTGATAGGTAACGCAGTTCGCCCCAAATACTTCAAATGAAGAAACTTTAATAAAGGCAATGCTTAGAAAGTTAGTCAGGGTTCAAGGAAGAAGGCCTGGTGAGGTATCCAGGGAAGAGGAGCAGTGGAATACCATTAATGTGTCATCAGCATCCAAGGAGCACTGGATCCTTGAAGAAGTGGTCACCTCCAAGAACCATCCTCACAAGGGGTACGGTTACTCCCCAAGACAGGCACCTGAAGTGGGGAGAAATCAGGGAAATAATGCCCACTTCTCTCCTCCCACCCTCTGATTCGCTGCAGGTGCTTCCCATTGGGCAAACCCAGTTGGAAGCCAGTGGGTCAACCAGTCCAGATGATGCCAAGAGCAGAGGTCAGCCTTCCCTCTGGGGTATAGAATGGGGTAGGGCAGGGCTGAGAGTGAATCTGGGGCTGAAATAGAATGGGCCAACAAACAAGAGCACATATAGACTGCCCTGTTTTAAGAATAAAGAAATTCAAGCAAAGTTACTTGCTCAAGGTTACATAGTGAGTGGCAAAGCTAGATTCAAACCTAAGCAGCCTCTCTACCAACCCTACACTCTCAACAACTACAGTATCCTTAGATGGAGACTGTCAAACTGTTGAGAACTTAGAGGAGAGAGGACCTACAAGTGCTTCTTGCAAAAAAGGATGCTGCTTGATAACCAGGTAAGAGATGACTGGAGAGTCCATGCCAAGGGATTAGCGATGAGCAGTAAATAGATGTGTGCAAAATAGGGTTATAAAGGAAATGTCAAATTTAAATAATTTAGCAATATTTAACTTATTCAACAATAGCAATACAAACAACTAAAAATGTGGAGTTAGTGGGAGAAAGCAGTTGAAGTCCATCAATATCTTCATCTTTCTTATGGGCAATCAACAATGATGAAGTTGAGAAGCAACAAAAGTGTATTTTTGAATATCACTATAATGCTTTTTTTCCAATGGTGTGCATCTTTATTTATTTTTATCTCCCTAATTTGTCATGGGTCAAAAAAGGTGAGTTCGTATTGCATCATCATCCTGTTTTTGTCCATTTCTCCTTACATTTTCTACTTTTCATGCTTTATATACTTTGATGTTACAATAAAAAAAAAATTGGGCTGAGTGTGGTGGTGCATGCCTGTAATCCCAGCACTTTGGGAGGCCTAGGTGGGAGGATTGCTTGAGGCCAAAAGTTCAAGACCAACCTGGGCAATGTAGCAGGACCCCATCTCTACAAAAAAATAATTTTCAAAAAATTAGTTGGGCACGGTGGCATGTACTTGTGGTCTCCAACTACTAGGGAGGCTGAGGATGAAGGATTGCTTGAGCCCAAGAGGTCAGGGCTGCAGAGAACCATGATCCTGCAACTATACTCCAGCCTGGACAATAGAGCAAAATCCTATTTCTTAGAAAAAAGTTAAAATTCAAAGAAAATTTTGATCATTAAGAACAATATTTTTATTTGTAATGTTTTCAGGGGAGCTCAGCCTTCAGAAAAACTGAGTTTCCTGAATAGAGGAAGGAGCCAATATTCAAAGCAATAAAAAATGCTCAGGAAGTTACAGTGTGTTCATTTTTCTCCTTGGTGGTGAAAGGATGTTCTCCCTCACATGATTATCATATCTGCAGGAATTACTGTATATCTTTAGATGTCAGAGATAAAGTTGGTCTCCCATGGGGTCAGAAACTTACAGGAAAGGGCCTCATGGCTTTATTTCTTGAGGAAACTCATTGTTCTTATATTTTGTGGCTTATCTAAGATGAAGCTTTGTGGTTTGGTTTTGTTTTCTCTGATCATGGTATAGGGTATACACACCTCACAAAGATGGTAGAGCCTGATGCCAGCTTTGGCTTCTCATTTTGGTATTTATTGCATACATTTTAAAACAGTCACATCCATTTGTGGATTTTCCCCTTTATTATTCTTAAAATACACTTCAGCATCTCATTAATACTTTTTGCCTTGAGGGTCTGATATTAATATCATAACTCCATCTTTTATTGCTTAGCATTTACTTTCTATTTTCTTGTCTGCCTTTTTAACCTCTTTGAATTACTTTTTTTGAATATGTCTTCTGTATTAAGTATTTAGTTTGGTTTTTTGATCTAATCTGAAAATTAAGTTTATCAGATGAATTTATAGTATTTATATGTATGGATATAACAGATAATTTAGTCTTAATTGGTCAAAATTATATTGTCTGATTTTTAATGCTGCCTTTTTTTGTTTGTTTGTTATTGATTAACTGGGAAGGGGAGTGTTTAGTGGTGAAAGGGTAGAAGCATTCTCACTAAAATAAGGAGCAAAAGAAAGATCCTGCCAGCACCACTACTATTTGACTTCTTTAACCATTGTTTCCTGGAGGCAATGAGTTAATGCAGTGAGGGAAGAGCAAGAAAGAAGAGTTAAGACAGGAACATCTAAGAGACTATAAACAATTAGAGAATTCAATAATGTGCCTAGTTAAAAACAACAGACATTAGTTCCTGTTTGTCTAAATGCAAAAAAAAAAAAAAGAAGAAAAATGCAATAAAAGGGAAGAGGCCAGTAATAACAGCAACCAAAAAATTAAAATATCTAAAAATAAGTTAACAAGAAATACACAAGACCTATATAAGAAAACCATTTACATGCCACTAAGGAACAAAAATGACTTAAACGCATTGAAAGACAAGTCTTGTTCTTGAATAGGAAGGTTAGGTTCAGCATTGTAAAAATAGCAATTATTCCTAAACTGATAGAAAAATCTCACGCAGTCAACTTTAAAATTCAATTAATTTTTTCCCGAAACTTTACAAGATAATATTTAAAGTAATCAGGAAAAATACACATTCCAGAAAATTCTTACAAAGAATAATATGGTGAAATTAGCCCATTAAAACATATCACAGAGCTTCAAGGCTAATGTGGTACTGTTTTACTGATAGGGTCTAACACAGAGTTCAATACAATACCCAAATACACGTGGAAATAGTTCACATAAAAAGGTAACATTTTTAATCCATAAATGGTATTGGTACACATTGGGAAAGAATTAAAAGCTGGACCTCAATTTTTACGCTGTTACTTCCAAATATATCAAAGCACTTTTTAAAAAAATAGATTTTAAAAACTGTCTTGTTTTTAATCTAACTGCATTGTTTAGAGATTCTAGCCTCTTTGAATTCAATTTTTTAAAATTGTAGATATTCCCTTGTGCTATGACTTTTTTCATGGTCAGTTTTTATAAACATTCAATGTAAACTTAAAAAGAATGCATATTCTTTAATATTGCATAGGAGATTTTATGTACATATGTGTATAATAATCTATACAGATCAACCTTGTCAACTGTGTTCAGATTTGCTAATCCTCATTAACCTTTGGCACATTTAGTCTGTTTCTGATTGATAGATAGAAGACAGATAGATGGATGTAGATATAGATACAGATATATATAATCCAGTGTGATTGCAGATTTGTCCATTTCTCCTCTAAATCCATTTGTACTTGGTTGCTCAAGGCTATGTTATTAGAAGTGTATAAGTTCATGATTCTACCTTTTTTAAAAATTTTTTGTAGAGATGAGAGTCTCACTATCTTGACCAGGCTGGTCTCAAACTCTTGACCTCAAGCTATCGTCCCCCCTCAGCCTCCCAAAGTGCTGGGAGTCCTTACAAACATGAGCCACGTGCCCGGCCTATTATTCTACCTTCTTGATGGAATGTTCATTTTATCATCATTTAAAATCATTCTGTTTCACTATTTATGTCCTTGCCTTAAATTTCTATTTTTGACTGATACTAATATTGCTGTATCGACTTTTTTAGGTTAGTATATTCATGATGCGTCTCTTTTGATCCTTGTATTTTCACCTTTTTAATATAGTTTGTATTAAGTTTATCTCATAAATTATAGCTGAATTTTTTAAAACCCACTTGGATAAACTCTATATTTTAATAGAAGACTCTGATCTATTTGCATCTATTATAAATACTAATGTATTTGAACTTATGTGTACTATTTTATTTTGTTTTCTGTTCACCCTTTTTTCTTGATTTTTCCATCTTCTTTTTCATCTTCCGCTGCATATATAATTTATTTTCTTCATTTTTCTTTCATTAGTTTTGAAGTTATAGATTTTGTCTTTTTAGTTGCTTACTTTTACTTATCTATATATTTTGAACAAAATCAACAATTATTCTGTTTCCATTCTCATGACTACCTTAGTTACCTGAAGAAAACCAAAGCAGTCCTGGACATCTTGTCTTTGAGCATTTTGGTTTTAGCATTTTTTAAAATAGTTACTTTTATATTAAATAATTAAGACAATTAATATATTTTTATCCATTTCTGTGCTCGTTTTCTCCATCCAATGCCTGGGTTGGCTTATCCATAACATACCATTTAACATACCATTTTTGCTAGTTCTTTGTTGAGTCATTGGCAGAATAAACTCTCTTAATTTACAGAAGTTTAAACTAGTGAGCTATTAATTTAGATGAGGATTAGAGAAGGGACATTTGATTTGTGTCCTGAGAACAGATGAATAGAAGTTTGCAACACTACAAAATGATGTGAGGTTCCAGGCACAAAAGCAGGGGGTCACAAACTGGCCCACAAGTGGTTTTAAAATACATGCCAACATTTTAAAACAAAGAGATATCAATAAGAAATCAGAATTTCTAGCTTCTGATGGAAAAAAAAAAAAGTTTAGACAAAACTGGACTTGCACTGCCACAGGGCTGGAGTGGAGTAGTTCTGTCCCTTTCAATAGAGTACCGGCTCTTCTCTCCCTAGGGTCACCTGCATGTCCTCTGCGGGCCTTCGTGTGACCCCTTGCAGAAATTCCTGCAGATTTCAAAGATGCACAGAATGTATTTAGGAAAGGTTATATCGCGGAAGAATGATAGAGTATGATCTTTGTTTGCATGAAGCAACTCCGGTGGGGCAGTGGGTGGGTGCGGGGAAAGGGAACAGTTTGAAAGCAGAGGAATCAGCTGGGAGGCTGTTGCAATGGTCCGGGAGAAAAATAATCAAGTGCAAAGTGAGTCACTAACAGAACTGAAAGAGAGGATATAGAATCAGATAATTTTTAGAAGCAAAATCAGAAAGAATTGGAAATGGGTTGAATGCTGTTTGTGAGGCAAAGTGTGTCAAAGATGATTCAAACGTTTCTAGCTTTGGGGATTGTGTGCTGCCATCAATTAAGACAGGAAGCTCAAAAGAAAGTGAAAGTTTTGGTGAAAAACCAATTGTGTTTTATTTGTGACCTCTCCAGATCAGAGGCTAGATCTTAGTTATCTCCATGTCTTCAGCTCCTAACACATCTCCTGAAAGGGGTTCAATAAATAAAAGCAGAATTGAACTCAATTAAGTGTATCGATTTCTCATTGTTTGTGGGAAGGTCATCCAGGTGGAAATGTCCAAAAGTCAATTTGTCATTTTAGAGCACAAGAGAAAGGTTAAAGCTGGAATATATGTAGGTGTTATCAGCATATTTACTTTCTTGCCTGATTGACACAATTTATATTTTATTAAGGCATACTTATTGATAGTATAACTTAATAAGTTTATGATTTTGTTTTTATGATTGCCACATGTATTTAATAAATTGCAATAAGTAGATACTGATATTTTCATCGTCTTTTCTCCTGTGCCTACAGCAGTATATATAGCCCATAATAAAACCTTTTTCACCAGAAGATATTTCTGACAGACTCTACGATAATAAATTTAATTTCTTATAGAGTCATCAAACAACGTAGAAATAACTTAAGTAATTTAAAAACTAATATTCAACTTTAATTTGACTTAAGTTTCAAGCAGCAATTAATTTCAGGAAAAGGAGGAATATTCACAATGATATAGGTAACGTTATAAGCAAACATTGTTCACTCGAAGATAGTATTTACACAATGAGTTTTTAAAAAAACATCAAGTAGCTATTGTTTAAACTGTTGACTTATTTTTTAGCCTAAATTTTTCATGCCCAGGAAAAAGAGAAACATGGTGTCCGTTTTCACATGTACCATATACTTTCTTTCCTGGGATTTCTCTATTCCATTTCCTTTAAGAAGCATGTAAGTGAAAAAACAAAAAAAGAACAAACAAAAAAATAAAAATAAAAAAATCAAAGGTAGACAGCTTTATTCACAGTTTCCTGTGGTCTTCATCATCTTTCACAGTTTCCTATGGTACTTGATAATTCAATACTTAAAAGACCTCAAGGAAGCCCGACCTCATAACTCTGCCGTGTTCCCTGCCTGGAGACACAACAGAATAGTGTGTTACCTTGGTGACCACTCTAGAGGAAGTCAGCATTATCCAGAGGCAAGCACCATCAACACCTATGATAACAAGGAGGAGAAGCAGGAATTCACCAGGGAGGGCTCTTTTCTATTTTCTAATTGATGTTTTTTCTCTTCTTTTACTTCTCATTGACAAAGGAGAGAATACCAAAAAAAAAAAAAAAAAAAAAGTAAATTATGATGTCTCCATGCACCTGTCACCCAGCTACAAAACCCAGCTCTTGGCTCCTGCTTATTTCATCTTTTCTCCCATCTGCTTCTCCCTTTTTCCACAAGTGGAATATTTTGAGGCAAATCTCCACTGTTATACTATTTCATTCATAAATATTTCAGTATGCACCTCAAAAAGATAAGAAATCTGTTTTTAAACACAGTCAAAATATCAGGCCAGGCACAGTGGCTCACCCTTGTAATCCCAACAGTGTGGGAAGATTGCTTGAGCCCAGGAGTTTGAGACCAGCCTGGGCAACACAGTGAGACCCTGTCTCTACAAACAATAAAAAATTAAAAAATAAAAAAAAAGCTGAGCATAGTGGTGTATGTCTGTGGTCACTGCTACTTGGAAGTCTGAAGTGAGAGACTGCTTGAGCCTGGGAGGTCGAGACTGCAGTGAACTGTGATCACACCACTGAACTCCAGCCTGGGAAACAGAGCAACATCCTGTCTCAAAATTAAAAAAATAAAATAAAATGAAATAAACATAGTTAAAATATCATCATCCTTGCTCCCCCAAGAGAAAGTAATATTTTCTAACATCATCAACTATTCATTCTGTGTTCAAATTTCTCTTACTGTCTGATACATGTTTGTTTGTTTGAGCTGGTTTGAAATTGAATCCAAACCAACCACATATTGCATTTGTTTGACAGTTTTTTATCCCTTTCCATTAAAAGGCCCTCACGCCCTTTTTTCCTGGCATTTCACTTGTTCAGGAAACCAGATCATTGATTTCTGCAGGGTTCATTATATTCTAAGATTTTGTTACTGCCTCTCTATCATGTCATTTAATGTGTTCCTGTAAATTGGTAGTTAGACCTAAGAAGCATGACTTAATTCAAGTTCAAATTTGGGACAGAATATTTTGTAGAGGCACATCATATCCAGTTGTCTCTCTTTCGATGATATTGCTAGCCATCAGTGATCAGTGCCTAGATCTATTATCTCTTGAGAGGTTTAAAATATGGTACTACTTTGTCATCCCTTCATCATATGTTAGCTCACATACACCTGTGGATAGAAATCTATCTTCACCAGCTCTGGTTATTCTGAAGATGTTTCTCAGGAAACGCAAGTTAAATGCTTGATTCTTTCACAAAGTATAAGTTTTTAGAATAATAAGTGGGTTCCCTAGCACCCTCCAAAGTTTAAATATCATTTTGTACTCATGAATTTTAACACGTGATGTGTTTTGATGTGGTTTTGATGGTTTCCTGTCGATGCTCAAATCGTCCCATCTTTGGCCAGTAGGAAGCCTCTTCAAGTTGGCTCCTAAGACTTTTTGATACAAATCCAGTCGTCTTTGTTGATTTCCTTACTCCTTTCTGTAACAAGATAGATATCTAGTCTATTTCCTACTCCAAACTCGGAATCAGACCTTTCACCAAAATCCCCTGGCTTCTTTTAGTGGTATATGGTATTTGGAGATGAGAGTTTGGGTGTAATCTGATTATTAATGCTATAAACTGTGAGAAATACCAATCATTTAATAAACTGTGAGAAATACCAATCATTTAATAAACTCAATATTCTTGATATCACAATTATTTGATGTATACTTAATTTCTATGCTAGACTGTAATATCCACGAGGACGAGAACCACATTGATTTTTGCTCACCATTGTGATCTGAGTGCCACACAAGTGCCTAAACACACACCAACATTTTGTAGATGGTTGATTAGTGTACCCCAAAACTCATGTCTGGAACCCCAGAACGTACTTAGTTAAAACGAGGTCACACTGGATTAAGATGGGTACAAAATCCAATGATGATATTCTCATAAGAAAAGGAGAGGACACACACAGACAAGGGGAATAAGGCCGTGTGGAAATGGAGGCAGAGATTGGAGTTGTGCAGCTCTAACCAAGGAATGCCAGGGATTGCCGGGAACCATAAGAAGCTGCAAAAGGCAAGGAAGGGTTTGTTCCTAGAGCCTTCAGAAAGGACAAGGCCTTGCTAATACATTGATCTCAAACTTCTAGTTTTCCAGAACTGTGAGACAATGAATTTGTGTTGTTTTAAGTCATCCAATTTCTGGTACTTTGTTATGGGAGCCCTAGGAATGTAATACAGTGACGATTAGATTACATTTTAAACTGCATTGGAAAGTGTGATTTTTTTTTTTTTTTTTTAAGATGGAGTCTCACTCTGTCGACCAGGCTGGAGTGCAGTGGCGCAATCTCGACTCACTGCAAGCTCTGCCTCCCGGGTTCACGCCATTCTCCTGCCTCAGCCTCCCGAGTAGCTGGGACTACAGGCGCCCACCACCACGCCCGGCTAATCTTTTGTATTTTTAGTAGAGACGGGATTTCACCGTGTTAGCCAGGATGGTCTCGATCTCCTGACCTCGTGATCCACCCGCCTCGGCCTCCCAAAGTGCTGGGATTACAGGCGTGAGCCATCACACCCAGCCTGGAAAGCGTGATTGTTTAAAAATCACTGTGTGCCGGGTTTGGTGGCTCACACCTGTAATCCTAGCACTTTGGGAGGCTGAAGCAGGCGGATCACTGCCTCTTCAGTAATGCCTGTTCTTCTGCCTCTGGCTTGCTCTTGAATTCTGTCCTGGGCAAAGCCAAGAACTCAGCAGGCTAAGCTGCACTTTGGGGCTTGCCTGCCCTGCATCAGTTGTATCATTACACAAAAACATTCCCGCTCCTCATTCATTATTGGAAATACAGTACCCTAAACAGTTAAACTTTAACATTGAGTAAGTCAGTTTCCAGCAGCTAAAAACAAAATATCCTCACCTAAATTGTTTCAAATATAGAATGGATAATATTTAACTTAGAAATTATGCATGGCAACTATAAAGTTTAGTTATGACTTTACATTAATGCCTTGCTCAGTAAGTGCACAATTGAGAACTACATACTTCCCTTTGTTGTAAAGGTAGGCCGAAAGTTTTTGGAGTGGATTGTCACTGAAGATCCCACCTCTAACTTTCTCCATGTTTTATATCAGACTTGGCTTGATTGAGAGATTAGCTTCCTGTGCTAGAAACACTACTCAACTTTAAATCATAAGACATGGATCTGAGCCCTGGCTCTGCTACTCCTAAGCTGTGTAAAACTGGACAGCCCACTTAAGCATGATTAAAAGAGAAAGAAAATGTATATAAGTATCTGAGGTCAGTGCCTGGTACACAGGCGGCATTTAATAAGGATGGGCAAGACATGTAGTTAGATCTACAGTGTAACGATTAGGAGTGAAGGGCTGTGGAGGGAAACAGAACAAGGTTCAAATTCTGATTCTGCCACTTTCTGGTTTAACAGCTGAACGAATTGCTTGGACTCTCTAAGCTTCAGGTTTCTCCTCTGTGGAAAGGAGGAAATAATTCCCACAACCTACAGTTCTCTGCAAATATTAAAAACCATAATCCATAAGAATAATTTAGCATAGTGTTTGGCACACTGTACATTCTTAATATTTTTCTGGTTATTATTAATGTTATTTAATGTTTCAGAATAGACGCTTTAACCATTCCAAGTTTTTGGATGTTTTAAATACAAAGATATTGAAATAAAATATTTTTTGGGCCACTTTTTTAAAAATTAAATTCAGACTAACTCTAAATTATTGTAAGCTAAAACCTGAACTTTAAAATGATAATAATAGTATTAGCAAAAATAAAATGTAAGAAAAGACAATTTTATCACCAGGATTTAATACATAGAAGATGCATTCAACTCATATGCTTTCTCTCAAAGTGTGTTTTATTGGAATACCAAAATAGGTAAAGCACACTCTAATTTATATATATATAAATTATTTTATATTCATATATATATATATTCTTTTTATCACTTCTGAGGCATTGGGAAATGACCTTCTCCCAGATTATCCCCTGCTCCCTTGTACTCAATAGTCAACCATTAGAGATTTAATCCTTTTACTTAAAAATATATTCCCTGGAAAGAAAACAACAGGCTATCAGATGTGAACATCTAAGTGGAAATGAGGTTATCAGAAGCATTCCAAAAGAGAGCATGGATGCATAAATATTCCAGAAACAGAAATAGCAACTTACGAAAGGGAAAAGAAAGGTGAACAGATGCTGTGAAGATAAACTTCACTTTTTTCCCAGCTAAAACTGTCTCCAAACATTGGCAGAAAAGACCAGGAACTTTTTATAGATAACAACTGCTTTTTCTTTTTTAAATCATATGTTCTTGCATTTCTGTAATCACGAGAAACAAATTTAATTTAAAGATGCCAAAGGCTTTAGCCTACTTTTTTCTTTTATATTGTGTCAGTAATCCAGATATTTCTGATATTTACATTAAAAGAACATGATACTGCTAATAGAAAACTGCCCTATCAAAATGTTTTTATAGTATCTGCTCTGGAGCTATAATTTTACTAAGGGTGACACAATAAAATGACAAACTTTTAAAAAATCACCTATTTTTAGTCTTTTCTTACATATAAAAATACACGTTAGATTGGCAGGTCTGACTTTTGGCAACCAAAAGCACAGCTTCAGAAAAGTATAATTATAAAATCACCCTAAAACTATTTTGTCATGTAGTATGTCAGGTAAATAATGGTTGCTTTAGTGAGAAAGAGAAAAAGAATGAGAGACTATTGGTAATTAAATGAGTCTAAGACAGAAATGACAACTAAAGACAATAAGTGATCTTGGACTGAAACTAGAGGTATAAAGGACACTTTAAAAATGGTTGCTTTAATGTGAAAATTATTTTAGTAACTGGTTATGCAAATTTAGGCATTTGTTCAAGTGAAGGTTAAGACTGTGAGAGGGAACGGCTAACACCCCCTGAGAATATTGTTTTTCATTCTCAACAAAGAACAAAGGAGGCATATGTTTCTTTTCTTTTGAGTAATCTAAAACAATTTACTTGTTTTTGGTTTTGGTTTTGGTTTTGGTTTTGGTTTTTTTTTTTTTGAGACGGAGTCTCACTCTGTTGTCCAGGCTGGATTATGCAGTGGTGCGATCTCAGCTCACTTCAACCTCCACCTCCTGGGTTCAAGTGATTCTCCTGCCTCAGCCTCCAGAGTAGCCGGGACTACAGGCATCTGCCACCACCCCTGGCTAATGTTTGCATTTTCAGTAGACACAGGGTTTTTTCATGTTAGCCAGGCTGGTCTCGAACTCCCAACCTCAAGTCATCCACCCGCCTTGGCCTCCCAAAGTGCTGGGATTATAGGTGTGAACCAACTTGCCTGGCAACCTCTTTATTTTAAAAGTACTTTTAAAATTTCAAAAGTAAAACGTATTTGTTTTTTAAAAATTCCAGTACACAAAAGTATAAAATAAGACTGTCCTCACCTTAGCTTCTCTCTCTCAATTGTTTGTCTAGTATTCTTTGCACCTGTGCAGACATTTTATATATAAGGAGGCAATGCAGAGAGAAAGAAATGTTCTTCAAACTTTATGGTCAAGGTTATCAAATACTGACACTGGGGTTTTATAACAGCTAAAGATGGGTCTTTGCAGATGAGACAGTCTTCATAATTGGGGTCTTTTCACCATTTCACATAGAGTTTAACTGAACTGTTTGTATTACGATGAAATCTTTAGCTATTCAAATATGAATCATGGATATTTATAACCCAGTGTTGTCCAATTTAACATTTCATGGTTCTAGCTGCTGAAGCCGGAAAAGGGCATCAGAAGGCAAACCTTTAAATGTCTTTGAAGTTCATTTTAAGTACTCCCCTCAAATTCTACGTAGGTTTCTAAAGCTTGCTCATTTTCTAAGAGTCTACTACATTTAATGGATGGCAAAGAAGTCCAATGAGCCTCTGGATCTGGGTGAAATGAAGAGCCACCTCCTATCTGTCTGCAGAGAGGGAAGCACTCTGAGAATAGACACTCCTGCAATTTGGCACATTGTTTTCAGCCCTAACTGAAACTAGGAAATGCAGGGAAGTGTGATCATGAAAATAACAGGATCAGAGGAGTGTAGAAATTAGCTGGCTTTTTTCCCCTACAAAATTCATAAAAACAGACTATCTTAAGTGTGGGGTATGATTTCTGGGTTTTATGTAAGAAGAGATGTCTTACAGCTGAAATCATGAAACCAACAAGAGAATATCTTTCACCTCCCTGTGACTCAAGGCACGTTGCAAGAATGCTGCGTAGAAGTACATCCAACAAAACTGACCCAAAAGCACAAATGCAGGGGTGGGGCCAGAGATGGTGATTCTTTCTAATTAAAGTCCTGGCTCACGTAGTTGTGGGTATTCTGTGAGACTACATACGAGTATTTTGTGCAATGCCTGCTTTGTGGAAGTGCTCAATACACAGTCATTGGCACAGTGGTTGTTAAGGCTTCATTCTAACTTTCAGAGCATCCTCATGACACTTCATTCATGGAGAGTAGTGTTTCTTTGTTAACATAAATGCACATAAATCATGCGCAGTTGGGGAAATTTTTCCTTACCATCAGAAACTTTGAAAATGACCTCTCAAGGTAGGAAGGAGACAGATTATATACATGTGTGTTCAACTGTAAATCCCTTGAATGAGTTTTAGCTCCCCCCTCACAATGCCCAGCATAATGTGTGACATGACATATAATATGACCTAATAAATGTTGCCATCTAGGGTAGTGGGTAAGAGCATAAACTCTGGAGCCAAGCTGTTTTATTCTTGGCTCTCCTGCATAGCTGTGTCATCATGGACCAGTGACCTAACCTCTTCGTGGTTCAGTATCCTCAACTGTGAGGTAAGGACATGAATAGTTTCTACCTCCTTGGTTTGCCATGAGGAGTAAATGAATTAGGACATGTAGATTGTTCATAATACTGCCTACTACCTTGGTATGCTATCTGTTTGCTATTATTGTTATGATGACGAAGAAGATGATGCCCACTCCCCACCCAAAGCACTAACTTTAGAAATACCTTACAGCTTAAGGACACACCCTCTGCCTCCTTTTCTGGTACTTAGTGACCGTCTAAGAAATAAATATGGTTGTTCTTTTTATATCTGTTAATAGCACGTGATAATAGCTACTAAATGAAACCCTTTCTACCTGGTTGTAATTTTTTTTTCAAGAAAAAAATTTTTTACAACAATTTTTTTTCAAGATGCCAAGGAAGTTGTCAAGCACCTCTGCTATAATTCTCAACAGGCAAAATTGAGTTTTTTTCTTATTATTTTGTAAGCATCATTTGAAAAATGATTAGAACTCTGATATTTATGCTATATTTAAGAAAATACAACATTTTCTAAATTATTGGGATAACTATATATACTAGTAGTATTGTCTAACCCTACTGGGGCTTTGGAGGGTATCAAATTAGCTTATTCAAGAATAAATAAAGCACAGTAAACCTATTCTCTCTAAAAGTCAATATATAATGCTGTTAATCTGCCTTGAGTACTGGATTTGGCAGAATAATAATTGTGCCAAGAAACTGACACTACAAAAAATCATTATTCTGATAAAAACAGGTAAGAATAAGCCAACGACTGAGCTGCAGAAAGAAAAAATGTGTCAGGAAGTAGTTTCTGCCATGAAATGAGAATCCAAGTCCTGTCATTGGCCTCAGCATGAGCAAGAGCAATTCCCTCTTGCAAATTGCCCTCATTGCAGCTGAATGATCATATCTCCTGTGCAGCAATTCTTTCACCCAGTGGTTTCCATAAGCAGTGTGAAAACTGCATCTCACATCTCCTTAGTCAACTGTGCTAGTGGATGAAACAACAATGACATCAAACGGAGTGTGTACTAGATTCATTTATCATGTGGACAGGACCATCAACTAATGTCTGGATTATATCCGACCTTATGTTCTAAAATGCTGAAGGAACAGCAGCTCTCTCCTCCGAAAGGCAGTAATTGTTTCCAATTTAAGTTAACAAGTCCCATATAAAGCATCCCTGTTTCTCCTTTGTTTTCTGGAATCTATAACAACAGTTTGAAAGGAATAAGAGTCAAAGGCCAGAGAGAGAAGACTAGGAAGAGATAGAGGCAAAGAAGGGAAGGAGGAGGTGCTGTGGAACCCGGGAGACCTGCTCAGACTACAAGCTTTGCACGTCACAGATGGAATTACAGCGGGCAAATTCCCTTCCCCTCCCCAGCCTCAATTTCCTTAGGAAAAGGGAACGATAAAATCTTTCTACAGTTGTTCTCAGAATTTAATGAAATATTAACCACCTAGCACAATGAATAATAGTATTATTAAAATTATCTTTCAAAATGAATCTTCTTCTTGGCCTTTGCTATGGAACAGAGACCTCATTGTTCCCTTGTGTAAGATAATTGAAGTCAAGCTAGAGTAGACCTTGGAAGGTGAAATGAAGTCACTTGGAGTCCATAGATGACCAGGACACCGCAACCCTGAGTTTACAGGGAGTAAACTCTTGGTTTACTGGACCACTGAGTCTCTATATCGGCAGGGAGATCATCATAGGAAATTCAGTCAGGTCAGCCTAGAAGACCCTCCTTATGCTCTCCTATCTTCATCTCCTCTGCTGCTTAATCAAGCAGCATCACAATCTTCACCCCTCTTACCCAAGCCATTGCAAGAAGAGGAAACTATTACATCTAATATTGTGGCTATGGAGGCTTAGCAGGAGACTTACAAAAGAGCTCTTCGTATTGCAAACTTCCTGACAGCTTGGAAGCCATCACAATTACATTTGCAAACCCCTTTTATGGTTACCTTAAATGTAGAGAACGTTAAGAGCCTAGAGAAAGCATGTGCCTACAATGTGAGTACTTGGGGCGTATCCCTATACTTGCATGGGAAGGATGATTTTTTTTATTATTTACTTTGCCGATTGTTATTGTTACAGCATCTGTGCCTAACCTCTGAGTCTCAGGCATGAAATTAATAATCCACAAACCACACAGGGAGAAAAAGGAAAAAAAAGTTTAATTTCCATGTATCCCAAGTTCACATATATATAAAAAAAAAAAAGAGCAAGAGGGCTAAGTTATAAAGCAGAGGGAAAAAACACACAAAATTCGGGGTATGTAGTCAGAAGCAACGAACTCTGAAGTCACACAACACCTTCTTCAGGCGAAGGAGCACAATATGGGATCAGTTCTCTGTCTATCCCCTCTGCCCCAATAATACCCAGGGGACAGAGTTTAGTGCTGTTCTAGGCAGAGAAGAAAAGGCAAGAGAAAGGATTGCTTTTTTCTCTTTCACTTTCTGTCTTGGTTAAGCTCCAAGGAAAAGTGAGCTTCCAGTGGCAGGGAGTGAATGAGACTGCAGAGAGGTTTTGTTTTACTGCTTTAAATTCAGTTTAATAAAATCTCTACCAGAAAACATCCTGACGATGTATCTTCAGCTAAGAGATGGGCAACTCTATCTATTCACCACCAGGCAACCCACCCCTTCTCCAACCCTTCTGTCCTCTATTAAATGCCCAAGAAATACATAAGAAAGGACAGGGAGATGCCATACTGTTCAATCAATGTTTTTTTCTTTCAGTTCTTGTGGAAAAATAAACTCACACCAAGAAACATGCCCTAAACACATCTATAATGTACTAGGCTTCATTGCTTTCTTCATTGCATTCCTCGACAACGCAGACCCTCATTCTCATTTCATCATCAGGAGATATGGTTGGTACCAAATAATTTCGCACATTACAATCTTGATTGTATGCTTCATTAAGAGCATAGGGTTTGAACACAGGCAAGAAAATTTAAAAAAATAGATAAATTGAACTTTATAAAATTAAAAATTTTGTGCATCAAAGAACACTATCAACAGAGTGAAGACACAACCCATGGGATGGGAGAAGATATTTATAAATCATGTATCTGATAAGGGATTAATAACCACAATATATAAATGATTTTTACAACACAGCAACAATAAAACAACTCTCCCATTAAAAAAAAAAAAAAGCAAATGACTTAAACAGAACTTTCTCTAAAGAAGATTTACAAATAGTCAATAATCCTTAATGAAATACAAATCAAAACCACAGTGAGATACAAATTAGGGTGAAAACTATAAATAAAAACAAAAAAGTCTTGGCCAGAATGTGGAGAAATTACTTGGAATCCTTGTGCATTACTAGTGAGAATATAAAATGCTCCAGCCACCGTAAAAAACAGTAGGGCACTTCCTCAAAAAATTAAACAGAATAACCATAGGGTATAGCAATTCCACTTTGGGGTATATATCCTGCTGTGTTTTGGATGTGGTTCATTTCTGCCAAAACTCACGTTGCAATTTAATTGCCCGTGTAACAGTGATGGCGGATGGAGCTTTTAAGAGGTGATCAGGTCTTTAAGGTAGATTGATGTCTTTTTTGAAAGACTTGTTTAGTTTTTGAGGAAATGGATTAATTGTCATAGAGTGGATTGTTAAAAAAGCAAGCTCGGCTTCCTCAGCTTTCTCAGCTTTTGCCTTTCTTGCATCCTCTCTAGTCCTTTTGCCTCTACCATGTTATGACTGAGTAAAAAGGCCCTCACCAGAAGCCAAGCAGATGCTTGTGCCATGCCCTTGGACTTCCCAGCCTCCATAACTGTAATAAATAAGTTTCTTTTCTTTATAAATTACCCAGTCTATAGTATTCTTTTACAGCAACAGAAAACAGACACATCTAAGAGAATTGAAAGTAGGGACTCAAACAGACATTGAAACACTCATGTTCATAGAGGCATATTATTCATAACAGCCAAAAGGTGGAAGCCACCTATCTATGCCTTAAAAAGGAATGAAGTTCTGATAAATGCGATAACATGGATGAACTCCGGAGACATGCTAAGTGAAATCAGACAGATGCAAAAGGACAAATAGTATATGATTCCACTTACATGAGGTACTTCGAGTAGTCAAATTCGTAGAGACAGAAAGTAGAATGGTGTTTGCCAGGGGCTGGAGGGAAGAGGGAAATTAGGAGTTATTGCATAATAGACACAGTATTTCAATTTGGAAAGATGAGCAAAGTTCTGGAGATAATGGTGATGATGCTTGCAAAACAGTGTGAATGTACTTAATGTCATTGAAATCCACACTAAAAATAGTTAAAACGGTATGATATGCATATTTTATTATAAAAAAGTAAGAATTGAATTTTAAAAAGAACATAAGGTATGGAGTCAAAGTTTCAAGGTTGGTAGCCCAGCTACCCTACACACTAATTGTGAAGCAAGTAATTTAACCTCTTTGTGCCTCTGTTTTCTTCTGTAAAATGGGATAATCAGTGTGCCTGTATCATAAGTTTGCTTTGAAGTTTATATGAAATAATGAAAGAAAAATCCTTGTTCATAATGAATGTACAATATGTGTGAATTATTATTATTGTTTTTTTTGTATGGATGCTAAACACTCCTTGATGCCATGAAAACAATATCTGTTCCTTTTCTGCTTCTCCCACAGAGAATTTTCTATATATTGCTAAATATTTATTGATGGATTTATGTATTCATACACAAAGGTGAACCTATTGACTCAATATCAGTGCTTGTTTTTCCAACACATAATATAAATTAATATTGATCAATTCATATTCTTGAATAAGTCCCCTTAAACCAAAGATATGCATTTATAGACAGCTGGCTAAGGATGAGATATTATCTTGAAAAGGACGTAATTCACAGTACTATGTTCCAATGCCAAGGGAATCATAAGATCTTACCCTTATTATTATTTTAACTGACCTATAGAACCAGCCATAGAGTATAAAACCACATAATTGAGACACCACCATCTAAAGAAAGATGCAAAGTAAGTTGAATAGATAAAACCCTTGAGCCCATTAAACAGATAACCTCTTGGATTTTTAAACATCACCAACAAGGATTAAGGTGTGAAGGACATAGAAAGCAACACTAATAAACTCTGGCCCTGATGAGGTGTGGAACGCTCATTACATTTAAGGGTAAATGTATTGAGGATGCTGCTAGTTTCAAGTTTTGACAGCATGAAATATTGGGCATTAGCTAATTCTCTTCATTTTAAACCAAACTATTTTTAAATCAATGCCTCTACCCAAAAATTGCTATAATAAATTATTAACATCCATTCTCAAATAAAACCAATTATTTTAAAATGAACAGCATTTTCACAAGCTTTCCTTAAGACAATTTTTTTTTTAAGCCTTGGGTTGATGCTGGCTTCTAAAATCTTCTATTGGAATGAGAGAAAATTCACTTAAGGGATTATTTCTCCAACAGTTTGAGTGACTATTTCCCCCAGATATATTTTTCAGAGCCCACGCCCTAAAGCGTCATAATTCCATTAAATCAGTGCACAGCTGGGCAATTCTTTCTTTGCTCACATTATAGTGATCCCCAGGGAATTTATGTAAATCTATGGAAATTCATTTTAAAGGCAGTGCTTTGAAAGGATGCATCCTCATTAAGTAAACAATTATATCTACAAACAGGCTACAAGCAACATACTGGAGAGCTAAATTAAATTTTCCATCAGGAAAACTAAACCATCCACTTTCACATTTAGGCTTTACCTAAATGCCACCAAAATTGTAAGACAAAGGATTATGAAGTCAAAACAGGTATCAAGGGAAGTGTAGCTGAGCCACTGTTGCAGGGCATGGCCTCTACCCTCCTTTCTGATCCCACTACCTCATTCCACTTTTGGCAATGCCATAAAGAAAAGATGGCAGTGTTATAATTTAAGGACTCCTAGGAAAATTTTATCATGTAAGGGTGGAAAGAAACGACCACTCCTACTTCCTACAAAGGGCATTCCAAGTCAACCCCAAGAAACTCTGATAAGACCAGAGAGTCTGCAATGTAAAGGATAGGGTCTTGTGTGTGCTAGAAAGAGGACAAGCTTTATTGTTAGACTTGCCTACATTTCAACTCTAACTCCTTCACTTATTAGCTGAGTAGCCTCAGTTTCATTTGTAAATTGGGGATAATACTACTTCTTGACAGTGTTATAGATTTTTAATAAGGAAAACTACATAAAGTATTTAGTCAGGGGCCTGGAACACGGTTGGCATTCAAATGCCTTTACCTGGACCACAAGGTGAAGAAGCCTGAACAAGATGTTGGCTACAGAAATGAGGAGCTAAGTGGGAGGGAAATAAACTTCTCTACTTAAAAATGTGGGGTCCTCAAGCAACTTTGTGTCTTCCATCTTAGTAGCTCTATTTATCTTCCCTAATGTTAGAAAAGTAGGACTAAGGCAATCCATGATAACATTGGCTTCAATACCACATCTCTTTCTTCTTAAGCCATTCTAACATTTACTCTTTTTGGCAGAGATCTCCTCACATCCCAAAATTCTGTACTCTATAGAGGTAACATCTTGGTTCTAAAGTCATAATTAAAAGTGAAATTCCCATATGAAATTTACCCTTAAAACCCCCTTTGAAAGGTATAACACTGGAACAGTCTCTCAGTAATGCCACCACAGGCCATTTCCCATCCATTATTGGAACAGATTGCTGATTCTTTGGTTGAGTCCTGGGTGAACCAGCTGGCTTGAGTTTAAGATCTGTATTGTCTCAAAAAATCATATTATATTATATATAAAATCTCTATGTATATAATCTATTATATATAATAGATTCACATTCCATTTAGCTAGATGCTCATAATCCATGAGTTAAGTGGAACTGAGACCAACTAAAGAAGCAGACTCCCATCTCCTTGTATACATCGAGTAAAATAATTAGCTTAGATGCTGAATTGTATGTCTGCCTTTGTGTTAGATGTCCATCCCTATTCAATCCTCTTCTGAAAAATGTGAAGGAAATAGCCATGTCCCCTCAGTACAGGCTGAGATATGGGCAGGTGTTTTAGCCTCAGCACCTCAGTAAGCACAGCATAAAGATTTATGTGCTACTATTTTTTATTAAAGAGTGAGTGTAAAAGAAAACAAGGTAGGGAAGAAAGAGAAGCTGATTGGACAGTGTGTTGCTAAACTAGTTAGCACTAATTTAGCCTTCTTCATGTCATAGAACTTTCCTATGGAAAGCCACATCAACTGTACCTCAAGGCCATAGATAGCTGAGAAGAAAGGGAAAGTATTTATCATTTATCTTATTAGCCATTAGTCCAAAGTTTGTTCACTGGGACTTAATTCCCTTGAAATTCCAGACCGTGCATTTGTGGGTACTAAATAAGATTACTCAAACTTCATTTTCAACAGGGGAGTCCTGGATTGAGAGGTAAGAAGCACATGGCATGGCCTTAAAGTAAGGCACTGTCAAGTTCCAAGTGAAATCATTCTAAACCCACGCACAGCTGGTTACTGCAGCAGCAGTTGAAACAAAAGAGACATGAAGCTGAAAGATTGTGAATTGGGATATAAGAGGTGTTGGATACAGAATGCAATGATAGACATAGCTCGTTTAGGCTGTAAAGCTTAGCAACTTCATATTTATTCTCAGTGCATAAAAAGAATATTAAATAAAATATTCCAGTAGTAGTAATGACATCATCAGCATTATTATTACTGGCATGTTGATTCCTTCTCTCACCTTTAACTCCTTAAATGCTACCAACACTTAAGTCCCTTAGAGAGTAGCTTTCCTTTCCAGATCAATTCAGCCCTTTTGTCATATCATACCTAGTTAATTGAGAAAGAGCTTCTAACCTGGTTTCTCTAATCTTAGTCTCTTCCTAACTGCATTCATATTATTCATAATTGCCATTCTTCTCTAATAGTTTTCATCAAATCATTTACTTTTCTATGAAAAAGGTGATAATTTTAACTTTTTGGATAAATGTAACATTAAATGTTTTCCCTCACCATCAAGCTAATAATATTAAATACATTTAATTCTTTTTAAATAGAAATTCACCCTGAATTCTTCCTTTTCAGAACACAATTTATGGACTTCCAATCTAAAAAGCAGTATTTGATTCCATGTCTTCAACAAATCTGTATTCCTAAAAAATATTAAAATTACCTAAAAAAGGTTAAAGGACCTAATGAAAAATATAATGAAAATAAATGTAATAAAATGTTCTAGATGAAGTAACTAGCAGTTTAGGTATAACTCAAGAGAGAATTAGGAATTTGGCAGATTTCTCTGAAGAAATTAATTCTGAAGAAATTCTCTGAAGAATTTAAAGACAGAAAAAAGAAAATGAAACATGTGGAAGAAAGATAAGTGTACATGAATACTTGAATGAGAAGAGCTCAGACAGGAATACTATAAAGGATGAGTGAGAAGAATATTCAAAGACATTATACTGGAAATTTTTCCAGAATTGATGAAAGTTTCTGGAGAGATACATGAAGGATATCTATGCCTACACATATTGTAGAAAAAATGCAGAATCCCACAACTTAAAGGAAAGTCTTAAACTTAATGAGACAGAAGAGACCAGCTATAAAGGAATCACAATTAAAATAAAAGCAGACTTCTCAGTAGAAATCATGGAAGCTAGAAGTGGAATAATTTCTTCAGGAAATTATTTTTTAAATGATTCTTAATCTACTATTTTATATCTAAAAATTTCTTCAAGATTCAGAGTAAATTAAAGATATTTCTAGTATTTTCACATAAAATCTGAGAGACTTACAGAAAGGAAAAGGGTAAGTGAAACAGAAAAATGAACAAGCAGAGGACAAACAGAAACAATGCAGAAATAAAGAAAAACATGTCACTAATCACAATATTTATATGTATAGACCAAGCTTGTCACTTAAAAAACAAAAAAAAAATTAAAGCTAACCAAACAAATTCAACTACATGCTCTATTTAAGGGACATACATAAAATAAGACAGAAAATGATTTAAATATATGTCCATTCTCACCACAGTTATTCAACACAGTACTGGAAATCTAGAGAGTCTAAGACAAAAGAAAGAAATAAAGGACATCCAAATTGGAAAGGAAGAAGTCAAATTATCCTTGTCTGCAGAAGATATAATCTTATATTAGGAAAAACCTAAAGACTCCACCAAAAACCTATGAGAACTGATATACAAGTTCAGTAAAGTTGAAGGATACAAAATCAACATACAAAAGTTAGTAGCATTTCTACTTGTGTACAGTAGAACATTTCTATTGTACAGTGAACAATAGAAAAAGAAATCAAAAAAAGTAATCCCAGTTACAACAGTCACACATAAAATTACATACCTAGGAATTAAAGAATTGAAATTGAAAGATCTCTGCAATAATAACAATAATAAAAACTACAAAACACTGATGAAAGAAATTGAAGTGGACCTCAAAAAATGGAAAGATATTGTTAAATGTTCATACTACCCAAAGCAATCTACAGATTCAATGCAATCCCTATCAAAATACCAATGACATTCTTCACAGAAATAGAACAAAAAAATCCTAAAATGTATATGGAACCGCAAAAGAATCTTAATTATACTACAGAGCTATAGTAACCAAAACTTCATAGTACTGACATAAAAACAGACACATAGAACAATAGAACAGAATAGAGCTATCTCTGTAGTATAATTTAAAGTTGGGTAATATAATTCTTCCAGTTTTGTTCTTTTTGCTCAGATTAACTTTGGCTATTCTGGGTCTTTTGTGGTTCCATATACATTTTAAAATTGCTTTTTTAAAAAAAATTTCTGTGAAGAATGTCATTGGTATTTTTCATTCAATCTGTAGATTGCTTTTGGTAGTATGGACATTTTGATGAAACAATATTGATTTTTCCAATCCAAGAATATGGAATATTTTTCCATTTTTTGGTATATTCTTTAATTTCTTTCATCAATGTTTTATAGTTTTTATTATGGAGAGCTTTCCATTTTTTTAATTCCTAGGTATTTAATTTTATGTGTGGCTATTGTGAATGGGATTACTTGTATGATTTTTTTCAGATTGTTCAGCACGGGCATATAGAAATGCTACTGGTTTTTGTATGTTTCACAGAGTGACTATAGTCATCAATTATTTAATCATACACTTTAAGAAAATTAAAAGGGTATAATTGGATTGTTTGTAACACAAAGAATAAATGCTTGAGGGGATGAATACTCCATTCTCCAGAACGTGATTATTACACTTTCATGTCATATCAAAACATCTTGTGTACCCCCTAAATACATATACCTACTATGTACCCATGAAAACTAAAAATAAATTTAAAAAAAAATTTTTTTAATTAAAAATAAAGATAGAGCAGGTAAATAATAACTCAACAAAAGCTGGGAAAACTATATCAATATTCTAAAGATAGTCTCTAATATAAAATAGATTATTAGCAAGAAGTGATACTATTTAAAGCTTTAAATATCAATGAAATATAACAACTAGACATGTAATATGAAGCTAAAGACAACCTCAAATTACACACAATGCAAAACATTTCTAGAACTATAGAAATTAACACATCATTACAAAAATATGAAGATTAAACACACCTTTCTCAATTAACAGTTTAAGCACAAAAAGTATATAAAAATGAAAATTTAGGACAAAACTTTATTTAATGTATATATAAATAGATTAGAGAGATTCCATAGTTTCTCCAACATATATAGTACATTTATCAAAATTGAATAATTGAATATATTAAGGTCTAAAGGAGCAAGTCTCATTTAATTTATATGTATGTATATAAGTACATGTGTGTGTGTATTTGTGGGAGTGAGGAAGTGTGCATTCTACTTTTTCTGACAACAATGAAATTAAATTAGAAATCATTATCAATAAGATAAATGTTTAACTTTTTTATGAAAATTTCTAACAACTACAGGAGTAGATGAAACAGTATATGGAATGCAAATGTACATTTCAGCTTGCTTCAACAATTATTCAATTCATAGCCAATCTACATACTCATTCCCATTGATATTTCTCTGAAACAAATTCATCCATAAATGTTTGTAACTTTATAGAAGAAAGGTCTTTTTGTTTTTAACATAACCAAAATATCATCGTATACCTTTATTTAAAAAGTCTCAAATATCTAGTCAGTGTTCAATTTCCCTGATTATCTCATATTTTTGTTCGTTCAAGTCAGGATCCAAATTAGAATCATATATTGCAATTGATGGATATGTCTTCTAGGTCCCAAGGAGACACACTGTTAAGGATACACATGATCAGAATTTTCTAACCATGTTTCTAAATAACTCATAGAACAAAGGATCAATGTGATGGAGTAAAGATGGCCCCGATTCTTTGTTACTAATCTCAGTGGGGAGAGGCATGATTTCCCTTCCCTTGAATCTTCATTCTATGACTACTTTGGAAAAAAAAATATGGCAGAAGTGATGCTTTGCCAGTTCTATGTCTAGCCTTTAAGAAAACTTGCAACTTATACTTTCTGTTTCTCAGAACATTCTTGGAGCACTGGCTGCAACGTAAGAAGTCTGACTACTCTCTTGGAGAGGACTTGCGGAGTGGCCCTGTGCTGCATGGGTAGAAGGAAAAACCGAGGAGAGTTCAGCCTTCCAGCTGTTCTTACCAAGGCACCAGGCATGTGAGTAGAGCTATTTTAGGCTCTCCAGATCAGACTAGCCACCAGCAAATACCACGAGATAAACCCAGTTAATATCACATGGAGCAAAAGAATGACCTAGGCAAACGCTATCTGAATTTCTGACCCACAAATTCATGAACTAATAAGATCATGATTATTTTAAGCCACTCAGCTTTCACCTACCTTATTAGACAGCAAACGATAAGAGGTGTAAGGAAAGTTAAAATTTTATTTTTTGAAAAGGCTGAAGAATTTTTTCTCTAGTGATATTGACAAAAAAAGAGAAGACACAAATAAAACATTAAAAAGAACTATATTTCAGACATTCAAAAGATAAAACTAATACTTGAAAATAAATAAAACAAATTTCTAGAAAAAATATAATTTACTAAACAAAACTAAGCAGAAATTTTCCAAACAAAATCATATATACATAGATTTATATAACCACTAAGGAACTGAAACCAGTAAATTACATATTCTTCCATCCCTCCCCCAAACAAACAAGAATAAGAACAACAAAAGTTCACATAGCTTTACAGGCAATTCCACCATAATTCAAGGAGTCACACTTCTCCAAAACAAACAATAAAAACAACAAGAACAACTGCAAAATCCAACAGTTTTACAAAAAATTCTACCATAAATAGAGGAACAGACAAAATTTCCTTTCCAGGAAAAAAGAAAAAGAAGGAATGCTCCAATCCCATCCTTTAAGGCAAGTATGATCCTCATATCAAAACTAGGGATAGTATGAGAAAGGAAAATCTCCTTGGAGACCATATATGTGAAAATCCTAAATAAAAATATCACTAAGTTGAATCCCCATAGTCTATAAAATGATACTATCATGACTATGTTGAGTTGATGCCAAAACTGCAAGTCGTTTATCATTAGAAAAATCTACCAGTGTGATTCACTTCACTAACAGCTTAAGAATAAAAACCATAAAATCATCTTTCTAGATTCGTGTAAAGCACTGAATACAAATAAACTAATAAAACACCTCCTGAAAAGATAAGGTAACATATTATTATATAGTCAACAAAAATATAATATAGCAGTTAAAATTAATTTCAACTAGACACAACAAACATAAAATTGTGAGTCTTGGATTAAAAGAGCAAATGAAAGGAAACAGTCTAGCGAAATATCCCCTTTTGGTATACCCATTGGAGAAAGCACAGGTTTTATAATTCTTTTCACAACATTATTATAAGTATGATACCAAAAGCTTTAAACAATAAAACAATTGTTTTAAGCGAATAAGCAATTATTTAATTATTAAACAACAATTAATTAAATAAAACTGTGATACTGACATTAGATCACGCAACAGAATTTTTTAAATTACATATAAACTTTGGATTTCAGAAGGGTGGGGAAAAACACTTGGAAAAATATTCAAATAAATATTTGAATATATCTCACTTCTTAAGTCAAAATAAATCGTAGAACAAATAAATGAAAAGAAAATCAATGCTGTGAAAAAAAATAGGCAAATATTTATATGATCTTTTGGAGGCTGATGCCAAAAGAAGAAACCATAAAAGAGAACACTAATACATTGTATATGTAAAAAATATGAAATAACATGAAACAAATAAATGAAAGCCATAGTTAAAAGACAAATGGCCAACTAGAACACTAATTAGCATGGTATGTGGCAATCAATTTTACCTTACTATAAAAGTAACCCATCTAAATTAATTGAAAAAACAGACCAGCACCCAATAGGTTACTAACTAGAGGATATACATAGTCAATTAAAAGAAGAAATTTTAATTTTAATTGAATTAAATTCAAATATGAAAAGCTGTTCAACATCAGAAGATCTCACAAAAACAACACAAATTTTATTAAAGTACTATTTTTTCTCTAGCAGTTTGTTATGATTAAAAATTATGCTAATATCCAGTAGTAGCATAGGAGCAGGGAAATACATCTCATTCTTACGACATTATCAATTGATGTATTTCTAGGAATCAGTTTTTCAAAATGTATCAAAATGCTTAAAATAACTTATACCCTTTGACTCAGCTATTCCCCTTCTAGGGTTTTACAATCAGAAAACATCTGAGTGTATGTCTATTATATCTCAAAAACTTTGAACAAAATTCTTTTCAATTAAATAAAAAACTGAATAAGTGTTCAAGGTCGTATAAACGTGGGGTTTTTTGTTTGTTTGTTTTTCTTGAGATGGAGTCTTGCTCTGTCACCCAGGCTGGAGTGCAGTGGTATGATCTCGGCTCACTGCAACCTCTGCCTCCCAAGTTCAAACGATTCTCCTGCCTCAGCCTCCGGAGTAGCTGAGACTACAGGTGCATGTCACCCCACCCAGCTAATTTTTTGTTTTTTTCAGTAGAGACTGGGTGGCCAGGCTGGTCTCGAACTCCTGGCCTCAAGTGATCTGCCTCGGCCTCCCAAAGTGCTGGGATTACAGCCACTGTGCCTGGCCACATATAGGTTTTAATTTATATATAAATTATGTCAGCAAGAAAATGGGAATTGACTACAGTCTAAAAATAGCAAAATGATTAAATGAATTACAGTACAGCCATATATAGAATTTTATGTAACTGAAATTCAGATAAATCTCTAATTATAATCACAGAAAGATTGTTACACGATATTGTTATGTAAGAAGAAAAAGTTACAAAGTAATATGCAGAATATGCTCCCATTTAAAAAAAAATGTTTGAGCCTACAGGTGAGATTAAAATGTTTTGAGAAAAGACATGCAGAAGATGCTGTAGATAATCTTTTGATCATAGAATTATCCTTTTATTTTTGCTCAACTCTCCTACCTAATGTTTTAACAATAAACATGGATTACTTCTATGACGAAAAAAAAAAAACAGTGAGGGTGAGGGGGGAGCAATAGAGAGACAGGACAGAAGAAGGTTTAAAAGGTAAGAAATACTACACCACTAAGAAACGTTCTTTGGCTAAGTCCATGGTTTCATTGCCTCTGATTATTCCCTTTCCCGGAATTTCCTTAACTCTTATGCATATGATTTTGACAGCATTAGTGTGCATCTGATTTTGTTTTCCGGTTGATTTACTCTTCAAAGTAATATCACCCCACCAGAGTTTTATAAATACTCTTATGCTGTTTTTATATACTATAAAACTCTGCACACATAGACATTTCAAAATGTTGAATAAATTTAACTGAATAACTATCAATAGCCAAATTTAGTTTATAGTCACAAACTTAGCTAAAAGAACAGATCTCAAGAAATGGACAGTACAGAATTTTCAATATTAGTCAAGGAGGTGATTCTGGATAGAAGCTGTCCAGCAGGATCCATACAGTCTAATGCGATAGAACAAGTATTTGGCTGAGGTATGGATTCTTCTACCAATTAACTTTGGGAAAGTTACTTAAATCTATCAGATCTCAGTTTGGTCAATAAAGTAAAGCTCCTTCTATACGTATGATTCCTTGATATTCATGATTTTGCAGTGGGTGCTGAGTCTCTGCTATTCATAGAAGTTGTATTTAGGAAATGGTAGAATTTAGCAGACGGACTACATAGAGTCCAGAAAGTTACCAATATTGCTCTCTTGCTTAAGATGAAAAAAAAATGGGGGCCAACCTGTTCTTTTACAAAACGTTACTATATACATTTAGGACCTTTTCATGTCAATAAAGTGAATAAAAATCTGTTGAATTAAATTCACACAAACACACATGTTTTTGCTAGGAAAAACAAAGGTTACATTAGCTAATTTGATAGGCATGATGCCTACGATGAAAGAATCAATTTGCATTCTTAGATATTCTATAAAACACTGTACACTAAATTCTGGCTCTGAAAAGATGGTTTTGCACCTCATACAAATGCTTGTGCTGCATTATAATGTGGAGCTTAATTGCATTTAAGTGCTTATTCAAAAATATGCCCCCAACTTCTACCTCACTCTACATTTTTCAACAGTAACTTAGAAATTTTCTAAGACATAACAAACTGTGTCTTCACTGGGGCTATTCAACATTGAATTGAGCTAATGAGGTTTACAGCTTGTGATATTTTGCCTGATAACTTGGAATGATTGAAGCATATGAATAGAAAGGTTATAAAGGGTCATAGTTCTCCTTATCAAAATGTCTAGCCTTATTACCTTAGAGAAAATAAAAATAAAAAGACATATCATGTTTTCACCGTAGTTTCTGGTGTGGAAATTGATTTGTTTAAGTGCCTTTTCAAATCCCAAAATATTCATATCTCATTTCTAAAATCTAGTCTTTAACAAGAAGCCAGACCAATGGAAATAATGAACAGGCTCCAATGAAAAGGTTAGATCTTTTTAAGAACTGTATCATCAGGATTTGTTTAAAATGTCATCTTAAATTAGCAAGCCCATTTCACTTATTCAGTTGTTTTCTAATGAGAATCAACATTTATATGACACAATTAGAACACAGTTATTTTTTAATGTATACAGTATAAACATAAGAAGCATCATACCCATTAAATAGACCATTATGTTAATATAGTTATGTAGATATAGTGACATATTTATGTACAAGTTCTCCATATTCTTACTAAAATTAAGATTAGGACATTAATCTTGTCCTTTACCCATTACTATTTCAAAAAGTAAAAATAAAAAACCCAGCCAGATGCTTTTTAATTTCAAAGTGTCCTTTTTATCTTTGTGAGCTAGCTAGATACCTACTACAAAGCATTAGTAATTCCTTTCCTGCCAAGTTATTTTTAGGGTGTTCTAGCTTTACTGAGCTCTCTACCAAATGCAAAACATTAGATATCCTGAATTTTTCTCTGCTCTGTCCATCCTAGAGATGGAAGCTTTCTTGCTTCAAACCTCAGTGCACACATGTAAACACAATTACTCAAAACAAGGCAACAAGTGAGAGGCAGGGTTAAAATAAGAACTCAGGCAATCTGACTCACAATCCAGGATTCAACCCCCTAAAACTTGCTGTTTTCTTTGTCCTCTTTGCTGTGAACCAAGACACTTGTTCTGTAGCAGAGTGTTTCTGCTGCAAATCCAGTGGCTACTGCATTATGCAATGAAGTCAGAAGCCTGAGCTTGTGACATCAATATAGGTTGCTATGGTAACTCTTTCCATAAGTATTACAGGTTCAGTGTAGGCTCAAAAAAGGGGACTTCAGCAAAGTAGCAAAATAACTGGCATTATTTCAGCCTAAATGACAATCACAGTTGGTGCAAAAATGTTTTATAATTCCTGTAATAAAAAAAGTTTTACATTTTATGTCGTTATTGAAAGTCATTTTTATAATATATTTAAAAATGAAAGTTCTCCAGTAGAAATAGTAATGCTACTGACCTTCTAAAGCATTCATGTAATCCACAAAGAAGAGAATCTCACTATAACATAGCTAATTATTCCACATATTTAGTCATTCCTTAAGTCAGGTAATGTTATATATTATATATTATGATAAATTCCTAATAACATGTCATTCTAGCTTTTCCATTACAAGAATTATAAAAAGATCTCACAAAGTTGCATATATAAAAAGTTTTAGATGAGAAGACTATTTTTAACAAAGCAATAGTAAAGATCACCTTTTGATTCCACAAGTTCATTATTTTCCTAGAACATGTTTGCCAGTGACTCCATTTAAATAGTTAAATCTACCTTCCTTTGTAAGATATGTTTAAAAAGATTCTTTGGCCTTCAAATTTTTTTTAACCTGAATTAGAAGCACATGGCTGAATAATTACAAAGGCTGAACTTCTTTATTACACAGCCCCTTTGTTCTCCTCATTTAGCATTCTCAAGAGGATCTTAGCTCAATCCTGTAAACATGCTTGAGCTAGGTGTTGGGGTTACAACAACATGTTGGACATTAGGTACAAGATGCCTAAGACATAATCCCTTCTATGAAAAACTCACAGGTCGAGTTAATAATTACAGCAATAAAAGTGCAAACAACAATTTAAAAATATTTACTGAGTATCTGCCATGAGCCAGACACCACGCTAAAGACTTCACATAAATTATCTAGATGATGTAATCCTCACAACAATACAAGCAGGAAAGTGGGTACTATTATTCCCATTTTGCAGGTAAGAAAACTGAAGCTCAGAGGGATAAAGTGACTTGCCTGAAGTCATACGGCTAGTTCAGAACACAGCTGGCATTTTAAGTCAGGGCTAACTCCAAATGTTTATGATGTTTAAACAGAAATTAAAGATAATTCCCTGTTGCTCATTGTGACCAAAATTGAAAATTGCATCATCATTCTACTGAGCAAGAATTCCTTTATGTAGAATTCATTGAAGCAGAAAGCAGATGATAATCCGTGGCTGACTCCATGAACACTTTTGATGACTAACTTTGCTGTTAGTGTAACATTTAGCAATTCAGAAAATATTTACCTGAAAACATTTCCTTCTTTATTGGTTACAAATAACAATGTACAATAGGAAAATGATAGACTCTTCAATAAATGATGTTCACCTCACTGGATATCCACGAACAAAATAACGAAATTAGACCCATTATTCTTACACCATACACAAAAATCAACACAAAATGATTTAAAGACCTAAACATAAGATGTGAAACTGTAAAATTCCTAGAAGACAAACACAGGGGAAATTTTCCTTGACATTAGTCTCAGCAACGATTATTTGGATTTGACACCAAAAGCACAGGCTATAAAAGCAAAAATAAACAAGTTTCTGCATAGCAAACAATCAACAGAATAAAATGGTAACCTACAGAATAGGAGAAAATATCTGCAAACCGTACAGCTCATACAAGACTCATATCCAAACACATAAGAAACTCATATCATTTAATAGCCAAAAGTCAAATAACCCAATTTAAAAATGGGCAAAGTAACTGAATTGACATTTCTCCAAAGACATACAAATGACCGACATGTATATGAAAAGAAGCTTCACATCACTCGTCATCGGGGAAATGCAAATCAAAACCACAATGAGATATTATCTCACACTTGTTAGGGTGGCTGTTATCAAAAAGTCAAAAGAAAAAGTGTGTTGGCAAGGATGTAGAGACATGGGAACACTTGTGTGATGTCTGTGGAGATGGTAAATTGGTATGAATGTTATGGAAAACCACCATTATGGAAAACAGTATGGGAGTTTCCCTCAAAAATTAAAAACAGAACTACCCTATGATCCAGCAATCCTACTTCTGAGTATATATCCAAAGGAAATGAAATCAATATCTTAGAGATATCTGCACCCCTCCATATCCATTGCAGCATTATTTGCAACAGTGAATAATGAAAACAACCTTAGTGTCTGTCAACATTTGAATAAAGAAAATGTGATACATATATACAATGGAAGATTATTTAGCCTAAAAAAGTGTAATTTTATAGACTGTCATTTGCAACAATGGGGATGAACCTTGAGGGTGTTATGCTAGGTGAGATAAGCTAGACACAGAAAGACAAATACCGCATGTTCTCATTTACATGTGGAATCTGAAAAGTCAAACTCACAGTAACAAAAAGTAGAATGATGGTTACCAGAGAGTTTGGGGGTGGAGAAAAGAGGAGATATTGGTCAAAGGATGCCAACTTTTAACTATAAGATGAATAAGTGCCAGGGACCTACTGTACAACACAATTAGTATAGTTAATAATGTACTGTAAACTTGAAATTTGCTAAGAGAGTAGACTCAAAAGTTCTTGCCACAGAAAGAAAATGTTAACAATGTGCAGTGATGGATATGTTACATGGGTTGATTGTGGTGATCATTTTTTAGTGTATGCATATACCAAAACATCACAATATATACCCTAATAAATGCAATTTTTGTCAATCATACCTCAATAAAACTGGGGAAAATATTGGTTCTACAACTTTTCTTACAGAGTTGCTTTTACATTCTAAAATGATTCAAGCATTGTATCAATTTCAGCTCAAATAAATATATTAATAATTTAATGTGTATACTGAATGGCAGTTTACATACCATACTAAATATTCATTCATTCAGCAAATATTTATTGAGCAACTATTAGGTTTCAGGTACCACACTAAATGTTGGATGTGAAACTATAGCAAATAGTGAAATGGTCCACAAATTAAAGGAGCGTATAGTGTATAATGAGAGAAGAACATTATTCAAATGGTAACATAAATAAATATAAAATTACAGCAGTGTTCAAACAGTAAAATTCCTAAATTTCCTAATTCTGCCCCACAAAATTCAACCTTTCATCCCAGCTCAAAATCCATTGCCTCATCTTCCTCCTCCAGTCTAGACTTGGCTTCTGTCCATTCTTCCAAATGTGCTTCCTCTCTCATGTGTCTTCACCCTGCCCTCCTCTTTGGCCCTAACCACATTTGAGCTCTCATCGCGTCATGCCTTAGGTGTCTCAGTAGCTCCTGGCATGACTCCCTGCTTTAGCTTCTGCCTTAAGAGTTCCTAGGGTAGATCACTATAGCCCTATATCCTGAAACACCTAAGACAAGAAAGGTTCATCACATTGCAGCTCACTCCACCCAAATACCTGTAGCCACTCTCCTTCCTTTAAACCTGAAATCTAACTCCTTAGACTGGCATTCCAAGCTTTTAAAAATCCAACCACAGTCTAACTGTTCAGTCTTGGGATCCATCACTCCTCTGCAGGTATCCCTTCCCAAGCCAAATGGATGAATCACTGGCCTGTAAGTAAGCATTTCACTTTTCCATCTCTGCTTTTATTTACTCCATGTCACGACTGAAATTCCTCATCCCTTTTCCGCACCTCTCCTTCCCTTCCCTTTTAGAATTCTAAACACGCTTCTAAGTCCAACATGAATTATTGATTGGATAGTTGTGCTGTTCTTTTTTTGTTTGTTTGTTTGTGTGCGTATGCTTTATCTCCTCTGCTAGATTATGAGCTCCTTAAGGGAAGAGACTGTCTTCTGAATCTGCTGCAGTACAATATACATACGTGGTATTTAGTAATACCTATTGATGTCCTATCCCAGGACAATGAAAGCTTAATCAGGTAGCTTATAAGACAAATATTTGCATCACTGATTGTGTAATTATGGCTTCCTTTGAAATTACAGATTCAGATCCTTCTGTTTCACTAAAAATCCATGGAACAAGAAAACATAGAAAAAGATTTTGCTACCTGTCTACATAGAGAAAATAATTAACTTTATGTTTGTATGACTTTCAATGAGAACTTTCAAGCAAAGACAGTAAGAAATGAAACTAATTATTTGTATTAGTTGAGACTCTGTTGCAAACGAGAGCAACCTAACTTACAATTAGCTTAGGCAAAAATGAAAGGCAATTCATTGGCTCATGTAATTGGGAAGTCCGTGGGTAGATCTGGTTTCAATCACAGCTGGATTCAATGGAAGTCTCACTCTCCCTTTTTTTTTTTTTTTTGAGAGTTTACCTTATTCTTTATAGCTACAGACAAGCCATTTGTGTATGATAAAGACAAAGCTGGTGATAATTTCAACTTCATATTATACCTGATTGGCAACCCCAATTAAATAAAAATCTCTCTTTCATTATCTCTCTCCCTTCCTATCCATGGAGAAATCTCAGGGAAGACGATTGAATCCTAAACAGATCATACACCTATCTGAGAAAAAGTCACTGTGCCAGAAATAAGGGCATCTGTGAATAACTCAGCCTGGGCATGGACCCATGCCTGTGGCCAGAGTGATAACCAGACACCTTAATTGGCTGTGCCTCTAAATCCACATGAAATTGAGAAAAGGATCAGTTGTTTTTTCAAAACAAAATAGAAGAAATGAGAAAAAAATAATCATTTCTCCCTTTAAGTCTGGAAAACTCTTTGGGTCCTGAACCATCTAGATTGACTTTACATTCTGAAACATTAGCTCATACATTTATCCCCAAATATTTGTTTGGCACCTACTAAGTGTCAGGCACTCTGTTAGGCACTGTGAGTGATACAAAGATTATTTCATTTGACTCCTAATAATTAGAAATACATAAAGATAGAGAATTCCAATCCAAAATAGGATATGAAATATGTCACAAAAGTGCTTGGAATCAAAGATAAGGATTTAGGAACAACATATCAAGAGGTGAAAATGTAAGTGGTAGAAATAGATGAAACTGAAATTTTCAAGGTAGAGAAAATAAAGAGAAGAGAGAAATAAAGACTGAGAATAGGAAAGAGAACTTAGACTCTTACATCCATATTCAAGTTGTAGTTCATAAAATACAAACTCCTTAAGAGGAGAACTCATGTCTACTTTTGGGCAACAAAAATAATAAGACTAGAAAAATAAAATAACAGTAATAACACTGAATAACATTTATTGAGTGCTAATTATGTGATAGGCACTGTACTAAGCTCTTTCAACAGATTATCCCATTTAATCCTCAAAACAATCCTATGAAATGGATATTAATATTAACATTTCCATTTTAAAATTAGGGCACTGAGACGCAGAAATGTTAAATAATCTGCCAAAGGAAATGGTGGATTTGGGTTATTACCAAGCTGGCCCAAATTCGGAGTGTGACCTCTTTATCAATATGCTGTAGTGAAAACTTTCAGAGGTTCCGTCTTTTCATGAGAGTCAAAGAACAGCTTCAGTATAAGTTGCCCAGAATCACGTGTTTTTTGAGTTTTTAGTTCACTCACACCATCTCAGCCTCTTGCCTAATGTAAATCCCATCCTCATTCTCCCCCAATTCATTCTGCAGGCCAAATTCATCCAGGAAATTTGCTGTTTGAACAGAGAGTAAATGGAAAGAACGAGGACAAGGACCTTAAGTAGGGCATGGTACAGGCTATCAGCTCTGTGTTAGCAGAATAAACCTCAGTGGTAGAGTTATGGGTTAATTTGTGTCCCCCAAATAAGACATATTGAAGTCCTAGGCTCTAATACCCCAGAATATGACCTTACTTAGAAAGAGGATCATTATAGAGATAATCAAGTTAAAACAAGGTCACAAGGATGGATCCTAATCCAGTATGACTGATGTCCTTATAAAAAGGGAAAATTTTAATGTAGACGCAAACATGCACAGAGGGAAAATCATGAAGGAGACACAAAGAGAAGGCCATGTAAATATGAAGGCAGAAATCAGAGTGATGTATCTTCAAGGCAAAAACACCAAAGACTGCCATCAAAGCACCAGAAGCTAGGTGAGACGCCTGGAACAGATTCTCCCTCCCAGCCCTCAGAAGGAAGCAACCATACCCACACCTTAATCTCAACCTTCTACCCTCTGGAACTGTGAGATAACAAATTCCTGTTGTTTATGCCACCCAGTTTATGGTACTTTGTTGCAGCGGCCCCAGCCAACCAATGCAAGTACCTTTGAGAAATGTTACGACCAATCTAAGCCTCTTGCTAATGAACAAGGTAATTCCCTCTTTCAGGATGCCATGTGTGTAAAGCCATGGTCATGCCAGTTCACAACAGAATATCTAGATGATTGAAATTCCAGATGTGATTTTATGGCCTCACAGGGAACACTTGCAAATGATTTTACATAGATATTACATTTTGTGTTTCCTAATATGTTGCCATCACTAGCTAAAAGAAGGCTAATTTTTTTTTCTGGAGAGAATGCTTTTCTATCAGAAATCTGATACCAGATTCATAAGTGATCATTTAAATTTTTTATTCTGGGCTTCCAAAACACATCTATATACTCAGAATGAATTGTTTAGCCATTGGTTCATAGGTTAAATTCACATTAAAACATTCTCAAATATCAAGAAAGTGTTTTAACAACAATCAATAATTCATCTACTGGCTAACTTTTAAGGGTTTGATGGGAAGCATGGTGGAAAAGCCTTCTTTGAGGTTTTGTGAAAAGATTAAAAACATGGCATGAATCATAGTTGCAATCTGTATTAATAGCCACATTACCAAAGAAGGTAAAGAACTAGAACTTTCAAAATTTACTATGCTCTTGAGTCAATTGGCAATGCGAATAAAATATAATATGTTGAACACCACAGCCTCTTTAGGGCAAAAGTGATGAAATGTGCCCCTCTGGACTTACCTTTTCCAGGGCTGGTAGAACTCAAGGGCTGCTCTGAGTCAGCAGAATGTTCGCTGCAGTGCACCCTCTCAAGATAATGCATGACCTTAAGCAGAACCTAACAGAGAGACAGAACCTGTTCCTGCACCTGACATGCTTTCTCCTTCCTTACTCCTTCCTTCCTTCCTTTTTAGTATTAACATATTTTCCTATGAAAGTAATACATCTTTGGAGTTGTAAAAAGTCCCCTAGTTTTATGTACAGAACTATCAAAATATAACACAGTGAAGGAGCATTCTAAAGCAGGCACTATTTCTCTATTCTGAATATGAATTTTGCAGTATAATATACTAGGTTGGACACAAGTTTCAAAGCCAAACGGCCTTTGTTTTAAACTGACAAGTCCTTTTCTAAGCCGTATGCAACTTTAGGAGTGATACATAGCCATTCTATGTTTCCTCTTCTGTAAATTAAGGATGATAATTGTACCTCCTGTAAACAGTTGGTCTGAGAATTAAAATAAGATAGTACCTGAAGAACACGTAGCATAGAAAAAGCCACATGGTGAATACTTAATAAATGTAGGCCAGTAACTATGCTGATAAAGAAAAAGACACCAATTATCTGACATTTTAGAAAAGTCAAGGCTATAGCAATGGGCAAATCATCAGTGGTTTCTAGGTGTTTGGGAGGTATTAGGTGACAGTTGAATTCATGAAGCACGGGGATTTATTCGAGTGGTGAAACCATCCTGTATGATATTGCAATGACAAATACATGACACTATGCTTTTGTCAAAACCCATAGAACTTTTCAGCATAAAGAGTGAACCTTACTGTATGCAAATTTTAAAAATCAAAACCATTTTGGAGATTCGAATACCTCGGGATGGAACACAGAATGTGACAAGGCTGACTGTATTACCAATGTATAAAATAAATCTAATGGTATTAAAAATGTATAAAACACGGCCAGGTGTGGTAGCTCGCACCTGTAGTCCCAGCACTTTGGGAGGCCAAGGTAGGTGGATTGCCTGAGGTCAGGAGTTCAAGACCAGCCTGGCCAACATGATGAAACCCCGTCTCTACTAAAAATAAAAAACTAGCCAGGAGTAGTGGTGCACGCCTGTAATCCCAGCTGCTTGGGAGGCTGAGGCATGAGAATCGCTTGAACCTGGGAGATGGAGGCTGTAGTGAGCTGAGATCGTACCACTGCACTCCAGACTAGGCAACAGAGTGAGACTCCATCTAAAAAAAACCAAACAAACAAAAATGTATGAAACAAACTCACTGAATGGGGTGGGAAGGAAAGGTGATCTAAGTAACTTTGGAAATGAGAGAAATGTGTAAGGCTAAAGGAAAAATAAATTGTACATGAACAGTGTAATCTAGTGAATAATATTGTTCCTCATAGGAATATAGGCAATTCTGATACTGATATATATATATATATCAGTATATATGTATATATACACACACACACTATATATATATACACACTATATATATATACACTATATATATATACACACTATATATATACACACACACTATATATATATACACACACACACTATATATATATACACACACACTATATATATATACACACACACTATATATATATATACACACACACTAAAATTGGCCAATTAAGTAAATAAGAACTGGATGATACAGTCAGGTTTCTCACTGCTGGTGTGAGATCTTCAGATAAGAAAGGGAAAGAACCTAATGATCCATGTGGTCATGGATTAGAGTTGGAGACATCAATATGAAGTCATATTTAGCTTAATGCAGATACAGATGGTTATACATGGGAGCAATTATAGATATGTATATATACACGGGTTAGTATCCACAAATGTATGTCCTTCCTCTGTCAGTGGAGAGGTCCTAGAAGCAACAACATCCCATTACCAACAGCACACACCTGACACCCAGATCTTGTTTTCTAATACCATTTTCCAATCAAAAGAATCAGGGGTCTTTGGAGAATAGGCTGATCCTAGGATTGGTGCAGAAAATATTTAATATGGGCCTACAGCATCTTATAGTGCTAGAAAGTAAGGAAGTGCTCAAAAAAAAGGAAAGAAAGAAACAACAACTCTGGGTTATGGAAGGAACAGAGTAGCCAACTAAAAGACCTACCAATGGTCAAAGCTGGAAAATTTGAACAACAAAATAGAGTAGTATTGGCTTATAATCCAAGGTAAAAAATACATCTATGAGTCCATAATGATATTCAACATGAATAAAGTTAGACCCTCCTAGAACTTGATCTTCACCGCCCACTTCATTTTGTCTACAAAGAAATCTTGTAGATGTCAGTGCTTTTATACTCAAAGAGCAGTTCCTAACACCCTAAATACTCCACTACTTTCCCTTTTAACCCATGAAAAGCTACCAAAAGTAAGAGGTCAGTCACAACTTACACTGACTTCCTAATAACAGAAATCCATATATGATTTTTCAATGAAAATAAGATATTACATTACCTAATGCCTCCTGTCGTTAGTTCTTTCCCTTCTGAAGTTAAAATTTACACATTTTATTTTTTTCAAGTAAATCTGCTACTAAAGTTCATCATACATAGATTTTATATGTTACTATTTTCTTTTAAAAGTGTGAAGGTATAAATCTAAGCTAGAACAGGGAAAACTGAAAGACATATGTAAATAAATGCAGGTTTTAAGAGTTATATAATAGTTTTTTATATGCTTCCACAAAGTTACCCTTCACTAAACCCTGTAAGATAAATGCACCTTGCTGAGTTGAAGGCTTTTGTGAAGGCTATGCTTTAGGGGCAAGAAGGTGAAGATGAAGCAAGGAGATGAGAAGAAACAACAGAGCCAGGTGGCTGAGCTCCCTCTGTAACATTGTACTTGAGGGAGCTGTTTGCACATGAGTGTCTCATCCATCCATCTTTCCTCTGCACGCTCTGAGTCACACACCATAAATCTCCCTCTCAGTCTTCTCAGGCCTTGCATATCTAGAATCTGATATGCATATAATATAACTTAGAAATTTTATGCTTCTTCACAGTGCCCTAAAACACATAGTGACATAATCCTTGACTTAAATGGGGCAGATGGAAATACAGATGAAAGGAGAGAGACAGAAATGTTACCACTTCTCAAGAGCTCAAAGCCATTAAGTTGCAGAACTAAGGTTCAAAGCCAACTCATCTATCCCAAAGCCCAGTGGGCCTTCCCCCAATACCAAATGCCTCTGCATACATACCATCCTGAGCCAGCTTTAACCTACGTTTGGAGGTTATGTGCTATTATTGTGTTCAGTGTGAGTATCCCCTTTTCCCTTCTTAGTGAAGTATATAGTGTCATAACTTGGTGATTGGCTCGGTGCTCCTGCCCTGTTCACTGGTAGGAAAAGCCTTCCTTTGGTGACTGGTAAAAAGCACTAGCCTTGTGTCCAGACTGAAACTCTGATTTGAAAATTCCTTCCAACCAAAATTCCACCCTGCCAAAATTCCTAGAATGTGTATTCTGAGAGCGATGGAAGAAGCAAGTGGGCCCAATTTATGTCCCTTATAGTTATTTATCTATTTGATAGTTCACACATCTTACAAAACCTTTATGTACCTGAAAGTTTGAGATCTATGGTTGGTTTGTTTTGGATTGGGTTGAGTTGCCTCCTTATAGGTTCTAAAAGTTACCTGCAGAAGGAGGATAAATATTTTTGTGGCACTCAAACTCTTTGAATCATAGCATTTGTGTCAATTGCTATTGCAGGTTTTACCAAATGACATATGGACTTGATAAACTGAAGTTATATACTGTTAAGCTGCTGGGTCTTTTTGAGTCCATAAATGTAATAAATAATAAATGTAAAAACAATATTATATATATTTGAGATGCTAGGTCACCACGGAATGAGGTGACAACACGGTATAGAAGACAATATAGTTTATAGTTTCATAATACTTGTTTATACATTGCCTCACCTCCAGTTCTGGCAGCTGGCTTGATTCTATAGCCAATCCAGAGACTCTAGATTGGGTCTGGCCTTAGGCATTTTGTTCTATCCCTTAGAAGCCCTCTAAATCTGACTTGACCTTGGTTACCTTCATTCTGAGTGCCCAAGGGATAGGCCAGATTGTTTTACATTCTAACCTCAGGAATGTGTCTGCCCTGGGATAAACCAAGCAATCCATTTAATGCCTTAATTTTCACAACCGTACCAGACCTATCCTAAAAGGAACCCTTACATACAAAGTGATCAAATTCTGCTGTCTGAATACAGATCCTTTAAAAGACTTTTCCTAGGGAAGTCTGTAGAAAATTCAAGGACTGGACTACTCTGGAATCCTTCTTTCCTCTACCTTCCCAATCCTTGGTCCATATTCAACTCCACGATGGTTTTTGATGGGCCTACTGAGTGCAAGATTCAAAATAGAGGCTCAGCAACATTTTCCAAAAATTTTTTTTGCAACTTTAGATTAAAATAACGCTATTGGCCAGGCATGGAAGCTCATGCCTGTAATCCCAGCATTTTGGAAGGCTGAGGCAGGCAGATCACTTAGGTCAGGAGTTCAAGACCAGCCTGGCCAATATGGTGAAACCCCATCTCTACTAAAAATACAAAACTTAGCCAGGCATGGTGATGGGCACCTGTAATCCCAGCTACTCAGGAGGCTGAGGCAGGAGAATCAATTGAACCCGGGAGGCGGAGGTTGCAGTGAGCTTAGATCACGCCACTGCACTCCAGCCTGAGTGATGGAGTAAGACTCTATCTCAAAATAAAAAATAAAAATAAACGCTATTACTTGTGGTAATTTGTTTGGTTCTCTATGTAACTGAATTCAGTTCACCAAAGTATCCCTTCATAGTTCTAATTGAACTCCTTTATTTTCATTTTTAAATACTACAATCAAAAAACTCTATATAGCCTCTAGGTTTTGCTCTTCAGATGGCTGCATTTTTGGTAGGTGAAGCAATCCTCTACTTATTTCCTTTCCATGTCACAGATTTGATTCTAACACAGTTGCTAATACAAGTAAGCTACTTGACTCTTGAGGATTCACAAAATTACCCGTGTCTTTCTGTTTAAACCCTTCAAACATTTAAAATTTTTATCTTCCTGACACATTGTTTTTTATGTCATGTTATTGTTCAGCAAAGTGGTGTTAGGAATGAAAAAGTGATGATAGAAAGGAGCAAGCCTCTCCAAAAAGGGGAAAAGTAAAGGTGATATTGAGGAGTAGGAGATTTTCTTTAAGCCCCAATCTCATGCAGATGTATACAGAAAAATACTCATTCCACTGTGGAGGAATGCTAAGCAAACTGAAGTTTCTGTTTTTTAAAAATTATCTAACATGTAATAAGTTTAGAGAAAAACAGCTGATGTTTTTATACAGCCTGAAAGTCCCTGTTTTGTTATGAGAAGAAATCTTTAGATCGTCAAGTCCAGGATTGCTGTGAGTTCATTCATTGGCTGGAAGGTAGCATGATGGATGATAGGCAAGGGGTGTCTGGCTTGGGGCAACAGTAGGAATAAGGAACCCCTTTTAAGATTTAGTAGTGACTTTGGGAGGCTGAGGAAGGAGGCCAGGATTTCAAAGCCAGCCTGGGCAACATGGTGAGAGCTCATTTCTACAAAACATAAAATATTAGCCAGGTGTAGTGGTGCCCAACTACTTGGGAGGCTGAGGTGGAAGGAACATTGGAGCCCAGTAATTCGAGGTTACAGTGAGCTATGATTGTGCCACTGCACTCCAGCCTAGGTAACAGAGCCAAGACCCTATCTCTAAAAAAGAAAAGATTTCATAGTGAATAATGTTCTATTAATTCTTTCCCTAAAATGACACCTTGCAACTTTTCCTACTCACTCCATATTCCCCTATATAAATCCTAGTTACTGTATTTTTACTTATTATAAATATTCTGGCTCTTTAGGGAATTAATCATCTTCCCAATCCTTTGTGTCTTTATAAAATTTCAGACTAGTGAAACTTCTGTAGAATAGTAAAAGGTAGAATCATTTTTCCAGATATTGTACATATAATTGTTTTTAAGGTACATGGTCTTGAGCTCATGAAAAAAAGTAAATATATATATATATTTCTCCTACTCAACAGTCATCAAATGTTTATTGAGCACCTACTATATGGCAGGAACTTTTCTCAGCATAGCATAGGTGCTCAACAAACATTTGATTTTCTAGGCATTGGAAATGTACTGGAGAACAAAGAATGGCCCTGACCTCAATATAAGCCCTTATGTTATGGAGAAAAGAGATATGGGATAAACATGTGGATGGGTAAATGAGATCACTTCAGGAAATAATGAGTGCCATGAAGAAGATAAGTAAGTGTGACTGGCAGGGTAGGTTTAATTGGGTGGTATGGAAAGGTCTCTGAGGAGATGATATTTGACTTGAGACATTAAAATTGAGAAAGAAACTTTTTATCTGAGGAATGTGAGCCCATTTCAATTGTCAGGTCCAGAGAGGCATTAAAATGTGATAGCAGTTAACATGTCTCCACCCTTAAGCAAAATAATTTCCTCTTCATTTGCTATGTGAGCTCTAGACTGATGCCAATTAGCCATAAAATGCCCTACACTGGACACCATAATGCATACCTTATGGTTCAACAATGTAGCCAATCACTAATCAATGTTACTTCTGTAAAGCAATGAGAATTTCTAACACCTTTATATCGTACACTTCTTGTCCCCTTTCGCCTTTAAAAACCTTTTTGTGACAAAGGCTGAATAGCGCACTTGCTGGTGTTTCCCAGGCTGCGGTCCCCAACCTTGGCCCAAATAAATCCTCCCTATTAATTCGCCTCAGTTTCTTTCGTTAGGTTGTATTTGACCACTCATAAAATCATATATGTATTTGACCATTCACGAAAAGTAATTTGAGATCAGCTTTCCCACAGGGCAAAGTTGCCATGTTCATTTCTGGATCTGGGCCTTACTGCCATACATCTATCCAAATATCATTTCTTCTTTTTTCTCCTCTGTCTTTCCATCTAATCTTCTTCTCTTTCCACCTCTCTGTTTATGGGTCTCTCTTCTTGTTCCTTTTTTGTTTCATATTTTCCATTTTCCTCACTTTCTACCTCTTCCTCTCAGGCCTAGTGCTTCCTCTCTGCAATGTTTTCTCTGACTTCTTAGAAAAAGTGCTGCCCTGGCACCTGTACCACCTGAGTCTCTGTCACTTTTCCTCTTTCTTGACCTACCTTAAAGCAAACTGAAGCAAAACTTTTTGCATCACTTGTGGAATTTAACAAACATAGTTGTATATTTGATATTATAAAGTAGTTATATCTCTCTTCACTTACTCTGGCCTTTGAGTTCTCTTACCAGGGAAAAAGAAATTCAGGTATGCAGTGTTATACCAAGTAAATAATATGTAAATATTTAAAATGTTTTAATTATTTTAATTCTCCTGAATTCATGTGAACTTCATAACACAATGCTATATTTTATATTTGGAAGAAGCATGAGCTCTATTTATAGATGAATCTTGACTTTGATCTTTTCAGAAGCAGTGTTTCAGAAGTTATGTGAAACAGAAATGAACTTTCTCCATTTTATGCTTTTAACTGCAATCTAATTGATGTATTTCAATTATTTTCTCTACAATAATAGTATGCAATTATCTACTTTTTTATTAAAGTCTTAATAGAACTTTTATTAAAACAGGGATGATTTTAGGACAGACTAAAGTACTAAGCAAAAAATGTTATTTCACCATGTCTTGAAGAAAAACGCTATTAAGTCCTTTCCACTTCACACTTCTGGCATAACTTCTCTTTGCCTCCATTTCCTCAGCTCAAAAATGAAAATAAGACCAATCTAATAAAGTTGTGTGTAGACTGAACTGATCAATTCAAACATCTAGAATAGTACCTGAAACACAGCAATAATTCAGTTGGTGATAGCTGCTGTTGCTGCTGCTGCTACTGCTAATATTGTTATTGTTGTTATGGTACAGCTTGTGTAGTTGTGGTACCTAATGTAGCTCAGAACCTAAATCTGAAACCTATAAGCAACCTAGATGCTAGAAACATCCAGGTTTACCATCTTAGTAACTCAGATCATTGTCAGACACATTTCATAATTAAACACACCTTCATCCATTTCTAATTCCCCAGAGAAAAAGGTTTATAAGTCTGGTATCTAACATGTTTGGAGCACTCATGCTTTAAAATGATTTAAGGAATATAGAAGATTGACTCAAGTTTTGCTCCTAGTTTTCAGGGAAACACCCAACGTGAGAGACTACTACCATCCATGGACAGTTGCTCAGAAACTATGGGATTTACCACGTAGAATACATAAGGAGAAGTTTGCCCAGTTTGGTAAATTTTTGCAAAATGAATGCCTTAATATTCCTCTCTGCACTCAAGAGTCCCTACCTGTGATAACTCCGGTCCTACTGTGTACCTTGCTTTGGCCAGTGGGATAAGAGAAAATGTGATGCAAGCAGAGGAGTGAAAGGGCCTTGTATTAGTCAGGGTTCTCCAGAGAAAAAGAATCTATACCTTCTATTCATCTCTGAGACAAGCAGAGGGAGAGAGAAAGAGGTACTGATTTATTAAAGGAAGAGCTTCATGTGATTATAGAGGCTAAGAAGTCCCATGATCTGCTGTCTTTCAAGCTGGAGACCCAGGACAGCCAGTGGTATTGCTCCAGTCCTAGTACAAGGGTGTGAGAACCAAAAGAGCAAATGGCATACGTTCCTGTCCAGATGCAGGAGAAGACCAAAGTCCCAGCCAAAAACAGATAGAGACATTAAATTCTCCCATACCCCATTTTTTGTTCTATTCAGGGTTCCAACTGATTGGGTGAGGCCCATCCCCAACAGGGAGGGCAATCTGCTTTACTCAGTCTACCTATTCAAATGTTTATCTCATCTGGAACCACCCTCACAGACACATCTAGAATAATGTTTAACCAAATATCTGGGCAGCCTGACATCCAGTCAAGTTGATACATAAAGTTAACCATCACAGTGCATTCTTGTCTTGTTCTTGGTCTTAGAGGGAATTCGTTTAGTCTTTTACCTTGACTATGATATTAGATGTAGGTTTTTGGTAGATGCCCTTAATTGAGAAAGTTCCCTTCAATTCCTAGATTGTTGAGTATTTTATCCTGAAATGGATGCTGTCAAATGTTTATTTTGCTTTGGTTTGGTTTTTGTCTATTGAGGTAATCATGTTTTTTTTGCTATCTTAATATAGTGTATTACATTGATTGATTTTCATATGTTGAAACTCCCTTGCATTTTTATTTCTGGAATAAAAATCTCACTTGGTTGAGGTGTATATTTCTTTTTATATGTCTTAGATTCAGTTTTCTAGTGTATTGTTAAGGATATTAGCATCAACATTATAAAAGATATTGGTCTATAGTTTGCTTTTCTGTCTGGTTTTGGTGTCCGAGTAAGAACAGTCTCATAATGAGTTCAGAAGTGTTTTCTCCTCTTTTCTCGAGGAGTGGAGATGTTTATGAAGGATATGTGTTACCAATTCTTTAAATATTTGGTAGAATTCACCAGTTATTACTGTTGTTTGTTTAGTGATATTTCTGGACTAATTCAGTAGTCTTTATTCTTTGTCACATGTAGCCACTGCAATCTCTACTCAGTTAGCTTAGTGATCAGCTAATGAGTAAACAGTAATTTCTTAAGTACCTGGAACCAGTAAATCCCCCAGTCTTTATAGAGAGGAGCTTTGTATGCATTTTGGGGCATGTCTCCTACATTTAGTTTACAAGTCTGCCTTAACTTCCACTTCCTGCTTGTGCAGAGCTTCAAGGTGAGCCAGAGTTAATTGCTGAGGGCCTTCTCAGATCCTTCCTGGGTATGCACTCAGCCTTAAACCTGTGTATGACTTTTTAGATTCCCAAGAATACATCAGAGATTTTCAAAGCCCCTGTGGATACCCCATTCCTCGATTTTGTCTTTCAAGCCTTTTGAGTAGTCTATTGTTTGCCCCAAGTATTGGCCATCACCTCTGGCATCATGATGTCAAAACACTTGCCTATAAATGTTTTCATCAAATGGTCTCTCTGGGGAGAAGATTTTAGCACTAAGCAAGCTCGAATCGGGTCAATTAAGGACATGCCTTTCCAGTTGGGTCTTCTAGGGAATGAGCAGACAGATCGAAAGATCAAATAACATTAATTCTTTGGAAATGAAGTTTTGAAAGAGCTCCAGCTCTAGTCTGCTCCTTTTGGTACTGAGAATACGGGTTTTTTTTTTTTTTTAAAGCTGTTTCTAAGTTAATAAGTGGTAAATGAGACTAAGGTAAGTTTAAACACCACAAACCTTGCTGTTCTTACCAACATTCATCAGCTTTTCTTAAATAAATGCTTCCTGGTTTGCTACAAGCCTTTGGCTAATTTCCAAAGATCTGAAAAAATTTATTCTATTTGCCAGGTTTTGTTATTGTTGTTGTTTTTATGGAGGGATACATTTTTGGATGCTATTTTTAATACACATCGCTACTAGTAGCAAATTAATCTTACCAAAATTGAACTCATAAAGTACAGTCAGTTCACCAATATTGACACTAATTTTATGAAAACTCAATTTTGCATGCTAACTGAGGAACAAACTACTAAAGGAAATTGGGCATTTCAGCATTTCAACTATGAAACATGACTGCAGGTAATGTTACAGGAAAATCTTCTGCAAATATGAAGAACAATTGAATATGAGCATACATGTACTTGGGTGACTACTCGAGAGAAACACTACTAAATGGTAGCTCCAAGATCTAAATAAAAAAATATCAAAATTTTTAAAATTAGGACAACAAATTGTAAGATACAGCTAATAAATTAATATTAAATTTTACTTGTAAAATTGATATATCGAAATGCAAGCCAAGGGTCTTTATTAGAAACAGGCTGCATAAAAGTATTCACTTTGTACTTAAATACAAAGAGTGTACTTTGTAAATTTTAAGTACAAAAATGTACTTTGTACTTAAATACAAAGAGTATTCACTTTGTACTTAAATTCTCATCCAGGATGATTGATGATAGAAGAAACATTTTGTGACTGTACTTTTACTTGCTGACACTACAAAAAAATAATTCTCTACTCTACAGAGAATGAATTCATAATGGAAAAACACAGAAGCATCTAAATTTGAGAGTATACTACACCGAGAGAAAAACAAACTCAGAAAATGCTAGGGTGAAAAGCAAGTTCATTTGCTAATTATTGTATTGTGATCTTTGCATTTTTTCATCTATCAAGTAGTTTTATTTTTAATTTCAGTCTTCTGTGGCTGAAATGAGGTTTAAAAAAATCTTATTTTTCATATTTGTCTTCACAGCAATTGATGAGTTAGCTTACTTAAATAGAACTATTCTGGGAAAAAACATAATTCTACATTAAATGATACAGTATGTCATAAAATGACATGGACTAAGTGTTCCTTCAGTTGGATCATTCAGTACTTAAAGGCTACTTTCATTTGGTAACGGAGGCACAGACAACAAGGACATCTAGTTAATGATTGTGCATCATTATAGAGGGCAATTTAGAAGTATATGCAGAGCCAAGCCCTTCCTGCAAAGTTGTCATAGTAAAATCTAGTCATCCCTAGATTATACTTAGAGGACTACCATTGTCCTCTAAACCGTACCACATGGTTTTCAAAAGTTGTCTATTAAGACAGTGGATTAATCATTAATCTCACCAACTTCCAATTGCAATTACAATAATTTCTACACAAATAAACATCTTATTGTCTTCTATTAGTATTGCATGTTTTAATAATATGCTTCCTAGAGTTCTGAAATTTCAGTATCACCCTCTCCTCTTCTCTTCACTCATTTCCTTTTATTCATGGAGTATGCTTGGCCTCATTCCATTTCATTCTAGCTCTCTCCCAGGGAACAAATGCCTCAACTCTTCTCCCTATTCATCTAAATGATGTTGCAACCATAAAACCTTCCTAATTGAAAGTTTTTTAACTTTACACTGGTTTTGAACTGTCTAAATATAATTTTGAGACTTCTTCCTATCTCATTTCTCATCCGTAAAAACTCATTGTCCATTGGGTTGTATGTCAGTAAAGGACTGTCTGTCTTGGTGTCTCCATCTGTCATTATCTAGTCACCGAAATATGAATTCTATCCACCTATTCCACTGAATCAATTCACACTTTTCAATCCTTATCTTACTGGAAATTTTTGTAGCATTTGAAATAGTTGGCCGCTCTTGCCTTATAAAATACTCTTTCTTTGGTTTCCTTAATACTGTTCACTCAGTTTTTTTCCCTGCTTCTCTGGACCATGTTTTGAGCCCCCTCATCAAACTCACCTCATATTCCTCCCCTCAAATGCTGATTTTCCTCACTAGATCTCCTGGTGACTCTCCACTTTTTACTGTGTATACACTTTCCATAGGTAAATTCATTTGCTCCCTTGGCTGCAAATGCTATCTCTAAATTTATGATTCTCAAATAGTTTTCAGCTAAGAATTTCCTCCAGAGCTTCACATCTCTATAGTCAACTGCTTTCTGAACATCTTCACTTGTATGTCTGATAGAGTCCAAAATGCAATACATCTAAAATTGAAGTCATTATTCCCATAACTTCTGCTTCTATATCCCATTAACTGGTGCCACAGCAGTAGCAAATGTAGTTAGATACCTATCCAAAACCCATCCTTGACCTTTTTTCCTTCTCCCACCACACCCAGAAGAAACCCCAGTTTGGTATAGATTTCTACCCTCCTGTATAAGATCTACAAACTTTTGCCCTGATGTGTCCTGCTTGGTTGAAAGTACTTTAAACCAATAATGTCAGAGTCATTTCCCTTGCCAGTAAGTGGGTCTTCATGTGCATGTGATACAATTCTGGTGAATGAGGCATGAGCAGAAGTCTGATGGAGGGCTCTCGTGAAAGGTCTTGCTCTAAATAAAAGATACAGGAAGAATTTGCTCCTTGGTTCTCCTTCAATGTTGTTGGGCTTGGATTGATACCTGAAACTGCTGCAGGCTTCTTGTGTTTTCAGCAGGAGTTTGCCTAATAAAAAAACACACGATATGACGTAAACTGGAATCCAAACAATGGTGGAGAAGCAGAACTCAAGTCCTGTTCCTCAGGCCACTCTTCTTTCGAATGATGTCCCAAATCAGTGGCTCTCAAACTTAGCATGCATCAGACCCACTCACTTTAAAAGGCCTCTTAGAACTTTCTCAGTTCTACCCCTAGAGGTTTTCATTCAGTAGCTCTAGATTAGAGCTTACTCTAAAAAAACTTACTCCCAGGTGATGCTGTGCTGCTTAACTATGGGACACACTTTGAGAACCACTGGTGTAAATAATTGACCTACGATGTCCTTACTACTTGCAGCCAAAAGCATTTTAGTGGACCCCATTGTCAAAACCAGAATCTCATCTTAACCTTGTTTCACCCTAAGCTCTCTCTTCTTTGCCGCACACGAGTCTATTGTGAAGTGTCATTCATTCTGCCTTCTAAATATATTCCTTATTTGTCTGCCTTTTCTATAGTGAATATCAGTTTCTAGTTCAAGCCACTATCATCCCTCCCTTGGATTACTGCAACAATCCAAGTTGATTTCTACTCTCAGGTTCATTTCCTCTGGATGTTCTCCACATTGCCATCAAAGGAAGCTTTCAAAAATCTAAATTTGGTCATTTATTATTTGCTTAAAACTTCACAAGGGCTCCCCAAGCCTGCAAGAATATAGTACCAAGTCTGTACTTTGCTACACATGCTTCAGGCTCATTCCTTGTCACTCCCCATCTTGCACTTGCCTACTCCAGCCTTCTAGCTGTCCTCTAGTTTGTTGATACCTGAGATCACTTTGTTCTCCACTCCTCTGTGTCTTCTCATATGCTCTTTTGTTCTTCCCTAACCTGCCCTCTTCTCCTTTGTTTGGATTACACTTACTTATCTGGAATTGAAATTTTTGTTTGGATATCTCTTCCTCAGGGAAGTTTTCCCTGATCTCCCAAGTGTTGACTTGAGACCCCTCCTATGAGCTCCAAGAACATTCTTTATTTCCCCTACAATAGCATTTATCTTATTGCACTGTAATTACCTTTCTGCTTGTCTATACATCTTGGGAGAGCAGAGACCATATCCACCTCATCCACCATGAGAATCCCACATTTTTGTTATTATCATCTTTTTCATCATCATCCCTCTCATCCTCCTCCTCATTTAGCAAACAACCACTAAGCAGCTTACATGAATAATTTATTTGACATTCTAACTACCACATTTTACATATAAGTAAATTGAGGTTCAGAGGGATCAAGTAATTTGTCCAAGAAGGTCAGCCCAAGGAGAAAGTGGGATTTGAACCAAGGGTATCTAACTCTGGAGTTCACTTTCCATTTCCTCCTTCTCCTAAAAACAGTGTAAAAGCACCTGATTTTCCTCTATAAAACTACTACCCCCTCCACCCGTTCTCACCTTCCCTTTCCTGTTTTCACACCTCATATCACCCCAGCTCCAATATCCTCATGTCCACACATTCAGAGGCCTGTGGGCAAAGGCTTAATTGCAGCTTGCCAGAGAGGTACAAAGCCTGTTGTTGATCCAATTCCCAGACCAGCCAGGCATCCCCCTCACCATGCTCTGGCTAATGCCTGTGCTGTGATCCTGCTTTCTCACTATACAGGTAAGAACACACACACATTACAAAGAGAAGGGTCCCTTCCAAGTATTTATAGGTATGCCACCAACCAAATTTAGAAAACACTAGGTTCTAAGAGTAGAAATAAAGGTAAACGTCCTCCTTAAGATCAATAAGCTAAACAAGCAAGCAGAAAAAAGAAAAATTATTCTGAAATGTAAAACTAAAATTGCCACTGTTGGTAAATTATAAATCCCACCTCCAGGCCACCCTGGACACATGTACATTCCTCTACTGCTGCATGAATTACTTCCTTCTCTCCTGGACACATGACAAGTTCTTTGAACTCTTGAGCACAAGGACTGTTTTCACCCTTGGGTGCCTAGCATGGAACATGGTCCTGACATAACCGAGGTGCTTTAAAAAAAAGAAAAAGAAATGAGGGCAGTTGTACATATTACCCAATGAAGAAAAAACATACATTTCCATCAAAACTTTTTCTTTTTTAGCAAGATAGTTTAAAAAGATATCTGGTTGAATAATTTAAAAATTGGACTTGAATCAGCCTGACTAGATGCTATTAGCATTTCAGAACTACAATGGAAAGGTAAGTTGTACTCTCTAGTCTGTCATCTCCAGTGTTCTAAAACAGAGAGTGTTACATAAACTGTCACCCTGCCCCATATTCCATCCAGATTTCACCCTGCTACCGTGCCTGGCCCTTCTTAGCCCATAGTGGCACTCCATAATGGTTCCGTCAATTTCGTCACTCTGGGGCAGCCAGTGTTCAACCTCTCATTTTATACACAAGCAGGCCTCTTAACACAATTCAGTGTTTTCTAGGGACAAGGACACAGTCCCCCTCATACCATGTAGCAGAGGGAAGGGGCAAGGTAAAAAACAGACCCCAGGGCTGCCTGCCCTCACTCACTCTTATTTTCTCTCCAGGCAGTGGCTGCCCTGGACAATCAGTGTGCAGTTGTCTGACAGCCAGCTGGAGCCATCTATTCTTGAGAATAGATGAATTTTATCCAGTCAGCACAGTGATACTGTCATGAGTAGACACATAGCCTCAAAATTGAAGCTTCCTGGGAAGAGAACATCCTGAAGATTGTTTGAACTGTATTACTAAATTTTTTTAATGCATGATGACTCAACCCTGTGTGTTCATTGCAAACACAAACAGGGTTGAATTTTAAGGGTGTGCCTGGTTAAACATCTTGTATACGGCCTCTGTATTAAGACTAACACCTGGCTAGAAGCTGCAATTTATTTTGTGTGGAGTGTTTAGTTTTCACATAGAATAGAAATTGAGAAAGAAGCTGTTAAATCAGGTGAACAGGTGTCACATCAGGCATGTCCTTAAGTGTCATGCATTTTTAATATAAAGGATATTATTGAGACAATTAGCAAAACTTAAATGAGGGTTGAAGATTAGAGGGCAATAATGTGTCATCGTTAACATCCTTATTTTGATGGTTGTATTGTAGTTATACTGGGCACGTGCCATATAAAAAGACTGTGGGGTACAGAAAAACAGCACAAGAATTACCCCAGGTTGCTTACCGTGTAACAGGAAAGCTATCAGGTGCATGTAAAACATGGTGAAAAATACAATGCACAATGTTGTAAGGACCAAATACAAGACAAGAAACTGTAGTTCTCAGTATTTTCTCCATCAGTGGCACTGACCTTAACACTTACTCTTAAATACTTGGACTCAAGGGTTAGACTCAAGTCACTGTGAGCCAGGTGTAATTTCATTCCTTTCTCCTCTACTGAATAGACACTTAATGGAGCAGGAGTAACATTTTTCTAATATTAGTCTTGAATTCATTACAATTTTATGTTAAAAGATAAATGCCTCGCCACCTTAGGACATCATCTCTGCTTCATTCATCTCTGAGACAGTTCATTATGTCTCAGTATAACCCAAATTAATAAATTTGAAGTAGGGCTAATTTTTAAATGAGGTAACAAGTACTGTCACTGCTGTCCTCCCAACCCCTCCATTAAGAAGTATCTCCTGCTCATTGTATTCCAAAAATCAACAACTACAAACTGCCTGGTGCAGCAATTTGGGAATCCTAATGCCTGCTACTTTCTTTGTGGCTCATTCCATATGTACTGATAGCACTGGGATAATAAATTTATGGACAGTTCTCAAGTTCAATATTCATTCTTCTATCACTACAGAGGGTGTAATGCTAGAGGGTAAAAGGAATACAGTTCCTCAAGATGCTGATAGGCTAATGGAGGGAGATGATAAACACAGGTAAACTCCCAAATACATACATACAAAACATGCAAAAAACAATTTGTCTATGGCTAATGATAAGAATAAACTTTCCTCTCTCTCCTAGCACAATATTTGGAATTTCCCGTCTCTCTCCTTCCTTCTCCACTGGCTTGGACCGGAATCTCTTCTCATTCTCCCCCAGCAACCTCACTCCACAAGCACGGCTAAATCAATGTACTGGAGATCCGGTATCTCTACTTTGTGGTGATTGCAGGTTTCCTTGCGTCCCTGAATCTATTTCCACACATATAAGTCTGGAACAAACAAACCTACCACCAAGGTTGGAGATGGACTTAATGTAATAATGCTTTTGAGGCACCCACACTCAGAGACTGCTCCTAGCTCTCTTCTCTGCTTCTCTCAGCACAGGTCAGGTCTAGGAATGCAATGGGAATGTAGAAGGGAATAAATGGCACAGGAAAGGGAAGAGGAGGGGAATGATAAAGGCCTTTCTCTTTCACCATGGCTTTGCCACTCCTAACCCCAGCTGATGTCTTCATCTTTTGCTCTCAGAGAGCAGAAAAAAGCCTCTCTGCTTCCTGTTCTCTGTCTGCCCTCATGGTATCAGGAGTAGAGAGGCATCAGGCAAACCATTAAGGCCCTTTTCAGCTCCTGCAGTGCCAGAAAGAGCAGGCTAACTCAACTTGGGCTGATACTGATCTTCTGCCTGAGGATATACAGATTTCTGCATTAGAATCTTCTTAATATCCTCTGCATTTAATTCCTTACCCCAGCACTCTCCAGTGCTAGCTGCCAAGCTGTGGTCCAGTGCAAAGAGGAGATTACTTGGCATTTCCTGTCCAGCCAACTGCAGAGCCTAGAACCCCTGACACCCAGCCACCTGCCCACCTGCCCCATCCTCAGCTGCAGCTCAGCCCAGGTGTATAGGCTCTCTACTGGGACTAAGGAGGAGTAAGATGGGATGACCAAGCATCCTTTCAAACTCATCTGCAATCTCCTTTTCTCCATCCATCCACGTTCACCAAACCCAAGCACTATTCCTAAGGCTTTCCAAAACTACTGAACCCTCTGAGTCCTTCTCACTCTTCTCCTCTCCCATCACAAAAGGTAAAAGAACACTCTCTAGATAAATACAAGGAGAGAGACAGAGACAGAGAGTAGGTCAGGAAGAGGGCAAAAACTGGGAACACTCATGTGATATCAAACTGTGATGAGTCACAAGTGTAACTCTCTCTCTTGGGTTCCACTAGCATCATCCTCAGATCTCCACATGAGCATATACCAGTGCAAGAACGTCCTGTTCCCAGAAGGGCACCAGTAAGGAATAGTGCATAAATATTCTGGAGTCATTTCCAAAGAAACAGGCTAAGAAGGGACTGATCGAGTAATTATTTTTGCATTCTTCAGAACTCTCTGGATGTCACTTCAGGTATTCCTGGGTGAGGCTTATGCATAGTTTTTAGAGGCAGGAGATTCCTGTAATCCAGTGGAACCTCTCTTCAGCTATTTTAAGACCTTGACTCAGATGTCTTGCGCTACTTTAAGGCACTTAAAGAGTTTGGCTTGTAAGAAAAGAAAATCTTCTGTAGGTCTGTGTTTTGGTGGTACATCTCACAAAGCTTATCAATTCTTGATTTCTTGTGTCCCACTAGAAGAAATTTCCAGCATTAAAACAACGTAGAGGATCAATCTGTATAACACTATTTAAGGAACCCTAAACTTAAAGCCCAGGTCCATGAGCTCTACTACTTACTCTACTACTTGCCAGGCAAATTTGGAGGAACATTGGCTTGTCTCCCTGATAGGGTTCTCATGAGGAGCATAATAGATGATATGTAAAAGTTTGAAAAAATGTGATATGCAATATAAAGATAGGATGTTATATTTCAAGAACTTACTAAAATAAAAACACAAAGCCTGTGAAAAAGAACACAAGACTGCTTTGTGCTTAGAGTTACCTATTTTCTCTAAATACTACAAAAGACCTTTGCAATGGGAAAGTCTCTGAATCTTACACGTTTCTTTTAAAAGCAGGAAAGTTTCTTCTCCTATCTGACATCTGGATTATAACTATAAATCAACCTAACCCAATAGGTGCTAGATTGTATGTTTGATTAATTGGCATAAATGTTCAAAGTACAAATCGAAATTTAAACTATTCTTCGAATAAGTTTATCATTTTTTTAAAAACTATTTAGGTATAAGATCTAATGTAACCAAAAGACTAACTGATTGGCTGACTGAAGGACTAACATCATGAATGTTGAGAGCCTAACTATAAAATTTCAGCTAAAGGCAAATAGGAGGAAGTGAACTCTATTTTCTATTTTTTGTGCATAGAGCTTAGTTCATACAGCTCAGTCTTTCAAGCCAATCAACTAATTCACAAGAGAATAAAGTTCTTACCCAAGAATACAGAACTTTGTTCCTGTAGCACACCATAACCACCTAAGCCTTACATTTAATGTAACATTTTCTTTTATAAAGTAATCCGAAAATCCATTATTAGAAAATCACCATATGTTTTCTTTTGTTCTACATAATCATTATTTCTTATGTGGTGCTTATTTTCTTAGTACTACCTACTGTAACTAATTTTCACAGAAAGAAAAAGTAAGAAGCCTTACACTGTTTATTTTTTTCATTTTGTTATTTTTGTTTGTTTGGTTTTTGTCTAAGCATGGAAGACCAGTTTATCCTAGTAGTACAAGGTAAATGAGTTTCCTAAAATGGAATTTTTCTTTTTTATTATCTTTGCAGACTGGCTAAGAAAATTTACAAATAATCTGCCAAGTCACAAGTTATTTTATTAGTGAAAGCCAGCATGTAGAGCAATGAAAATGCAGTATAAAAAAAATTAAAGGCTTAGCTGATAGCACCAAGATACTAAGCAAATATACATAAATACAAATCCCATGATCTTGCCCTAAGGAATCTATTTGTCTTATTTTCTTTCAGCTTCTAGCACAGTGTCTGAAAATGGTAGCCACTCAATAAATATTTGTTTAACATATTCTGGTAAAGTGAATAGAAACATTCAGAGAAAATAGCTAGGCTTGAGTGTGGTTAAGGCAAATTTTCTTCATTATTTTCTTTTCTTTTCTAGAAGCCAGAAACAGTTTCCGTTCAGCAAATCCACACCAGCAATCCTCTTACAGCAAATTTCCAAGTAAGTATAAGTTTTCTTAAGATGTTGTGTAGAGAAATTTACTGTTCACAGTCGTTAGAAAGCATTTTGATGAGGCAGACCACAGCTTCTTGAAAGGGATATGAAGTAACCTGAGTTCTGCACAACAAGCTCTTAACTGTACCTAACTGCTTCTTGCAACAGGGTTTTTGGTGAAGAACAATTCTCCAAGGAAGAATAAACATGCAACCATTTTTGCATGATAAGTTCCTCTTCTGATAGTATTTGTAGCATAGACACTTTATAAAACTCTTTAACTCTTCACCATAAACACTTAAAAAATGAACTCCTAAACGCTTCGTTTTCTAGACAAAATATAAAATTGAGACCGGGAATTCAAACTAAACTGTAGGACTAATTCATCTACTGACACTTTGTAAATTCTTTTTCTTCCCTTCTCCCCCCAAAATGTGATAAACCGTAATTTTCAACTTGAACAAAATAAGTTAAGGGGGTGTGGTAGAGACAAATGATAAATTTGAATTAAGACTAAAATACAAACACAAGGTCTGGAAAGCATTGCTGTTTTCTTTCCATTTGTTTAAGTGGATGAGTTATATGTTGTGAACCCAGGAAGGAACACAGTAAGCAATGTGATCATGATCCAGTTACAATCAGAACCCAGAAAAGCCAGAAGCCTTTGCCAGATAGGTAGAGACAGGAACCACCAACAGGAAGGCTTTTCCAAGCAGAGAAAATGCTGGTGCAAGAAGAAAAGGACTCAAAAATTACTAAGATAGAAAGATCAAAGGTGATAGATCTCAGAGATGGGAATGTGAGGAGTGTGAAAGAGAAAGAGATAGCTTACTGTAGGAAAATAGAGGAAAATTAAACATAAATCTGCCCATTTCAAAGAGAAATCCATGGGACTCAAGACAAGGAACGTAACTACAACATGGCTGGTAGTGGCCCAAAGCCCTCTCATCATATTTTGTAGTTCCTGAGGACTTATCCTTTCAAAACCTTTTATCCGTTGTCCAGGCATCTACTTTACAGTGTTTATTTCACTCCATGTCAACCTAAACAGGAACACTTGGCATCAAGCATTATCACCAGTTTTCATAAAAATCACACTCACTAAAACATTTCTGAGTTTAGTAGAAATCTAGTAATCATCAGAGCTGAGAGAAGAAGAGATGAAAAGATAGAAATCCACACCACACTGCATTTTGCCATTTGACTGGCTTCCTCTTACCTTCCTATCTTCTCCTCCCTTTCAGGAGCAAAACAACAAAACACACTTTCTTATCTTACTCACAACAACTTATCAACACCACTGAAACTTTTATACCATTAACATTTAAGCCTCTGAATTTTGAAGCTTAAGTATGAATAGAAAGGTTAAGTGAAGTATTGACAAGTTGAAGGAAGGAGAGGATAGTTTCAGAAGCAGCTTTTTACCAGTAATTGTCAATGCTTTCTTCCAAAGTATAATATGTGAATATCATGTTTTTACTTCATTACATGTATCAAATTTCATAGGTATCTTATGCAGTCAATAAATTCTTAGTTTCAAAGAATATTTTGAAAATTCTTATATGACAAGATATAAGCTGATGTAATATGCCAAATTTTATAAAATTAATATAGATTTATATTCTTTAAAATGATTTTGGAAAAATATACTAAAATATTAAAATATCTCTGAATGATGAGATTGTGGGTAATTATTATTTCTTTCTTTAGAATCTTCTGCAAATGTTTTACCATGCAGAAGAGTTGTTTTTTACATCAGAAAGAAAAATATAAGTGTTATTTTTAAAGATGTCTTAGGTCACACTCAGCAAAATTGTTTTGATAATAGTGATATCTCGTTAGTTTGACAGAAAGCAAATGAGGGCATTGCAAGTCTTCCTTTAAATGTGAAATACATACTTCACTTGTTCTTTAAACCCAAGCAATTTTTTTTCTTTTAGACACAAAGTTTAATAGGAATTTGATTTCTCCTTGAGGAACTCAATCCTTTCAGAATTTAAGCACATACCTTACAAAATACATTAGGTTAAAGGAAAAAGAGAATGAGAAAGAAATAAGTAATATATGAACTAGAGACACAGCAGCATATTTCTTAAAGTCTTAATGTAAAATTTTATTATGACAGATTTAATCTAGTTATCTAGTTATGAGACTTGGCTAAAATCTTTCAGAATTAGGTAAAATGATGAAATTCTACCTAAGAGCCTTCTTTTTAAAAGATTGCTTTCTAAAAGCATGCTGTATTATGATGGTCTCACTTTTATACTTGTTGGTTTGTCTCAGTGAATTTCACAAATATTGATGATGAAAGTATCAACCATAACTTCTCTTCCTATCTCTGAAACTGACATCCTTCATACTCTGCCTAAATCCCTTGCTAATATGGAAATAACTAGCTGGGTATCCTTAATCTTTAAAATAAGCATATTTAGGGTATCATAGTGCCATTGATTCACTTATTCACATGCTCAATAAATATGTTGTTTAATATATGCCAGACAATGTGCTAGGCTCTGACAGTAATGAGATGAATAAGAAGAGTCCCTGCCCTTAAGTACTCCATATTCCATGGAAGACACTCAACACATTCGTAGGAAACCAAAGCTACACAGTTTCTTGTTTACCTTCAGCCCTTAATTCTACAATTAATGTATACTTTTCACTTTAAAAAAATATTGCTACTGTCTTGAAAGAATCAAGCCTAATTTCTTCCCTCCTCCTTTTCTTTCTTCCTTCCTCCCTTTCTTTCTTGTATAAACTCTATACCTGCACTGTGGGGTATGTTAGACACTAGCAATTTGTGGCTATTGAGCACATGCAATGTGGGTAACCCAAACTGAGATATACGGTAAGCATAAAAAACATACCTGATTTCTATTAAAAAATATAAAATATCAATAATTTTTTACATTCATTACATGTTGAAATTATATAACACATAGCGGGCTGAATAAAAATGTTAAAATTAACTTCACCTGTTTTTTACATATTTTAGTGCAGCTACTAAACAATTCAGATTTATTTATGTGGCCCACATTTTAATTCACTTGTGCATTGCTCTAAATGCACTCAGTTTGTTACTCGGGGCGGGGTGGGGGGGTGGAATAGAGAAGGCTATCTCCTCAAAGCATATTTGTTTAAAGCATGATGACATATGTTTTACCGTTAGTTGTCAGTTATGAGGGTCAGTTCATGTGAACAAGCACAAACAGTGCTGCCGGAAAAGAATTGTGTGTGAGTCACCGATAGTTTTCATGTATATTATGATGATTATAAAATACAGCAGAAAGTAATGACTCACCTCCATCTTTTTTATCTTTAGGAATAGGGTGGGAAAAAATTTCTTTTCTGCCTTGGTAACTCATTTCACATTATAGAAAATAAATATTTATAAAACTCATCAACAGATCTACTCTTATACTTTTTATAATTTGCACTTAATTGGGTTACTTGGTATTTTAAGTACAAATTCTATATATGTCCATATATATCCTTACACCAGAGTATAACCGCTTATTATACATACAATGACCATGAAAACAATAAGAATGAAACATTACTTCTATCTTCTTATAAGTAGAATAAATCAAATTCTCTTCCTATTTGCTGTGATTCAGGGTTAGTATTTGCAGTTTTTCTAGGTTAAATGGATACAGTTTAATGAAATGTCAAAATCTTTAAAGACTCACAGCACATAAAAAAGGACATTTTCAGCAAGATAATTGAGTAATACATTTTCATTAAATGTATTCAATTTTTATTTAAAAACAGTAAAATTTTTTAACATTTTTTAAAAATGTATAGTGCTTATATTTTTCTCATATATAGTTTATAGTGTTTATAATTTCTGCTGCATTATAAAATATCCTGTATGACTTGTACAATGATCATTTCTACAATGGCATGTCTCTAAGATAGCAAAGGTGCTTCTCAAATAATTTTGCATGTAACAAAAAAGACCAAAACACTCCTCAGTATCATCTCACCAGAATCTATGCTCATTATAAGTCTCACCTTAAATTACTTTGAAATAAACCATAAGAGCCGGCAATATAAAATATAATCACCTTCAATGTATAAAAGGCACATTTAAAAGGAAATATGTATGCATACTCTGTTGTCTGATAGAATAATTGTCTTTAATATTAGATCATAATAAGTAAATCTGTTTTTTTTTTTTTTTTTTTGAGACAGAGTCTTGCTCTGTTGCCCAGGCTGGAGTGCAATGGCGCGATCTTGGCTCACTGCAAGCTCCGCCTCCCGGGTTCACGCCATTCTGATTCAGCCTCCCAAGTAGCTGGGACTATAGGCGCCCACCATGGCACCTGGCTAATTTTTTTTTTTTTTTTTTTTTTTGTATTTTTAGTAGAGACGGGATTTCACCATGTTAGCCAGGATGGTCTCGATCTCCTTACCTCGTGATCCACCCACCTCGGCCTCCCAAAGTGCTGGGATTACAGGCGTGAGCCACCACGCCCAGACAAATCTGTGTTTTGTGGTTTTTTTTTTTTTGACAAAATCTCTATCTTTCTCTCTTGAGAAGTCCAAAATGTGATTCAGTCATTGTAATCCTGATCAAAATATTACTTTAATTTGCGTAACATTGAACAGAAAATGACAGTTTATTCATTTTATGTATTCATTCATTTCGAAAATTTTTACTGAGCATCTAAATGCTAGACAGTATGTTAGACCCTCCAGATATAAGGAGCAAAATATTATGATCCTTGTTCTCAAAGAACTTAGAGAAGGGGAATTAGATATTTCACAAATAATCTCACAAATAAGAACATAGCTCCACAACATGAAGAGTGCAATGTGCAGCTTTTATAAGAATGTGGAAGGGAGGGAAAGGGGGTTACTTTAGGTTAGGGAAGTTAAGGCAGGCCTCTCTGAGGGCATGATTAGTTTGACTGGAAGAAGAGCAGGATTTAGTGGGTGAAGTGTCAGCATCTAGACAGAGAAAACAGCATATGCAAAGGCCTCCAATGCAAAAGAACCACATGCATTTCAGGTATTGAAAAGACTGTGGGTAGCAGATGCCACCTGAGCCAGGGGGATGATGGAGATAAGGCTGGTGAGATGGACAGAGGCCAGATCATTCATGGTCTTATGTGTAATTTACTGAGACAATTGGCACAACCTGAGTGGGGTCTGAAGATTAGAAGGTAGTAATGTTAATTCAGTAGTGTCTTAATCCATTTTGTGTTGCTATAACAGAATACCTGAGACTTGGTAATTTATAAAGAGAAGAGGCTTATTTAGCCATGGTTCTGCAGATTGGGATATATAAGAGACATGGAGCCACATCTGCCTTGCTTCTGGTGAGGGCATGTGCTAGGTCAAAACATGGCGGGAAAGTCAAAAAGGAAGTGGACATATGTGAGAAGGGAAAAAACATGTTATTATGAAGGAAACTTACATTATAACAACCCACTCTAGTGGGAACTGATCCAGTCTTGCAAGAGTAAAAACACACATGGCCGCAAGAATGGCACCAATTCATTCATAAGGGATCTTCCCCTATGACCAAAACACCTCCCACTAGGCCTGGCCCTGTCACATTGTGGATAAAATTTCAGATGAGCTTTGTGTGGGGCAAACAAACCACATCCAAACCAGAGCAACTGTTTTTGATGGTTGTATGTTGTATTTTGTACATGTAGAAGGATATCCTTGTTTGTAGGATATGGGATATATACATTGAAATATTTAGAGTTGATGAGACTTTGTATGGGTAACTTACTTTCAAATCGTTCAGTGAAGAAAAAAATGTGTATGTTACTTTCAACTTTTCAGTAAGAAAATTTCCAATTTAAAAAAGAAACAAAATTGGATAATGAAAGTCCCTTTCTCCTAGTCATCTAATAGTTTTCCATTCCATTTAGAATTAAAACAAAAAAAAATCTGAACAGAATCATGTTAAAGTATTTAAGGAAATTTAATCTGTGGGACAATTTATCATCCTTATTAGACACAGATGGGTATGTTTCTCTTATAGCCAGAAATAAGGTATTTGGGAAGAGTTTTTTTTAATCCAGCCTTCTAACTGGGTCTTCCATAGACAGACTTCACTGTGTGATGTCTTGAGACAGGGAAAAGGAAAAACAGGTTCTGACTGGGTGACCAGCTAGAACAGTAGAGGTTGTCTCAGGCTTACCCATAATACTTGTAGAACAATGGAGGCCACTTGCCAAATGTTGGAATAGTTTAAAATTATAAAGTGAGCTGGCCGGGCGCGGTGGCTCACGCCTGTAATCCCAGCACTTTGGGAGGCCGAGGCGGGCGGATCACAAGGTCAGGAGATCGAGACCATCCTGGCTAACACAGTGAAACCCCGTCTCTACTAAAAAATACAAAAAAAAAATTAGCCGGGCGTGGTGGCGGGCGCCTGTAGTCCCAGCTACGCGGGAGGCTGAGGCAGGAGAATGGCGTGAACCCGGGAGGCGGAGCTTGCAGTGAGCCGAGATCGCACCACTGCACTCCAGCCTGGGCGACAGAGCGAGACTCCGTCTCAAAAAAAAAAAAAAAAAATTATAAAGTGAGCTAATAAGCTGATAAAATACACCATATCCTCCTATCTTGACAATATACCATCATAGCCATCGAGAGGGTAAATTTAGAATTTAGAAATAAAAATTCAGAATTCCAACTCCTTAGAATTCCTCTCTGGAATATGGATGTCAAGGGAATGTGGCTCATTCGCCTTGGCTTGCCACCTTAGGTTCCTGCCCACATGTAAAGTCTATCTCTCATCATAGTGAATTATTGTAATTCTATGTTGCCTCTGCATCCATTTTGAATATAAGCTGGACTTTCTCACACAATGTCCAGATCTACACCTCCTCCCAGTTTCTCAATGTGGTTGATCCAGATATCCGCCATATAAAACTGTCTCCTGGTGATCACATACCTATGGGACAGCTACATATAGCCTTCTTGACAGGCCCTGCGGATGCTCACACCCCACATGGACCGGGCAGATATGCCACAGTGACCACTTCTCACAGAGTGACCTCCTGGAACTTGACCCTGATTGCCTTAAACCCACCAATTAAACTCTCCACAGGAAACATGGTTGGATAACAGTGCTGGACCTAAAAAAGGTATTGGCCCACGAGTGCCTCTCTCTCCCTGCCTGAGCTCCCTGACCAGCATGTGTGTGGCCTCCAGGTGTGTTGTCTACCCCCCAGGACCTGTAAGTGGGAAACATTTTATTTCCTTCTTGTATCATTCTTAATCATCGAAGAGGTGGCTCTTCATCTTAAAAATCCTAAATTAACATACACACACACACACACACACACACACACACACACACACATGTGGACACCACCACAAAAAAAATAAAAACCTGCTTTCTTTGCATTGCATTTGGGTGTAGGAATAAACTGTATTATTCATTCATTATCCTAGTGATTCTCTTGGGCTTTTCATCATGTTATTTTTTTTTGCGTAACATTTCAGACCTTCTGATAAATATATGCATTCACATCTAATGGTGTTAAACATAATAAACATTAGATGTTGGCTAAACATCTATAGTACTGTTTAGATAGGTTTTTAATTTTTTATTTTCTTTTTACATAATAATAAATGTGTCTCTTTTCAACTTTTGTTGTTCTTAAGTCTTTAAGTTCTAGCCAACTTTATAAATTTCCTTTAGAAATCATATATATTATGTATGAAAGACTCAGTATACAAATACACAATGGCCAGGCCATATATAAAAACAGAACTCTGGCTCAGCAACCAGCTCAGGAAACCATACTCTTATCTACAGTAACCATCCCAGGAAGCCATTCTACTATCTGTAAGTCTGACTTGTAGGAAGTCAGATGACCATATCTAGCAACCAGCCCTGGAGGCCAAACAATAACCCCTTTAACAATCAGCCCAAAGCAATCGGGGGTTGATTAATAACTGACAGCTTCCCTAATTTTTGTCCTGGCTTCCAACTTAGGACCAATCAGAGAAAGCCAAATATGCTCCCTTCGCCAATCACAGGGCTGCCCTGCTTCTAGTTAGCCCTCTGACAGCTTCCTCATGCCAGCAACCTCCAATCAGAGCCTAAGTGAAGACCTCTTTCTTCCACCACAATGCTTTCTCACTCCTCTGCCTCCCTTTGAGTCTCTGCCAAAACATAAGTGATGGTTGCTGATTTTTTTGCTATAACAAGCCCTGAATAAATAGTCCCTGCTTATTCTCATTTGGTTGGACTTCATTTATTTCCACATGTAGTAAGCAGGCAATGATAGTTTTCATGCTTAATATCATTTACTGCAATGAAGCAGTTGGCAAATTTAACAGGAACATATGTTTGGTTAATATATATGTACTTATAATTCACTGAAATAAATTAATATTTATCATTTTATCATACAAATTTCAGTTGGACTTGTTTCCTTTATAGAACTCGCTATGACTAGAGTAAAAATGGAATTTAGACTGCTAAAAGAAAATATTCACAAGGCTTCATTCATTTCCAGTTAGCAATGAAAGCAAACTTTTCAATAGTAATTCATGCAATTTTAGATTCTTTGGTTTTGCACATAAAGATGAGTCATCACCAAAGAGATTTTTATGTAGTAAAAAAATACATAAAGGCTTTTTATATAATTTTCTTAACAAAAGGGCATTAAATCTGAAATTATAATTTATTACAGAAAAAGCATTTGGTAAGTGGAAGAAAACAGCATGATACTTAGAATCATGGGATTCTAACAGTCAAAATTGAAAAGTGACATGAGTTCCCAGATATCCTCTCAGTCCTTATGGTGAGCTGTTTATGATCTCTGTGACATGAAGACATTTTAAAATTCAAGCCATGAATTAGAAGTCATTCTGAAGAAAAAGTAACTGCTGAATGCTAATTCCAGTGTTTTCTATTTTCTGCAGATAGCAAAGCCATTTCCAAATTGCAGCAGTCTAGCCCTCTCTCCTTAAGTACATGTCTTCTCCCAGCCTTCCAAATCTCTCTGAAGCAAATTTTTTCAACCCCTTCCTACTCCCACTGTGCCAATATTCCTCAAATAATTGATTTTGGCTGTGTACATCAGAATCATCAAAAGGTGCCTGTGAAAATGCAGTCATGGGCTCCATTTCAGTCCTTCTGAATCAGAATCTTGGGGGGTGGAGCTCAAGGAACTGCTATTTTTACAAGCACTCCAGATGATTCTATGCATATCCGAAGTTGAGAATTACCGTTTAATGTAATGATCTACCTCAGAAATCTCATAAAATGTCTTGGATTTGCAGATAGTCTGATATACTAATGAAAGCAAAATATTTTTTCTTTGGTTTCTTTTTTGAAATTCAATTGGTTTCTCTAACTTCTGATAAGAAATATTAGATAGCTCACCATCAATCCATAGCTCAGGAAGAATAAAACCAAAGTTTTCATATTTGCCACAGATAAGGCTCCTCCCCTTACCTGTCAATCAGTGGCACTATCTCCTAGTTATCAGCTACTCAAAAGAATTTAAATGAATAATCTTTGACTTGGGCTCTCATGTTTTAAATCCAATTAGTCACTAATCATGTAAATTCTCCCTTCATTAAGAGGCTGACTGTTGTCAAATCCATCTTTAAGTTGAAAACCATTACCTGAGCACCTACTGTGTGCTAGGAAATGGTGATATAAAGATTAATCAGACATGATCCCTGCTTTGAGATCCTCACAGTCTAACCAAAATGAGATATCATAAATAATCCTCCATGCTAAGCGCTGTGGTACCCACATGTCAAAAGTGCTGATAGTTCACAGAGAATGAACCAATTAATGATTCCTATGGGGTCTGTGAAAGGAGCAAAGTGGAGGCAATATTTGAGCTGATATTTTTTAAAAACTAAGTAGTTCACCAAAAAGATAGTGAGAAAAGAACACTCAAGAGAGAAACTAACAGGAATAAGAACACAGGGATTAAAAAAAAAAGAGGATTGGACAGAAGGGTCCTGCCTGTGTGCTGGGGAATGACTGCAGTGAAGCCAAAAAGGCGTTCTGTTGCAGACAGTTTTGTGTGGCATGCCAAATTGTTTGAACTTATTCTGTAGGCAAAGGGAGCCACCAGAGGGTTTCATTTTCTTATTTCTAATTAAATTTTTATGTTTATAAAAAATACATATATATGATTTTAAAATTCAAATACTATTGCAGTCCTTAAAATAAAATCAGTATTTCTCTGTTTCACCTCTTTCCATCCCCAAGTCTTTCCTCCCTCAGGCATCCACGTTGTACACTTAAAGCTGTTTTAGTATTTACCTTCACATTTCAAAATAAAATGGAGCACTGAAGAATTTTCATTATAGAATCAACAAGTGCTAGTATCGAGTCTTTTCTTTTGGCCCATTTCTTCTGCAAAGAGGAATTATCTGGTCTCCCATCGAAGGGCATAAGCCTAGTTGCCAAGAGGAAGGAGACTCAGCTATCCTACTTGGTATATAGACTCTGCCTCTATCAACATACATTCTAGCTACTTGACTTCTCCCTGGACAGCAGTCCCTGATGCTTAACCTATCCAGGAGACTTCTTTTGATCTGAAGTTATAATAAATCATATACTATCAAATAAGTCAAGACATTAATTTTGGCTTTATTCTTTGAAGATCCCAAGTTACCTAAATTTTATATAGCACCTAGACCTGGTTTCTATCAGTTAGATGAGGAAATTGAATAGGACCAGAGTGACGGTAAGGGTTGGTAAATGCTGAAGTCTTTCAATGCCAGGGTCATTAATCTATAGCCGGTGAGCCAAATCCTATCTACCACCTATTTTTGTATAGCTCATGAGCTAAGAGTGGTTTTTATATTTTTAAGTGACTGGAAAAAAAAATCAAATAAATATTTCATGATGCATTAAAATTATGTAAAATCCTTATTTCAGTGTCCATAAAGTTTCATTGGTGTATGATCCTCTTTAGTTTTTACATATTGTCTATGTCTGATTTTATGCTACACTTGTGTAATTGAGCAGCTATGACAAAAGAAAGCCACATATCTTGCAAAGCCTAAAATATTTACTATCTGGCTCTCTACAGAAGTTTACCAACCCTTATTCTAGAGCACTTAGTTGGAGACAATGTCAAGAGTCACAGGTGAGCAGCTTTAGGCTAGGTAGTTTGGCCAAAGGTAAGAGTCAGATCCCTAGCAGAGAAATTGAAGGGAAAGAAATCAAATGTGTTTTCTGTTCACTGGATTCTCTTTCATTCTTTTTGAATAGTCATTTTTTATGGTTGATATTAAGCCTTAGAGCATCAAACCTCAGCAAATGTCAAATGCTAATAATTCTCCATGGAACTTTTCATTTCAGTTTCTGATCTCACCGTGGTCTACATCGTTATTGTCTACAGCACTTACCATATATATTTTTAATTATCTGTATATGTATACAATCTGTTTCCTCACATAAATTGTAAGCTCCCGGGTGGCTGAAAAGCAAAACGTAAACAAATGATGCCTTACACTCTCATGTATTCATGTATCTCCAAGGCCTAGAATAATATATTTATGCCAATATGCTCACAAATGTTGAAGATGATGATAGTATGTTGTGAATTACCTGTACTTTTCTTTCTCAGGGAAAAGAAAATAAATCCCTATAAAAAATGTTTCCACCTTGAAAGAATTCCAACTATATAGATTTTTGACAGGGCTGAACCTATTAGATACCAGTCTGGGAGTTTGTTAAATACGCAATAAATCATGTGTTTCACTGGTTGAACTGGCTGAAAAAAGACACATTTGGAGCTATTTTGATTTCCTTCTCTTTGGGATTCCAGTCCCACCTCCTCCAACCCCCACATGCATACATGGGCATCTTACTCACTCCATCCAAGTACATTTGAATCACAGAAGAAACTTTTTGATTGTGAAATAAAAGCAGAGAATAGTTTTCAAATGAATATGTGCTGAGCCATAAAGTGAAAAGAAAAAATGCAAAAATACTTCTAGTCAACATAGCTTATATTTCTAATTTTCACCCAGGACACTAGAGGAAAGAGTGAACTGTAGTTTTCATTTAACTCACTAAGACACCAATATGGCAGTGTTAACCTTTTCCCTCTTGTGTCTTCAGTGTTATTTAGTTGATACAAATTGTTCTCATTAGGCCGGGCACCGTGGCTCACACCTGTAATCCCAGCACTTTGGGAGGCCGAGGTGGGCAGAGGTCAGGAGCTCCAGACCAGCCTGGCCAACATGGCAAAACACCGTCTCTACTAAAAATACAAACATTAGCTGGGCGTCGTGGCAGGCACCTGTAATCCCAGCTACTTGGAAGGCTGAGGCAGGAGAACCGCTTGAACCTGGGAGGCGGAGGTTGCAGTGAGCGGAGATTGTGCGACTGCACTCCAGCCTGGGCTACAAGAGTGAAATTCGGTCCCCCCACCCAAAAAAAAGAAAAAAAAAACCAAATAATTTGTTCTCATTAGGCCGTTAATGGACTTCTGGCTGGTAATCTCAATTGGAACTGGTTGTAGCCATTCACTGTGCAAGTGACCAAGGTGCTGTTTACTGTGGTTTAACATTTGGAAGGAAAGGAAGCAGGCTTATAAATAATTGCTTAATGGTTCTGTCTCAATTGTAATTCTGAAAATTTAAGAGATCCAAATAGTATCACAGATTTCCCTTTTTGGTATTAGATGAAATAATTGAAGATATTATAAAACCTTAACCACTGATATCATCTGTATATTGTGTGAAGGAAGCTTTGGTATACTCGACTTTAAAACACTTCTCTAAATTGACATACTAAAAGTCAAGTTGCAAGGAAGAGAAAGCCGCTAGGCCAAGGGGACATGCACCAATTGGCCAAACAGAAAGCAACAGAGCTTCAAAGGGTCTGAGACAGACTTTGAGGAATAATAGAAGGGGCAAAAGCAAATTGGCAATTTTTCATGAAGATAATCATTTCATTAAAATCTTGCCATCACTTCCCCTTTGGTGCCAGCAGACTGATACTAAACTGCTATGGAGACACTTTCCTAGCATGGGTCACAAACAACATTGAAGGCAACATAAATTTAGGATGCTTGCTATTTTGCTAATCATTTTGGAATTCAAATGTGAGGAAACATTTCTTCATTAATATCAAGAACCCAATTCAAACTTCTAAATATAACAATGAGCACAGAGAGGGTTCTCCATAGTAACGTTGAAAATCCTTCATTGTTTTAATCATATCCCCAGTCAGGTTATAAGTTGCAATAATGAGCTGAGAACCTGGCATGTGGTACACGCTGGTAAATACCTTGATAGTGAATATATGAATGAACCAACGACTAAATACCCGGAGGTTTGGGTATATGACTCCACAGATCCTATCAGTGCAAATGTTTTAAAAGCATAAAGTATTTTGTATATATCATGGACAAAGGTAAACATTTTAAAGTTACAGTCTAAAGCATATTTGGTTATGGAATTCTGTATGGGATAGCTCTTGTTGAACAAGTTTCTGCTTTGAGACAGGATCTCAATCTGTTGTCCAGGCTGGAGTGCATTGGCGCTATCTTGGCTCAATGCAATGTCAGCCTCCTGGTGCTCAAGTGATCCTCCCACTTCGGCCTCCCAAGTAGCTGGGACTACAGGATAGTGTCACCGCACCCAGTTAATTTTTGCATTTTTTTGTAGAGATGGGTTTTCGCATTTTGGCCAGGCTTGTCTTGAACTTGTGAGCTCAAGCAATCCACCCACCTTAGCCTCCCAAAGTTCTGGGATGACAAGCATGAGCCACTGTGCCCAGCCACTGAGCACATTTCTAATCATGGTAAAAATAGCAGCAGCACATTAGAGAAACAAGTTTGTCCATTTCTTGTCCGGCAGACATTATGAAATTAGTGTCTATTCTCATGATTACTCTGATGGATACTATTTTTTTTTTTGGAGAATCAGTAATTTTTCATCCTTGGGAGAAAGAGGGATTTGTGATATTGCTACAGAATCTTTTTTCTCTTCATTCTGCTAACATTTTGATCTTCCCTGGAACAGTACACAGATGAAAATATTTCTTTTTATTATTGTGTAGTGTGAATAATAGAACCCAGAACTTAGAAATTACACTGTTCTCCATGAAAGCTGAGAAACTTGCTTGAGGGCACACAGAAAATTAGAAAAGGGCCAGAATTAACTTTTATGTTCCCCATAAAAGTCTTAATGTTTTACGTTTTATGTTTTAATCTGTCTCTTAGTTCTTTTTTGCTCATGATAATGCTTGGCATTCATCCCTTAATTCCTCTTGGATATGCAGCAGGAATAAATGTCTTTCTAATCTAAAAGCCCCTCTTCCGAAATTCTCTTTTACAAGTTGCAATAATTGCTTTGTTTCCATTTACTCCTTGAACAATATTTTTGTCCAAGTACCACGAAATCAAATGTTGAAGTGACCAGGCAGGTAAAATACACAAATGAAGTGGAACCCATGTAGATGGGATCGGAGTGACCCTCAACCCATTTCTGGGAGACCAGATGGTGGGGACTGTGGGAAGCTGGCGACACAAGCCCAATGTAAAGGCTCTAATTTTCGGAGAGAACAGAAATTCAGGTTCGTATATAAGGCTTTTAAATTTTATTGTGTTTATTTTGGTAACTAATTAAAATGTAAGATACTATAAAGGCCAAAACTAAAGACCAAACCAGGCTTGTCTGTGGGCTGTCTCTACGACAGCTCACTTCGTTTTTATAGTGCCAGATTCAGCTGCTGGGGGGCATTTCACTCTGTATTTGAACTGGCTTCTAATGTATCAGCAATAAATCACATTAAAGTAAATCTAAGAATGTTCTCAGTAACGCCAACATAGATGGATTAACTGTACAGCCTCCCCGGATGTCCATTTATCAGGACAACTAATTTTACATTGAAAGGTAGTGTTATATACTAGTTAAGAACATAGCCTATGGAGTCGCATTGCATGGGTTTGAATCCAGGCTCTGTTACTTACCAGCTATGTAACCTTGGACAAGTGATTTAATTTCTCTGAGTCCAAAGTTTTGCATCTGTAAGATGAAGATAATGACAGTTATCATGGCAATTATATGAATATATATACACACATGGATATATAGTACTTAATATCTAAATTAGCAATATTTAATTATTTGCTATTATTCACAAGTCATAGTGTTGGTGAAAAATAACAAAATTTTACATGTTTATGTCTCACCATATAAGGCCTCAGATAACTTTCTCCTTCAGACAGAACATGTGGGAGAATAAGATCCCTGTGGCAAAATCCCATTCTTTGTCCTTAGCGCCAGATGCCATCACTTCTTGGAAATGTCATCATTGCATATTTCTCTGAGAAGAGATATAGAGTGAATTTTTAAAATACTAAAAATACTAGGAGTTAATAGTATGTCAAGTTATCTTTTTGCTTTTCTCTTTTTGGAGATCATCCATTTTAAAGTCAGGGACATTCTGTTTCAGAGTTGCAAGGCGGAAAAATCAAAGGACTTTTATTTTCCTCTTTTATGGGTTACTGAAGCATGAAACTTATTGACAGATGCTAGCGCTAGATATAAGCTGCCATGCTGTTTTCCCCAAGTTCATTTTCACATTAAGTTATTCTGGCAGTTTTAATTTTTTTAAGGTACCAAGAACCTTTTTAAATGCCTAGAAACGGAGAAAACAGAAGGTCATATCACATCTAAATCTATTTTACTTAATCATATAAGTTTGTAAATAGTAAATGACACAAAATTCATTTTTTGTAGCATAAATATCTTTGCCCACTGATGAAACTCAAGATGTGCTCTGCCCTTCAATGATTATGTAACTTCATTTCCTGTACTCCTACAAATACATAAAATTATAGGACCTACGCTTTCATTCTACCAAATTCTCTGTTTCCAAAGCAGAAGACCATCATGGGCTCTCAAAAATAATTCTGGTTGATTTTATGAAGATTGAGAAGAACACTTACTTCCATTCTGCTCTCACAAAGTGCTGTTAGGAAGTGGTCTTATGCCCATGCAAAATCCAACCCAGAAGCCAAGAAAAGCAGACATGCAGAAGCACAGAATCTCCCAAGATGGGAAGGCACATTAAAAATAACAGTCTATACGCATGCTTGCACACATGCATGCACACACACACACACACATTTAACAGAATCAAAGCTCAAAGAAATGCTACACAAAATCTGTAACTGAGTGCACAATGGCTCAAACCTAATGTTAACTGATTAAAACAATTTTTCTATCCCGTACTATGTGTTTAGGAGCTGCTAGGCATATATCAAAATTGGATAACTTAGAAACATAAACTGTTTTCCTCTCATATCTATTTCAGAATTCTCAGAGTTTCTCAAATATGATGGGTAAACCGCCTGCAGAAAAATCACCCGGGGCCTTGTTAAAACTGGAGATCCCTGAGCCCAGCCCTGCAAGATGGAGAGGAGATTTAGAATTCGGGAGCATGTTGTTTTAATTCAGAACTCAGGGAATTGTTATAAATATTAAAGTTTGAGAACCACTGACGATCAGGATCTGTTATGTACATTAACACAAGTGGAATTACTGTAATAGAGAAAAACGCTTCTACTTAATATACCCCAAAAATGATATACTTTAAAAATCTCAAACCTGACTTCTTAAGCTGCTTTAAAGAATGGTTTCTCTGTACATTCCAAATGGGCTTTCACATATTTGCCCTCAGTGATTTCTCATGTAGCTTTGAATCCTGGAGAACTACCCAATAATTAGTCTTAGAAACCAGTGAAGGTGGCCGGGCTTAGTGGCTCACACCTGTAATCCCAGCACTTTGAGAGGCCGGGGCGGGCGGATCACCTGAGGTCAGGAGTCTGAGACCAGCCTGGCCAACATGGGGAAACCCCGTCTCTACTAAAAATATGAAAGTTAGCCAGGGGTGGTGGCGGATGCCTGTAATCCCAGCTACTTGGGAGGCTGAGGCAGGACAATTGCTTGAACCCGGGAGGCAGAGGTTGCAGTGAACTGAGATCGTACCATTGCACTCCAGCGTGGGCGACAGAGCATTTTTTTTTTATTTGAGACTGTCTCACAAAAAAAAAAAAAAAAGAAAAGAAACAAAACTAGTGAAAGCATTTAGCTTATTTTAGGTGTAAGGAGTTGTCTTTTAGTGTGCTGAAAACAGAAGTACAGCAAGCATTTAATCTTGCAGTGTTTCTTAAAAGAGACTTTAAATGCTAGAGCATTTCAAACCAAAAGAACAGCAGAAATTGTCATCTAAAGGTAATGTTTTTGTATCCCACCATTTTTATTACTGTAAAAGAAAAACCATAATTAAAATTAAGCACTAATATAGGTTAGAGTTTAAATTGTATATAATATTTAGAAACATGACAGCTTCTAAAATGCATTGAACCAGGACATGGTGTTTCAAATATAGAAGGTCCACAGATAATCAAGAATTCTAGCTTAAGTTTGGTACTCTTCTTTGTCCTGGGGCCACTATTTCCCATCAGTGTCTTTTGGTACAAACCTGGTACTCTATGCACTCTAGAGGTGAATTGGGGGTTTTTTTGAGGTTTGATTTTAAGACAAAAAAAAAAAAAACCCTGTATGTTTTAATTTAAAACAATGACTGGTAAATTCTCAAGGATGCATGCCCAGTGTTTCATTACAAGGGTGCTATTCCTTGTTTTCTGAAAATGCATATTACATTGTTCCTGTATTACTGCTATAGGGTACTATCTCTGCATATTATATTTCTAGTATTCATAGTTCATAGTTCATGATTCTTAATATTGCCACATTGGAGTTGTTTTCTCAATGACAGCCTTTTAGTCAACTAGATGCCCTGCCTTCTACTATACTCATGATGTCTTACAGGCAACTGTGAATGTATTTGGAACAGCCAAAATTAACTTAATAGTCTAAATAGCAGAAGAAGTTAAATTTATTCTTCTAAATTAATGTCACTAGTCCATTTAAGATACTGTGTATCTGTAGTGTTCATCATACATGTTATCACTTTCCCAAGTATTTCTTGTACACTGTCATGTAATATATCTATATCTAAAGTCATCTTACATTTTGTTTGCCATTATACTAGGACAGAAGTGGTATTTCAATAATAGCTTTCTGTAAATATTTGTGGAAAGAACTTAAACTAGATAGGGCTGGTTAAACGTATCCTGAATCTGTACTTGATTGGTTCCACAGGTTTCATCAAAACATTGGTTAAAAAGTCCTGTATCTAAAATTTTGTTGGGAAATGAAGGCCGGGAAAATGCTATCTGATTCACTGACATTTAGCAGGAATTAATGACCAGTAACAACCGATCTCCCAGGAGACAAATGCAAGGAACCAGGTTCTTTCATACCTGGGGCGTTATGCAAAGAGATGACTTGCTGTGAAACTCTACACCTGGGACCACACTTTTACACCTGGTCAGCTTCACACTTCTTATCAGCAGTTCCCTTCTCCAAAGCCCATTCTGGGTCAAAGAACAGAGCTAACATTTACTTCTATTATCTAATTTTCTTTGAGCCCTTATTTTGTGCCAGGAGTTGTGCTAAGCTCTTTACAGTACCATTTGCTTATATAATTATTAAATCCAATTTTACAGTTCAGAAAACTAAGATCCTGTGCTTTTAAGGACTGTGGCATATAACTGGAAGCATCCTTTCTTGTGTAGACAAAACCAACCACCAGCAGTATAATATCTTTGGAATGACAACTCACTGCAGTCAACCCTTGCCAATAATTCTACTGTCAGATATTGATAAGGGTTTCTTAAATATAAATCCTCAGTATTTTCAAAGTGTACATTTGATTGTTACAACTCCAAGATAAGCATGAAAGAGATTATGATCCTTACTTTAGGAATGTGATAACTGAAGGGAGAATGCCAGTCAATTGACTTACACAAGATTATATAACTAAATAGCAGAACTGAGTCTAGAACCTTGGACTTCTGATGACTCATCTAATGTTTTCTAGCAGAATCCCCTTCAAATAACACTTTAATTTCTAGTCCTTCAGTTCCTATATCTTAGAACTTTTATGAATTTTTCTAGAAATATACAACTATATGGAATACAAAACTGAGCTGAAAGGAAAAGGTAGAGAAACAAAGCAAAAATATGAGCTTTGAACCACATCGTAAACATAAAAGAAAACATTTTCTGAAATACTACGCTTGAGTCCTCAAAAAATTGTAAGGCTGACCTTCAGAAGGCTAGTTGCTAAGTTCCTTGATTTTTTATTTTTATTTTTTTTTAAGATGGAGTCTTGCTCTGTCACCCAGGCTGGAGTGCAGTGGTGTAATCTCAGCTCACTGCAACCTCCATCTCCCAGACTCAAGCGATTCTTGTGCCTCAGCATCCGAAGTAGCTGGGATTACAGGCATGCCACTATGCCTGGCTGGTTTTTGTATTTTTAGGAAAGACAGTGTTTCACCATGTTGGCCAGGCTAGTCTTGAACTTCTGACCTCAGGTGACCCACCCACCTCAGCCTCCCAAAGTGCTGAAATTACAAGCATGAGCCACCATGCCTGGCCCCTAGTTCCTTGATTTAATAATTTATTCAATAACATTATTTGAGACACAGAACACTTTTTCAGCTTATTTTTGCCATTCTATGCTGACTGCAGAAAGAATTGATTTGCGTATGATCATTAGTTATCAGTCATTGTATTCTGGACTGTATATTATATGAAAGTCTTCATCTGAGTCAAAAAGGAAAATCAATGTTATTTTTAATTTTTGAAGTTAAAAATGTACAAAAGACCAGCACCACAATTCCAATGGTTACTTTATTAATCAGTATCATTGGGTTATTTATTATAAAAATTATAGTGAAAAAGAAAGTTAAAGTATGATGTAAACTTTCTTTTCTCTGACATCTACAAAGACTTCTCTACTGAAGTGAATCAATCCAAGCTCAAATTCATGAGACAGCTGCTTCTTGCTCAGTTAGGTTGAATAGTTTGTTCCATTTCTCTCCAAGCATCAGTTCTATTCTTCTCTTTGAAGATTCACTTTTATTGTTCCTGTTTTTTCTATATTCTGTCTGATTTTGTATGTGTAAGCCTTTTTTCTTGTCTTTTTTCCTTCCTAAGGCATGGACTCTGGACCCAAATTTCCATGCTTTACAGGTCTAGCACCCATATTTACCAGCCATAATTTTGTCTCTTCATTGAAATTTTCAAGACATACCAACTAGTCTCAGCCTAGTCTTTGAGCATGTTCTAATCAGATGTGATAATCATGGTGAAAGATTTACATAAATAATGCCACTAAAGCCCATCAAGTCAGGATAATACCCAAAGAAAAGAATATGAGCCAGGCAAACACCAAAAACATGTCTACTGTTAACATTTATCAAACATTATCCTAGTTACCACGATAAAGAAAAACACAGGATTTCCTGGAAATATACAGAACATACATTTAAACCACAACAGAAACCATCATATAAAGTTTCTAAAGGAGGTAACATAGGAGCTGAGATTTGAAAGATGGATAAAAAGTTAGGAAAAGACAATGAAACAAGGAGTTTCACACAAAGGAATTAACATGCATAAAGATGTATGAAACAGTTTGGCATCTTGAAAAAACTACAGATATTTCAATATACCTATCCATGACTCTCTCCTGTCTCTGCTTGGAGAAAAGCATAGAAGTTTGAGGCCAAAGGTTTCCTCTTAAGTGAAGGAGAAGTTGCACATAGTCCTAATCATATCGTATATGTGAGAACCACCAGGTGTCTATGTCTACTGCAGTGGGATCAGGAAATGTAATCCCTAGCTTGCTTGACACAAATCAGCTAAAATTCTATCATGGAAAAAGGAATTTCTAGCAATCCTTGCTATAGGACAGTAGCTGGAGAGGCTAAAGCCAGTGAAGTGTGGATTAGATAACCTAGGAAGAATGAGTAAACTGAGAAGAAAAGGACAAGGACAGAACTCATGTATCTTATTAGTCCTTTTCAGGCTGCATGAGAGACATCAGTTGGATTCCAGATTCCCTCATCTCTTTAAAACATCAGGAGACATATTTCTTACCTTGCTTTTTTCTTGAGCTTTTGGTCACGTGACTCCCAATTGTCTATTTCATAATATATAACACTGTGGTAAGAAATGACCCCAATTCCAGTTATATTTCCAGAATTATCACCCCCACCACTAACAGCATGCTGCAGCTTTGCTTTCCTGACCTTCTGCTTTATCTGCTGAGGAGATCAGCTGAAGCACAAGAAAGCATATTATAAAACATTTGCATAACAGATGATTTGTGGAGACAACTAGTAGATTGGCTAAACCAGGATTATAGGGGTCTGAAAAGAATGATGGTTTAATATGAACAAGATAAAATCTCCTAGGCATACGTGCTGTATAGTTTTAAAAATCTGAATTCATAAGAGGTAGAAGATCTTGCTCAATAGTTAATACGAAAAGACCTTGAGTTGTATTTAACCACAAGATCAATATTCAAGAACACTATGATACAATTGCTAAGAAAGTAAAGCAGTCTTAGGCTTTATTAGTTTGTTAGCACATACCACAAAAAACAATGGTACACAAAACATTGTATACTCAGCTCTTAGGCATGCCATTCTCATATTTACAACTTACAATCACATTTGACTTCTTCCCCCTTCCCACCACATCCAATTAATGTCAAGTCCCATTTATTCTAACTTTTAAAAATGTTGTGATCCTTATGGTATTGAACTGGAATTTGAGGTATCAGTATGAATTCATTATGTATAATTACATATTACATACTACAAATATGTATTTGATAGAGTTACAAACGTGTGTGTGTACATTTCTTAGCAAAAACAACACAATAGCAATGAGCACATCAAACACTCAGATCTATTTCTAAATACCATTTTTCACTAGAAGGGATCAGGGATCCATAAAGAAATGACCACATTTAGGGCTGGGGCTTGGAAACTGTAAAAAGAGCCTGGAACATTTTATTGTACAGAAAGTATTAAAACAATAATGGGGACATGTTAAAAAATATATACAGAATCCAGTTTAATGGATATTAAAACTGGTGGATGAAATCATGTTTGATGAGCAAGAAGATATTTACATAGTTTCAGAGTAATCTCTTATAAATTATTAATTACAAAGAGAAAAATAGTAACTTTACAGTAGATTAAGCAAACAAATTTATTTAAGTAATCAAAGTTAATGTCACTAATAATGAAACAAATTGACATTTTAGGCCAAGCACGGTGGCTCATGCCTGTAATCCCAGCACTTTGGGAGGCCGAGGAGGGAAGATCACGAGGTCAAGATATCGAGACCATCCTGGCCAACATGGTGAAACCCCGTCTCTACTAAAAATACGAAAATTAGCTGGGCGTGGTGGTGCATGCCTGTAGTCCCAGCTACTCGGGAGGCTGAGGCAGCAGAATTGCTTGAACCTGGGAGGTGCAGGTTGCAACACGCTACTAACTCCAGCCTGGGTGACAGAGCAAGACTCTGTCTAAAAAAAATAAAAAAAGAAAAACACATGAGACAAAGTAGCAAATGTAAAAAGTCATGTTTGTTCATTTTTGCTTGCCAAGATAATTTCACAAGGCCGCTGACTCTGGGACGTGCAGATCTCTGAAAAGACGCTTTAAAGACAAAAAAGGATAGATCACAAGACCCCCCCATGTCTCTTGCCTGAATCACTGTATTCCTTAAAAGATAAATGACGCTAGTCCTTGCCTCTTCCTACACGAGATAATGTCTGATAGGGTTAGTGATTGTACCTCTGTATTCTATAACCTTTATACCCAGACCTTCATGTGATTCTGCATTAATGTAACTTCTGAGCAAGTTTGATGTGATTTTGCATGTACTGAGCCCCCAGCACCTGTGTCTAAGTAGTGGGCTGAAACACTGTGCTGGAGAAGTCTGATAAAACCTCTCTAAAGTGCTGTTCCCAGGGTATAGGCATCGGTAAGATATTTGAATGAAACTAACTTTAATTCTTTAAAAGCTTGTTGTTTTTCCTTAGTCAACCAATACAAACCTGAAGATAACTGCAAGGAAACAAAGAAATCCAAACTGAAGGACATCCTACAAAGTTACTGGCTTTACTCTTCAAAAGCACAATCATGAAAGAAAAAGAAAGGCTGAGGAACCGTTTCAAGTTCAAGGAAACTAAAAAGACATGACTAACACAGTCTGTTATTCTAATTGTATCCAGAATCAAAAAAAGGATATTATAAGAATTTGTGAAATTTGGGTAAAAACTATGAATCATGGCTGGGCACGGTGGCTCACGCCTGTAATCCCAGCACTTTGGGAGGCTGAGGCAGATGGATCACGAGGTCAAGAGATTGAGATCATTCTGGATAACATGGTGAAACCCCATCTCTACTAAAAATACAAAAATTATCTGGGTGTGGTGGTGCATGCCTGTAGTCCCAGCTACTCAGGAGGCTGAGGCAGGAGAATTGAACTCGGGAGGTAGAGGTTGCAGTGAGCCAAGATCGTGCCACTGCACTCCAGCCTGGTGACAGAGCAAGACTCCATCTCAAGGGAAAAAAAAAAACAAAAACAAAAAACAAAAAAAAACTCTGAATCTATGAATCACATAACAATATTGTTGCTAGTTGTCCTGGTTTTGAAGGAGGTACTTTGGTTATGTAAGACAGTATTTAGGAAATACATACAGAAGTATTTGTGCAAAAGAGAAGACACCAAGAGAAAGAAACAAACGCTAAATGGGGCAAAATATTAAGAATTGCTGAGTCTGGGAAGAGGATATAGAGGTCTTTATAATATTTTTTGCAACCTTTCTGTAAGTAAAACATTATGTTAAAATTAGAAACTAAAAAAGTTTTGAATCTGACCCCAGTAGTTAGCAATAGCTTGTTTCCCGAGTCTGGTAAATACTTACAGTGAAAAATAATAAATCCATAATCCATTAATCTAGCAACTTCCATCTGCTATGTACAAATTTAAAGAACGGAAAAGATTTTAAACTCTTGTTTACTTTAACATGGTTGTTGTTTGATATAATTTTTTATGTTTTAACTTATACCAACCAAGGTGATCGGACCATCATCTAGCAATCACCTATGTAGTCAGCTTTCAATAATGGAATTTCAAACAGAAAGAAAAGTAGAAGTCTAGATCTAAAAGTTATGTTTTAGGATATTAAATGTGATCCCATATAAGCTAAAAATATCCTATAGGCATGACAATATCTTGGGGCAGTTTCATCCTCAGGACACAACTGCCATAGCTAACATGGAATGCAAAATAATTCTTAATGGAGTACTCTGGCTTTAGCGTTATAATTCAACTACACCAGTCACTAAATGAATTATTTATTTATTATGATTATACTTTAAGTTTTAGGGTACATGTGCACAAAGTGCAGGTTAGTTACATATGTATACATGTGCCATGCTGGTGTGCTGCACCCACTAACTCGTCATCTAGCATTAGGTATATCTCCCAATGCTATCCCTCCCCCCTCCCCCCACCCCACAACAGTCCCCAGAGTGTGATGTTCCCCTTCCTGTGTCCATGTGTTCTCATTGTTCAATTCCCACCTATGAGTGAGAATATGCCGTGTTTGGTTTTTCGTTCTTGTGATAGTTTACTGAGAATGATGATTTCCAATTTCATCCATGTCCCTACAAAGGACATGAACTCATCATTTTTTATGGCTGCATAGTATTCCATGGTGTATATGTGCCACATTTTCTTAATCCAGTCTATCATTGTTGGACATTTGGGTTGGTTCCAAGTCTTTGCTATTGTGAATAATGCCGCAATAAACATACGTGTGTATGTACTAAATGAATTTTAAAACATATCACATATATTTAGTATATTTATATTCCTAGCAAGAACTCTACAAAGAAATGATTTTTACCCCAGTTTTACATATAAGGAAACTAAAGCAGAAAGATATTGAATAACTTGTCCACACACCCTGTAAGGATTTGAACTGAGACTTGAACCCAGTGGCTCCTGTTCACAAAAATAGTGCCTACTTGTCTTTGTCCTTCTTACTTACATGTGAATGACATAACGACCTTCAAGACTGCAAACACTCCATAAAAGAGTAGAGGTAATACTAGTTAATGTGGCTAGCCTCTTACCCAAGAGTGCTCTTCTAGAAATCTATTCCTAAGAAATAGTTATCATTGCATATCAAAGTTTATACACAAAAATGTTATTCATATTGGCAAAAATATACTTCAGACAACCTAAATGTCAAATAATAGAGATTGAATAAACCATGGTGCATACAATAGAATATTTTCAGAGAATTTTGATAAGAAAATGCTTATTATACAATGTTGAGTTAAAAACAGGAGAATGCAAGGTTAGATAGCATGACTCAAATATACATATCTATAGACATGTACATCTGTGCAAGTATATATAGGAAAAATAGAAGGAAATGAATCAAAATGTTAAATATGTTTATTGTTGGGCTTACATTTGTCTATCTTGCCTTTATTTTCCAAACTGTCCCATGTTAGTTGCAGTTACTTTTGTGATTTTTAAAAAGCCAATAAAAACCATTAAAAAGAAAATTACATGTAGCTTTTGAAAAGGTAAGAAGAAAAATAGATAAGCCAACATAAGAAAGGTACTTGGGAGACTAGTGTCTCGTTGCCTGCAGTCACCAAATAAGGCAGGCAGTGGAGAGAGTTCCACTCTCTCTCTCTACAAGAAAGTTTCCACTTTGTGGGTTCTATAAAAAAGGGATTTGGGGGTTTGGGAGGAATTGTTCATTTCACAGCTACATTCACACAGGTTTTCAAGGACACCACTGGTGCCATCTTCTAAGAAATAGAAAAAAAAAACACTTTAGGGAAAGTAGAATATATCCACCATTTATAAAAAGATCCAGGAAAAAGAAAATCAAAAGTAATGTACTTGAATGCAGAAATTTAAAATAAATAAAACAGGGCAGTGAAGTGATTCAATATAATACTACAATGGTAGATACATGTCATTATACATTTGTCAAAATCTATAAACCAAACATTAAGAGTGAACCCTCATGTAAACCATGGACTCTAGGGGATAATAATGTGTCAATGTAGTCTCAGTGATGGTAACAAATGGACCACTCTAGTGCCAGACGCTGATAGCAGGGAAGGTCTTTGCATGGTGGTGGGGAGAAGAGGATATATCAGAGCTCTGTACTTTCTGCTCAATTTGTCTGTGAACCTAAAATTCTCAAAAATATAGTTCATTAATTTAAAGCATTTTTTAAAAAGTGAAAATGGAATTTCCCTGTAAACTCTAACACAATTCTCTAATCATTCGAAATTTAAGCTATGAAATCATTGAAGAGATTTAATTGGATTAACTTAATTTGGATTAGATTTGATCCAATTGGATTGAAGTGAATTAGAATTTTAATATATGCCTCTATATTGTATGCTTACATTCCGTAGGAGGAGGGAAAATTATTTTTAGGGGAATGTTTGTGTGCATGTGCATATGCATGGATAGATGATTGACAGATGGATACGAGATACATAGATACGTGTGTGTGTGTGTGTGTATATATATATATACACACACATATATATATTCACTATGCATTTAACAGAACACCTGGTCGGACACTGGTGCTAGCTACTAACGATAAAAACAACTAAAGGTAAATTCTTGTACTTTAAGAGATTGCAGCCTATCAGAGACACAGGCATGCAAACAGTCAGGAGTACCCTCTACTCACATAGATGCTGTGTGCTGTATTAACTCTGGGGGTCGGGGGTGGGAAGGCATCTACTTTGTAGACTAGGGAATGAATGCTATTACTTGGAGTTGCTCAGAAGTCCTATAAGAAGTTACAAAACAAAAAGAAGAGTGGGCTGTGGCGACATTGATGAGTAGGCACCCAGTCTTTAAGGAAATGACAGAGGCATCACGTATCAGATGACACAGGACTTGAGATTAATACAATGTTAAGAAAGAAGACATGTTCCAGCACTAGCAAAATCAGGGCTGGGGAAAAGACAGATTTCCATATTTCTAGAAAGTAATATGCAAGATGAGTAGTAACCCGAGATAAACTAGAGGAGCATGCAGGGACCAGGTGGTGAGGATATAGAGAGTAAAAGTTGTATCCCAGAGGGAGTGAACAGATGTGAAGAGTTTTGAATAAAGACATGACCTGATTAGATTTTTTTTTTTTTTTTTTTTTTTTTTTGTGGAGACAGAGTCTTTCTCTGTTGCCCAGGCTGGAGTGCAGTGGTGCCATCTTGGCTCACTGCAAGCTCTGCCTCCCGGGTTTCAGCTATTCTGCTGCCTCAGCCTCCTGAATAGCTGGGATTACAGGTACCCACCACCATGCCTGGATAATTTATGTAGTTTTAGTAGAGATGGTGTTTCCCTATATTGGCCAGGCTGGTCTTGAACTTCTGACCTCAGGTGATCTGCCTGACTCGGCCTCCCAAAGTCCTGGGATTACAGGCATGAGCCACCGCGCCCAGCCCTGATTAGATTTTTACGTTGGATAAATAATCCTTGGGTAGCAAGGAGAGATTCCATACTAGAGACAGGAAGATAAGGAAGTCAATATTGCAGTAATCTAAGTGAAAATAATGAAGGCTCAAACTAGGACAAGTGGTGCAGTAGGGAGAAGAGGAGGAAACAGACCCTGAGCTATTGAGGAGTAAGAGTCCTGGGGCTTAGTGACTAATGAATGTGATGGTGAGAGACAAATAGTGGTAGTCTTCTCCGAAGGAGAGAACATAAGGAACATGTTCAAGGGAAGAGATGAGCAGCCTAGTTTTAGACATGTTGACTTAGTGCCTAGATGGCATTCATGTGAAAATGTCCACATGACAATGGGCTATTTAAATCTCACTTCCCTTTCACTGACACTGAAGAACTGGTGACTTCAGGATCTATATAGCCCCCCTATATTTGTATGTGACACATGTCAGGGAACCATGCAACTTGCAGAGGGAAGTGGCCTGGCAGTTCAGGGCCAACTTTCACCAAGGGAGCAGGGAAGACTGACGCTAGCCCTGAGCAAGGTGAGCACTGAGCTTACTTACTCTCTTCTAACGTATCCATCCTTTGCTGTCAGGCTGATTTTCTGGAAAATGCTGGCAGGATAGAGCACGTATCTTCTGATCAGGAGGATGTTTAGCTTGTGTCCTCATATTTGCAAAGAATATGGATGAAGCCAGGTAGGTGTACAGTTAGCATTTGAAAACATCTAATTAGAAAAAAGAAATAAGTACCACCTACCTTCCTATACCAGTATCAAAAGCACATTTATTAAGAATATATTTAAATGAAACTCCCTGGTGGTCATTCCATAAAAATCATTAAACTCTATCCATCATCCATCAGAATTTAGAGAACAGTACTTCAACTGTAAAATAAGCCAACATGAACAACCACCCTCAGGCTAAAGTGATTGAACATGAACAAACACAAATATCAAAGTATGTAGTGTGAGAAATGGCCAGCTCAGAATAAAACACGGAGGCAAACAAATACATATACATGAAGAAATAGTCATTTCCCTGTCAAGCTACTAAGAAAAGTATCATTGAAGACAATACTTTTGCTATTTGTAGAACAATGAGCCTGGGTTTCTGGGAATAGAACTTTCCACAATAAAAAAAGTAGCCTGGTAATGGCTTGTAAGAAGGTATAAGATAACCTGATAAAAGGGGAATTGTGTTAATTTGCTTAGGGAGAGGGAACATGTTAGATCTTCGAGGTAGAGAATGGGGATCATAGTTGCATCTCTCCATGGGAAGGCATTTTGATAACAGCTACTACGGATCTATTGTCTGCGCTCAATATTAGAAATTGCAATCCAACTATGTAAGTTAGGAGCACATGCGAAACCACCCCATATTATGCCTTATTAAACAGAAGTAAATTTTGAATTACATGAATTTTATTATGCAATCTCCTCAGGCTTCATTGGAGTGTTGTGACTTCTATTGTAAGTTTCCAATTTTCAAGAATAATGACAACGTACTTAAGCTTGCCTATTTTATGAAATAATACATTTCTATTTCAGGTGAGAGAAATAAGCTGCATGATGAACTCCTGAAGAAGGAAATTACATTCATTTCCTTCATTACAATATTTCTGCCACAAAATGTTAGTACAATGAGCATGTTTGTAACTGCAACCAGACAACTTTCACCACTAGTAATTATAGGAGTAGAACAGGTTTCACAAAATGGAGTGAAACAGGATAAAAGAACAGAGCCAATGAGGTTAGGGTCTGACAGCTGGTAGGATATCAGCCTAATGTAAAGTTTTGGTTTGCTGTGCTGGCGCTCAGCATAGATTTATTAAGAGGGTTCTTTGGGGATGTCAGCCTCAGCCACTGTGACAGCAACATTACTATTACCAGATGATGCTGAGTCTTAGGATTGTTAGAGTCAGTTAAGTTTTCTGTCTGGATTATAAGCAGTGGGAATCTATACAACATTTTCAAAGTTATTGATTCAGAAAAGTCACTGATCAAAAAGCAGGCAAAAATTCAGTGCCAACACCAAAAAAAAAAAATCACAAAGGTAGAGATAATGTTAGGAGGAATTATATTTATTCCAGTACTTGGGTAGAAAATCAACTAAAATCTTGGACAAGTGAAATAAAATGAAATACAATGAAAACTGGAAGGGAATAAAACAAATCTCTGCTGAGTGCTTAATTAAACCTAGGAGGAAAGACAAAGTCAAACTGAATTAATAGAATATTTGCTATTGATGCTATTTATAACCTTGATTCAGAATCTTGAAATTTTCATTAATAAGGTATATCCCTAAATTCTAACCATTTCCACAAAGCTACAAACTAACAAAAATTTTATAAAATGCTTTAGAACAATATTTTAAATAATTTTTAAAAAATGGAATGGAAGATTGAAATTGAAATGTGGAGAAAAATAAATAATGCTTACCTGCCATAAATTCTGAGATTTATCCCTACTTACCCCTTTTCCTAGGCAAAATGAGAGGGGAATAATAAGGCCCTGGAGAGGTGAGTGACTTAAGTTCTTTGGAAGGTCATTGCTGTGTGGAGAAGCTGGGTGCTCATACAAAAATGACTGCACTGTCAATTCAAGGGGTATGTGTTTGGTCATTTATGTCAGAGGGGCTCGGTCTGATAATGTTAAGAAGTGAGATGTTAGGCTGGGCGCAGTGGCTCATGCCTGTAATCCCAGCACTTCAGGAGGCCAAGGCAGGCAGATCACCTGAGGTCAGGAGTTCAAGACCAGCCTGACCAACATAGTGAAACCCAGTCTCTACTAAAACTACAAAAATTAGCCGGGCGTGGTGATGGGCACCTGTAGTCTCAGCTACTCGGGAGGTTGAGGCAGGAGACTCACTTGAACCCGGGAGGGCAGAGGTTGTGGTGAGCTGAGATTGTGCCACTATACTCCAGGCTGGGAAACAGAGCAGGACTCCGTCTCAAAAAAAAAAAAAAAAAGAAAAAGTGAGATGTTATGCTGTTGACAGCATTGCTTGCCTTATGTGAATTCATGACTTCAGACTACCTGCATGACATGTTTTTCCCCTTTAAAAGGAGAAAAAGTGTGGTACTTTTGGAAGTATGAAGGAAAAACCCAAGCTGAATGTGGACAACTAACTCTTAGGATCATTATAATATTTTAAACTAAAATCAATGAGTTCCTTCTTTTTAAGAGTTTTATAAATTTACGTCACAGTAAAATAAGAATGAGAATGTTACAAGAATGTTGAATATAATGTAATTATGGTAGGATAAGGAAATAGGTAGTAAGGAGCATGATTTTTCTCTCACTCATTGTCCATCCCTCCAACGACCCTCCTTGCTTTCGGGCTCAGAGAAGTAGGTCCCTTTTTGGCCCGCTTGGAGATCACGAAAACTTTGCTGGCAAACAAAAGGGGCAACGTCTTAATTTTCAATCCTTAATTTAAAATGGAAAGAGTTACAAAGCAGACAAATGCGATTGAGGGGAAAAAACTGTCTGTTCTTTCTGCCTTCTCTAGGCAAATACAAGCAAGGAAGAAAGGAAGAGAAAAGTTGAAATGTTAGGTGCAAGTGTGGGGAGCTCTATACCTCAAGCCTCCTTCCACAGGTGGATGGAGAGTTGAGGAAGGGCACCTCACAAACATTATCTGTCTTAGCTCTGGCTACTATAACAAAGTACCGTAGACAGAGTAGCTTATAGACAACAGACATTTATTGCTCACAGTTCTGGAAGCTTGAAGTCAAGATCAGGATGCCAGCATGGTCGAGTTCTGGCAAAGGCCCTCTTTCAGACTGCAGACTGGCAGAAAGAGACAGACATCTCTGGGGTCCTTTTTATAAGGACACTAATCCTACTCATGAGAGCTTCACCCTCAGGACCTCATTTCCTTCCAAGCTTCCACCATCACATTAGGGGTTAGGATTTCAACATATGAATTTATGAACATAAACATTCAGTCCATAACAATATCTATCTCTTCAAGCGTCTTCTTTCTCTTTGCCCCCTTTCATTTTGGTGATCTAAGAGTAACCTGTGTCTTCTGTTCTAGGACGTTACCAGCTTCCCAGAGAAATCACCCACCCCACTCAGTTGGCATGGCCAATAAAGTCAGAACATAGCACTACAGTAGGGAGGAGAGGATTGGAGAAAGGCTTCTTGGCCCTAGTGTGGGTCTTACAATTAGATAAAGTATCGTATTAGATGGCTATGGGATGGGCGTTCCCCACTGGAAATCTGAATCCATGGCTTCATCTCAGCCAAATCTCAGCTGCAGAGTTGAGTAAGCTTCCCAAGACCATCCCTGCCCTTGAAAGGTGGAGGTTCATAACCTGTGCTGAGAACCTGGCAGGATGAACCAAGGCTAAGAAGTCAACACATTTCCATTCACCACCATGGCAGCATTGTGAGAAAGGCAAGAAGCGAACATCTTGAAATGACTGAGTTTAAAACTGGGAATGGCTAAAAAATCCCTTAGCTTACCTGATATGATGAGACTAATTTTCTACATCAAGTTAAAAAAAAATGAGGAGTAGGCTTCAAGTTAGAAATTAATGTTAGCATTTGAAAGTGAAAGAAGTTTCACCTGCATGCTGCGAGCTTTGTGCCTGCTGCTATAATAATGTTTCAAACAGGCTGTTTGGGGGATCTCTGTCCTTCTCCCTAATTTGCTCCTGGATAGTCATTTGGCTGCCACTGAAGCAGCGATCTGAGTTGTGCGGCAGCCAAGAAAATCTCAGATCCTGTGTTTGCTAATTGGACATAGCAATTCATGCTCAGGGGCAACCAGTAAAATGGGCTTCACTCTGCCAGAATGGTTTTGGCTTGCATTTTTGGGTTAGTCACACTCCCAGTTCTCTGATCCCTGAAGTATCTTCCTGGCCAATAGCATCCCGATTCTCCACCCAGGCATAGGGAATGCTCATTGCACTATATCTGGAGATGCCAAGGCCTTCTGTGGAAGATGAGGGTTTGCAGTTGGACAGAGCTTTTGTATTTTTCTGAAACTTGTTCACTTTAGAATAGAGTTAATATGATAATCAATTCACAAGAAACTAGAAGTCATAAACATTAGACAATAATATTCTGGCATATATTTCCACTTTAGAGATAATATAAATCATAGCTTGCAAGTCAAATTAGTGAGAGAAACAGGTGGCTCAACGATAAGACTTTAGGTTTAATTAACTAAAATTGAATAACCTTTAGTTATGAAATTATAAAATGGAGGTCCAGACGATCACCTGAGCCTGACCTGTGCAGTGGATGCTTAGATTATTAAAGGATGTTTGGGAAAATGAGAACACAATTACATTGGATCTTCAAATTACTCCTGAAGATTTACATTTTTTCTCTCTATATAAAGTTTGAAGTAGAGAACATTACCATAAAGAGAAAATTACTCTAGTTATTTAGAACTTTAAATAAGTCAGTTCTTCAAATCAAAGATTTATTCAAAGCTCTTTGATTTGAAGGGTATTTATAGTTTTCCTAATTAGGGTATAACAACAAAGTTTACATTTTGATTACTTTTCAATAGGACTTTTTTGGCATTTACTGTTTGATTTCTACAGCATGTCTTACTTTCCTCCATTTTACAAAGAGATATTTGTAAATGGAGGGATTAAATTACGTGGTAGGTGCTATGTTGGCTACACTGGAGCTAAAAGGAACTCCTGCCTTCTGGTCCAGAGTCTATTGATTCATTTTTCCTCGATCAACTGTCCTCTGCCTCAGGGATGCCACAGAGAAGAAAACCAAGTCCTTTACACATAAACGTATGGTGCCTTAGGTAGTGGTTAGAGCTAAGGGGAAAAATAAGTACAGGCAGGGGGACTGGGGTGAACATGGGAAGTGCCTATGTGTGTGTGTTGGGGGAAGGGAAATTGTATTAGTCTGTTCTTATGCTGCTAATAAAGACAAACCCAAGACAGGGTGATTTATAAAGAAAAGAGGTTTAATGGACTCACCATTCCACATGGCTGGGGAGGCCTCACAATTATGGCAGAAGGCAAAGGAGAAGCAAAGCCACGTCTTTTATGGTGGAAGGCAAGCGAGCTCGTGTAGGGTAACTCCCATTTATAAAACCATCAGATCTCGTGGGATTTATTCACTACAACAAAAACAGTATGGAGAAAACCCACCCCCATGATTTAATTATCTCCACCTGGCTCCACCCTTGACATGTGGGGATTATTACAATTCAAAGTGTGATTTGGGTGGGGGCACAGCCAAACCATATCAGAAATTACTCCTAGTTTATGAGAAAAAGTCAAGGAGTGCTGTATTGATGAGGTGACATCAATGTCAGTTTCTCACATCATCAATTTGTCACAAATGGTCAAGGACGAGAAGAAAATGTGGAAATGGATCCTGCAAATATCTAGGGGAAGAGAAGTATAGGCCAGGGATTATCCAGCCCACTACCTGTTTTTGTAAATAAAGTTTCACTGGAACACAGCCAAGCACAGTTGTTTACATATTATCTACGGCTGTATTTGCACAGTTTGTGCAACACTGGCACTGTTGCAATGTGGTTGCAACTTGGGCTGTATGTGGCCCCCAAAACTGAAAATATTTACTATCTAGCTCATTAAAGAAAAGGTTTGCTTACTACTGGTTTACACAGAGGCAGCAACAAATGCAAAGCCCCGAGGCTGCTTGATATCATCAAGGAACAGCAAGAAAGCAAGTGTGGCTATGTTGGGATGGGCAAGGGGAGAGGGAGAGTAGGTAAGGACAGAGTAGAGAGTGGGGACTGGATCCTATAGCACCTTTATAGGCCATTGTAAAGAACTTTGACTTTTACTTAGAGGGAGATAAGGATGCTGAGTACAGAACTGACATGACATATTTTAACTTCAGCACTCTCTTTAGAGTAGATGCCATGGTTCTAGGGATGGTGGCTCAAGCCTGTAATCTCAGCCCTTTGGGAGACTTGAGGCCATGAGCTTGCACAACATAGAGAGACCTCATCTCTAGAGAAAATATAAAAATTAGCTGTGGTGGTGCATGCCTGTAGTCCCAGCTACTCAGGAGACTGAGGCAGGAGGATTGCTTAAACCCAGGAGTTCAAAGTTGCAATGAGATATAATCACACCACTGCACTCTAGAGTGAGACCCTGTCTCAAATTTAAAAAACAACAACAAAAACTTGACTAGGTGAAAGGGGGTTTGTTTAACATATACTGCAATCACCCACATGAAAAATGATTCTGGCCTGAACCAAAGTATGAGGGTGGAGACTGTGAGAACTTGTTGAATTCTGAAAATATTGTAAAGATAGAGCTAACAGGATTTGCCAATGGACTTAAAATAGAGGTACGTGTGTGATGGCCAGGGGTGAGAGGTGAGGAGAGCAGGTGATCAGAGGTTACTGATGTGAGCCTGAACATCTGAGAGGGTAGAATCACCATTAACAGACATAGGAAGATTTTGGGAGGTGTAAGGTATAGATTGAAGTTGGAAGTGAAGAATTTAGTTTGGACATTAAATTTTACATGGCTTTTGGATATAAGCTTCTTATATAAATGAAAAGCATACACAAATAAAATCTGGAGTTCAGGGAAGAAGTTTGAAGTAAACATACAAATTTGGGGGTCATCAATGTTTAGATAATATTTAAGTCATCTTAATATCTTAAGTCACCTAGAGAATGGTTATAGACATTAAAGAGAATGATTTTATTAGTTACCACTTAATACATGTGACAAGTTTTGAGCTAGGAACTAAAGTTTACTATGTAATCTTACAACACTTTACTTAGGTATTTGTATGCTCATTTTACACACGAGGAAATGAAAAGTGTGAAGTGTCTTGTCTGACTCTACTCAGCTAGCGAAATGTTAGAGTAGGCAGTAGGCAGACATGAGCAGAGCGGGAGAGGTCCCCCCGACCCAACCTTCCTTCCAGGAATGTCAGGTAATAGGCAGGCAAATTGTTAAACTGTCTTGCTAAAATAATAATTGATTGCAGCTGGTGCTAAGGAAAGGCCGTGTCCCAACAGATAGAAAACACCTGAAGATGGTGATCAGCCGCTTCCCAATAAGATCTCAGGAGTTGGTTGAGTGGGCTCAAACATGCACACTAAGAGGCAAAATAGCAGTGTTTAAGTGGTCTATGGTATATGAAGTTCCTTTAGGAACACTCAACTGGTAAGGGAAAAACATCTCAGATGAGCCTGTGCACAACTTCAGTAAACACACTGAGCACGCTCACCTCCCAAGTGCTGGCAGGCCACTGCACGCGGACAGCCTGCCTCAGGGAAAAATCAAGAGAGGGGAGATGCAAAAGCCCAGAACCATGTCAACGTGTAAAAGCTCAAGTCAAAGGTCAAACCGGGCACCTGGATCTCTCAAGTTGCCTGTATGGCCCTCTTCAGATTGTTCTTTACTTCCTTTTATTCCTACTCTAAAACTTCTTTTTTTTTTTTTTTGAGACGGAGTCTCACTCTGTTGCCCAGGCTGGAGTGCAGTGGTGCAATCTCGGCTCACTGCAACCTCCGCCTCCCAGGTTCAAGCAATTCTACTGTCTCAGCCTCCTGAGTAGCTGGAATTACAGGCACGCCCCATCATGCCTGGCTAATTTTTGTATTTTTAGTAGAGACAAGGTTTCACCATGTTGGCCAGGCTGGTCTCGAACTCCTGACCTCAGGTGATCCGCCCACCTCGGCCTCCCAAAGTGCTGAGATAGCCACCATACTTGGCCCAAAACTTCTTAATGAACTCCTGCTCAAAACTTCCCTCGGTCTATCTGTTTTATGCCCCTCAGTTGAATTCTTTCCTCTGAAGAGGCAAGAACCGAGCTGCTGCAGACACATACAGGCTCACCACTGCTAACAACAGGATCTAGGTATGTCTGCCTTAGCGGTCTGAGACCTCACTGTTACGTCATGACATAAGAAATAGAAATACAAAAGACTGAGCATCAGTAGCAAATATTTGAATAGTTGAACAAAAAAACAAATACTGAAGTAGGTAGCACATTGACATCAATATTGTCACCGGGTGGGTACCTCTCCTCTATGTCTCAATTGCAGTGAGACACCTCTTTAAGGAAACCACTAGACTGGTAAACTATGATAATGTTCTCATGGAACTTCCTCCTCGATTTCCTGAATTTAACAAACCCTCTCATCATGAATAAGCAGAACATTTCTAGCTTAAGAGGCAGCCACTGCCTAGGAATTTATGTATCAATGATATGCACATTTTAGGCGAACTACAGATTACTAAATTTGGATGCTCTTGTAGGTCACTGGACACATCCTATATTAACTTAGAAAAAACAAACTTCATGACTGAAAAGTAAATATGAATCATTTGAAATAATACAGGGCAGAGAATGTGACCCATCGATAGATGTAACCCACAGTGTCACTAAAATCTTCACGGTGTTTCCTTTACCCTCACAAATCTATTGGCCCTAATCAAAAATGTTTTTGGTTGACTGATAGTCTCAAACTACTTTGTTTTCACTTTCTTCTCAAAAGTGCAGTCATATCCAGCTGCTAAAAAATGATGTGAAGCAAAGAAACAGCCTGGTATCCCTTTTCTTTTTCTTCCTATAGTCTTGGAATGAAAGGATCATTTCTTATTTCATCACAACAAAAATCGAAAGAGGCATGGCACTCCATGCTGAAGGGTGAACAGTGACTATCTTGTATGCAAATGTGAAAACCCCCATTTACTTTAATTATGAAGCCACACCTTGAGGTTATACTGTCATTACGGTTATGAGGAAACCAAGGAAGGGAAGTTGTACTGGGGGCCTGTTGAACAAGGAGATTAAGTCTTGGTAGAAATATTTGGGTCATGCTAACCTGGATGAAATTTAGTGGGAGTAGTTAGAGGTTCTGAATGAGTGACAAGGGATTGAATGATTTCAGGGAACTGCCTCCTCCACCCTCCACGTTTTCCAACCCTAAAAGTTCTATCCTTGGAGGCCCATGCTCTGGGACCAAGTACCGTGGTGATGAGTATATGCCCAGTGGGACAGTGTTTCTACAGAGTGTGAAATGAGACAGAGTAATTATCCTCAGGAGAATGAAAACATGCCTTTGACATTGGGTTTGTCTTACCTTTCGGGGATTCTGCTTCCCTACCACTAAATTGCCATCCCATTGGTTACCAAAACCAAGCTGAATCATGTTTGTATTCCCCACAACATCCAGCAAGATACCTGTCACATAGTAGGCCCGCAGTTAATGTTTGTGGGATGAAATACTAATGCTCACCCTGCTGGCAGGTAAACAAACACTAAGATTCAGACTTTTGATCCTCTATCTTGGAAACTGCACTAACACTATTACCTTCCATCCCTCCCTTGCTTTATAGACTTTAATCATTTTGTGTCCCCAACATCACGATTATTTTTTTCTCTCGATTTATTTATGGGCCAGGAATAGATTGGAACTAAAATACCAAAGTGTAAGTAGTTACATTGCTTGTCCTTCCTTTGTAAAGAATATTCGTTCTTTGTGCTTCTGACCTATTCACCTTTTTTTCCCTTCCTGATTAGCTAAGGCTATCAGCTGAGTGTCAGGGAGAAGGGAGTATATAGTGCTACATAAGAAAATATATAGAACAGAACAGTCTAGGAGGTGAGATGAGGGGGTATTTGGAGAGAGCAAGTAAGCCATCCAGCAAAGGCTGGGCTTTCTGAGGAGAGAGGGACATGGGGGTGGCGGGGGAGTATTTGAAAAACTGCCCTGAGCTGGGGTAGAAGGTGGTGGGGAAGCTGATAAAAGGGTGAAGAGAACTCAGAGGATGTTTTTCTATGCTAAGTGTTTTATCTTCCTTCAAAAGTGGCCTTAACAGATTAAAACAATATCTAAATTGTTTTCCAAGGCTTTGGAGCTAGGGGTGTGTGTGTGTGTGTGTGTGTGTGTGTGTGTGTGTGTGTTTGCATGACAGAGAGAAAGAGAGAGAGTATGCTGAGAATTAAAAGGCCCAGTTTTATTTGGGGTAGAGTCCACATTTTTTATATTCATTTTACTAACATTTTGGTTTACTAACATTTTGGTTAACTAACATGTTACCAGGTAATTTAATGGAGATTTTGCATTAAAAAAATTGCATTCCTAAAGGAACTTAGTTTGTGCCATTGGTCATAGAATCAGGAACAGTGTGATGGCTACTAAAGGTGGAATTGGGACTAGGGAAGTGTGAAAATAGAATAATAGAATGCCATAAAAAAAGAGCAGCTGATGCGGAAGCCTAAAGGTAGTTAGGAGGCCAGAAATTTACCCCAAAATGGAAGCTGTTTGACCCGGGCTGGGGGAAGCAGGTACTCCAGTTTTAGGTCTGCAGGTACGTTGTCTTTGGACAAAGTGTGTAGTGTTTCCTACAAACACATTTAAAAAAATCCATTCTGAGTTTAAAGCTAGATACCTAGTCCTGTTTGCAGGAACTCCATCCCATGGATACAGACTGTGCTTTCCTACCTTCTGCAAAAAACTTCTAAGAGTTAATTAGCATCCTTTGCATGTTTTCATTGTTAGTATTAATATGATTCTCTTGGCTCTGATGGGTCTTTAGAGAAAGTGTTCCCACCCTCCTTATGTTAAGGTTTTTGTTTTGGTCCTTTTTGATTTCTTATGTGGTAATCTTTAGGGTTGACCAGAAAGAAAAGAGTTTGCATCTAAATGTTCCACAGTTCAGTGACTAAGAGGGGTGACACAGCCCCAGAGCCTACGATGGCAGGCACTGTTACATCGGTCTCAATTAACACTGTCTCACTGGGCTGCCCTGTCAGGCAACTCTCTCTGAGGGGAAAAAGCAGACAGTTTTCTATTAGTATGTTGGTATTTAGTTACTGACCTATTTTTCAGATGAAGAGTACTACTTTGCGTGCTGCATAGTTTTTAATTTAAAAAAAAAAAAGATGGCCAGGCGCTGTGGCTCATGCCTGTAATCCTAGCACCTTGGGAGACCAAGCTGGGAGGATCGCTTGAGGTCAGGAGTTCAAGACCAGCCTGGCCAATATGGTGAAACCCCATCTCTACTAAAAATACAAAAATTAGCCGGGCATGGTGGCGGGTGCCTGTAATCCCAGCTTCTCAGGAGGCTGAGACAGGAGAATCGCTTGAACCAGGGAGGCGGAGGTTGCAATGAGCTGAGATCGGGACACTGCACTCCAGCCTGGGCGACAGCCCTCAGAATCACACTTGGTGTGCTTGGCCTGCCCTTTGAGAATACTTTTTAGAAGTAATATGATATATGATTAGTCGCTGTCTATATATAAATATATATATAGGTGCGAATCCAGGGGTGGAATGCGGGATGCAGTGGAAGGAGGCAGTGAAGGTGAGGAAGGAACAAAATATTAACTTATACTGCTGTTTCAAGCTTATTCCATTACCACAGTATATTAGCTGTGAGTAATTCCATAAGGAACAAGCTTTATTGCTTGCTCTTTAGTCCACAAATCAAATTTTAATGAGTTATTTGAAAAGAAAAGCAAACCCTTTGGGAAAAGTTTAGCAAAATGTTCAATGTATTTACAATAATATTCAAATCCTAAAATATTAAAATTAAGGCTAGTGGGAGCATTATTTCTTACCTCAGATACTCTTCCCATTTTAGAAATACCATTCCCATTATAGAAACAGCACTTGAAATATATGAAGATGTATCAAGCAATTTCTGATTGCCTGATCAGGGTCTAGGTTTTTAGAATTTGACGTTATTTTTCACTCATATTATATATTAATGCCTACTAATTTACATTTAACTGTACATTTGGTTCTATTAGTTTTTCACTTCTGGAATTTTCTCTTCACTCGGACTTTCTGACCCTTGTCTAGACATTTTCGTCTATAGTTTAATTACACCCTTACGAATAATATTAAATATTAAATTACAGAGGTAATCTCTGCAATAGTCAAGGCTCACTAACATCTGCCTGATCTGTTTTTGTAGAAAGGCCAGAGCTTATAAAATATCACAATGGGCCGGGCGCGGTGGCTCACACCTGTAATCCCAGCACTTTGGGAGGCCAAGGTGGGCAGATCACTTCAGGTCAGGAGTTCAAGACCAGCCTGGCCAACACGGTGAAACCCCGTCTCTACTAAAAATACAAAGATTAGCCAGGTGTGGTGGCGCATGCCTGTAGTCCCAGCTACTTGGGAGGCTGAGTCATGAGAATCACTTGCACTTGGGAGGCGGAGGTTGCAGTGAGCCAAGATCACGCCACTGCACTCCATCCTGGGTGACAGAGTAAGACTTGGCATCAAAAAAATAAAAAAAGTTCAAGACCAGCCTGACCAACATGGAGAAACCCCCTCTCTACCATAAATCCAAAAAAATTAGCCAGGCGTGGTGGTGCATGCCTGTAATCCCAGCTACTTGGGAGGCTGAGTCAGGAGAATTGCTTGAACCCAGGAGGCGGAGGTTGGGGTGAGCTGAGATCATGCCATTGCACTCCAGCCTGGGCAACAAGAGTGAAACTCCGTCTTAAAAAAATAAAAATCATAATATAGTGGCTTCTGCTTGTTCCCAGATGAGTCTTGTGCATTTAGCTAATGATATTTGTTGAGTCCACTGAGGAACAAATGGTAACCAGAAATTACTCAGGAGTCACAATTGTGGAAATGAAATTGTAGTACCACACTTTGAAGTGCTCAGGCCAAAACTCGAGGCATCATATTTACCTTTCCTGTCTCTGATACCCCCATACCATCAGCAAATCCGTTTGGCTCTACCATTAAAATATAATCCCGAATCTAACCCCCTGTGCACTACAATCACTTTTAACCATTCTGGTCCAAGCCACCAACCCCTTGCTGGATTATTGCAGCCATCTCTTCACTGTAGGAAGAACTGACAGTAGAAGGTAAAAATGGCGAGTGACAGATGGCTGCAATGATCTCTACTTTCTTTTACAATTAGATGCAAGTTGTATCTAAACTGCTATCAGAATATTTGATTGCAAAAACCAGAAATATAACCAAACTACTTAACGCAAAGAAGGAAAGAATGTCTCAAGTTTCCATAAAGCATAAGATTCGGGAACCAGAAAGTCAGAAATCAAGATTCTACTCTCGACCTCCTTGGGTCACTGGTGGTCATTCTCTGTCATCTCTGTGTCTGCTCCATCCTCCTGAGTTCAGTCTAAGAATGGGTACACTCAGCTGTGGTGTGCAGGAAATAAAACACACTACCCAGCCCTAGGACAACATGGCTTCCTCCTCATTCAGATTAATTTGTAATTTTGTAATCCAGTTCCAAATTCCCAGAAGATGATCTCTTGGCTCGCCTTATTTCTGGTTTCAGTCTCAGATCCTAGTGGTTTGGACCAGGAAACAAGGGGACCTGATTAAAATAGACTTGCCCAGGCCCGTCATTTAGCAGGGGCTAGGGAACTCATTCAGAAAAGGTAGCTTGAACTAGACAAACCAACTAATTAACATCTGTGCTGCAATTTCCAAATAATTTAAATTCAATAGTCTATTAAACTATGTAGTGAATTAATTATTGTCATGCACACATCCTTCGGGACTCGATAAACTGAAACTAAGTCAATAAAAATGAATGCTAGCAAGTGAGGTAGATTTGTTCTACTTTCCAGAAAGCTTTTGCCATTAAATAATTTCTCATTAAAATGTTTATTTTCAGTTTCTGCCTTCTCCATCTCAATCAGCATCCAGCTTACCTTTGCGATCTGTACCAGGTCCTGCATTAGTCTGGTAACCTTTAAACTGGATAATGAGGACTGACAGATTCAGAAATGTTATGAATTCTTGGTCTTTAGTCTTCTGCACCTGTCAATTTCATATGCTAACATTCTTTTAGTGTATGTGTAGTTTCGTTTTCTTAAAAAGTTGTCTTATTATTTTCATTGTGTTGGCAGAATATTTTTTAGTGCCACCTTGACTCAGCTAAATGTAAGATATATATTTATAATTTGTCAGTAGTATACTATTACATCATCACCTTATGGTCCATTCTTCAAACAGGTAAGAAATAATTTCATTCAGGAGAATGTCACCTAAAGGCAGAAGCTATTGAATTGCTTGAAATCAACATACTTACTCATTCATTCAAATAAAACAAATAAACACAACTTTTCTGAGAAATTATGATGGGTAAAATTCTCTGTTTTGTGCTCAATTTAAAAATGAATAATATAGATTATTTATTTTAATGTATTTAATTCTAAACTTAAAATGTTTAATTCCAAATAAAATTCTCAAAATTTCAGTTCTAATTTGAAAAAACAAATTGATTAATTCTAACTGACTTATAAGAATTACTGTGAGTTTGAGGATCGATTATTTTACCTTTGCTATAATAAAGGTCGTTATTTTGGGCCATTGTTGGTTTTGGCCATTTGGATTTTTGGATAAGTCCCCGTGTCTCTGAGCACGGAGGATGGACTGCAAGTTCACAAAGGTAGGCTATATCCATCTTAAATTCCAGGTATCCACTAAGAACTGAAATTTTGAGAATGTCAGAATGAGTTCATAACCTGATGGAAAAGATAGAATATAGAAATAAAAACAAACATTCTAGAGTCAGAAGTAGGAAACTGGCTTAAATTGGTGACTCTTTGAAGTCCCCTTTACCTCAAGGACCCTGATAGAATAGGAAACTGACATTTTTGAGTGTCTACAGAGTACTAAGCAATGTAGTACAAACTTTTCATATTCTTTCTTTTCCCCCTCCAGTTCATGCTCATAAATTTCTAAGAAGAAGGTGGTATTAATCTCATTTTAAACCTGAGGAATCTGATCGCTAGAAAAATTAAAAATTTGCCCAAGATTACACACATTACCATGGCCTGGACTGAAGTTCATGGCTGGCTGACAACAAAGCCTATATTTTCCCACTACACCACAAAGCCTCTCAACAAGAAGTTGTCTTTTTTTTCTAGAAAGTTTTATAATCCAATGATGAAAAATTATCCAATAGATTTATTTTAGACCTAGGTAAGTAAAAAGGCAGATCATACAATTCTATGGGGTTGTGATCTGTCTGTTTTGCAATTTCCCCCTGTGGAATCACATGTACTTTTAAAAAGCTCTCAAGGTAATTCTGAGGCTCTCTTCCCCATTGTCTTCCAATGGTCTTTGCCTCCTGTTCGCTAGGTCTGCTCCTCCTTATCCGGCATGATCTATGGTGGGCGTCACCATGTCCAAGCCTTCCTGGCCAGTTAAGTGGCTCTCTGCCGTCCTCCTTCATTATTCCATCATTGGACTCATCACATCGTTTTACAATTACTATTTATGTTAAAAGTCGTCTCCGTTAGACCGTAGTGAGCTTGCTGAAAGCAAGGATTGCATTTTCGTGTCTTTAGTACCTAGCACACCGCCTGACAACAAAATGTTAGAGAACTAAATTAATAAAAAATTCAGAGCCACTTGGAAATAGTTTAAGAATGTCCTCAAATTTGTTTTCTTGGTCGTTGCACCCAGTGAATCAACTAATTCAATAAATATTAAACGACAAATCAAAATTTTGTAGGTTCCAAATGCAAGACATCGTCCTGGGATGCGGAAGCTGCAGAGTGGACTACATTTCCCGAAATCCCTGGGCCCAGTCGTAGTTGGTTCGCTGACTGCTTTTGAATGCTGGTTAACTCAACCAATAGGGTGACGAGAATTTCCCTAAAGGAGAGGGAGCCGACCTCACAAACAAGAGGGCGGGTGCTTCTGACAGGTTTGGAACTTAAAAAAACCCTTTGTGGCGGTTCCGTGGCTTTTCCGCAGACCAGAGCGCGCGAGAAGTCATTCGCCAGGAACCTGTCCCCCTCTCCCCGAATTAGGATTAGTCTTCTCGCACTTCCTTCCTTCCTTACGTCTTTCCTATTTCCACATCCTTCCTAATCAAGTACCTGTGCTTCCGTCCACCTGTCCTGTTGAACGCACTCTCCGGGGGGTTTCCCCGGCACAATCTCTGTCTGTCTTTTCCAACTTGAGCCAGGCATTTGTCTCCAAGCATTCACGCGAGATGGGCAGTGCGGCCTCGGAAAGATCTGAGCAAAAACTTCATCCTATCCCCCTTTCCCCGTTCTAGAGTGAAGCTCCCAGGGGATTACTGAGTGGCTCTCATCAGCGTCAGGGCGGATTGAAGGTTCTGAAAAATAGTGGCAGCGCGGCGTTTCCTGCCACCAGCGCTCCTCCCCGGCGAGGGGCTGGGTGCGGGTTAGTGTCATCGGCTGGGGCTGACACCGGCCCTGGAGCCGTTCCCCGCTGGCAGCCTCTTCCATCCCAGCAGCTAACTGCTAAGACCAGACACGTTCCACCAACAGTAACAGCTGTAGGAAAGAACCCGTTTTTTCCCGTCTAGGTTTCTCTCCTTTTCCTAGTACCTAAGTCCATCATCCTCCTGCCACTGACATATCGTTGTCTAGACACTCTTTTTCAAAACTCAAATCCAATCAAACAAAAACAAAGCCCGTCAATAAAGCAAGAACAATAATACTGCAGCCAGCGGCCAGGAGCGTGCACCCCATTAACGGCGAGAAAGCATCAACCCCTGCTGTAATGACTGAATTGGAAAGAAAGGTTTCCTGCTGCTTGTTAGTCGTCAACATTTTTACTATGCCAGCTGCAAGAGAAGCAGCTGCATACTCTGGCAACTCGACTGGGGTGGGAGAAATTTAGCCAGCGTCTGGGATTTTCGCAGAAGATAATTTAAGCCCCAGCTTCGCTCCGGCTGGGGGGCTGGGGGCCTGCGGGGCCAGGGTGGGGGAACCGGGCTGCGGCGCGCATGCGCAGGTACCGCAGCCCGGCTCCTGGGAGGCCCTGCTGCCGCCACCGCAGCGGCCCGCGCTATAACCGCGGCTGCCGCTGCTGCTCCGGGCGGGCGTTGGTGCCGTGTGCCGAGGCGCCCTGTCAGGCGAGGGGGAGCGGCTGGGCGGGGAGAGCCGACGGCCGCGGCGGCGCCTGAGGAACGCAGCCGGGCTCGGAAGCGGCGAGGGCGGGCCGGTCCAGCGGCGGAGGAGCGAGGCGGGGCGAGGCAGGCGGCGCGGGGACCCACACCAGGCGCCCTGTGTGCGAGGCCGAGCGGCGGCCGCGGACAGAGAGCCGGCGACCCCCGGCAGGAGGAGAAGGAGCCGGAGGACGCGCCGAGGGACTGCGGGGCCGGGGCGGGCGAGCAGCGGCGCGGCCGCGGGCCATGGACGCAGCGGCGACGGTGGCGGCGCCGGGGGCGAACCGGGGCGGCGGCGCGGCGCAGAGTCCGCCCGCGGCCAGGTGAGGCTGGGCTGAGCGGGCTCGGACGCCGCCGCCACTGCTGCTGCTGCTGCCGGGCCGCGGAGCGAGGCGGCGGCGGCGGCGGCTGAATCGGCACCACAGCAGCCGCGCCAAGCAGCGGCGGCCTCGGAGGAAGAGGGGTGGCCGCCCAGGTTTCTTGCGGCCGCCGCTCTTGTCGTCGCAGTATTTCCTGTTCGGATTATCTTTTGCTTCCCCCTAGCTGCCTCCTTACCCTCACACTCCCACTCCTCCGTTTCCGCGGTCGAAGCTGCCTTCGGCCCCGGGTGGTCTCCCCCGCCCGGGGACCCCCTGTGCCTCCCCTCCCGGGCTGCGGGGGAGCCCCTCCGAGACCATGAGGAAATTCAACATCAGGAAGGTGCTGGACGGCCTGACCGCCGGCTCGTCCTCGGCGTCGCAGCAACAGCAGCAGCAGCAGCATCCGCCTGGGAACCGGGAGCCGGAGATCCAGGAAACGCTCCAGTCCGAGCACTTTCAGCTCTGCAAGGTGAACGGAGCGCGCAGCCCCGCGACGCCGTCATTGAAAAATTGGGGTTGTTTTAAGGGGGCTACTCGGGCTTTACATGGGAATGCAAGGGAAGAGAACGCCAATAATAATAATAATAACTCTAATAAAAGGCTCGCTCCTCCCTTGGCAAACGTTTCTTCGGTGGGTTATTTTGGAGATTGATACCTTACTCCTTTTCACTGATTTTTCTCTCTCCCCTTTGCACATGCAGCAATCAGTTCAAGGTTGCTTCAAACTATTATCCGACCTTTAATCGTATTCTGACACTGCCAGTAATAACCTGGAAGCTTTTATATTCAAGCGTTTTAATATGATTCACCAACTTCGAAGTTTCCTTTGGAAACGGTGTCTAATGAATGTTGTTTATCAAAAAGCCAAACCTGTTCTACCACACCTTTGCTCATCACTTTTCCCTTAAAATGTGGTGTGAGTGGCTTACGATATGAAATCACAGGGTTCTTTTTATCATTATGTTTGTTAAAAAGTACTGAGATTTTTGCCTGTTAATGGCACGATAATTGCCATAGCGTTCTGTAATTCAGAAAGAATGATGCAGCGAATTAAGTCACCAGCTGCTTAATGAGAAACACAAACTTGCCTCGGTTTTAATACCTGCCTTACTCATAAATAGCCATGTATTTGTATGTCAGAGTTTCTTAAAAGTGTGCATATATATAGGTCTAATGCCCTAAAATGATTATGGCCTTAACAGTAAATTGCAAAAATGTATGTTGTACTCATCTTCATTCTGTTACAAGTGTAAAATGTTGGGATAGAGGCTTGATTATTGCTCTACTGAATGCTTGACTAAAGTAATTATATGACAGCTTTTCCTTAGAAGTACTTGCGTTAACATCCAAATAAAGTAATGATGAAATGAATACTGCCAAAATAAAGTATGAATTGCATTTAATGGGTTTGTAGAATTTTGGACCATTGCAAACTTTAGTCATCTGGTGTCGGATGTAGTAGTATAGAATATTAATAAAAGAATTTCTCTATGGAATACCAGTATTATGGAAAAGCGAAATTAAAGTATATCACTGGACTAGATTTTTGTTTGTTTCAGGTTCTATGTGAATAACTTTGTTAATGTAGGTTTCACTTATTTTTTCAAAAGCAGTAAGTGCATGTGTATGTGTTTTGCATCAGTGGTAGTGGTTCTAAATTCTAACGCCTCTATTGACTTTCCTATTTTAAAATTTCGCTTGCTGCCTTGGTTGCTGTGATGTCACTTGCCCATCCCTAGACTGTTCGCCATGGATTTCCCTATCAACCCTCAGCCCTGGCCTTTGATCCTGTACAGAAGATCCTGGCAGTGGGAACTCAGACTGGTGCTTTAAGGCTGTATCCTTTCTTTAATTTTGTTTTTTAACTTCTACTTTGTTCTCCCCAGTCCTTCTGTGTTGCTGATTAGTTCCAAAGAAAATTTTTATTTTCCTGTTGGTGTGATCAGATATATACTGTGAGAAATCATGTGTTGGCTTTTCCCTTGATTATAATTCAGCTTATATACTGCTGTGATGTTTCTCAGCTCCTAGTTTATAGTAGCTAAACATATATCCAAATAGAGGTCTAAAGTTTTTTTATGATAACTATTTTATTTGTAAGGAGATAGAAGTTTCTAAGGAAAAATATATCTGCTTCTATACTATTGGTGTGATGAATGGGGTATGTTAAGGATGAGGTTTAAAGACAATTACTTTTAAAAATATTATGCATGGTAGATATTGAACTTATGACCTATTCTAATAAATTAGAGATTGGATTTCAATCTGAATTTGGTTGTTTTTGGCATGTCCGTGTAGAAAAACAATTAGCAGAAGTGTAGCAAATTAATTTTCTATGAATAGTTATAAATGGTTAATATTTCTACCAGTTTTTAGAGCGTTTTCTTGAAAAATGCATGGGGATAAATTTTTTCTCTTGATATACTTTTTCTCTCATAGTCTACATTTGTTATGTATTTGTAAAAACTGTTAGGTTACTATACATTAAACTAGTAGTATAGAATTACTTTTCCTGGTTATGTATGAACTATATTAGTTTTATCAAGCATTTTTTTAAATACTTCAAAAGATTTTTTTTAAGATAATTTTTTAGTGAGAACAGTACAGACGACTCACTTTCTATTTTTATGTTGAAATGTGTTTTCTTTTACTGTGACTTTGAAACAACTTAACCTAAATATATTCTTAAACTTAAGATTTGGATTCATCTATCTGTGGGATATCTACCTCCTGCATATTAATGAGTAACATGTTGGTGATAAATAGAAAAAAAAAATCACTGGATGATCTCAATAGACATTACTATTGTCAAAAAATAGAAAAGAAATATAGGATAGGGGAGGAGCTTTACCCCTTTATATTTTAGATTTTTCTGGTTCCTGAGAAGGAGTGAGGGAACCTGCATTTGAGTTAAACATGTGCCAGGCATTTTACTTACATTTTAAAGTCATTATTTCAAAGAAGTACTATGTGATACATACAAATACATATATATGTATAGATAGATAGATAGATAATGCCTCAAGTTTTATTTGTGACTTAATGTGCTATCTTCAAAATACTAATAGAAGTTTTAGGATGGACTATTGAACTGTGTTACTAAGTGAAGTCTACTAGACATAGTAAATACTACGCAGTCATACCTTTATAAACGACAAAATCTGACCAGGCTAGATCTGAATCTGTTAATTTCTGAGACAGTAAGTCTGAAGTGCTCTTGCCCAAATATCTAGATAGTTATGACCAGAATATTTTTTGGCTTCAATTGTTAGATATTTTTATTCCTGAACTCAGTGATCAAGACCATCTAGTTTAGGGTTGTTGTGTGAAGACGGGAATGAAGTTATTTTGTCAGTGTGGGCCCTGAGTGTTCAGCAAAACTCTGTAGTGACGAGACTAGTACAGTTGGATCTAGATGCGTTCTTTGGAACTGAAAGCAGTTTCTTTTTTTTCCCAACAAGAGAATTTCATAACTGGACTAGAAGAAGGAAAGTAAAGTTGAATTAAATCAGCTATTTTTCCCTTATTTTGCTTTTCTGTAAAGTGAGTTTAGATTTTATTGTTTTCCCAGTGTGGTCTCGACATTCTTTTGGTAAATAACCTCTTTTCCTTGTAACAGCCAATCTAGCCCTTTTATAATTTAGTATAATTATAAGTGAGTACCACCAGCAAGGCTGATTTTATAAAACCAGATTCTTAGACAACACTTTTACCCTAATGCATTTGTGTAATTAGCAAGTTGGCACAAAAGGTGTAAAGTGTTAGGCCTAGTGTGAATTGCCAATTAAAATCAAGGATCAGGTGGCCAAAATTGTCACTTGTATATAACTTTTGGTGTACTTTTTATAGTTAAATATTATGTGAATAAAAGTGAACCTGTAATTATAGTTTGCAATTATACTCTAAAGTTTTTTTTAGAACCTCCTTACTAAGAATGAAGTATGGAAAACTGTTTACTAAATTACCTTCTACTTTGCCTTTTTATGAGATTTCTATGGACATTCCAGAGTGCTAAATTGGCTTGTTTGCCAGTAATACCACCTAGTCATTCCTTCTGTTGGGTTTAAGTAGCAGATGAGCTTATGAGCTTTATTTATTATGGTTCTGATTTATAGAAAATGACTAAGCCCTTTTTATTTTATCTCATTTTCCATATATGTGCTTTCAGGTATATGTTAGTGTCTCTTTCTTTGTTATTTTTGAAACTGGACACCTAAATTCCAAATCTCCACATTTGGTTAACGTGCAGATTTACTACAAGTGTGTATATTTTGACTTGGATCTTTTGTATATTTTCCTATTGTAATTGGTTTCTTTTGATCCTTTATTCTCTTCTTATATTAGACTCTTGTAGTCTGTAACACAGTTATCCTAAAAGATATCATTAGAGCAGAAAATAGACTTCTAGATAAAGTAATTTCCTTGCAGATTGAAAAGTAGGCGATGTTTTCAGAAGTAAGATTAGGCTATTACAATTCCAAATGTGTATGTAATTTGACTGATGAATATCTTCCTAAATGTTAGAAGACTTTACTAAATTGATTTATCTACTCTGGGTTAAAACCAAAAAATCAAACAAGAAAGATATATTTGATAGCTAATGTTTGTAGACAAGGATTAGTGAAAAATCTTAATCCTTTAATAATATATAACAAATAATGAGGCAAAATAAATGTATTTACTACATTAATGTATAGCAAATGTCATATGATATAAATATGCTGAATGCTAAACCTTCTTGGCTTCTGGAGAGAATATGAGATTGAAGAATGAAGGTATTTTTAATAATGTTACTGTCTTTATCTAGACTTCTGATTTACTACTAAAATTTCAAATTGCTTCATACTTTAATGTAATCATGGGTTACCCTGATCTTATTTTTAAAGTAAATTTTTTTTCTAAACACAATGAGGTCATTTTATATATGAATATTTCAAGGACTGAGCAGAAAAATGGAATTTCAGGTTTACTGAACTTGTGTAAAAATTTGAGGTTTAAAAATGAATTGTCAAATTATTATCGAAGAACCTCATTCATTGTCTTCTTGACTGGTGGAAAATACAGTGAAATAGACAATCTCTGTTTTGATGAGGCATGGATTGTCTTATAATGCAGAGTAATGTTGCTGGAGACAGGCTTACAAAATGATTTTTTTTACCTCAGAGTTCATTTAACAAGCACTTGAGTGTCAGACAACATTAGATTATAAATTGTGGCCTGAATTCTGGTTTTCTCTTTCCACTAAATAATTACATGTCCTTGAATTAGTTTTTTTTTCCTTACTATAAAAATGAAGGTGCAGTATTAAATGATTTCTTCAAGGAAGAATTTTATGATTTCAAGTAGCTATGTATTCTAGAGGAGTAATACAAAAGAAATGAAAATGTGATCCTTCCCTTCAAAAAGTTTCCAGTTCTAACCGAAGGACTGGAACTAAATAAGCAGTTGAAATTTGAGAATTATTTGGGGCTCTACTGACATTACACAAAGTCAGGTTACATGTAAATTTGTTGCATTTGATGAACATTTCTATACATTGGTAGATAAGTATTCAGAATGACAGGGAGGAAGGAGTGGGAAAATTATTCTAGGCAAGGAAAACAGTATGGGCAAAAGCATGGAAAAGGGAATTATGCGAGTTTGGAGGAATACTAATGAGGCTAGTTGGAATAATTGAGTTAGCAGGAGAAGTAAGGAGGCTATTGAGGGTCTTGAATTTTAACCTGAGGTATCTGCATGATATTCAGTTAGGAATCATAGTTATGTAATAGGAGATGCTGACAGGAAGAAAGCATGATTTTTTAGCATGATTAGTGGAGTAGTGGTATAGGTGAAAAGAATGGACCAAGTGAACTTCACAGAAAATTATTAATCCGTATAGGTAGTAAAGTGAATCCAAAACAGGCGTGGCAGAATGGGAATTGGAGAAGGGCTTGACTTGTTTGTATAAAATCTTAGGGAGTAACTAAAGATGATAAGGTTTTGCAAGTAAAGTAATGAGGCAATTACAAGCGAAGTGAAAAACTTGGCAAAGAAGTGGCAGAGAAATGTTGAGTTTGAAATTATGTTATCTTTAACTTTTATTGTATTATCATTTTGAGAGAGTAGCCTAGACTTCTTATTTTAGTGTGAGAATTTGATATACTTTCACTGTTTTGTTTTAGTTTTTTTTGGCTGGTCCTTGGTGATTTCCAGAATTTTGTTACTGAATTTATATTTAAGGTCATTAGTAGCTGTTTGGCATTGTCCATTTATTTTCTGTCAGTGTTTCTCAAAGTGGTAGCTTTTTGGGCAGAATAATTCTGTGGGTTTGTCCAGCACATTGCAGGATATTTAATATCCCCGTCTCCCACCTACTAAATGCCCATGTTGCCTCACCTGTCAATGTGGCAACCCAGACCCTCCAACACACTTCCAGGTGCCCCTGGTTGGGAACCACTGCATTTAGCCCAAGTTCTTCACCAGTTAAATAAGAATAATAACCCTACCTAGCTTGCGAGGTTATTGTCACGATTAAATCTAATAAAATGTGTGTGTGTAGCTTTTACGATCATGAAGGGATATTGTGGTGGATACATGATTATTACATTATTATTATAATACATGATTATTATTAATATGAGAGTTTTTCTGTGGCTTTAATTTTCAGGTCCTTCATTTCTCTCAGCGAATACTGAGTGGCAACTGTGTAGGAAGGCCTTCATTTCATTTATTTTTGTAGCTAATACAAACTTTGAGGAAAAGATACTGAAAAGCACTGTTCTTTTCTTTGAGTTTGTTTTTAAAATGGTTGTGTTCAGCCTGGCACAGAGGCTCACGCCTGTAATCCCAGCACTTTGGGAGGCCAAGGCAGGCGGGTCGTGAGGTCAGGAGTTTGAGAACAGCCTGACCAACGTGGTGGAACCCCATCTCTACTAAAAACACAAAAATTAGCCTGGCGTGGTGGTGCACGCCTGTAATCCCAGCTACTCAGAGGCTGAGGCAGGAGAATCGCTTGAACCCGGGAGGCAGAGGTTGCAGTGAGCCAAGATTGTGCCACTGCACTCCAGCCTGGGCAACACAGCAAGACTCTGTCTCAAAAAAAAAAAAAAAAAAAAAGGTTATGTTCTTCTCGACCACAAGTTTTCAAAATTGCTACTTAGATGTAATAATAATGTATGTGAAAGTTTCTCACATATGGTAAATGCTAAATTGATTAATGACTTTCTGTACTGTACTTATAAGATAGCATTAGAATATTTTGACTTGCTACTTAATTTTATTCTGTAAAACATAATTATACCATGGAAAAAAATGGAAATGATTTTCATTTGAAATAGTTAAAAGTAAAATAATTAGTTTAGAATTTAGCCAGTGTTTTTTGTTTGTTTGTTTGTTTTGAGTCGGGGTCTTACTCTGTTACCCTGGCATGCAGTGGCAGGATTATAGCTCATTTCAGCCTCCACCTTCTAGGCTCAAGCAGTCCTCCTACCTTGGCCTACCAAGTATTTGCGACCACAGGTGTGTGCCACCACTATTTTGTTTTATTTTTGGCGGAGACAGAGTTTCACCATATTGTCCAGGCTGGTCTTGAACTCCTGAGTTCAACCTCCCAAAATGCTGAGATTACAGGCATGAGCCACCACGCCAGATTTTTATCCACTCTTCTCCCTCCCCATCATTTTTGTTCATAGCCACTTTCCTCCTCCTCCATCCTTTTTTGTTCATGGAAGAGTTCTGGTCATTTGGAATTGTAGTTGTGCAGGAGAAACAAGGAGCTTGAAATACTCAGCTCATATCTCAACTCTTAGCTCCTTTAGCTCCTCATTCAAGAGGACATTGCATAAAAGGAAGAATAAGTGCTGTATCAGCTGTAAGTTGTGATTCTTAGCATGGACTACCGCAGCAGGAGGAATAGGCACATTTATTTCAGAACAACCAGAAATGGAATCTGCTTGGAAACAGTTTATTTCGCAGTGGATTTCTTGTGGAAGGAAACAAATGTGATAGAAACCATGGAATTGAAAAGAATATGTTAACTATTGGAGATTCAAGTCCGTGCTTTGTAAGCCTTTCTGCTTTAAGTAAGATGAGTTTTTATCTCTGTTGGATATTCTTTGTTTTCTGTTTTGGTTTTCAGTATGATTCATTTGAAATTACAAGCTAACTTTGCCATCCTAAAGGAAAAAGTAAAGGCATTTTGGAAGAATTGCCTTATTATTAGGAGATTCTTGTTCCAATAATCTTCAGACTTACCTTGTATGAGTCAACTAAAATCTCTGTGCTTCAGTTTCCTTTCTTGTAAAATGAGGAAATTGGGATATGTTATTTCCAAGAATCCTTCCAACTTTTGGACCTTAGAATTTCTTTTTCTGCGGGGAGATTTAGTAATTCTTTGGACTGTGTTCCTGTAGAGGGATCTTCTGGTTGATTGCTCTGAGTTCCTGTTAAAGAGAATGAAGTATTAGACTCCATACCATTGCGGCTCCCTCAGCTTTGTGTCCATTGACTACATTCATAATCCAAGTCAGTAGAAGCACAAGTGTAAACCTTTGTTTACAGAAGGGACCAGGAAAGAGCATGTGAATGAACTAACACAAATGTCTTTCCTTGAAACAGTAGCTCACATTGAATACTAAGATGGTGGGTTGTAGCATTTTCTGTGTATAACAGATAAGGTCTCATTATGAAATAAGAAACCAGGACTTTTTTTAATACCATTAACAAAATTTACCTTCTTCCTTGGTTGTTAAATGTCAGGATGTAAAATTAAAATAAATTAACTTAAACAAGAATATTGAGTTCCTAATCACATGATCTTAATAATCTTTAGAGATTTATTATAGAGACCGTCTCCCTTGAATTGCTAGTATGTAATTTGAGTACTAAATTTGGTAATTGTATAGTGTAATAACTTGGAGTAATAATTGCTGGGCATGTACATGTAAGTAACTGGACTATAGGTTTGAGTATCACTAAAGATAAGCTTAATTGTTGGATCAATTTGGCTTTACCTTTATGCACTGGAAGAGGCAATTATTTACAAGAAGAATTTTTTTCTTTTTTTTTTTTTCGAGATAGGGTTTCGTTCTGGAATACAGTGGCACAATCACAGCTCGCTGCAGCCTAGACCTCCCGGGCTCAAACGATCTTCCTGCCTCAGCTTGCCAAGTAGTTGGGACCACAGATGTGAGCCACCTCACCTGGCTCACATAATTTTTTATGTGTGTGTGTGTGTGTGTGTGTGTGTGTGTGTGCGCACATATATATATATATATATATATATATATATATTTCTTTTTTCTTTTTCTTTTTTGCAAAGATGGGGTCATACTATGTTGCTGAGGCTGGTCTCCTGGGCTCAAGCTGGGATTAAAGATTATGAGCTACTGTTCCCAGCTGCAAGAAGAAAATTAATAATTAGGATATCAGTAGTGTAGCAGCAATAATTAGTAATAATCAGAATGTGTATTTGTTTTCGATGTTTAAATGAAAGTTTCCTGACCTGATTTGCTGTATTAGCATCATCAGAAGGTATACTTGGTATTTTGGGATGGCAGATAAGGAAATGGTTTTTTGGTTTGACCTAAACAGATGTTTATCTGTTTAAGAGTATAACAGATTGATATAAAGAAAAGGGCATTTCACTATTAATACCTTTTAGATTTGAATTTGAATTAAGATAGATTTTAAACATAATATAGTTCTACAGAAGTTCTTGGGAAGCAAAAAGTGATTACTGACATGATTTTTATGAAATAAACTAAGAGTTCATAAAACTATAATAATAAAAAACTGCCAAAAGGTACTTGATACATTTCTCTTCCCTTAGTCATATGCAGCACACATTATTCTAAGAAGTTATGGTGCTTTCTAATTTAATTACTTAGACTTCCTGTAGAGACATTCAGGTTTCTATACAATACAATTATTTTGCACTTTAATTTGAACACATTTCTGATGTTTATTAGCAGTAATAAAAATAAGGACTTTTTCATGATCTTCTGTATATCTGTATTATCATTCTTAATATTTCTGAATAAGTATATTGCCATCATCTGCTTTCAGATTTAGCAATTCTAGTTGGTTGGTTTAATCTCTTATTTTCCTCATATTTACTTTTAAATAAATTTTGGACACCAGCTCTGTTTACCATGTAACTTATCTTTTTTCTTTTGGCCATGAGTGGAAGGTAAGCTGAGGTGAAGGAGGTAGGGGTAAGAATTGTTGACATAGTTTACTGCTTACTAGTGAGTATTCCACAATGGCCATGTGTTTAGTGAGTCCTTAAGTCTAGAATACACTTTTCTCTGTTTAAATAATTCTTATGTTTAAAACCCAGTGTCTTTGTGATATATGTTTTGGTTTGATTCCATCCCCACTTCCATCCTATTTAGCCATCTTTTTCTTAGTTGAGCCTTTAAAATTTTGATTTCTTCATTGCCATTTCTTTATAAGTAATATGTGACATTAAATGTCTAAAAATAGACCTTTTGGAAATTGTAGCTGTAATATGGAGTGGCATTTTCTTTTAAAATAAACTACGAAGAATGTTACAGGGTATGAAAAGATACCGTGCAGTCCAAAGTAATGCAAATCAGCAAAATCAGCCAGTATCCTCTCCTTTATCAAGAGTCCGGAAATTAGACAGTAGGAGTGTATAAATTATAAAATCAAGATGAGGGAACACACAGATTCCTAAATGATCAACTTTATGTCCTTCAGTAAGGATCATAGGGTGGATGAGTATATGTGTGTGTGCAGACACTTAAAGAAGATCTGAGTCTTTAGGAGTCAGTGAACATTTCCTGTAAAAGACTAGATAGCAAATTATGGTAGGCTTTATGGTCTCTGTGACGGCTACTCAACTCTGCTTCTATATTAACACAAATGCAACCATAAACAATATCTAATGAATAAGTGTGCGTCAGTAAAACTTTATTTATAAAATCAAGAAGTTGGCTGGATTTGGCCCACAGGCCAAAGTTTTCCAATCTCTGCCTTAGTTTATCAGCCTGACTTGTTTTTAAAGGATATACAGAGAAGAATGTTCAGTAAGAAGTACATTTTTATATTTAAACTTCATTAGTAGCACTTGTTACTAGTTGAAATTTAACCTTTTGTCACAAATAAGGGTCTTAAAAAGAATCAGTAATTTTTTTTTGTTTGTTTGTTTGTTTTTTTGAGACAAGGTCTGGCTCTGTTGCCCAGGTGGAGTATAGTGATGCTATCTCGGCTCACTACAACCTCTGCCTCCTAGGCTCAAGGGATCCTCCCACCTCAGTCCCCCAAGTAGCTGGGACTCCAGGTGCATGCCACCATGCCTGGCTAATTTTTGTATTTTTTTGTAGAGATGGGGTTTTGTCATGTTGCCTAGGTTGGTTTCGAACTCGTGAGCTCAAACCATCCGCCCACCTCAGCCTCCTAGAGTACTTGCATTATAGGCGTGAGCCACTGCGCCGAGCCAAGAATCAGTAATTTTTAATAATACATAGTAACTCTATATATCAAGGTAAATTATTTTTATAGGTTTTTTTAAAATCTTGTGAGAGGTGTGTTATCTCTGTGGAATTATGATTAGTATAATAATAAAGGTAGCTTAATTAGGCATCCTTTGAGGGTAGTTTAATGATTAGCTCAATTATTGAAGTGTTTAGCTTGACTTCCTAATTTTAATTAAAAATATACTTGCCTTTGTAGCTTTTTCTTAATATCTTTCTTAATATCATATGCATATGTGTAGGTACATTTAGATAGATGCCTTTAAAGATAAAAGTGAATGTAAGCATTTTATTAAAATATTGTGACTTCTTTGATGTTACAGATGTTTGTCAAAAATAACCGGGAAAAAACTACTTGAAAAATGAATAATGTATTTTTTAAAAATTCATGGCTGGGCACAGTTGCTCACGCCTGTAATCCCAGCGCTTTGGGAGGCTGAGGCAGGCGGATCACCTGAGGTCAGGAGTTTGAGACCAGCCTGACCAACATGGTGAAACCCCGTCTCTACTAAAAATATAAAAATTTGCCGAGCGTGGTGGCAGGTGCCTGTAATCCCAGCTACTTGGGAGGCTGTGGCAGGAGAATCACTTGAACTTGGGAGGCGGAGTTTGCCGTGAGCTGAGACTGCGCCACTGCACTCCAGCCTGAGCGATAGAGTGAGACTCCATGTCAAAAACAAAAAACAAAACAAAAAATTTCATAAGGCTCCCAGAATAAAATTCAGATTCTTGGCCACTTTCTTTAGAATCAGATATATTACATGCCTCTTGTTGGAAAGAACATATATGGTAATTTCATTGGAAACAAATTTTATCTACTTTTTGAAAATATTTTATAGTTGCCCACTGACCACTCTTTGCATTATCCAGTAGCAGTAAATATAGATATAATTTTATTTAGTAAATGAGGCTAATTTTTACTTGATTCCATTTCTCCAACTAGTATTCTTTTGGAAGTATATGTAAAAATATATATATGACAAATAAATGAAATGATAACATGCTGAGCATATTTCTTTATATTTATTGGAGCTATGATTTTAACGTGAGCATTCACCCAGAGAGGTTTTTAAATAAAAAATAGCTGATAATTTTTGTTTTATATTAATCTTCATTTGAAAAATAAGGTTTGCTTTATACAGCTTGTTATTTGTAAGATATATGACGAGTCCTAGAACTCACATGGTAGCTATTGTTAAACAGCAAGTTTTAAACAATTGGAGGTGTTTTAATAATAGTGTTTGGTCTTGTTTTTTATTTTCAAATAAGTGCAGTCTGGAACTTTGAAGCTTTTCCTTGTGAAGTTGTTTGTTGAGTGCTTAATCCTGCTCTTTCTTTAAAGTGCATAATCTTTTCTTGTGATGGCAGTACCTCTGCTGTTTCACAGCAGCACTCTGTCAAAGGTGACTATAAATCTGGCCGCATCAGCTATTGCAGTACTTTCTGCTAAATGGTTTTCCTTTGTGCGTTTGTCTCTTTTTGTCTTTTGAAAAGGAAAAAAAAAGTGTTGAAACAGATTTTTCCATCTGTTCAGTCTTTGTACTGTATTTTTCATAATGTGTTTTATTTTTCTTTTAAAATTCACTTAACATACCTGAGAAAAGAACTTAGCCATTAGGCATCTGGGAATGGATGCTGGGATAAAAAGCTGTTTTTACTTATATGTGAGAATTTACATTCTTTCTTGTTCATTTAACCCAGACCACTATTATTTATGACTACGTAGTAAATAGTGGTTTGAGCAAGTGGTTCCTTTAAAAGTATATTTATCTATCAAAAGCCATTCTAAAGAATTGCCTGTGATGACAAATATAATTCATTTTTGCCTCTTCAAAAACAGTCCTAACTCCAAAACAGTGAATATTAAGAATGATTGTTTTCAACCACTCTAATTTGTTCACAAATAATAAAAAATTTCTTACTAAAAATAATAGTGGAAGGAGGTAACTAGAGGCTTATTCCAACCCAGTGAATACTATAATTATGTATTAGTCTGACTGTTGCAATTACTTTTCTGTTTTGGTGCTTGTTTTATTCGCATTAAAACAAAAAAGCAGTTGACCGACCTAAATTTTCAGATACTGTTGGACATTTGTAAAATGTTACAGTTGTCTTGACTTAAAGTTTTAAATGTTGATGTACACATTTTTCATGGCTATTCTTAGCATCTTGTTAAATTTTTACTGCAGAAATAGTTCATTTTGGAGTTTTACTTAAATGAGATTAGCAGAATATAAGCATTGAGTAAGCAGTAAAAATTAATTTTGCCTACTCTTATTATCATGATGATGTGGCTATCTTCATTTTTAATATATTTTCTAAATAGACTTCATTTTTTAGTGCAGTTTTAGGTTCACAGCAAAAGTAAGTGGAAGGTACAGAGATATTATATATACTCCCTGCCTGTCCCAAAACATTCGTAGCCTCCTCCATTATCAGCAGAGTGGTACATTGAATCTACATTGACACATCATTTTCATCCAAAGTCCATAGTTTATGATAGGGCTCATTCTTTGTACATTTTATGTGTTTAGACAAATATAATTACATGTCTTTCATCATTATAATATCATACAGAATATTCTCACTCTGCAGAGTTTTGTGCTGTTCTTCGTGTAGATGTTGTACATATTTGTTAGATTTATATTTAAGTATTTCATTTTTTGGGGTGCTAATATAAATTTCAAATAATTTCAAATTAATTATTTCAAATTCCACTGGTTCTTTTCTGGTATATAAGAAAGTGAATGACTTTTTTTTTTTTTTTTTTTTTTTTTTTTTTTAGAGACAGTCTTGCTCTGTTTCCCAGGCTGGAGTGCAGTGGCACAAATACAGCTCACTGCAGCCTCGATCTCCTAGGCTCGAGCAATCCTTCCACCTCAGCCTCCTGAGTAACTGGGACCACAGGTGCACACCACCACACCCAACTAATTTTTAAATTTGTTGTAGAGACAAGGTCCTGGCATGTCGGCCAGGCTTGTCTTGAACTCCTGGGCTGCAGTGATCTCACATCCCAAAGTGCTGGGGTTTACTGGCATAAGCCACTGTGCCTGGGTGTGAATGAGTTTTGTATGTTAACCTTGCATATCCTGGCCACCTTGCTATAATCACATATTGGTTGCAGGAGTTTTTCTGTTCATTCTTTCTGATAGCTGCATAGTTGATCATGTTATCAATGAACAAAGAAAGTTTTCTTTCTTTCTTCCTAATCTATCTGTATACCTTTTATTTCCTTTGCTCATTGCATTAGCTGGTGCTCCCATTACAGTGTTGAAAGGCGTGATAAGAGGGATATCCTTGCCTTGTTTCTGATTGTAGTGGAGAAGCTTTGAGTGTTTTGCTATTAAGTGTGTTAGCTGTAGTTTTTATGTAGATATTCTTTATCAAGTTGAGCAACTTCACCTGTATTCGTAGTTTACTGACAGTGTTTATCTGGAATGAGTGTTGGATTTTCTGCATCAGTTGATATAATCATGTGATTTTTCTTTTTTTAGCCTGTTAATGTAATGGATTACATTAATTGGTTTTCAAATGTTGAACTAGACTTGCATACCTGGTATAAATCCCATTTGGTCATGCTGCGTGATTCTTTTTATACACTGTTGAATTCAGTTTGGTAAAAATTTTATTGAGAATTTTTGCATCCATCTTCATGAGAAGGATTGATCTTAGTTTTCTTTCCTCGTAATGCCTTTGGTATTCATATTAGTGTAATGCTGGGCTCATAAAATGAGTTAGGATATATTTCCTCTGCCTTTATCTTCTGAAAGAGACTAGAAACTTGTTATAATTCACCAGTCAACCCATCTGGTCCTGGTACTTTCTATTTTGGGAATCTATTAATTGATTCAGTTTCTTTAATGTATAGAGGCCTATTCAGATTGTTTCTTCTTGTGTGAGTTTTGGTAGATTGTATTTTTTAAGGAGTTGGTCCATTTCATCTGTGTCATCAAAATTGTGGGCATAGATTTGTTTTTAGTATTCCTTTATTCTTTTAATGTCCATGGAAATTAAAGTGATGTCTGTCTTTCATTTCTGATATTAGTAATTTGTGTCCCCTCTCCTTTTTCCTTAGCATGGCTAGAAGCTTGTTTTTTTTTTTTTTTTTTGAAGGAAGCAGCTTTTAGTTTTGTTGATTTTTCTCTTTTGATCTCCTGTATTCAGTTTCACTGATTTCTTCCTTAACTGTTATTATTTATTTTCTTCTGTTTACTTTGGGTTCAGTTTCCTCCTCTTTTTGTAGTTTCTTAAAGCAGAAGTGATTGATTTTAGCTGTTTCTTCTTTAATATATATGAATTCAATGCTATAAATTCCCTTTAAGTACTATTTTCTGTGTTTCCCATAAATTTTGATAAGTTGTTTTCATTTTTATTTAGTTCAAAACATTTAAAAATTTCTCTCTTAATATCTTTTTTGACCCAAGTGTTAATAGAATTGTTTTGTTTAATCTCTACATATTTTGGGTTTTTCCAGCTCTCTTTTTGTTATCGATTTCTAGTTTACTTCCATTATGTTCCAAGAGCAGACATTGTATAGTTTCTATTCTTTCAAATTTTTTGAGATATATTTTATGGCCCAGAATATATTCTGTCTTGGTTAATGTTCCATGTGAGTTTGAGAAGAATGTGTGTTTTGCTGTTATTGGATAACGTAGACTGTAGATGTCCATTATATCTAGTTGGTAAAGAGTGGTGTTGAGTTCAGCTCTGTTGGCACTTTTTTTTCTGCCTGCTGGATCTGTCCATTTCTGATAGAGGGATGTTAAAGTTTACAACTGTAATAGAGGATTCATATATTTCTCCTTGCAGTTTTATGAGTTTTTGTCTCATATATTTTGACACTCTCTTCTTAGGTGCATACACCTTAAGGATTGTTGTGCTTCTTGGAGAATTGACTCTTTTTTCATTTTGTAATGCCCCTCTTTAATAACTTTCCTTGGTTTGAAGTCTGTGTCTGAAATTAATATAGCTACTTTGCTTTCTTTTGATTAGTGAAAGCATGGCATATCTTTCTTCATCTATTTACTTTTATTCTATATGTGTCTTTATATTTAAAGTGAATTTCTTGCAGACAGTGTATAGCTGGGTCTTAGTTTTAGATCCACTTTGACAATCTGTCTTTTAATTGGTGCATTTAGGCCATTGAAGTTTAAAATGAATGTTGATATACTTCAAATAATACCTACCATATTTGTTACTGTTCTCTATTTGTTGCCCTTGTTTTTGTTTCTATTTTTGTTTCCCGTTCTTTTTATGCCTCTTGTGGTTTTAATTGAGCATTTTATATGGTTCCACATTTTCTCTCCTTTCTTAGCATATCAGTTTCTTAGCATATCAGTTATACTTCTTTTATTTTTTTAAATAGTTGCTCTAGAATATGCAGTATATATTTACTGTTAATCTGAGTCTACTTTGAAAGAACACTATACTGCTTCACAGGTCATATGAGTACCTTGTAATAACAAAAAGAAATTGTAATTCTTTACTCTGATCACTTATGTCATTGCTGTCATTCATTTCACCTATATATAAGCGTATGTGTTTATATATGTAAACATACATAAACTGGATACATTGTTGCTGTTATTATTTTGAAGAAACTATTACTACTAGATCAATTAAGAAACAGAAAAGTTTTTATTTTTGCCTTTATTTATTTCTCTGATGCTGCCTTCCTTTATGTAGAGCTGAGTTTCTGATCTATGTCATTTTCTTTAAGAAAAAAACAACTTTGACATTTTTTGCAGCGCAGGTCATTTTGTCAGTTTTTGTTTGAGCAAGTTTTCATTACTCCTTCAGTTTTGAAGGCTAATTTTGCAGTGTACAGAATTCCAGTTGTTTTTTTTTTTTAACTTTCTGCACTTTAAATGTTTTATTTCTCTTTCTTCTTGCCTGCATGGTTTCTTGTGAGAAGTCAGAAATAATTTTTATCTTTGCACCTCTGTTGGTAAGGTGTTTTTTCCAATGGCTTCTTTCAAGATTTTTTTTTAATCTTTGGATTTCTGCAATTTGAATATAATATGTCTAGGTGTAGCTTTTTTTTTTTTTTTTTTTTAGCATTTATTCTGCTTAGTATTTTCTTAGCTTCTCGAATTTGTGGTTGGTATCCGACATTGATTTAGAGGAAATTCACAGTCATTATTGCTTTAAATATTTCTTTCTGTTCCCTCTTTTCCTGGTTTTCCTGTTACATGTACACCTTTTGTTTTTGTCTCTCTGTTCTCAGATACTCTGTTCTGTTTTTTCCAGTTTTTTTTCTCTTTGCTTTTCAATTTTGGACATTTCTGTTGAGGTATCCTCAGGTTAAGAGACTATTTCCTTAGCTGTGTCCAGACTACTATGGAGTCTGTCAAAGGCATTCTTTACTTCTGTTAAAGTGTTTTTGGATTCTAGCATTTCTTTTTGACTGGTTCTTAGAATTTCCATCTTTCTGCTTATATTGCCCATCTGTTGTTTGGTATTGTGTACTTTATCCATTAGAGCCCTTAGCATATAAATCATGGTTGTTTTAAATTCCTAGTCTGATAATTCCAACATTACTGCCATTTCGAAGTCTGATTCTGATGCTTGCTCCATCTCTTCCAACTGTATTTTTTGCCTTTTAATTTTTTCCTGATATCGGGACATGATGTACTAAGTAAAAGGAACTGCTGCAAATAGGCCTTTGGTAATGGTGTGGGGGGAAGGGAAGTGTGCTATAGTCCTGTCATTAGGTGTCAGTTTTTTTTAGTGAGTCTGTGCTCTTGGACTGTGAACTTCAGGAGTGCTTCTTAATCTCTTCTCCCCACACTTCCTCCCACTCCCTTTTAGGTGGAGTAGGATGGCTAAAGTGGGCCGGAGTTGCGTACTTCTCTTCCTTTACTTGGAAGGCTCGGGCCCACTGGAGTGAGTGATTTTTCTTCTCTCAGGTTAGTTGGTCCCTGATAAAACCCCAGCAGGTTAGGCTCTCGTAAAAGTGTTATTTCTGAAGGCAGTCCTTGTTAAGAACAGAATATGCTCTTGCATATTTAAAAATGGTTGCCTTTTCTCTTCCCTCTGCTGGTAGCATGAGGGAATTTTCTCCAATATTCATTGTGAGAACCTGCTCAAGCTTTAGAGGTAAAATTTACAAAGATGTGGGGACATCTCTATGACTGGGTTCCCCTAGAGTTTTTGACTTTCTGACTTGTCTATTTTGAGCCTCCAGCTATTCCTCAGTTACAGTGCTTGCTTCCTTACCCGGACACAGGTTTTCACAGAGGTTTGTGCTTATGGGTTTCTGCTTTCAGCAAGTTGTGATTCTCTGTATCCACCTGTCTGTCTTTCCAGTTTGGGTGCAGTGGTTTTTCTTGTGTCTCACTTCTCTTACAGATCTTTAAGAAGAGTTGTTGATTTTCCAGTTTGTTCAGCTTTTTACTTCTTGTTCAGATAAAATGATTTCCATGCTCCTTACACACTACACTGGAAAAGAGAAGTTGATATTAATTTTTATTGGTGAAAACATAGGTGGTCTTCAAAAAGAGGTTTTAAAACTGACGTTTATCAAGTAGGTGCAACTGTGGAATGGGGTACTCTAAAACTGTAATTAATCAGTTGGCAAAGGCTTTGGATTGCAAGCACATTCATAGCCCATAATATACAAGATGAAGTGCTCTTCATTATGTTCATCTTTGGTAAAGACTTACTAAACTGTTGTTTTGAGCATATTTCTATTAAGTCAGTCAGAAGCTAATTTACATGAGAGTAGGAAATTATTAAACATTTGGAAAATAAGACCTGGGAGGAGATAGGGAATTCATGATTATTCAATTAGAAAAAAAGGAAATCAGAGAAGTTATTTAATAGATTATATGTATATAAATAGATTATTTAGGGAAGGTAATGCTTAATTATACTTACGTCCACAAGGTTTCCCAGTGTTTCTCAACTATGGCTATATATTAGAATAATTTGTGGAGCTGAAAAAACCAAAATGTACAAACAATGCCCAAACATGCTTGGATTTCTTCTCTAGAGCTTCTGATTCAGTGAGCATGGCAAGGGGCATGACATCTGTAATTTTTTGTTTTTTAAATCTTTGTGGATGCTTGTGATATAGAGCCAAAATTGAGAAATACTGGTTTAAGTGTTTGACAGGCTGGGTAGCAGTATTCTTAGGCAGATGGTAGAAAAGAAACATGTTAATTACTGTATATAGAGAGGATGTCGTTTTAAAGCAGTCACAACATCTTGAGATCTGTGGTATAACCATGAGGAAATACACTGCCTTTTTGTTCTGCCACTGCCTTTGGAGACAGGGCTGTGAAACTGTTACGTGAAATATTTGGAAAGGAACTGGAGTTCCAGGTCTTGAGTTATGGTGTTTTTCCTTCCTAGCAGTTTATCACTGGTCAAGAGAACGAGCAATATAAAAGACCTTGAAGTCTAATTATGGTTGAAAAGTCTATTCTTAAACATGCAGGGCTTGGCCAGGTGCGATGGCACATGCCTGTAATCTCAGCACTTTGGGAGGCCAAGGCAGGCGGATCATTTGAGGCCAGGAGTTCAAGACCAGCCTGGCCAATATGGTGAAACCCTGTCTCTACTAAAAATAAAGAAATTTGCCGGGTGTGGTGGTGCATGCCTGTAATCCCAGCTACTGGGAGGCTGAGGCACTAGAATCACTTTCACACCCGGGAGGCAGAGGTTGTAGTGAACTGTGATTGCACCACTGAACTCCAGCCTGGGAGACAGAGTGAGACTGTGTCTCCAGATAAATAAAATAAAATAAACCGAACTAAACTAAACTAAATTAAAATAAAATTAAAAAATTAAGTTGCAGGTGATCCTCACACTGATCAGGTTAAGAATGCAAATGACGTTTCACAGATGAGAAAACTACAGCACAGTTAAATTGTTTTAGTTATTACAGATCGTTTAATGTATTTTCATTTTTTCCTGGTAACCTGCTACTTACAGAAAGTTTATTTTTTTATCGTTAGTAGGATAAATATATCATGTACTGCTGCTTTTATTTATTGACTTTCATTTATCCCCCATAACAGTGTGGATGAAGAAATCAAAGGTTTCTGATGATGCTCAATTTTTTTTAATTGTTTTTATGTTCACACAAAATAAAGGACAGTATTGGTCCTAATCTAAAGCTCATCCTCTTTTCACAAATGCTTCCATCAATATTCTTTGATCCCATTACAGTGGTATTTAGATTTTAACTTTGTTATTGAAAAATAATCACATTATGGTTAAATCTCTTCAAGACTTAGGCCATTAAAAGTAAAAATCATCTACTGACTTTTTATTCAGAGTAGTAAGGCAATTCAGAGTAGCAACATTTTGAAGGCATATCAAAATACTTAAAAAGGTTTAAATTACCCTGTTTGCTGAAAGTAAAAGAATGTACTGAAAGAAATGGTAAGAGAGGTTAACCTTCAGTGTTTCTGATGAATTAAAATTGTGCTCTTGGGTTTACCTTTTTTACTGTGGTAAGAAGGAGCAGTTTTCCCTTAAATTTTTTCTTGGTTTAGTAGGAGAATATCTACTCAAAGAAATTTACTTTCACAGAATATTATATAATTAAACATATACTATTATAGGATAATTTATTGTCATTTCTAAATGTAGTTCATAGAAAATATCATGATCCTTATTCTTTTCTTTAAACTTTGCAAGATATAAATGTATTTCCAGAAACCTCACAGGATATCACAGTTCTCCAGTTGCTTTCTATTTTATGTGTACTCTAGTCTTCCATTCCTAGGTTGGAAAATTGAATATGTCCCTTCTGTAGAGATTAGAATAATATCATTACTTTTCTTTGCCTTGTTCCTCATTGAAAATAATTGAAGAACAGATTCTCTGAAAAGATATATAATCTTAAAAAATATTAACAATTTATAATGAATATACCAGTTTTGATACTGTCTCATTCTTCATAAAAGTAGAGGTTGTCAGAATATGTGTGTCAGACATTTTCATAATACACAGTGGTAGTGACGGTAGTGAAAACTTGCCCAGGAGCGATACTCTCAGACTTTATCACTGACTGCGGGCCCATGGCCTGTTTATTTTACTATTTTTTGTTTCTACTTTGCTGACAGTACAAATCCCACAAGGAAGAATAAGCAATAAGAGGAAATATCGTTGTGATTGTAATAACAACCTACAAAAGTCATTGAAGATAAAATGAATGGGCTGGAAATGTAATTTATGGGATTTTAAGGGCTATAATGGATCCTAGAGAAAATCGAGTCCAATTTCCTGATAGTGACAGGATTAGAACGTTTTTCCACTGTTGTATACTTTTTATTGGTTTTCTGAAAAGTGAACTAATCTTAGCTAAGGAGATATGACTGGAGCAGACATGGTGGCTCATGCATGTAATCTCAGCATTTTGGGAGGCTTGACTCCGGAAGTTCAAGACCAGCCAAGGAAACATAGCGAGACCTTGGCTCTACCAAAACAAACAAACAAACAAACAAACAAAAAAGCCAGGGGTAGTGGCAAGTGCCTGTAGTCCCAGCTGCTCTGGAGGCTGAGACAGGAGGATCCCTTGAGCCCAGAAGGTTGAGGCTGCAGTGAGCCATGATTGTGCCTCTGCACTCTACCCTGGGTGACAGAGTGATACCCTTACAAAAAAAAAAAAGAAAAAGATATTACTGGACATAAAACATGTTTCTTAGGTTTTGAGAAAACTCATTCATTCATTGAGTGTCTGCTATGTGTCGTATGGTTTTCCAGGCTTTGGGAGTAAAGAGAGCAGATTACCACGCTCCTATTACCTGAGACTGTTTGAAAGCCTTCCACACTCTAGGATGGAAGTATAGCATAGGCTGTCAAACATAGTTGTGTAATTCAGCCAAAGATGGTCCCAACTGAAGGAAAAGGAAGTAGGTACAGAATTCAGTATGACTGTATAATAAGCAAGGAGGGAAAGCAAAGAATGGCATGAACATATAAGAATAGCGTAAGACATGCTAAAATTTCAAATGAACTGATGTTTGTGAGAATAATTGAAAAGTTTTTTTTCCAAGTAATATTGTTACCTATGAAATTCTTATCTACTTGGAGGAACTGAAGACCTAACTGTTATATTGCTTTTATAATTCTGTTGCTAAACTTTTGAGATTTGTACCCTCAGTGCCTATTAAAGTTCTCAAATAAGAAAAATTGATGAGTTAAGCAAACATGGTTAAGGAATATCATTCTATAGCTTCCTATCTTTACCTCCTAGGAGCTACTAAATGAGCAAACATGGAGGGTAATTAGGATCATTAGTACAAGAAGCTCTGATTTGTTTCCCCTTAATGTGCCCATTTTTCTTGCCACACAAGTCTGTATAGTAGTGAATGACAGCAGGTAGGATTAGAAAGAAACCAGTGGTTATGGGGAAGAGAGAGAGAGACTAAGTAAGTGGTTTAAAATTCCAGAATGTGAGGTATGAAAACAAGGCTCTCCTGTTGTGTGGATTTAGAGAGAGATCTTGATTCAGGGTTTCTAGTATTAATGGTATAAGTCAGTTAGAGGGATACAATAACATAATGAAATAAACCCAATAATTGTATGTCTAATTCTGTACTGCTACTTTTCTCCACTTTAGAAACACACTAAAGGTAACCACCTTTCCAAAGGTATATACATGGTGTAAAGATTAAGTAGTATAGTGTAGTGGGGGCTGTGATGAAAAGAGCATGCCCTACCTTGCCCATGCCTACCCCTGCTCCCCAGAAGGATCCATTTAACTGTTTCTGGTCATGTTGCTAACTCTAAATAAAATCTCTTGCCAATGTTTTTTGATTCTTCAGCTTTGGAAATTATCAGTTGATTTCCTGCCTTGATAAATGAGCATTTGCCTCATATCTCCCCTCCCCTGTAGTCTTGTCCCTATTTTTACTTTGTTTCCTTGTTACCTTTGTAAATTTCAATAAGTATCTTATAGTTAATTCTGTATTTCTTGCTCTGTTAATTATGCATACTAGCTCTTGGCTCCCTACTTTGTAAATGAGAAAGTTAACCCATCACTTTTCCATGTTTGTTTCCTTTTTCTTCCTCCTTTCCTTTGCAAACTGTAGTCACGTGTAATTAATATAAACTTTTAGTTTGATTCTAAAAGTTGAAAATGGGTGAACAGTACGTATTATACCTTTTTTTCTTTTCCTGTGATGACTTTTTTATTCCACAGTCAAGTGATATCTTTTGAGTACATTTCCTTTCTTGTACAGCTGCTTTTCTTCCTTCTCCCCCACTTCCCTTATGCATTGGCTGCTGTCATCTCATGCTTAAATGCCTCAGGCTTCTCAAGGATGGAGTCACATCTCTGGAGCCCTCTTGTTCTCATGAACCTGCCTCCAGTGAATACCTCCTTGTTCTTCTCTAAGCTGGGCCAGTGTTGTTTATGTCAACTGTACTGTTTTCCTCCTGGGCTTTTTCATCTTTTTTCTGAGTTGAATTCAGTGTTTATTAGATTCCCTGTCATTGCCTGGTTTTGTGTGTGTGTGTGTGTGTGGTTTACTCTTTCACTTTATTGGAGCATAGTCTTAAATGACTTACAAAAAGAATGATAAGATTTTTGAGGCCCATGAATATCTAAAAGTCTTTGTTCTATAATTAGATCTTGTCAGGGGTTTGCTTGAATATCTTTATAACTCTGGGGACATTACTTCACTGTTTTCTAGCAACTAGCAATTTGATCATTTCTTTGCAAGTGGTCGCTTGTTTGTTTTTTTTGTTTCTTTTTACCTGGAAGTCTGTAGGAGGTCTTAAGGAACATTTTAGAGTGGTGTATTTAGGTTGGGACTAATTTCGTTTATCATTCTGTGTACTTCCATCTAAGGGCCCATGTTCATTAGAAGCTGGGTAAAATCTATTTTCTTCTATTATTTCTTTGATACTTTCTCTTCTTCTTTTCCTTTGTTTTCTCATGTTGGATGTTACATGTTCTAAAATGATCCTTTATATTGCTTACTTCTTCTTTTATATTTTCTAGTCCTTTATTTTTTGGCTTTACTTTTTTAAAGGGATCTTGGAATGAAATGACAGCATACATATATGTTCAGCTTGGTATCTTGGACCAAAGACTTCTTTTCACTACTTTTCAGTCATTATAATATCCAAAATTGGGATTTCCTGAGCAATTTTCATCAACATATTTTGGGAATTAATGTAGATTTTAAATTATTAGTGAGAAATACAAATGATTTTAATTTACAAGGAAAGATATTTTTCTTTGGACTTTTACTTACATGTATTTCTAAGACCATACTATTCTTCACATGATCAACATTCTTATTTGTTTACAAGAATATTGAATTTTCTTTGTTGTTTCTCATCTGTTAAATACATCTTGTTTTTAAATTGTGGATGAAATAAATTTAAAAAGTCAAATGCAGGACAGAAGGAAATAAGTAGCTCACTTGCAAAAATGCTAAACCGTTGTCTTGTTTTTTTCTCCTACTGTGCTGCATTTAAGTTGCTAAGTAGTTAAATTCATTCACTGCTTATGAAAAATATTTAAATGTTTCAGACAAAAATATATTTAAGACTATCGTATGTTTTAATTTGTTTTCCTGAATAATTCTAGTGTTTGCTTGCCTTAAATTCATTGCCTTTTTTTATTACCTATTCATATATGGTGTTAGTATTTATCATTCATACAAGCTAATTCTTTTTTTTAACAGCTTTAGTGAGATATGCTTACATATAATGATATGTAAGTACCAGCTTGTCAATTTCTATAAACAGCTGGGATTCTGATAGAGATTGTTTAGATCTTTATGTCAGTTTGGTGATTATTGCCATCTTAATAATATTGTCTTTGTTCCATGGATATTGGATATTTTTTCATTTATTTAGGGTTTCTTTCAGCAGTACTTTGTAGTTTTTAATGTTACAGGTCTTGCATTTCTTCGGATAAATTTATTTTTAAATATTCTATTCCTTATGATGTTATTGTAAGTGGAATTATTTTCTTAATTTCATTTACAGATCATTCATTGCCAGGGTATGATTTTTATGTATATTGGTCTTGTATTATGTAACCTTGCTGAACTTTTTTATTCATTCCAGTTTTTTTTAGTGGATTTCTTAGAATTTTCTATATATAAGATTATGTCACCTATGAATAAAGATAGTTCTTTTTTTCTTTCTATTCTGAAAACTTTTTTTTCTTGCATATTTCCATGGCTAGAACATTAGATTCCATGTTGAGTAGATGAGTGGTGAGAATGGACATGCTGTCTTTTTCCCCATCTTAGTGGGAAAGCATTCAGTCCTTCACCACTGGGAAGGATGTTAGCTGTGAGTTTTTCATAGATGCCCTTTGTCATGTTGAGGAAATTCCCTTCTATTTCTGGTTTTATTGAGTTGAGAGTTTAATGATAAAAGGGTGTTGATTTTTGTCAGATTTTTTTTCTACACCCGTTGAGATATGTGGTTGTGCTCTGTATTCTAACGTCGTGTATGCCATTGATCCCGTATACTTTTTAAAGATAAGATTGTTTGTTTATTTCTATTTCTTATTTAATTTTGCCAAGTATTGGTCCTCTCAGTAGCTGTAGGCTCTAAAATGTTTTTTAGCTGATCATTTTATACGTGGAGATATTCGTAAGGAGGTTTTCTCAAAATTACAACTAGAATTAGAATACAGAATTCTAGCTTTTTGCTTATCTTGCTGGGCCATATTGCTTCATTATTAAAATTAATTTTTAAACGTGGTACCCTAAGCTAACATGAAAAATGACTGTAGTATATTATTCTTTAAATTAGCATATTGTTTACTGTCTAATTGGTGTATGATGTTCATTTACTACAAGTTACATTTGGTCTAGTTTTATAGAATTAGACCAATCTGGGTTTATTAAGTACCCAGTTGTGAAACGTTGATTATAAATATATGTTCCTTTTCCAGTTTTAAGATGATTTATAATAAAGCAGGAAATAACATTTACATGTGAAAATTGGCTCTTAATATATTTTGCTGTGTGTGTGTGAGTGTGTGTGTGTGTTTGCTTGCGTGTATGCCATAAGGGTTGGTAATTTATACTGTGGGTTCTGGAATTAGACTGCCTTGGTTCAAATCTCAGCTTCTTTACTAACTAGGTGAGTGGCATTGGGCAAGTTACCTAAACTTTGTGCCTGAGTTTCCTTATTTGTAAAAACAGAGCTTATCGTAGAGAACTGTTGTGAGATAATACATATGTAGTATTGTAATATCACAACTTAAGTGTTCAGTAAATCTCAGCTTCCGTGATGATGCTGGTGATGATGATGGTGATGATGATGGTGATGTACTTAAAGGCCTCCCAATTCCTCATTTATTCCTCCCTTCCCAACCAATCAACCAGAAAAAGCCATTTAGGCAGTTAGAGTGATGCTTGTTTTGAATTTGATATACACTACTGTAAAAAAAAATAAATAGATAAGGTTTTACTGGCTCTGGCATTTGTTTCTGCTCATGTGTCCTGTATACCTCTTCCTGCTTATTCATTAACTGCTAGTTTTATCATGTTTTTTTTTCCTGTGATTATTTCTTTTTTTCCTATTGCTTACATAGAGGGTCATGTCTAAATTACACAGCCTTGTGTTCGAAGACTGTGCTCCTGATCTGTTTTAACTTTGTCACATACATCTTCTCTTCATAAATACGCCAGTGATAATGGTGCTTGTCTGGACATGGACCATGAGTCTAGCTGTGCAGGAATTATCTGACATATATCATGGGTCAGATAAATTAACTGATTTGCTTTAAAAACAAGAATTACTAGTGGGATTAGGTAGATATCATAGCTGTTAGTCAAGCAATAGAAAAATCGAGAGCAGAAATGTATCTGAAATAGGAATATTGTATTATCTTCAAAAGAATACATTGAAGTTTAGAGTTACAAGCTAAGATACAGTGACAGAAAAATATATTTACCTTTCCCTTATAATTGATGCATACATATATAAAAACAAATATTAGAATAGTAAGTGAATATTTCCTCACTTAATAAATTTGCAGGAATGTTCAGTGTATAATCTTTTGGTTTTTCTTCATTTTAGTTTCAGACGTTTAATTTTTTTCATTTAATTGTGAACATAGCCACAGTAAGTGGAAATCACTAAGCAGATCTTCATTATAGTGTTTGACTATTTCTTAATAAAAATGTTCACTCAGAAATGTCAGTATTAGGAAGAATCATGTGTGCAAGGAATAATAATTATAGATGTGAAAAGATATGAATGTTTTGTGATAAATTCAATGTTGACATTTTCTTGTATTATAATGGTATGTCCACTGTCAGGGAACATTTAGTTCTAGCCAACATAGTGAATAATACATTGTCTTAAATAATAATGGATACCATTTGGTAAGTACACTCTATGTAGTTTAATCCTCACTGCAGTTCTGCAAGCTAGTCTAGATAGGTCTTATATGCATTTTATAGATTAGAGAGTTAAGACCTGTAATAATTCTCTCCAGATCACAGCATCTAATGGCAGAGGGCATATGAACTAACTTGAAAATAGAGGTCTTCAAGTCTCATTGTGCCTCAGATGGTTCCTGTGGCACAATAAGTAAATAAGTAATATAAATGAACAAATGAACAACCTACCCAGGCATCTCCTCTGGAAATTTGGGTGTAGCAAGTTTGCAGTGGGGCCAGAATTCTGATAAACTACCAGGATAGGGAACTACTTGCTCTGAAATTTGTGTCCTTTCTATGTTAGTATCTCAAGATTATATGTAGGCATTATCTATTCTTTAAAACTTAATTTTAAATTTTTTGTTATGGAGTAATAACTTATGAGTTTTTCTTCTACTCCATAGGGCAGTTTTGGTGGTAGGACCCCTTGGGGCTAGCTGCAGCTTTATAATACTGCCTTATTTACAGGAAAAGGGAATGAAATAAGTAACTTTGAGGAAAAATCATTTCTCTGAGCCTTAGATATATCGCCTGTAAAACATGAATAATAACTACCTTTCAGAATTACTGTGATGATTAGGTGCAATTATGTACTTAAGGCACAGTGCCTAACCATTTAGTAGCTACTCAGTAAGTGGTTCTTATTGTTTATTAAGAAATTATTTTTATCATGTTAGCTAGAAGTTAAGGAACTATGTTATATCAATTTAAAAGTACATTTTTTGTTTAGAGTAGTGTCATACATAGCCCAAGAGTAAAACGTCTCTTGACCTCTGTGTAACTGACTTCCTGAATTTATAGACATTTTTCATTCTCTTTGGAGAAAACATTGATTGACGCCCATGGCAATTTGAAATTTCAACACCAGTAAACTACTTCTTAGAAGGCTCAAATTAGTAGACCTGTTGCTTATTCTTTACTTAACAAGAATCAGTTTTTCTGTATTCCCAATCTGTTTATGTCTATTATATTAGATATTCTAATCAGGTAGATCACCTTAATATTCTATAAAATGATGAAGTACAAATGCCAAAAGAGACATTTTTAAACAAACATCTAAGATGAATGCGTTTGAAAGACTTCATGAAGGTCAGTCACTTAAAATTTCCCTCCTGATTTATAGGTGCATACCTATAAATGACTGGAAAAGAAATAGACTGTATATGAATGCTGCACTCGTATTGGTTGACATTATCTTTAAAGTTCCTTTTAAGAAGTTAAACTGGAAATCTTAAACCTGGATAGTCATAGCTATGTTTTACTCAAGAAAAACAACTCTGATTTTTAGTTAATAGATTCATACTTAAAGAAAATGTCTTTGCCTAATATCAAAACATTAGCAATATTATGTATGTTTTGTGATAATATTACAGTAAGTATAATTTTTATGATTTTCTACAGTAACTCACTTAAAAAAATCAACTTATTCATTGATTCCGATCTGGTCTCAGAAGAGAGGTTTGACATTCATGTAAAATGGGAATTATAAAATATGCTGATTGGTGCCAGAAAGAATAATTTAGCTGAAGAGATTAGAATTAGAGTCACTATACTGGGTAGAAGGGCAGTTTCTTTTTCTGAAAAAATAAATGGGTGAACAGAGATACAGACTTTTCTTTTTTTGGCCTATCACGGTGTGATTTGCACATTGCCAATACTATTAATTTGAATTCTAGTTTCCTGCAGTTGTATTTGAGCAACTGGTATAGCAAAAATACTACTCCTAGTACTACTACTACTATTACTATTATGGCTACTACTACTACTATTACTACTACTACTATTACTATTATGGCTACTACTACTACTATTACTACTACTACTATTACTACTAACAATAATTCTAGGTGTTTAAAGAGTAGGGTACTGTGAGCTAAACATACTCAACCTGTTAATTTATAAAATATATAATTAATTGCTAGTAATAAATAGAAAAAACTCTTGAAAATGAATACCATCTAGAAAATTTCTAGAAAGCCAAAGGAAGAAATCATAGCCAATAGGAATTAAACCTATGGCACAATTTTTTCATTAAGAACTTTGTGGCATGTATTAATAGAATATAGAAACAGACCATACCTGAATGTGAATTTATATACTGGCAACTATAATTTTATTAAATCCCACCAAATTTTATTTTTACATTTTGCTTTTTACTTTAGGGTAATAGTTAGTAACTGGCAAAATGAGATTAGTTTAGCAGCCGGTTAAAATGACTACCTTCTTGTTTCAAGTTTATGAAGGTAAAATGCATGTAACAGTGCCTGGCACATAGTGAGTTCTACAAATGTACAGTTTTTTTTTCTGTTCTGTTTTGATGTTTTTACTCAGCATACTTTATTAATTTAGAGTGTAGACTCTGGAGCCAGAATGCTTATTTATATTCTATTTTTGCTACTTCTAGTTATGTGACTTGGGGCAGGTTACTTAATTTCTTTGTACTTCAGTTTCCTTATCTGTTTAAGTGGTTGGAAATAACATATTCTTCGTGAGTTATGAGGATTAAATGAGTTGATATAAATAACATTTTCATAATAATGCCTAATGTGGAAAATGTTATATAAATATTTGCTGTTATTATTGTATGCCAATTCATTTTAATCAGTATCCATGCCTGTAGTAAAAGATAGACACGTTCATTTGGTGAAACAAAATCATGTTTCAATTAGAAACATAGTTATGTGGTTCTTCATTATATTTTTAGCGTTACTTAAAGATTACACTGCAGAAATGAAAAATGACAGTAAAGTCATTACTATTCCTAAAAGCAACATTCCAAAATGACATTTGCCTACTTTTCAGATTTGTTTGCTGACTTCAGCAAAATTGGATGTTCTATAGATCCAACCACCTTTTGTCTTCTTTTTGTTATTTTAAGATGAAGAAAATAATTTGGGCCAGCATAAAATGTATTACCTATATATTATCTTGTTTTAATATGTTGCTGATGTTAATCATTCATTTTCTTCTAATTTGCTTGTTTTGTTTAAACCTGTAGTCTCTGAGACTTCTCAACAGAAACTATTAGATTGATGTGTAACAAACCTAACTCTAAATCTCAACTTGAGTAAATGGCCTGTATTGAATATGAGGTCATTGGAATATTTATCAGCCTATTATGTAACTTACCAGTTTCTCAAAACCGAACAAATACCATAAACTCCTTAATGGAATTAATTACAGCTTTGGTCGTCCAGGAGTAGAATGTTATTGCCAGCATGACAGTGGAGCTGCAGTAATCCAGCTCCAGTTCCTGATTAATGAGGTTAGTGAATTGTTTTAATCATTTCTACTTATATCTAAAATAGGGCCACTTCTAGTCTTTCAGATTTCTTACATGCATTCACAATTTATTTACATATTTGAACAAAAATTAATTTATAATGGATCAGAAATAGTAGTAATTCGTTTTAAGGTACCGTCATGGACAGTTACATAAATAATGTAAAATGTTTTCTCAAGACAGTGTTGTAAATTGAAAGGCCTAAGGTAAATGTTTTTTGGTAAAAGGTGCTGCATTTAAATTTCAGGGATATTGAATACTGTGTAACATAGAAATCTATATTAAAATATTTTTTAAAAGATTGAGCTTATTACAAATCAAAGAGTGTGCTTCTTTAATAAATTGCTTTGAAATACAACCAAGAAACCAACATTCATTCATTAGAAAGTAGTTACTGCCCAGCGTTCTTAAATAACACCCAAATGTGTCACTTAATTGCTTTAAGTAATTGATGTTGCCTTTCCTTTTGAAAGTATAGAAGGAGCTAGAGAAAACAGCATTTTATCGGCATAGGAAACACTGTTTTTGCATATTTTAAGAGCATACGAGCAGCTCAGACAATAGATGTTAACTGCAAGTACTGATAGAGAGGGAAAGCTGGTCATAGAAGGAAGAAAGAGAAATTGCTTCAGAAAAGGCTCTGATCTCCTTAGATATGAGGATAGATTGTGGACATTATTTTAGTCCCTAAACCCTTAGGCTCCGTGGAATAATTTCTTAAATGTATGTGAGAGAAAATAAATTCCTGAATACCTCTGGCTTTTGATAAATGTTATATTCATACCAGAGGATTTAAGAAAGGCATCATGGGTGTAAAAAGATAATTATGACATTGTAAAAACCTCCATAAAACTATAATCCAAATAATTTTCAATTGTCTAGATTTTTCAAGGTCAGAAGATGTGTTTTTAAAAACTTCAGTATCCTGTATAGAACTGTATATTAGGCATTTTAAGATGTTAAATTTTTTTTAATTAAAATGTAGAAAGTTGTCGAAGCCATATATGAAGACTCAGATTATTTTTCCTCCTTTAAATAATGTTTTATTATGGAATCATTATACTCATGGTTATGTTTAAAAATAGTTTCAGAGAGAGCCTGTGTACCCTTCTTTTAGCTTCTCCCAATAGTTACATTTTATATAACAATAGTATGATAGCAAACCAGGAAAATGACATCAAAACAATACTATTAACTAGACTATAGACCTTTATTTAGATTCTTTAGTTCATATATGGACTCATTTGTGTGTTTGTGCATGTAGTTCAGTTTTATCACCTGTACAGATGCATGTAAGGACTACCACATCAAGATACAGGTCAGTTCCCTCAGCACTAAGGGAAAATAAAGAAGTGCCTTCAGCACTAAGGGAATCCCTTTGTAATTGAACTCCTGCTCACCCTCAGTCCCTGGCAACTATTAACCTGTTCTGTCTTTTTTTTTTTTTTTTTTTGAGATGGAGTCTTACTCCGTCACCCAGGCTGGCGTGCAATGGCGTGGTCTTGACTCACTGCAACCTCCGCCTCCCGGGTTCAAATGATTCTTCCGCCTCAGCCTCCTGAGTAGCTGGGACTACAGGTGCTTGCCACCACACCGGCCAATTTTTGTATTTTTAGTAGAGACAGGGTTTCACTGTGTTGGCCAGGCTGGTCTCTAACTCCTGACCTCGTGATCCGCCTGCCTCAGTCTCCCAAAGTGTTGGGATTGTAGGTATGAGCCACCACGCCTGACCTGTTCTTCATTTTTATACTTGTGTTAAGATTATTTTTTAAATCAACATTTGAGCCAATGTTAATAAAATGCGGTAAATCATTTACTGTAACCTAAATGTTAGAAATCTTAAATTTATGCTATTTTTATTCATATTAAGTATTATTTTCTCTTCAATAAGATAGATCATAGACTTCTTTGGAAGGGCCATTTTTTTTGACCTGTTAAATTATAAATACATTATAAATACATAAAGATAGGGTTTTTTTTGTTTTAAAAAGTGGAAATCTGACAATTAGGTGCACCTATTTGCTTTCAGATTTGGAAAACTGTATACTGTATAGGTGAAGGAGCCACCATAAGAAGAGGACAGCTGTTATTGCTATTTTGGCTCTATGTCTTCTCTTCTTCCTTGAGATTTTAAGATGTGGTAAACATTAAGAAAGAAGATGACATCGCCTGATATTTGATGGAAATAAGAAATAGCAGTACAAATCTTTGACACCCTAAATACTTTGAGTTTCTCTACTTCAAAGTGATGTAGATAAAATGATGCTTTTAGTGAAATGGAGAGAGTGTGGACTTTATGTATTTCTGCTTTCCAGTTGTCATGTCCTGGCAACAGAAGTTACACACTAGGGTAGCCCTCATAGAATTTTGAAGGTGGAAAGGAGTTGGAGAGATAATTTAATATAAATCTTGTCCTGACAGCTGTTTTAATTCTTCTGAGTAGATGAGAAACTCTTATTTTGGAAGGGGGAGACTTTACAATTTCTTACAATACCCTAAAAGATTGGTCTTGCAAATCTTTTTTGAAATTAATGTAAATTCTGCATGTTACATCTCTTGTCTTATTCTTTCAGTATTGATGATAGATTTCTGAGTCCTTTGAGGAAAAACATTCAGATGTCTTAATAAATCAGCTCTAGTCTAGAGAGTCTTAATTTTATTCACAATTATCACATTGCATTCACAATTTAAATCAGAATCATCTCAAAGGTTTTTCAAAATATACTTCCATAGGTCTTTGCTCTGTGTCTTTGGCCATTTTCTGTTGCTACAACTGTACCTGAGTCTGGGTAATTTATAAAGAAAGAAATTTATTTAACTTTTGATTGTGGAGGCTGGGAAGTCCAAGATTGAGCAGCTGCATCTGGCTGACTTTTGGTGAGGGTCTCATGCTGCCTCATAACATGGTAGAGAAGCAGAAAGGGAAGCTGGTGCATGCCAGGAGAGCAAAGAGGTCAGCCTCACTTTATAACAACTCACTAGCATAAGAACTAATCCATCCTGTGAGGGAAAGAACTCCCTCCCTCCCTGGAGACTGCATTAAACCCTTCACAGAGGCAGATCTTTTATGACCCAAATGAGGGATGGTTCACCACCTCTCAACACCACTTCACTGGCCATTAAATTTCAACATGATGCGTTTTGGCATTGCAAACCACGTCTAAACCATAGCACTCTGGAAATTCTGATTTGTTGGGTTTGGGTGAGAACGAGCCACTTAAATGATTCTCAAATACTGCCAGGCCTTTTCTTCCCTATAAATAATAATATTTAGTTGTATCAGACATTTTAACATTCTAAATTAGTCAGATTTCAAACCTTCAGACATGGAGGTTACAGTGTGCCAAATGCTATGTTTATTTTCCGTACCATTCTAGTAGTAGAATTATGATCTGAGTATAGTACTTCCATAAGAATTTGTCTTAAGCCAAATGAAATGTGGAGGTTATTTCATACCATGTTTTGCTCTGCTAATCAAGGAAGTATGTATAATAGTTACAAAGTAACTTACAGTCTGACCTCTAATTTTAAATAACTAGACCTTAACCATACTATTCCACTAGATCCTAGTATACTTTTGGCTTATGAGATACTAAATTATACTTTAAAGTATTGAAGAAGTTAACGTATTTACATGCATGTAATACACGTACACTTTTTACATCTGCTGTTTTGAATTTGAGTGAGGCAAATGTTTCTTAGATCTAAATCTGTTGGCAGAAAGTTTTGAAATTTGGGAAGGAGATATTTCTGGCAGCTATTGAGTAGACTTCATGTTTATAAAATATATTATATATGAAATGTGTTATGCTTGATTTTTAAGGGAGCGCTTGTGAGTGCCTTGGCTGATGACACCTTACACTTATGGAATTTACGTCAGAAGAGGCCTGCCATACTACATTCGCTTAAATTTTGCAGAGAAAGGTAAGAATTCTCCCAGTTATCTTATGTATAGGATATTTACTATTATATTTTCTTGAATTTCAGTCTTTGATTTTTTGTGTGTGATGGACCTTATGCGCAATCTAAAAACCGATTCAGAAACTTCAAAGGATATACAATAAAAGCAAGATTCCTTCTTTTTTAGATCCATCTTACTTTCTTCAGCAACCACATAAATTTCTTTTGTGTCCTTCTGGAAGGATTTGCAGTGTATGTATAAAAGAAAAAATCTCTGTATAGCTCCCCTGCTTTTTTTTGCATAAAAGGGAAGCTATTACATATTCTTCCTGTAACTTGTATTTACTTAACATATCCCATAGATTGTCTCATATCAGCACATTTAAATCTTCCTGAATCATTTTCATAACTACATAATATTCTGTTCTATATAAGTGCCACAATTTATTCAGCCATTCCTCATCAGTGGACACATAATCATTTTCAGTCTGCTGTTCATTTTACTCTGTTGTGATGTTATGTTACATATGTCTTTGTCTACATATACAAGTATATCCGTAAGATAAATTTGTAGAAGTAGGTTAGTTTGGTCATAGAAATCTCTTCTAATATGACTTGTGAATTTGGGGCTTTGATTGGAAAAACTTTTTCACCCCAATTTTATTAACCATCGTCCCCTATATGTTTTTGTGATACTCTTTTTTTTTTTTCCTGAGACCTGGTCTTGCTCTGTCGCCCAGGCTGGAGTGCAGTGGCACGATCTGGGCTGACTGCAACCTCTGCCCCCCAGGTTCAAGTGATTCTCATGCTTCAGCCTCCTGAGTATCTAGGACTACAGCGTGCACCACAACACCTGGCTAATTTTTGTATTTTTAGTAGAGACAGGGTTTCGCCATGTTGGCCAGGCTGGTCTCGAACTCCTGACCTCAAGTGATCTGCCCGCCTCAGCCTCCCAAAGAGCTGGGATTACAGGCATGAGCCACCAAGCCTGGCCTTTGTAGTACTCTTAAAGTTTTATTTTTTATACTTAATCTTTGATTTATATGGAACTTATTTTGGCATGAAATATGAGTAAGGATATAGTCCCTTCCCTCAATAGTTTTGAGAGACATATATTGTTTATCTTATGTACATGTGTAGTTGTATATGTGTATGTATATAATATTTATGTAGTTAGCATTAAAAGCACAATCTTTTTTAATATATATTTTGAGGAAATTTTTAAAATTTTGAATCTTATAGGAATACCAAAAGGGAAGTACTTGATTCTTTTATTTTAATTTCTAAGGAAAAGTTGATTTGTTTTCTCAAGTGGCTACTTTCTTCTAGTCAAGTTTTAGTTTTCAATGTCTAAAATTTTGGTTAAAACCTGTTGACAATAAAGGTGGAAGAGAATGTGAGAACAGTATAGTTATAACAACTGTAATAACAGTAGAGGTAAGAAGTGTGAACTTAAAGTAGAGGAAGGAAACCTGTGAGCTCTAGGGTTTTATCTTAGATTGTCTTATTTGATTCTCATGACATTTCATGGAATTAGTGAGAAACGTGGTTTGGGAGAAACGAAACTTGGAATAAGGCAAAGAGTAAAAAGCAAGCATAGAGACTAGAGAGTTGGGAGATGTAAGGAAAGATAGGTATAATCACAGCTAAGTCATGATGAGGTAACTGGTGACTTTTTTGACATAGTAGGTACTTAGTAAGTATTTGATTGTTAAACAGAAAATGGGATATCTTGAAGTTTGTAGTTGTAGTCTTAGGTCTGTCTCTCTATTTCTAACTCTTACTGTATTATGATACCTAAAACAGGGAACCATATCACATTTCTTTGATTTTAACTTGCACAGTTTTTAAATTAACAGACTTTATTTTTAGAACAATTTTAGATTTTTAGAATAATTGAGCAGATACTACAGAGAATTTCCATATACCTCATATACCACCCTCATTCCCCCAACTCAATCCCCCCATTCATGGTGTTCTCTGATATTAACATGCATTAGTGTGGTAAGTTTGTTACAATTAATGAACGAAAATTGATACATTGTTGTTAACTAATGTTCATAACATAATAAGGTTCACTATTTGTGTTGAACAATTCTATGTATTTTGACAAATGCGTAATGTCATGTATCTACCATTACAGTATCATGTGGAATAGTTTCACTGACCGAAAAACCAATATGTGTCACCTGTTTATCCATACTCTTTCTCTAATCCTCGACCCGTCAGCCACTGATCTGTTTCCTGTCTCTGTAGTTTTTGCTTTTTCCAAAATATCATATATATAGCCATGTGTTGCATAACGATGTTACACTCAGTGACAATTGTATATATGATGGTGGTTCCAAAAGATTATAATGGAGCTGAAATACTCCTATAGATTAGGGATGTTATAGCTGTCATAACATCATAGCATCTTATAGATTAGGGATGTTATAGCTGTCATAACATCATAGCATCTTAGTGCAATACATTATTCACGTGTTTGTAGTAATACTAGTATAAACTAACCTATTGTGCTACCAGTTGTCTAAAAGTATAGCACATATAATTGTGTACAGTACATAATATTTGATAATGATAACAAATGACTGTTACTGTCATATATTTATTAGAATATACATTTTATTATTTTAGAGTTTATTCCTTCTACTTATTTAAGAAAAACAGCCTCAGGCAGGTCCTTCAGGAAATATTCCAGAAGGCATTGTTATCATAGGAGATGATCACTCCGTGTGTGTTACTGTCCCTGAAGACTTTCCAGTGGGACAAGATCTAGAGGTGGAAGACAGTGAGATTGATGATCCTGATCCTGTGTAGGCCTAGGCTAATGTGTGTGATTGTGTCTTAGTTTTTTAAAAAAAAAAAGTTTAAAAGTAAAAATAAATTAAACATATAAAAAAGCTTATGGAATAAGGATATAAAGAAAAAATTATATAGTTTTACATTGTGTTTGTAAGTGAAGGGTTATAAAAGAGTCAAAAAGTTAAAACATTTAAAATGTTTATGAAGTAAAGTTTACAGTAAGCTAAGGTTAATTTATTACTGAAGAAAGAAATTTTTAAAAATAAATTTAGTCTGGACTAAGAGTCCAGTGTTTATAAAGTCTACACTAGGGTACAGTAATGTCCTAGGTCTTCACAGTCACTTACCACTGACAGACTCACCCAGAGCAACTTCCATTCCTGCAAGCTCCATTCATGATAACTGCCCTCTATAGGTGTACTATTTTTTAATCTTTTATACTACATTTTTACTGTACCTTTTTATGTTTAGATACACAGATACTTAACCTTTGTGTTACAGTTGCCTACAGTATTCAATATGTAATACGCAGTAACATGCTTTCCAGGTTTGTAGCTTAGGAGCAATAGGCTGTACTATACAGCCTAGGTGTGTAGTAGGCTATACCATCTAGGTTCGTGTAAGTATGCTCTATGATGTTCACACAATGTTGAACTCACCTGCTGATGGGCTTCTTAGAACATAGCCATCTGTAAGTGACACATGACTGTCATTGGAATCATACATATAGCATGTAGCTTTTTTAGACTTCTTTCACTGAGCAATATGCATTTAATGTTTCTAGTCTTCTGGCTTGCTAAATCATTTCTTTTTATCAGTAAATTTCTTTTACAAATGTAACAGTTTGTATTTCCATTCACCTATTGAAGGATATCTTGGTTTTTGCTTTTTTTGGCCATTATGAATAAAGCTGTTATAAATGTTCACATGCAGTTTTTTTGTGGATGTACATTTTCAACACAGTTGGATACCTGGGAGTGCTATTGCTGGATCATATGCTAGACTATCTTTGGCTTTGTGAAAACTGCCAAGCTGTCTTCCTTAATGGCTATACTATTTTGCATTCCCACTAGCATTGAATAAGAGGTCCTTTTGCTCCATATCCTTACTAACATTTGGTATTGCCAGTTTATGGACGTTAGCCATTTTAATACATGTGTAGTGTTACCTCATTGTTACTTTAATTTGCGATTCCCTAGTGACACATGATATGGGTTATCTTTTCATATTCTTCTTTGTTTCATGTGCTGCTTTGATGAGTTGTCCAGATTTTTTGCCCATTTTTAAGTTGGGCTGTTTGTTTCTTATTGATAAATTTTAATAATTCTTTGTATGTTTAGGGTACCTTTATCAGATAGGTATTTTACAAATATTTTGTCCTAGTCTGTGACTTTTATTTTTATTCTCTGCACAGTGTCTTTGTAGAGCAGATATTTCCTATTTAATTAAGTTTAGCTTATTAATTTTTCTTTCAGAGATTACACTTTTGCGGTTTATATCTAAAACATCCATCACCAAACTCAAGATCACTACCTAGATTTCCTCCTGTGTTATGTTGTAGACGTTTTAGAGTTTTGCATTTTACATTTAGATCTGTGATCCATGTTGATTTAAATTTTTTGAAATATGTAAGTTCTATGTCTAGAGTTTTTTTTTTCTTTTTTTATTCTTTTTTTTGCTTATGATTGTCCAGTTGTTCCAGTACCATTTGTTGAAAAGATTATCTGTTTCCCATTGAATTGTATTTGCTCCTTTATCAGAGAGCAATTTACTGTATTTAAGTAGATCTATTTCTGGTTGTCTATTCTGTTTAAGATAGATCAATTAATATATTTGTCTGTTATTTTTCTAATACAATCAGCTTTTTGTATCTATGGGATCCACATCTGGATTCAACCATCAACAGACTGAAAATATTTGGGGGAAAAATAAAAAGATAATAAAAATAAAAATACAAGATAGCAATCATTTACTTAGCATTTAAATTGTATTAAGTATTAGAAGTAATCAAGAGATTATTTAATGTGCATAGGATGTGCATAGGCTATATGCAAATACGATACGGTTTTATATAAGGGACTTGAGCATTATTGGATTTTGGTATCAGAGGGGTTTCTGTAACCAATCCCCCACAGATATGGAGGGATGACTGATTGATTTGATTACTGTAGTTTTGTAGCAAGTCTTGAAGATGGGTAGTGTCAGCCCTCCGACTTTGGTCTTCTTGTTCAGTATTATGTTGGCTATTGTGGGTTTTATGCCTTTTCATATAAACTTTAGAATCAGTTTGTCAATATCCACACAATAGCTTGCTAGGATTTTGATTTGGCTTTTTGAAAGAGGACTATTGACTTTAGCATTTACTTATTTTGTACTTTTAACATTTTTACATCTCTGAAATTGCAATGTTTTTATTAATGAATGGTGTCTTATAATTAATTGAAAATGTTTTGTGAATTTTGTTAATACTAAATAAAAATAATGGCATGCCCTAGCGTCAATAGCATTTAGAATCAGTGAAATACAGTTTTTGGTGATTTTGAAATTACATGAAATGACAGTTTGTAATTAATTTGAAGCATTTGTAGTGGACTTTCTGATTATGAGTTTTATGACCTACCAGTGGTTTTCCTTCAACACTTTGAAGTTGTTATTTCACGATTTTCTGCCCTCCTTTTTTGTTTCTATGAGAAATCAGTGGTTATTTGAATTTTTACTCCCCTGTGTGAAATGAGTCCTATTTCTCTGGCTGCTTTCAAAATTATCACTTTATCTTTGGTTTTTTAGCACTTTGGCAATGATGTGCCTAGCTATTATTTTCTTCATATTTATACTGCTTGAGGTTTGCTGAGCTGCTTTTTTTTTTTTTTTTTTTTTGAGAGGGAATCTTGGTCTGTTGCCCAGGCTGGAGTTCAGTGTCATGATCTTGGCTCACTGCAATCTCTGCCTCCTGGGTTCAAGCGATTCTCCTGAGCCTCACGAGTAGCTGGGATTACAGGTGCCCACCACCACGCCCGGCTAATTTTTGTTTGAATTGAAGGCACTGTCTCCAAATACTGTCACATTCTTGGGTACTGGGGGGTTAGGACTTCACCATATAATTGAGGAGGGCAGCACACAATTCAGCTGTAAAACAAAAGTAGGCTAAAACCAACCAGGATGCAAGATGGAATTTTTTTAAATCAGCAAACAAAAGAAAAAGTAAATATACTTTGAAAGTTGAGGAAAAACATACAATTTTAAATATCCTCGTTAATTAGCATGTAGCTTATTATGCCAATTGCCAGACTCAGCTCAGGGATTTGTCTGCTGTATAATTTTTATCACAGGGACAAATTTGCCGATAGTAGTAGCTACAGCATCTCAATCTTCTGTAGCCTGAAAGGAATTGGTAGCAACAGTATGTCATAGTAGAATACTAGGGGTGTGTACTTTACTTACCCGTCCTCTGTTACAGATTGAATTGTTTTCCCAGAAAAGATAATCTTAAAGTCCTAACCCCTGGTACCTATGAATGTGACCTTAGTTAGAAATGGAGTCTTGGCAGATGTAGTCAAGTTAATATGAGATTATTAAGGTGGAGACTAATCTGGTGTCCACATAAGAGGTGAAGATACACAGACACAGAAACTCAGAGAATACCACGTGATGAAGGAGGTAGAAACTGAGTGATGCAGCTATAAGCCAAGGAATGCAAAGGATAGCTGCCGATACCAGCAACTAGGGGAGAGGCATGTAGCAGATTCTCCCCTAGAGCCCTCAGAGAGGGCAGCGCCCTGCTGACACCTTGATCTCAGACTTCTGGCCTCCAGAACTGTGAGAGAATCAATTCCTGTTGTTTTAAGCCACCCATGCTGTGGTGATTTGTTTTGGCAGCTCTAGGAAACACATATCACCTTTGTTCCTCTTCCTTGATATTGGTGAGCCTTGTTAATATGTGCCATTAGGTTTATACATGCAAAAGAGAGGTTCTTTGCTCCCATAGAAACTGAGAATTTGATAAGTAAGACAGATAAGTTGCAGTATCAGAATATGTTCCATTTAGCTTAATACCTTGTTTTTTCCTTTAAAGAAGTTTAAATAGGAGCAAGTCATGGGTTGATAAGCAGCTACAACTCTCTTCTGGTCTTTTTTCATCACCATGAGTTAGTATAGTATGACCAGTATTCTCAATCATGTTAAGTTTTTGCATAAGTTTATAACTAATGATATGTGAAGCTTTTTAAGACTGAAAACTAAATTGTATGTGGACTTTTTTAGGACCTAATATTATTGTTTAATATTTTTACCTCTTGATTTATATAATGATTTATTGTTTGTAAAACCTTTTCACATAAATAATTATTTATTCTCAGGGGTTAAGAAAATTTCCCTTAATGAAATTTTATAGAATATTTTCCCCTGTAAATACATTAAACACCAGAAAAGCTGAATCTTGATATTAAAGTTAATATATTTCTAAAGACGTATGTTTTTTCTTTATTCTAATACGCTGATTTACAGTTTCTATATGACTTTTATTATTTGATGATAGATGCATCATTGTTTAGAGAATAACATAAGTGTGCTTTCATTCTAAAGTAATGAAAGGGAAGGAAAATTATTATATGAAATACATTAATAATCAAGACTTTATAACTTAAATATCAAGGGAGAATTCATGTTCAAAGTCCTCTCATGGAAAAAAACAACCGTATGACAAATGAAGTTAATCTGTTCAGATTCCAGCACAGCGAGGGGAGATTTGGTGCTTATAATGTACTGTAGCAATGAGTTGACACCCTAGCATCAGATTTTCCCAGTATCGTAAGTAAATGTATATAGAAACAAAAACTCATTTATTACATTATACTCTTATTATTTTATTACAGTACTGTGCTTTGCGTATTTATAAAGCTTGTAATTTGCTTAATATGCACATAAGTAAGACATAACCTTAGACAGTTGTAAAAGAGTGTTTGGCTGAGTACTAGACCCCAAAATATCTATACAGGTCTTAAGATTTTGAATTAACTAATTGCACATGTTGAACAAGGAAAAAATTAATCACAGTATTGAAACAAAGACCCAGAATTACAGTTTCTCTGGTAATCGCATAACATTATCAAAATTCGTTTCTTTGAAAACAGCTTAATGAAAAGTGTACAGGCATTACAAATGAGAGTGATTTGATGGGATGAAATTAAGGACTAGAACATAGGCATGAAATGATGCCCAATCCTGTTGGGAAGACAGGGGTTCTGCTACTCTGGACCTAATTCTGATCTACAAAGACAACTGGTTGGTGATATGGAAATGATGAGTCATCTTGGAAATTGTAGGTATAGAGTATCACATATTCAAGCACAATTTTAAAATAAAAGAAAAATTCTCTTAATCTTCAGAGGAAAGACAGTTATGATTTGATAAACTTGAAACTGTTAAAGGAAGGATGTTCAGGCAGTATTGGATCACCTCCTAGAATAAAATTATCCATAGTAAGGAGTCTCTTTGAATACCTCTACCCTTTTCCTTGTCAGAATTTCTCCTACAATTCTGCATCTTTTGTTTCAATATTGTGATTAATTTTGTCCTTGTTTAACATGTGCAGTTAGTTAATTTAAAATCCTTGTTACACTTATATAGATTTTTAGGGGCTGGTACTCAGCAAAACGCTCTTTTACAACTTCCTGACAGGAATTTCTTCTGTCAAGGAATAGGGGAAATATATTTAAAGAGACTGTTCTAGTTCCAAAAGGGCCTTACAATGTGTTAAAGGTATAAAAAGATTATATAAAAAGACATTAAAAGATTATATGGAAGGAGGAGGTATATAACCAAAGGCGAATATAAGAAGAGTACTTAGCTCAGCTGGGTGCGGTGGCTTAAGCCTGTAATCCCAGCAATTTGGGAGGCCAAGGTGGGCAGATCACCTGAGGTCAGGAGTTCAAGACGAGCCTGGCCAACATGGCGAAACCCCGTCTCTACTAAAAATACAAAAATTAGCCAGGCGTGGAAGTGGGCACCTGTATTCCCAGCTACTCGGGAGCCTGAGGCAGGGAGAATTGCTTGAACCCGGGAAGCAGAGGTTGCAGTGAGGTGAGATCACACCACTGCACTCCAACCTGGGCGGCAAAGTGAGACTCCATCTCAAAAAAAAAAAAAAAAAAAAAACTACTTAGCTCTGCCAATGAACCGATAAACAGAATGAGCTTTTTATTAATGCATGAATAGCTTACATTAGAGATGCAAATGTGTATTACAATATGAGTGAATGTAATTTTAGAGGTTTATATGAAAACATATGATGAAATAATTGAGTTTTTTTTAAAAGAAGACAAAAGTCAGTCATCAGGAAAATGCAGACTAAAACGACAACTACTCATCAGAATGGCTAAAATGTTAGTTAGATTGTGATGCAGCTGGAGCTTCTCATAACTTACTGATGTGAATTTTAAGTGTTGCAGTCATTTCGGAAGTTTCTTGGGCAGTATTCACATCCCCCATGACCCAGCAATTTTATTCCTAAACAGGTACCTGTGGTAGGCAGAAGTCTAAGATGGGCCCCAAGGTATCTACCCTTTGATGTACACATACCTATTTCTTGTTAATTAATCAAACACTTAGCTTGGTGAAGACATTTTGCCAGATGTATTTCAGTTCCCAAATTAGTTGACCTTAAAATACGAAGATGATCCTTAGTAGGCCTAACAAGCAGGTGAGCACTTAAGAGACTGGATTTTTCCTGTCAAAAGGCTCAGAGTGTGAGAAGGATCCAGTGGACAGGAGATTTTTTCTTGCTGGCTTCGAAGATGGAGGGGGCCATGTAGGAATACCAGTGGCCTCTAGGAGCATACCCCCTGACAGACAGCAGGGAGACAGGGATTCAGTCCTACAGCCACAGATGCTGAATTCAGCTAGCAACCTGAATGAGCTTGGGAGCAGATTCTTTCCCAGCACTTCCAGAAAGGGATGCAGGAATGCAGCATGGCTGAAATGTGGATTTTAGCCTGTAAGTCCTTGAGCAGAGACCCTATTAAGTGACTGCACCTCTAACCTACAGAAATAATAAATGGGTATTCTTTTAAGCCATTAAATTTGTGATACCTTGTTACAAATCGGTAAAAAAAAAAAAAAATACACCTGGTATTAGTTTGGTACCTGAAAGTGGAATACTACTGTAACAAATATCTGAATATGTGGAAGTCACTTTGGAACTTGGCAGTGAGTAGAACCTGGAAGAATTTCGAGGAGTATGATAGAAAAGCACATACTGCCCAAAACAAGCTGTTTGTAGGACTCAGTACTTAAGTCTCTTGCTAGGGAGAGGCTGGAGAAAGTGGTTCCTTGTTGTATAGTGGGAGAACAGAATGCTTAGCAGAATTGTCCCCTACACAATATGTAAGTGATTAACTTGGATATTTAGCTGAAGAGATTTCCAAGGAAAGTGTTGAGGGTGCGAGCCGATTCTTCTTGCTGCTTTATAATAAAATGCAAGAGGAGAGAGAAATTGAGTGAAGAAGTTTTAAGGGAACCAGGACTTGACAATTTGGGGAATTCCTACTGTGATGCAGCTGGCAAAAGAGAGATTGTTTCTAAAAGTGTGGCACAGAGAAAAATGTGAGAGTGCAGCTGTATAATTTTTTACTAAAAACCCGTTAAAGATCAAAAGGTCAGAGCATTCAGTCACACAGAGGGCCCTTTTTAAGTCACACGGAGGGCCCTTTTTAAGAGATTAACAGTGTACCCCACAGATCTTTTCAAGAAACCAGAGCATCTAGAAAGTTTTTAAAAGTATCATCCCACAGGCATTTCAGCAGGAGCCAAAATAGAGAAAGGGTTATCCGAAAAAAGATTTGTGAGTGTGACTTTTGTCTAATGGAGTAAAACCCAATATAATTTATTTAAGACCTGCAAGTTTCTTGAGAAAATTGCATCAGTAGAACATTGCCAGCTTGGACTGAAAAGGACAGAGAGAGTACAAAATAAAAGGAAGCTGTAGCCAGAAGCAGGCTGATAAAAGAACTCAGCTGCAAATAAGTGGTAACTTACATGAAAAAGGAACAATGATTAAGAGAGTAGAGCTTAGACCCACAGAGAATTAGTCCCTGGTCTTGAATCCTAAGAAAACTCCACCATTTGCCACAACGAATTTCAAGACTGTTATGGACTAATAAACTCCTTTTTACCTTCCACTTTCTCTCAGTTTCAATGGGAATTTCTATACAGTCAGCCTTTCATATCTGTAGGTTGTGTATCCCTGGACTCAACCAACTATGGCTTGAAAATATTTGGGGAAAAATACAAAAAAAAATAGCATATTTGCATTGCACTTACATTGTATTGGCATTGTAAGTAATCTAGAAGTGATTTAAAGTATACAGGAAGATTTGTGTAGGTTATATGCAAATATTATACCATTTTATATGAGGGACTTGAATATCTTTGGATTTTGGTATTCATGGGGCTCCTGGAACCAATCCCCCATGGATACCAAGGGAGAACAGTAACCAGTAACCTATATCCATCCCACCTCTGCATGCTGGGTGTGTTTGGGAGCAGATAATTTTTTTCTTTGGTTACTCTAGGACAGAGAAATTAATAGAAAAATTGTATCCCATTGTTGGATGTATCATGACAGTTCTGCTGTTTTATTGATATCTAATTTATTAATATCAATTTTTATATCTGTTCTTCTCCCTACTTTATTTTTAACTTCTTGTGTTTAAGATCAAAATTCATTTATTTGCTTAAGAATAAATGCTTTAGGAGAATCGCTTGAACCTGGGAGGCGGAGGTTGCAGCGAGCTGAGACCACATCACTGCACTCCAGCATGGGCAGCAAGAGTGAAACCTTGTCTCCAAAAAAAAAAAAAAAAAAAAAAAAGAAGGCCGAATAGAATAGAAACAGCTCCAATCTGCAGCTCCCAGCAAGATCAACACAGAAGGGAGGTGATTTCTGCATTTCCAACGTAGGAACCCAGCTCATCTCATTGGGATTGGTTAGACAGTGGGTGCAGTCCACAGAGAGTGAGCCGAAGCAGGGTGTGGTGTTGCCTCACCTGGAAGCGGAAAGGGTTGGGAAACTCCCTCTCCTAGCCACGGGAAGCCATGAGGTATGGTGCCACGAGGGACGGTGCATTTCAGCCCAGATACTACGCTTTTCCCACAGTCTTCACAACCCACAGATCAGGAGATTCCTTTGGGTGCCTACGCCACCAGGGCCCTGGGTTTCCAGCACAAAACTGGCTGGCCGTTTGGGCAGATACCGAGCTAGCTACAGGAGTGTTTTTTCATATCGCAGTGGCACCTGGAATGCCAGCAAGACAGAACCGTTCACTCCCCTGGAAAGGGGGCTGAAGCCAGGGAGCCAAGTGGTCTAGCTCAGCAGATCCCACCCCCACAGAGCCCAGCCAGACTGCCTCTCTAGATTTCTCCTCTCTGGGCAGGGCATCTCTGAAAGAAGGGCTGCAGCCCCAGTCAGGGGCTTATAGATGAAACTCCCATCTCCCTGCGACAGAGCACTTGGAGAAAGGGGCGGCTGTGGGCACAGCTTCAGCAGACTTAAACGTTCCTGCCTGCCGGCTCTGAAGAGAGCAGCAGATCTCCCAGCACAGTGCTCAAGTTCTGCTAAGGGACAGACTGCTTCCTCAAGTGGATCCCTGACCCCCATGTATCATTACTGGGAGACACCTCGCAGCAGGGGTCGACAGACACCTCATACAGGAGAGCTCCGGCTGGTGGGTGCCCCTTCTGGGATGAAGCATCCAGAGGAAGGAACAGGCAGCAATCTTTGCTGTTCTTCAGCCTCTGCTGGTGATACCCAGGCAAACAGGGTCTGGAGTGGACCTCCAGCAAACTCCAGCAGACCTGCAGCCTGACTGTTAGAAGGAAAACTAACAAACAGAAAGGAATAGCATCAACATTAACAAAAAGGGCATCCACACAGAAACACCATCTTAAGATTACCAACATCAAAGACCAAAGGTAGATAAATCAACAAAGATAAGGAAAAACCAGCGCAAAAAGGCTGAAAATTCAAAAACCAAAATGTCTCTTCTCCTCCAAAGGATCACAACTCCTTGCCAGCAAGGGAACAAAACTGGACAGAGAATGAGTTTGACGAATTGACAGAAGTAGGTTTCAGAAGGTGAGTAATAACAAACTTCTCAGAGCTAAAGGAGCGTGTTCTAACCCAATGCAAGGAAGCGAAGAACCTTGAAAAAAGGTTAGAGGAATTACTAACCAGAATAACCAGTTTAGAGAAGAACATAAATGACCTGATAGAGCTGAAAAGCACAGCTTGAGAACTTGATAAAGCATACACAAGTATCAGTAGCCAAATTGATCAAGCAGAAGAAAGGATATCAGGGATTGAAGATCAACTTAAATAAAGCAGGACAACAAGATTAGAGAAAAAAGAATGACAAGGAATGAACAAAGACTCTAAGAAATGTGGGACTATGTGAAAAGACCAAACCTATGTTTGATTGGTGTACCTAAAAGTGATGGGGAGAATGGAACCAAGTGGAAAAACACTCTTCAGGATATTAGCCAGAAGAACTTCCCCAACCTAGCAAGACAGGCCAACATTCAAATTCAGGAAATTCAGAGAACACCACGAAGATACTCCTCGAGAAGTGCGACCCCAAGACACATAATTGTCAGATTCACCAATAACAAGTTCTGAAATTGAGGCAGTAATTAATAGCCTACCAACCAAAGAAAGCCCAGGACCAAACGGATTCACAGCCGAATTCCACCAGAGGTACAAAGAGAAGCTAGTACCTTTCCTTCTGCAACTATTCCAAACAATAGAAAAAGAGGGACTCCTCTCTAACTCATTTTATGAGGCCAGCCATCACCCTGATACCACAACCTTTCAGACACACAACAAAAAAAGAAGTTTTCAAGACAGCATGCCTGATGAAAATTGATGCAAAAATCCTCAATAAAATACTGGCAAACCGACCAGTGATTTTAAAATAAGAAAATTACAGTTTAAACAATGAGGTTCTGGCCACACTGGACCCCCGACATCAGTCTGATAAACATGAACTGGAACTGAGTAGCAGCTGACATAACTGTAGCCTCTCCCATAGGACAGTTTCTTATATTCTTTTGCAACCTATGTTCCTGTCTCATTCATCTTACCTGGTCAATCTCTGTGGGAATCAGAGTTTGAGATCCCTGTAAAGCACTTGGTTCTTACCATTGTAAGAATATCTATGGCATTGTATTGTGTCTGATTTTTAAATGCCTGTTTCTTCATCAGCCCACAGGCTACTTGGGTTTATCCATTTCTGTATCCCCAACTTCTAACACATGACTAGCATGGAGTAGACATTCACCATGTTTTTGAAATTAAATAAATTAAAGCTCAAAAAAAAAAAAATACTGGCAAACCGAATCCAGCAGCACATCAAAAAGCTTATCCACCATGATCAAATCGGCTTCATCCCTGGGAAGCAAGGCTGATTCAATATACGCAAATCAATAAAAGTAATCCATCACATAAACAGAACCTATGAAAAAAACCATGATTATCTCAATAGATGCAGAGAAGGCCTTCAACAAAATTCAACACCCCTTCATGCTAAAAACTCTCAATAAACTAGGTGTCGATGGAACGTATCTCAAAATAATGGCTATTTATGAGAAACACATAGCTAACATCATACCGAATGGGCAAAAGCTGGAAGCATTCCCTTTGAAAACCGGTACAAGACAAGGATGCCCTCTCTCCCCACTCCTGTCCAACATAGTATTGGAAGTTCTGGCCGAGGCAGTCAGGCAAAAGAAAGAAATAAAGGATATTCAAACAGGAAGACAGGAAGTCAAATTGTCTCTGTAGACGACATGATTCTATATTTAGAAAACCCCATTGTCTCAGCCCAAAATCTCCTTAAGCTGATAAGCAACTTCAGCAAAGTTTCAGGATACAAAATCATTGTGCGAAGATCATAAGCATTCCTAGACAAATAGAGACAGAGACCCAAATCATAAGTGAACTCCCATTCACCATAGCTACAAAGAGAATAAAATACCTAGGAATACAACTTATAAGGGATGTGAAAGACCTCTTCAAGGAGAACTACAAACCACTCCTCAAGGAAATAAGAGAGGACACAAACAAATGGAAAACATTCCGTGCTGATGGATAGGAAGAATCAATATCGTGAAAATGGCCGTACTGCCCAAAGTAATTTATAGATTCAGTGCTATCCCCATCGAGCTACCGTTGACTTTCTTCACAGAATTAGAAAAAAAACTTTAAATTTTATGTGGAACCAAAAAGCCCATATAGCCAAGACAATCCTAAGCAAAAAGAACAAAGTTGGAGGCATCACGCTACCTGACTTCAAACTATTCTGCAAGGCTAGGATAGAACCAAAATAGCATGGTACTGGTACCAAAACAGATACATAGACCAATGTAACAGAACAGAGGCCTCAGAAACAACCCACACATCTACAATCATCTGATCTTTGACAAACCTGACAAAAACAAGCAATGGGGAAAGGATTCTCTATTTAATAAATGGTGTTGGGAAAACTGGATAGCCATATGCAGAAAACTGAAACTGGACCCCTTCCTTACACCTTATACAGAAATTAACCCAAGGTGGATTAAAGACTTTAATGTAAGACCTAAAACCATAAAAACCATAAAAGAAAACCTATTCAAAACCATTCAGGACATAGGAATGGGCAAAGACTTCGTGACTAAAACACCAAAAGCAATGGCAACAAAAGCCAAAATTGACAAATGGGATCTAATTACACTGAAGAGCTTCTGCAGAGCAAAAGAAACTGTCATCAGAGTGAACAGGCAGCCTACAGAATGCGAGAAAATTTTTGCAATCTATCCATCTGGCAAAGGGCTAATATCCAGAATCTACAAAGAACTTAAACAAATTTACAAGAAAAAAACAACCCCATCAAAAAGTGGGCAAACTTCTCAAATGAAGACATTTACGCAGCCACTTTATGCAGACACTTCTCAAATGAAGACTTTATGCAGCCAACAAACGTATGAAAAAAAGGTCATCATCACTGGTCATTAGAGAAATGCAAATCAAAACCACAATGAGATATCATCTCACACCAGTTAGAATGGTGATCATTAAAAAGTCAGGAAACAACAGATGCTGGAGAGGATGTGGAGAAATAGGAATGCGTTTACTTTGTTGGTGGGAGTGTAAATTAGTTCAACCATTGTGGAAGACAGTGTGATGATTCCTCAAGGATCTACAACCAGAAATACCATTTGACCCAGCAATCCCATTACTGGGTATGTACCCAAAGGATTATAAATCATTCGACTATAAAGACACATGCACATGTATGTTTATTGCAGCACTATTCACAATAGTAAAGATGTGGAACCAACCCAAATGCCCATCAATGATAGACTGGATAAAAAAAATGTGGCACATATACACCTGGAATACCATGCAGCCGTAAAAAAGGATGAGATCATGTCCTTTGCAGGGACATGGATGAAGCTGGAAACCATCATTCTCAGCAAACTAACACAGGAACAGAAAACCAAACACCACATTTTCTCACTCATAAGTGGGAGCTGAACAATGAGAACACAGAAATGAACATCATACGATGAGGCGTGTCAGAGGATGAGAGGCTAGGGGAGGGATAGCATTAGGAAAAATACCTAATGTAGATGATGGTTTGATGGGTGCAGCAAACTACCATGGCATGTGTATACCTGTGTAGCAGACCTGCACATTCTGCACACGTATCCCAGAACTTAAAGTATAATTAAAAAAGAATAAATGTTTTACAGTGATGTAATAAATATAATGAGAGAGACAGTGATAGACACAAAGGACAAAGGATAGAGATTTCAGCCTCAGAATTATAGGGTTTTCAGGGGTTTTCGTGTGTGTGTGTGTGTGTGTGTGTGTGTGTGTGTGTGTGTGTGTCTGTGTGTGGAGAAGGCAAGAGAAAACAACAGTGGAAAGAGAAGTAATGATCAAAGGCATAACTGAAGAACATTTCGTAAAACTAAAATATCTTTACATTGAAAGATGTAACTCCTGGCATAATTGTTGGGTTTAAAAACATGTTTGTAAATTATATTCTGATGACATTATCATCTCTGATAGAACTCAAAAAATAAAGCACTTACCTGACACTCGCATTCCCTCTCATCCTTTTAGACATTAGTAGAAAGCTATAAAGTTAAACATGTGTCTTAAAAGTGTAAGGGTAACCATTAAAAGGATTGAAAATATAAAACATTAGGACCATTAGAGGATGGAAAAAAAAAGAATGAAAATAAATCAGTAATGGTCAGAAAGACATAAAACGATGGAAATACAAGGGACAGTTAAACAAGATGAAAGAAAGGTTAACTTAATCAGTAATGAAAATCATTGTAAATATATGAAATTTGTTTAAAATTTTGAGATTTGCAGATTGGACTTAAAAGATACTCCACAAAGTATAGCTGTAAATTGCTTATAATAGATATACTTAAAGCATAATTATGCAAAATCTGAAAGTAAATGGAAGGAAATAGGAAAAAATGTACAGATTATACAAAAAATATATACTGTCTATATGGTGAAAATATTAAAATTATTTTGAAAAATAAAATCAAATAGCATTAGGAAAAATATCTAATGTAGTTGAATGACTTCATAGGAAGGAATAATCAAATTTTAAATTATCACTTCCATCCAAATTAATTTATAAATTTAGTGTTTTTAGTATTTAGTAGTGTTCCAATCAAAACTTTTAAATTGTTCATGGGACTTAATAAACTGATTTTAAAATTCATATGGAAAAAAGAAACACCCAGAATAGTCAAGACAATTTTGCAAAAGAAGTAAGAGATGGTGGGACTTAATTTATTTGATATTGTAAATTTTTATAAAGCTCTAGAAATTAAAATAATTTACTAATTACAAATGGCAGGCAAATAGGCCAAAACACAGTATACAGTGTTCAGGAACATGTATATCAAGAGAGAGACACATTTAATATATGATAGAGGTGGCTTTGCAGGCAAGAAAAGGATGCAGTAAATAAAAGACACTGTGACAATTCTTAGCTAAATGGGGAAAAGTGGCCTCTACCTCACAATTAAAATAAATTGCAAGCCAGTTAGATACTTAACTGAATTATCTACAGAAAAACTAAAATTAAAACATAGAAGAAAATGATGTAAGGAGTATCTGTAAGATCTTGGCAAGGAGTGCTTAGCAGTATACGCAAAGCACAAGCTATGGAATAAGGGAGATACAATTTTTGTATTAAAATTTGAAAGTTTTGTGCAGTATACTTACGACAGTTAAAAGATGAACCCCACCTACCAGGTACTGATGGATAAGAACAAGAACAAGAAAGAACATAACTGTGGCTCACACCTGTAATCCCAGCACTGTGGGAGTCCAAGGCTGGAGGATCACAAGATTCAGAAAAATTTATGCATCTTCCTTTTTAAAAATTCTTTCTTCCCACTCAAAATTTCTCATCATATTTGTGTTTTTTATGAAAATGAAAATGTGGAGATGTATGTTTCAGGTTGTTAATAAAACTTATGGAGAGAGTAAATTTTGGGGGAGGGAGAGGCAAACAGTAAAATAAGACAAATTATTTAAGATAGTAAGTTTACATATATGTACAAATAGGGTCATGTGTTTATATGCGTATGTGTGTGGAGAGAGAAACTTTAAATAATAAAACATAAGCCATAGACTGTAAGACATTTTGAATACTCCTATCCAGTAAAGTACAATAGAGGGGTAATTTCATATGAAAGTGAAAAAAGAGAATGAGATTTTTTCATTGAAAAGTGCAGTTTAACAGTACACTGATGAATACCAGGTTACTTCAGTTTATCATAGCATTTGTTATGTAAAAATGCCCTGGCATCTTACATTCCCCAAGATAATTACAAACACATCTTTAAGAAATCCCTTATACAGCAGGGAACAGTTTTTTCGTATGTTATTAATTATTTCTTTAGTTGAGACATATTATTTTCCTGTTTGATATTCACTGTTTCACTTGATATTAAGTTGATACTCAGTTATTTTGATAGTTATTAATATTGTTATGCTAAGGTCTCATTTCACAAGAAATGTTAATGTGATTTATTTGGATATATTTCTAAAAGTTTTAAATTATTTTATAAAAATTAAGATATAATGAATATGGTAAATCAGTACAAATATAAAACAACATTCAAAGATCTCTAAAGCTTATATTGTGAAACAATATTATACTTCTGGGTGACATAGATATCAATATTTTTATAAATTAGCTATGACAGTTTCTCAGAAAAGATATATGGGACTACAAATCCTTGCAAGAGATTTATAAATTGCTTTCTCTTGGCTGCTGTTTTTTAAAATAGATTTCAAAATACATTTTTTTTTTTTTTTTTTTTTTGAGATGGAGTCTCACTTTGTCACCCAGGCTGGAGTGCAGTGGTGCTATCTTGGCTCGCTGCAAGCTCCGCCTCCCAGGTTCACGCCATTCTCCTGCCTCAGCCTCCCCGGTAGCTGGGACTACAGGTGCCCGCCACCACACCCAGCTGATTTTTTTGTATTTTTAGTAGAGACGGGGTTTCACTGTGTTAGCCAAGAAGGTCTTGATCTCCTGACCTCGTGATCCGCCTGCCTCAGCCTCCCAAAGTGCTGGGATTACAGGTGTGAGCCACCACGCCCGTCCCAAAAAAAACTTTTATAAACATTTTTTTAAATACGTTTTTTAAAATCTATGTTCATTAATGCATATTTAAATTTTTATTTCATAGCAGGAGAGTACCAGGTACAATTAAGAAAATTACCAAATAACATCTGCTTCTTTCCTATTTCCTGTTTAAGTTTCTGGTCATTGCAAATACTGTGATAAATTGTGGAGAGACATGGAAGTTGTTATTGACTAAGGGAGATAAAATGGAAGATTACAATGCAGTGGAAAGCATAATATGAATGTAATGAAATTTTCTGTGTGAAATTTTAAAGGGTAACTGGAAGAAAGATGCATCATCCTGTTTTGTGAATTTTAGGTAAAAGGTTACCAAAGAGCCAACATGAACAGATTTTCAGGATTACTAGGAAATTCCTAGGTGACAAAGAGCAAAGGAACTTTCCATTATGTTCAGAGTCACAAAGTCATGAAGCAATCTCCCATATTTAAGGACCTGTAGTTAGACATTGCTGGGTGGGTAGTCAAGAACAAATAAGGCAAGAAAGGTCTACTTCATGAAAGACTTTCTTTGTTCCTTTTTGTTGTTGTTGTTGTTGTTTGTTTAAGGAGGGAGGGGTGGTGCAGTCACGGCTCACTGCTCAAGCAATTTCCCAGGCTCAAGCAGTCCTCCTGCCTCAGCTCAAGCAATCCTCCTGCCTCAGCCTCCTGAGTAGCTGGGACTACAGGCATGAATCTCCAAACCAGGCTATACATTTTTTGTAGAGACAAGTTCTCACTATATTGCCCGGGGCTCATCTTGAACTCCTAAGCTCAAGTGATCCTCCAGCCTTGGCCTCCCACAGTGCTGGAATTACAGGTGTGAGCCACTGTGCCCAGCCATGAAAAGGCCTTCTGTACAATTATAAGAAAGTTAGATTCTCAACCTTTTTTCACCTTTAAATAATTAATCTAGTAACATCATCTTAAGATACATGATAAGCAGGTATTTTTTGGACTATAGACTATCATACAAATTGCAGATTATTTCCTTGCTGTATTTCAATGCAGGAACAGAAACCACTGCAGATATTTTACACATAAGAGGATTTAACACAAGAACCTAGCTGTTTAAAAAAATGTTTGGAAGGGTACAGACTTACTGAGTTTTAGAACGTATTGCCATAGCTTCAATGCAGGGAGGAGGAAACAGGGCTGCTTTCATAATTACCACCTCTCACGACATGAAGCTCATGAGCAGACTTGGAACACTGTGTTTGGTCCCCACTGCTGCTGCTCCATAAGTGTCTTCTACTGTTCAGATCTCTGTAAACATCCTTGTCAGCAGAGATAGCAACAGAAAGATAGTCTCTGCCTCACTTCTGCCTACACATTTCAAACACATCCAATTAGTAGAAATGTAATATCATCTAGAACCTTAGCTGAAAGGAGAAGTATGTTTTAGTTTTCCAGTATCTGCAGTATAGAAGGGCATATAGGAGGAAGTGCAAATCCTGTAATCCCAGCACTTTGGTACTGAGTACCAAGTGACCAAATCCTGCACACTGTGTATCTCTACCCTTTTTTCCCAGATATAGGTACCACAAAATGTCACTGAATATGGTTTCACTAAATATGGTTTAAGAAGCATTATGGTAGAAGGGAGGAAGCTATTAGAGTCTTTCAAGTAGATAATGTGAACTTTCTTGGCTTCAAAAAGATAACTCTTGTGGCAGTTTAGAATGGATTTGACGATCAATGATAATGGTTTAAATTAGGCTCAGGCCGTAAGGATGGAGAAGGAGTACACTGGGAATATCTGATTGTTTTATTAATTACTATAATAGGTTCCCATATTTTGTATGGTTTACTTGCTCATTTAATAAAGACTTACTGAATACTCATTAGGTGTAAGATATTATATTTGCTGAGAATATAAATGTGATGACATTTTCTATTATGTTGGGTTAATCTCATGGTTAATTTCAACATTACTTAGGAAGCTGTACATATTCTTCTCTCAAAATTGGTAATAATAAAATCTTCCAAATTTTGTGCTTGACTACATAATATTTGACAGGCTGCTGTCACAGCTAAATATTATAGCAAATAGGATGTATGTGTTACTCCCTAGTACTTAACATTATACATATCTTAAATTTCTTAAGCAAATACAGAACTGTCATGTTCCCAGTAACATGATTTGTAAGATATGTTTAAGTCAAGTGCAGTATAGGGATTTAGAATACAAGTTGTATTCTACAAGAATCCCCTCAGTATGCCACTAAATACAACTTGTATTTAGTGGCATACTGAGGGGATTCAACTTCATTATCTGTGTATTTCTGTTACATTGTTTCAATCATTTTCTTTTCTCTTGGTTCAGCTTATCCATTTTAAGGTAACTTTTCAGTCTCAATTTAATATGCTGTTCTTATAATATTAAAATAAATAACCTTATTAGTGTTTCCTAAGTTTTAGTGTTTCTTATGTGGGTTTCAACTATATATATTATTAAATGTTACTATTTTCAGTATAATTTTATGTTTTACTAATAGACACCAGCACTACAAAACTTAACTTGGTCTCTTGATATTAGTAAAAGATGTACGTAAAAATATGAGTCATTGTTATTTATTATCATTTAATGATCTATATCACCATAAAATTAAAAATTAAATCTTTAAGAAAAACAAGTGAAGAGTTGATTTTGATCCAAGGCAATATTTCAGCTTCATGAAACATACACTGTTTGCATTCCTGAAAAGTTTTGTTGGGGTCTTCTTAACTCTAGAACTATAAGAATTTATTTTCCTATATGTTTTTATAGCTTTATTTTAGTTGAGTTTATTTTATTACTAATAGGTCAATTTTCTATTTCTGCATAGAAGAACAACCCCAAACTTAGAGGCTAAAATAACAGCCATTTTGTTGGCTCATAGTTCTGTTGGGTCGGCAACCTGGGTTGGCTCAGCAGGAGTGCCTTCCCCTGAAGTCACTTACACAACTGTAGTTATCTGGCTGCACGACTAGGTTGGATGATCTAGCTTGCCTTACTCGTATGTCTGGTGGTTGGTTCTGGCTATGGGCCAGGCCACGGTCTCCAACAGGCTAGTCTGGGCTTCATCACATGGCACTTGGGTTCTGAAAGCATTAAAAAAGAGACCAAGCCCCTCTTCCTTGCAAGTACTTTTCAAACTATGCCTGTGGCACAACTGCTAATAATTAATTGGCCCATGCAAGCCACACGATCAATCCTAGAGTCAGTGTGGGAGGGGAATGTAATCTGAAATCTTCTACGTTTGAAATCTGTTTGTCTCAAAGCTGTTCAGTGCCATTTGTTTCATGACTACTTTCACTAAAAAATGTTAGATTTCTATTGCATGTGACTCAAACATTTCCTTAAAAAAAGATTTCTTGTGGATTACTTTCTTAAAATTATTAAATAACAATACCTTCTGTCTTGTCTGTCTCTGTGTACAAACATGCACACGCATAACACATAGTTTTTTGTTTTTTGTTTTTTGTTTTTTTTTGAGACGGATTCTTGCTCTGTTACCCAGGCTGGAGTGCAGTGAGTGGATCTCGGCTCACTGCAAGCTCCGCCTCCCAGGTTCACGCCATTCTCCTGCCTCAGCCTCCTGAGTAGCTGGAACTACAGGTGCCCACCACCTCGCCTGGCTAATCTTTGTATTTTTTAATAGAGACGGGGTTTCACCATGTTAGCCAGGATGGTCTCGATCTCCTGACCTCGTGATCTGCCTGCCTTGGCCTCCCAAAGTGCTGGGATTACAGGCATGAGCCACCGTGCCCAGCCCATAACACATAATTTTAAGTGCTCTAACACATTACTCCTTTTAAGTAGTCAATATATTTTTTAATTTATTATTATATAAAATCTTTCATATTCTTTAATTATTTTATCATTTAAACCCTCCATAAGGTAAGGATTCTAATATCACTGGCATGGTATTATTTTGTTTGGTTGCAACTGGAAGTTTAGTTTTTTCACTCTTCCTGTTCCTACATGTTCAGAGCCATGACAATTTGCCAGTTAAGAAATTCTTGAGTTCATTGTGATTTAAAAAGCATTAAATTTTTCTCTCTTCTCAGTTTACTTAAATGATGATGGTAGTTATAGAGCAGAGTAATTTTTAAGTTTGGTGGTGCTTTGTACAAATACACTCCCATTATTTATATATTTTTAAAAAAATATATGAGTCATTCTAGAGACCTTATTAAAGTGTTGGTGCCAAACTAGTTAAATGAATGTTTAAGTTTCTTGTTAATGTATTAAATACTAAATATTTTGTTCTTCTCACTTCTGGAAAACATAGTGATGCTTAAAATATCTCAGTCATGTAAGTTAGTTTTATAGTTGACTGAGGAAAAAAAATCTTAGGATGATAGCTAATATTGAGAAAGTGAGCCTTGTGAGTAACAAAGTACTATCAAATCATTTTGTTTATACAGTAGACATGTCTATACTTGGTTAAACTTACATAAATTCTTTAGAAAGAGAACGTTCTCATATAAAACACTCAACAGAAATTACAAGTAGATGAAGCTTAAGTAATTATCTAACTGAACATTATCTCTAAGAAAGAATGAGAATGAGTTGCGTGTGTTATTTATTTGATAAGTGTTTTCGTCTTGAAAATCTCTGTAATAAAATTGTGTGTTAATGGAAATATAAAATATTCTGTATGCTTTGCCGAGTGCCTAATGTTAGTATTGACAGTCTGGCAGTCATTATTATCATTTGTGTTATTTTAAGTGCTATTTATTTAAATTGTAAAGTATTTTCTGAGAGACGAAATGGGGGGGTCTGTAGGAAAAAAAATAAGCATTATAGATTTTCACAAGATACCTTTTTTTTTAACTAAAAATAAGTGCTATGAAAAGGACAAGAGAAAAAAACAGGACAAGACGGTATTCATTCTTTACCTTGAAATTAAATGAGCCAGTATGAAAGCTGTCTGCAGTTGTCAGAATGATGAATTTTAGCAAATGCATGTAAATTATTGTAATTTGTTAATGAAGGCCTGCCATATCATCAGAACATAGGAAGAAATAGTTCAAATATATTTCAGAAACATTGTCTATGGCTGAGTACAGGGGATCTCAGTCCTTCAAAAGGCCCACAAGTTAATGAGAAAGATGGACCTTGACAATCATATAAGGCAAGCCTGATAGAGATACAAAAGTATCACATCAGTTTAAATGCAAGTGGTATTTGAATTGAATCTTTGAAGAGAAGAAAAATATCAAGGAGGTGCATTTTGCCTGGAAGGAGTAGTAACCACAGGTACTGAGATGTATTAATGTGCTTAGTAATGCCTGAGAAACACAGTAGTACTCAGGGGTGATGTAGATGTTGAAATCATAGCTTATGGCCTAAAGGGTAAATGTGTGGTATGCCCAAGGTTACACAGTTAGTGGAGGACAGCCAGATTTGAAACACATTCTAACTTCAAAATTCATCTTGTATCGTGCCATGCTATCTATTTGCTGTAAGGCCTTATGTTTGATGTATAAGCTGAATTAGCGTAATTAAATATTAGTCACAGTGAATAGATAAATCTGATGATTATATACCAGTTTTGCTGTTCCTGAATTATATATCATAATCAACCCTCTAATGCAATCAGTAAAATTTGCCATTTTTCAAATTTCTTTTTTGAGTATATTTTTCTCTTGCAGGGTTACATTTTGCCATCTGCCTTTCCAGAGTAAGTGGCTCTATGTGGGCACCGAACGAGGTAATATACATATTGTCAATGTGGAGTCCTTCACACTCTCAGGCTACGTCATTATGTGGAATAAAGCCATTGAACTGTGAGTTTGAACAAATATTTTGTATCTGAAAGCATCAATAATATAATAATACCGTTACATCATAGCCAATCAGTAAATCTGTATGGAATTAAATATGTGACAGATGTTCTTAATATTAAGTACAGATTTATTAGTTTTTTATGAGTAGTATTTTGACATGGCAATTTGTAAATTTAAATTATGCATATGTATATAGAGATATATGCACATTACATATGTATATATTTACATTTGTGTACACTGTAACACTAGTTTAAGGAAACAGTCATTCCTACTAATGAAAATCATCTAATTTTTTCTGTTCTTTTATCTTCTAATTATTTTTCTTTCAAATGATGGTCATGACCCACAAATGAGTTGCCACCAATGTTTGGAAAACACTAATTTAAACTACTACTTGATATGTTTTAATAATCATCAAATATAATGTTTGCTAAAGTTAATATATTATCAAATTAATTTTGTTTGATTTTACTTAATTTTGATAAATTTTTACTTTTTGATAAATTTGATAAGTAATGATTGTTTTCATTTACTAATATTAGTAACAAAAACTAGGTTAAACTATAGGGCCCTAAGGATCTTTAGTGCTAACTCTTCACTCTGTCTTAAATTTTTTGTATCTTATCTCTTTCTACAAGTTTTTTCTTACATTTCTGGGACATAAAAATCAAAGTTTAAGGATATCAGCAAGACCCTTTTGAATGTTTCTTTTTGTTTTTAAGCAAATAGTCTTGAATTGTTGCATTCCACGGTATTTACCTCTTTTTGAGATAAGGATAATTCTGTGACGTATCTCTTAAGTCATGTGTTAGTATAGCTGTAATAGTGTATTAATCCTGGTTTTTCTTCTTGTAGCAAGAATGTTATTATCATATATTAGTCTTTTGGTAGGGTGGGTTTTCATGGTCTGTTCTTTGAATTGATCATGACATCTACTAGGTAGGCCTAGTGCAGGTGTCTGTATAGTTTCACAGATGGCTCTCATGAAATGGAGTGATCTGTCAAACTTGGGAGTTTCTGAATTAGGGGTATGCTTATTTTTACTCTATAGGCATCAGTTCAACCATATTCTTATTTGTAGAACTTCTTTTTCTCCGAGCAGATATAGGTGGCATTATTTTTTTTTTAATAAAATGTTTTTCTATTTCTATTGAAACTAAATGGGATGCCTAAATTGGAGGCTAGAATTCAGTAAAATAAGATAGGTGCTGCATTATTCAAAAATAGTAATTTTGAGAATTCTACCTTGACAATAGATTTCCTGTGTGCAAATCTTTGACTAAATTGAAGATTCTTTCCTATGCAGAAAGTGTACTTAATTGTGAATTTTGCTTAGTTATATGAGTCACCACTTCTTCCCTGATCCCTATTTTGATCCATATTAAGAACTATATGCCTATGATTTATCTCTTGCTGAAATCCTTTCTTTCTTTATAAATATAACTTATTTTCTATTTATTTTTGTTGGAATGAAATATGTAGCCATATTAAAATTCTTAATTGAAGAGAAAATCTTACTAACTTTTTCTTTTTTAGGTCATCTAAATCTCACCCAGGACCTGTGGTCCATATAAGTGATAATCCAATGGACGAGGGAAAGGTAGAATTTTTTGTAAAAAATTATATATTAAATGCACAAATTTTAGTATTTTTCAATAAACATACTATTTCAGGATCACACATTATTACAAATTGAGATTACCATTGAAGGTTGTGTATCATATACAGTTAATGCTTATTATTAATTATTAAGAACAAATGAAAGAATTAGAATCATTTACAATTTTAAAGGACAAAACAATACCTTAAAACATAAGTCAAACTTAATGCATATAATTACAGGTTATTAATTTATATTTGGCTTATTCAGACTGTTTTCCCTGATTTTCTGTTAATCCTGGTAAAAAGTTTTCTTTTGGTTTTTGGCTTCTTTTGAACACTTTGTACAATTTTTGTAGCACTAATCACAGATTGCCTTATGTTATAGTTGTCTTGATACCTCATCTCCCCTAAAATTTTTTGTCATAAATAGTTCTAATTAATAATGTAGAGTTTTTTTAATGTTATTTAATTTTTAATACTCTGAAACCAGTTTCATATAATCAGTATCTAGCTATTGTTAGATTATTTAAATCTTTTAAAATAATAAATATTTTTGGATGAATATTTATTTTCTATTTCAAACCAGTCTTTCAGGTAGTTCTGTTTAATAATGATGTTTTTCTACCTATATAATTTTATGATTTTAATAAGCTAAGTAAATACCAGGAAGTTTATTGCTATCAGAAATCAGTAAAGTGAAACCTCTGGATTTTGTGCAGGAGTTTAACCAGGGTTTTCATTTCCTCAATTGTGGGAGAGGTTGAGCTGATATATTGTTTAACGCTGTTCTCTTAGTTTGCCATTGGGTAAACAAAAGGATAATTAGACCGTTTGGAGTTAGGTCATAATTATAGCATTGTTTTAAAAACCAAGCCTTTCAATGGGAGGCATGGTAGGAGAATTCAAAACTTCCTTTCCATCTCTAATTGGTCATCAGGTCATTTTAATTCTTCCTGTGCCTTTTGCTTTTCTTTTTCTTTCTTTCTTTTTTTTTTTTTTAATTTTTTAATTTTCCTCAAAGTCTCACTATGTTGCCCAAGCCAGTCTTAAACAGCTGGGCTCAAGTGATCCTCCTGCCTTGTAATCCCAAACTGCTGGGATTATAAGCACAAGCCACTGTGCCTGGCTTAGATTGCCATTTTAATCTTAGTGTTCTACTGTTTCAAAGCTTTCAGTGGGTCTGTAGTATCTAACAAATAAAATCAGTTTTTCTTGATATATAGCCCTAGATTTCCTTATTTTTCAGGATATCTTTACCTGAATGTTGTGCTGAAGCAAATAGTTACATTTTTAGTTATGAACTGCTCTTTGATGTTTCCATACCTTTGTTTAAGTGAGTCCTTCTGTGTGGAATTCTCTTTCCATCTCTCTGCTGAATTCCTATCCACACTTTAAGGCCCAGATTAAATATTTTTCGTTTGTGATTTCTTCCCTGATAATCCTGACAGAAAATGCTTTTTCTTTCTTTCACATTTATTAGTACTTTAGTTATGAAATTTTATGGTATTTATCACATAATGCTTTGTATTAGAAATGTGTGCATATCTCAGCTCCCCTGAATTTGAAACTCATTAAGCACAAAGGTAATATTTATACAGATTTCTATTTGCCATAGCATCTAACTTATAATAAAAATACCAACTGCTCAATATACAATTATATGAATTATATATATAATTCATTCCATAAATAATGAGGATGGAGTAAATAAGTTATATATATATATAACTTAAAAAATATTAGGGTGCTAGAATAAACTATATTATCTAAACTTTGGTTTCTTTTAGACTCTTTCCTGTTTGCAAAGAACTCCTAGACATTTTGTCATTGAAAAATCATGTAAAGTGACAGGGCAAGTTCCTTCAATGCTAACCTTACCAGTGGATACTGCCACATTAAGTGAAGGTCTTGGCCAAGGAAGGTTAGACATTAGATCTAGGTTAGACTCATGATAGGAATAGCTACCGTTTATTTAATTCTATGTGTCAAGCGCTGTGCTGGCCAATTTATATACACGATTTCATTTGATCTTTTCAACAAATTGTAAATTAGAAATTTCCCTTACTTTACAAATTATAAAGCAGAGACTTGGTGACATTATGTGTTCCATAGATACAGAGCTAGACTTTGGCGGATCTGAGATTTGAAGACCAATTTCTTTAATTTCAACCCAGGAGTACTCTGTTATGCTAAGCTTTCTTTCTAGATACAGACTGGTTATATATGTTGTAGAGAAATGTATTCATATTCCACATACACACTAATGCTTTTTCAAAGAGAAAAATTAGACGGGAATTAGTCATTAGTATGTAAGCTAATTAACATCTCTATGGGTTATAAAAGATTCTAGTAGGAATAAGCATTGAAGAATTTCCAATTTTAATTAAGTACTCTATCTTTAGTTTTCTATTTTTAAATATTTATTATTCTCTTGCTTTTGTAGAGAAAGGAATTGAAAAGCTAGAAGATTATGGGCATAAAACTCTAACCTGTTGTCACATATTTCTAATATCCTTGGAATACTAGAGCTGGCTAGAGAGGTTAAAGTTTAACCCTCTTAAGTTATTAAGGTCTGGATAGATAAAATTATTTCCTTAAAGTTATATGGCTATTAAGTGGCAGATTTAATACTAGAACTCAGGTTACTTAGGTCCTAAGCAGTGCAGTGCTGTTTACAGTGTACATCAACCCTTACATTTTATTCTTTTTCTTCTCTTTCCTTATTCTCAAATGCTGTATCACATGTCCAAGATATTTGAAAAGACTGGGAAAAGAGAGAGGAAACAAATACCATTTTTTTCCAAAAGGTGTATGTATCTCAGATTGCCTAGGAAAGAAGAGATAAGGTTAGAAAAATTGACTGTATTCTGTACTAAAGTAGGAAAACTTATTTTGTTAGTTTTGATAGTCCCTCCAGCTGCCCCTGTACTCTGAAATCTTCTAAATTTGTCCTATTAAAATTACTGGTTCTGCCCAAATTTTGTTTATATCTCCAGATTACCCAAACAGATATAGACTAATCATTTTTCTAATTATTAAACAAATATTTATTGTGTGTCTACTATGTATTAGGAAGTGTATTAGATATTAGAGACATATAGATGAAAACGCATGGTACTAGCTTAAGAAAAGGAGCATCTTAATTTGTCTAGAGGAACTGGGTAGACTTAACCAGGAAGCAACACTGAATTTAGACTTAAAATATTAGTAGAGGATTGCTTATTGAATGAAAGGGGAGGAGGTTTTAAGCAGAGGAAATCTCATACTGAGATTTGGAAAATACTGAGGTGGGGCCTGGGGGTACACTGTGGTACACTGTGGGCAGCGTACATAGTTTGTGAGGCAGGAACATGCATTCCATTCTGAAATAGATGCATTTCATGAGAAGTATTTATAACATACCTGGCCCTGTGTGTTACGTTAGAGGTATTGTGGTAAACAAGATAAAAACTAATCCTTGCCCAGATATCCCGGTTTTACAGACTGCACAATAATTCAAATAAGGAAAAGTCCATTATTATATTGTGTGGTGATCCTTCGAATTAAAAAAAAAAAGTACAAAGTGTTATTGGAGCACATAGGGAGGGTATTGACTTACATTTGGTAGGTCACAGAAGGCTTCCCAGAGGAAACGATCACTAAAATGACATCTGAAAGATAAGTAGGACTAGTCAGGCAAAAAGGATGACATTCAAATGGAGTGGCCCAGGTAGCGAGGCAGCATGTACAAAGGTTCAAAGGTAAGAGAGAATATGAACTTAAGAATATACTGTAATGTATTGAGTGGCCATGGTATGGTAAGGGATGGAACTGGAGAGGTAAACAGAGGTCATACCATGATGGATCTTGTAGGTCATATTACTGAATTTGTAATTTATCCTAAAAATAATGGTGTGGCATTTAAAAGTTTTAAACAGAAGCATACATTACCCTGTTCGGTTTGTATTCTAGAACTCTTACTCTAGCTACAATAAGAAATGGGTTAAAATAGGAGCAAGACTGGAGTCAAGGAGACCCGAAAAGGAATCTTTGTGTCTTGAACCAGGGAAGAGGCACTAGAGATGGAGAGAAGTAAATTAGATAATAGGATGTAATTTAAATTTACATGGTGATTTTACCTGTTGGAGGAGAGACTAGTTAAGAATGAGCTCCAGGTTCTAGCTGGTGCCACTGAATAGACGTGATAAGGAATGGTGAGAGACACTGCAACAGGGAATTCCAGAGAAGCAGATTAGAGAATATAATTAATTCAATTTGGGGCACATTTACTTTGAGGCCTTTGTGTAGATAAGTGGAGATGTGGCCACTGGAATTATGTGTCTGAATCTCACCAGACGGATGTAGGCTGGATATGATTTGGAACTAATCAATATGTAGATGGAATAGATGAGATTACCTCATAGTGTGTAGAATTTGAAAAGTTTGTAAACTTGAAAATACATACAAAAGTTTTGAAAAGACTTCAAAATGGTACTGTTTTTGTTTTCAAAAGCCAGTTGTATGTTGAGTCCCTAATCATCAAAGACATATAAATATGCCATGCAGTGTTCTCATTTGTCATTTACATGATTACTAATTAGCAATGCAGATGTTTGTTTATATTATACATTTATACTCAACGCATTTGAATGATAGTAGTTATTTTCATTGTCAGGAAATAAATGTTTTATAATTGATATCATTCCTAGGTAATGTGCCTTTTTCTTTTATCACAGCTTTTGATTGGCTTTGAATCTGGAACAGTAGTTTTATGGGACCTCAAATCAAAGAAAGCCGACTACAGATACACATATGATGAGGTAATATTATTTTTGCTAATAAAAGCTATGGTCATTTCTCTCATATAAAGCAGTTTCTCTAAAAACTTAATTGGTAATTTTACTTTAGGCAAGCTTTGTAATTGCAGTAATACACAATTTATTTTTTACAATAGATAATATGTTCACACAACTCAAAAGATAACAAAAATCTTCTTCCCACCTGCCATTTAGTTATCTAGTTTCCTTACAGGTAGCATGTTACCAGTTTCTCTCATGTTCTTCCAAAGAGACTCTGTGCATTTACAAGCAAATTCATAAATATATCTTATTTTTTCTTTTGTACGAATGATAGTATACTATAGACATTTATAATCCACTTACTTTAAGAACCAGTAAGAATTAATTGTGATTGACAGATAAGTCTTTTCTCTCCTTTTGCTCCTCACTTCCCTTCCTTACCTTACCTCTCCTTTTTTGGCATTTATTTGTTGAAGATAGAGTCTTCCAGATGCTGGCTTTTTCTGGCTGCATCCCCATTGTCTTTAACATGTTTTTTTGTTTTTAGTTTTTGCCCTCAGATTTCCTATAAATTGGATAATTTACTGAGGCTTGATCAAATGCAGGTTTATTTTTCATTTTGGCAAGACTACTTCATAGATAATACTGATACTCATTTAGCTGGTGGAACCTTAGTGTCTATTTCAGATGTTGGAAGCCAGTGGTGGTTGAGGCCGAGATCTGTTACTGTATAGTAGTTGCAAAATAGGAGACATTCTAATTCTGTCTTTCCTTGTCTACTTATTATGTAGGTCACTTCAGTAAAGAGAACCTTCCTCTTATCTGCTATTTGTTTATATAATAGGACAGTTCATATAGCAAAGGCAGGAAAAATATGTGGTTCTTTTCCTTAATTTTAGTATTCATCTTAAGGGGTTGTTCTCTAATGGTTTCCATGATGACCAATTTATTCTGACTTTTAGTTTCAGTATGTGCTCAACAACTTAAACATATTTGATATACTTCAATCCACTGAAGTTATTGTTGCTTTTCACATTATGCCAACTTTGGTCAGTGTACCTCCTCCCTACTAATCTGTATATTTCTGAATCAAATTTAGAATAAGGTGTTTTTCTATGGAACTATGACTTCTTTCAGTGCCATGTCTGGTGGCCATAATTTAGACATCAGGAGTGTTCATGGTTTCCAATTCAGTGAGTAGAGCTATATCTAGGAAATGTGTAAGTGGTTGTTTAAGATAAAATACATCATGATCTTTGTCATAATCATATTGGTATGTTCAGTTACTGAGACATCAGAACCTATTGAGTAATTATAGCAACATTTGAATACTTTGCACATGTTTGTACATTATCTTTTTAGGCATGACTGAAAGGGAATTCCCTTTGTTTTTATGACTGTATACTTTTTGCTGCTCACTAGTCAGGATCTTCAAATTAAACAAGCATGTTTTGAATAAATACAGTTCCTATCATTTCTGTGTAGTTGTGATCTGTAGTTGTGGTCTGCAGATGAAAGCAGATTTTAAAAATTGAACATTTTGGTTTTGCTTATTATTTTAAATAGTGATCTAGGCTTGAGCCATTATGGAGTCACAGGGACTAATTTACCTTCTTGCTTTAAACAAAGAAACTGGACAGGATATATGAAACAACAGTTTTCAGCAGTTAGACAGCAGGTCATGTAGAACAGTATTTTTTAGAGAGGAGAAACAAAGAAGGTAAACCCCTCAATTGCTTTAGCTAATGGCCTGAAGAGATTTTCCAGTTCTTGGAACATGAAGAGGGAACCTAGGTGGAAGCTGAGAAGTCTCCCTGAGTTGAAAAGTCAGAGTTGGGAAATTGGGGAAACTAAGACATCTGCAGCTTAGAAGGCAAGGTATTAGAGAGCAAAGAGCTTAGAAAGAGAGTTGTAGAAGTCTACAAAAGGACCCCTGCCCTGAGTCTTCAGTTGAATACTGATTATTGCATGGGTATAAGGCTTGGATAAGATCCACCAAAAAGGAAACAGTAGAACCATTTCTGTAGCACAGACAGGACTGGGAATAGTTCACATTCCCAACAGAGTAGAGAAACTTTGTAATACACAGGGTATGAGAAAGAGTATTCAGAAAGCTGTTGTTTCAGTGGTGGAACTAAACTAGCCCTATACTAAAGGCTGGCTTAAGTTCATCCTAACAAATCTTGAATGCAAACTTTGAAAGGACTGAAAGGACTAAACTCTTTTTAAGTACGTAACTACATCCTAGGAAAAACACCCAAAAACATTTAGAAGAATATGAATAGTAGCCCGATATAAATTTTACAATGTCTAGCATCCAAATAGAAATATATGAAGTATGCAAAAAGCCAGGATATACAACCCATAATGAGAAGAAAATAGAAACAGACTCAGAAATGACAAGATGATACCATTAGCATCAAGGATATTAAAACAAGTATTATTAAATAGACTCCATATGCTTAAGAAGGTAGATGAAAGTATGAACATGTTGAAAAAAGACATGGAAGGCAAAAATCACACAAGTGGATTTTTTACAGATGAATAATAAAATAAGGTGAAAAATACTCTGAACAGTACTGCCAAAGGATTAATAAGCTTCAGGAAATAGCAGTAGAAGCTACTTGATGTGAAAGAATGGAGGAAAAAAGGACAGATCATTAGTGAACTGTGGTACGACTTCAAGCAGACTAATATGTGTATTTTGAATCCTAGGAGGAGAGTGGAGAGAAAGTATGTGTGAAGAAGCAATGACCAAAAGTTTCAAATTTGATGAAAACTATATACTCAGAGATTTTAAGAGTTGAATGAACTCTAGGCAGAAGAAACACGAAACAAACTATATAAAAGCACAATTTTCAATTCTTACAAACTAGTAATAGAGAAGATTATGAGAAACAATTAGAGGAATTTTAAAAGCCACATTAAGTACAGGGGAGCAAAGATAAAAATGACAGCAGAGGCCGGGTGCGGTGGCTCATTCCTGTAATCCCAGCACTTTGGGAGGCCAAGGCGGGCAGATCACGAGGTCAGGAGATCGAGACCATCCTAGCTAACATGGTGAAACCTCGTCTCTACTAAAAAATACAAAAAATTAGCTGGGCGTGGTGGCAGGCGCCTGTAGTCCCAGCTACTCGGGAGGCCGAGGCAGGAGAATGGCTTGAACCTGGGAGACGGAGCTTGCAGTGAACTGAGATCACACCACTGCACTCCACCCTGGGCGACAGAGTGAGACTCTGTCAAAAAAAAAAAAAAAAAAAAAAAATTACAACAAATTTTGTTTTCTTAGATGCAATGTAAGCCAGAACACAGTGGAATACCACCTTCACAGTACTGAAAGAAAAATTTGTCAACCTAGAATTTTATACCTGGTGAAATTTTTTTTTCAAAAATAAAGGCAAAATAAACACTTTTATAGACATAAAAATTGAAAGAATTAATCACTTGCAGACCTCAACTATAAGATATGTTAAAAGAAGCCCTGCATGCAGAAGACAAATGTTATGAGATGGAAATTTGGATCTATTCAAAAGAATGAAAGACTCCAGACATGGCAAATATGTGGTAGATATAAAAACTTTCTTATTTTCTGAATCTAAGAGATCATTAATTATCCAAGCCAAATATAATAAAAATGTAGGATTTTTGACATACATAGAGTTAACAGACAACAATAGCACAATGGTCGGAAGACATGGTCAGAAGACAGAGGACTATTAATAGATTATTATTTTATACATAAAGTAGCATAATATTATGTGACGGTAGACTATGATAAAGATATGTATTGTAAATCCTAAAGGAAATAGCAAAGCAACAACAGCAGCGACTCAGAGAGTTAAGCTAAATAGGAAATAAATTGAGATTTTAAAAATATTCAATCCAGAGGAAGGTAGAAGGGAACAAAGAATAGATGGAAGCAACAGTGAACAAACAGCAAGATGGTAGATTTAAATCCAGCTATGTCAATAATCAGATTAATAGTTTAAGCACCCCTTAAAAGACAGCAATTATCATATTGGATAAAAAAGCAAGATCTAACCACATACTGTCTGTAAGAAACCCACTTTTAAAGATACAGATATGTTGGAAAAAAAGATAGATGGAAAAAGTAATATTAGCAGTCATCAAAAGGAAACCAAAATGACTATATTAATATCAACCAAGTAGGTATCAGAGTGTTTCACCCACCAACAGAGTAGACATTCTTTTCAGCTATACAGGGAACATCACCAAGACATGCTATATTTAATGTCATAAAATCAATCTCAATAAATTTTAAAAGATTAAACTCATATAAAATGTTATTTTACTATACTAAAATTAGAAATCAGTTATATAGATGGAAAATCTATAAATATTGAAAAGGGAAACAACATATTTCTAAATAACCCATGAGTCAAAGAAGAAAACATAAGGAAAATTAAAGTATTTTGAACTGAAAAAAACGATTTACCAAGTCCTGTAGGATGCAGCTAAAGTATCCATTATAGCATTAAATGCTTTATATTAGAAAACAAGAATGGTTTCAAGTGAGTGGCCTCAGCTTTCACCACAAGAAACTAGGAGAAAAAGAGCATATTAAATCTATAGTAAGCTGAAGAACTGAAATAATAAAGAGCCGAAATCAATGAAATAGCTAACAGAAAAATAGAAAAAAGTGATAAAATTAAAAGCTGGATTTTTGTGAAGATCAATAAAATTGATAAACATATAGTCAGAGTGGTGAGGAAAAAAAAGACGCAGATTACCCATTGTGGAGGTGAAAAAGGATATCATTCCAGTTTCTACAGAAATACAGAGGGGCTGATAAGGAAATATGTACTTAATGCCAATAAATCCAGCAATTTAGATGAAATGGAGAATTTCCTTGAAAGATCCCAAATTTCTTGGAAGTACCGACGCTCACTCTGAAAGAAATACTTAATCTAAGTAGCTCTGTAATTTAAGAATAAAGTCGTAATGAAAATGTTTCCCACAAAGAAAACACCAGGCTCAGAAAGCTTGCTGGTGAATTTTACCAAATAATACCTGTTGTACTTAGACTCTTCTTAAAAATGGAAGAGAAGGGCACACTTTGCAACTCACTTCATGAGGCAAGCATTACCCTTTAACAAAACTGGAAAAGAAAATTATAAGGAGACTACAGACCAGTATCCTTGGTGAACACAGATGCCTAAGTCATAAAACTTATTCTTAACACATATTAATATACAAAATGAAAATCATGTGTTTTAAATGACAGTGGTGTTAAGTTAGGTATAAATTCTAACTTCTAAATTAACTTGTAATGTAAACTGAGTAAAATTTTCTGGCTTTGTTTCCATGAGTTTATGCTATTCTGTCATAGAATCTGATTCTCAGTGCCATTTTTGCCAGGTGTACAATTTCAGATATTCAAGAAATTATTATAGGCATAATTCTTCCTCACTAGTGAGGGTTAAAAATTTAAGATTTTGACAAAATACTACCTTTCCCCTCCGCTAATATTTATGTTCTATTCAACGGTATATTACTGTATTCAAATTCATTTTTATTACACAGGCACAAATGTATTAAATGACATAACAATTTAGAACATTTCTAATATAATTCAAGTTCTACTCAGTACAGCTTTAATTATTTATTTAGTCTCTTGAGGGTGATTCAGATGGGTAGGAGTAATGGGAACAGAAATGTATCTTTGCACCCTTGAGCTTTTGTTGCTTTGTAACCATAGTTATTATTTTTTTAATTGACAAACTCTACTCTCCCCTGGTTGTGTCTCAATGATAGATTTTGTGTGCTTGGATAGCATTCTTAATATTTTACAGATATTTTCTACTAAAAATAAAGTATCAATATTCCTTTTGTAGTAATCAGTGTGGCAGGAAAGAAATGCAGTATTACTGATATTTTAAGACAATAATACTTATGAACTTCTTTATTTTATGATTATTCTTTGTCATATGTCTAGGGTCATCTATCAGTGACTTTTGTATTTTGGTTTCATGTTGATTTTTCCTGGTAGATTGAGAAGCATCAGAAATATTGGTAGTAAAATATGACAAAACAATAATTTGTGCTTTGCTAGCTCTCTGGGCACATTTAAGTCTCAAGACCATCAGAAGCCTTTTAAAAAAAACGTTGAGGCCAGGCGTGGTGGCTCACGCCTGTAATCCCAGCACTTTGGGAGGCCAAGGTGGGCAGATCATGAGGTCAGGAGATCGAGACCATCCTGGGTAACAGGGTGAAACCCCATCTCTACTAAAAATACAAAAAAACTAGCCAGGTGTGGTGGTGGGCACCTGTAGTCCCAGCTACTCGGGAGGCTGAGGCAGAAGAATGGCATGAACCCGGGAGGCAGAGCTTGCAGTGAGACGAGATGGCACCACTGCACTCCAGCCTGGGCGACAGAGCGAGACTCTGTCAAAAAAAAAAAAAAAAAAAAGTTGAAATAATATGTTTGCAGCTCACAGCACAGGAATCATAACAGCTTTAAATGAATTTTTTTTTGCACTATGTATATTCATGGAAGCATTTATTCTCCCTTAAGGGTTTTTTCTCCCATATTTAGACTGGTGCTTTTAAGTCAGCTTATTTTCTGCTTATTTTTACAAACATACACATGCACACACACAAATACACTTTCCCAAAGGTAAAACAGTCCTTAAAACAATGAATAATTTGGTCACATTTTCAAAATAATGGAAGAAAGTTCCACTTGGATTATGTATTCATTCATTCATTCATTCATTCATTCATTCATCTTTAGAGGCAGTCTTACTCTGTTGCCCAGGCTGGAGTGCAATGGGGTTGGGGGAGGTTATTTTTAATGGAAAGGGCAGTGGTTTCAGTTTATAACTATTTATAATCTTTAGAGAGAAAGGAAAAAAAGCTATAAATCATTTAATGTCCAATGTATAACTTTTATCAACTACCTTACAAAATGTATGATTCAATAATTGTCTCATTTAATTATATAGTATTATGGTTGTCTCCCTTCTATGGTGTAACTATATTGAAAAGTTCACAAGTTTAAAATACTAGGACAAAAGCTGTACAATTTAATGTATTACTTATATGTGTAAGAAATCATATGTGCTATAAGCATGTACTTTATTTGATTATATAAGAGTAATAAAACTACAGAGTATTTTCAATATTTTCATGTATTTGCAAATGTTGTAATTTTAAATGAAAGTCTACATTACACATTTTCTTTTGTCATTTTTTGGCATTTTTCTGAGGGCTTTGACAATAATAGATAGTTACATTGGGAATCAATGCAGCTTTTGAATAGAATGTTAAAATAACATCTATGAGAAAAGAAATTATTTTAAAATAATTAAAATTAAAAATATTAATTAGTATATGTGTAATGTAAGAGCAGCTGGATTAGGATTTATTAATATATACATTTACTGTGAAATGATTCTAATAATACTGATGAGTTTGCAAAACCAGTAAGTAGAGAATTTATTCAGTTTCCATACAATTTTGAGTTAGTGAATGTAAAATTTGATAGGTAAGCAGTTAGCCTGTTTTGTCTTCCTAGAAAATTATTCTACAAGATGCTGTCTTGTCTAATAAGAATAGCAGAAGGATCATAGGTACTACTTTTGCCAAACCCTAATAATTAAATATTACTCCTTTTGAAAAATGTGTCACAGTAGGCAGTGCTTTTTGTTTTTTCTTTAATTTTATCATAAATGAAAATACTGATGTCAGACTCTTAATTACCTTCATGAATCTTCTTATAGTTACGATTTTTGTCAGATACTACATCTTTTAAAGAGCTTTTAGAATTGCATGCACTGTTGCTTTGTGGATTATGGGAACAGCTATATCATCTGCGTTCATTCTGTCTTCACTTTTTTTTCTCTACCCTGGATTCATCTTGTCCTCCATGGCTTTTGTATGTCTTTTATTTATTGTGTTCTATTTTCCATTCATCTGTCCTTTATTCCTCTTTCTAACATGATCCTGTTATTCATATATATGTATAATTTTCAGGTTTTTTTAAACAAGTAAATATTCTTTTTTTTTTTTTTTTTGAGACGGAGTCTCGCTCTGTTGCCCAGGCTGGAGTGCAGTGGCACAGTCTCAGCTCACTGCAAGCTCGACCTCCCGGGTTCACGCCATTCTCCTGCCTCAGCCTCGCGAGTAGCTGGGACTACAGGTACCCACCACCACGCCTGGCTAATTTTTTGTATTTTTTGGTAGAGATGGGGTTTCACTGTGTTAGCCAGGATGGTCTTGATCTCCTGACCTCATGATCCGCCCGCCTTGGCCTCCCAAAGTGCTGGGATTACAGGCCTGAGCCACCGTGCCTGGCCATAAACAAGTAAATATTCTTAATCACCTGGAAATTTTATATCTTCTCCTTGGAAAAACAGATAAGCCAATTCACACACAAAATTTATCAACCCCAATTTATGTTTCCTACATTATATCTCATATCTTCTCCCATGAATTATTCAGATTTGCTCCTAACCCACCTTGCTTCTGATTTTGAGCACGTGTCAGATTTGCTGGTGAGTTTTGATTTTCTCACTTTGTTTACGTAAATTTCTCTGTCATTTTCTCAAGAAGACTAAAGAAAAAGTATAAATTGTATGTTTTATGCATGGTAGATACTGTATACATATTTTTAAATACTTGTAATACTATGTATGTTCTACATATATACTTAGTATTAGAAAACACATCTTGTATTAAGTTGGATTTGCATATAGAAAATTGTATAAGTAAATACTGCATGTTTGTTGCATGTCCATATTTTTTATTTCTTTGCTTTTTTGTGGGGTGTTTTCTGTTATTTGTTTCTGTTGTCCAAAATAATTGTGAACCACTGGTTCCAGTAATTAGATAGTATTTGTTTTTGGAATGCCTAATAATTTAATAATATTTTATAAATAGAAGGCACTTTTAAACGAAGATACACATTGTTTTCTTTAGCAAAGTAGAAATATTTCTCTACATATGATACATATTTATATACATGATATATATTTATACATGATACTATTAAGATGTTTTTATCTATAGGTTCCAGATAGCACTATAGACCTCTTTTGTATTTTCCCTTATCAATTTTTTAAAAAACATTTAAATAGCTTTTTAGCACTGCTCATGTTTTTGCAGAAATAAGTTTACTTGTAAAGGCTACTAAGGGATTGCTTATTTTAAAATTGAGTTTTCAAAATGTCATATGTATATGTCAGTTTATTATTGTTTTAAGATTTTATTTAGAATTTTGTATGAGATGCAGATGGTCCCTGACTTACAATATTTCTTCAACTTATGATTTTTTTGACTTTACAATTGGTTTACCAAGACATAGTAAGTAAAGGAGCTCCTTAGGAATTAGAATCGATTATGGTTTCTACTGAATGTATAGTGCTTTTGTACTATCTTAAAGCTGACAAATTGCATATTGAACCATCGTAAGTAAGGGATCATCTGCTGTGTTGGTAGCATTAAATGCATTTTTGACTTATGATATTTTTGACTTATGATGAGTTTATCAGGGTATAACTTCATCGTAAATTGAGGAATGTCTGTACTTTGAATAAAAAACATTGTATTAAATATTGTCATTTAGAAGTATAGCTGATTATCTGTATCCGTCTGATTTTATACCAAGATATTTTATAATATTTAGCTTAAATTTATAAGTATAGAAAGAACTCAAATAAATAGATGACATGATAGAAAATGTTGACTTTATATGTGACAGAAGTTTTGAGTTTCAGTTATACGATTTTTGTGCTATACTCTGCAGTTCTTGCATTCCAGTAGGGTGGGTTTAAGTCAATTGACCATTAAGAACTAAAATTGTATCAACTTGAGTTGAAAAGAAATAATTCAAAGGACGCCTGGGAGAGTGATTTAAAAAGTTTTTTTTACATACCAAAATTTAAATAATATTAGAGCAAAAAAATGAGGGGTATCATACTTTGGTGATATAAAAATATTTTCCAGATAGTTTTTAAGCGACCCAGAAGTACAAAATAAATTTCTTATCAGAAGAGGGTCACCTGAGATTAAAAATTGCCTCAGTAATTACTGTAAGAGATGAGGAGCATGTCTTATAGCTCAACCTGAAACATTTGTATTGATCTTAATTCCAAATCTACATTTTGGCTCTTAGGATCGTGGTCAATTAACACATTTTATTCTAATCTTGTCATTGCAACTAGTTTTTCTATTGGGACATTGGTTGTAATAATTTTGTAATTTATGTTTAGGTATTGTTTATGCTAAAAATAATGTAAGAAAACATTTTGTTTCACTGAACTTGTCCGTAGATGTCACTATCATGCCTTCTTTATGCTGATTTAAGGAGTAAAGTAAGTACAGAGAATTAAAACAGTGTTAATATGAAGAAATAAAATCTCATTTGTATTACAAGAGGGCCAAATTATTATGGAAATGTTAAGTTCACATGTTAACCTTAGGAAATAAAGAAAAGTTAAAAATGAAAATTAATAGATTATGAGATCATTTACAAATAGTTTGCTGTTTAAATAGATTTTTTAAATGGTATTTTTCATCCTTCTATAGGCTATCCACTCTGTTGCTTGGCATCATGAAGGAAAACAATTTATTTGCAGTCATTCAGATGGCACCTTGACTATATGGAATGTAAGGTCCCCTGCTAAACCAGTACAGACAATCACTCCACATGGTAAGAATGCATCAATTTTAAATACCACCTAATTGTAATGTACAGTAAACTGTTTTGTTTGAGTTTGCATTCTGATTTGTTTGTTTGATTTTTAGGATAAGGATGGGTTTCCTTTCATTTTTAGGGAATTAAAAATATTTACACTTATAGAAATAGTATCTAACAACCAGTTAATAAAATTTCAAATTAAGCATATTTACAGTTGAAATTGCAAATTTGAAATTTTAGAAAATGTTATATTATTTTCTGAATATCATGTCTCTAATAGTCCAAAAAATAATAGTTTTGTGAATGAAAATGATGCAGGATTTACATTAAGCTTTTCCATCTCAAAGCTGTCAGTTGCAGGTTGTTAATATATAAATAACAGTGAACTTGAAATACTTGGAACCCTGTAGAAGGTAATTTTATATATCAAAATATGGTGTCAGGAGTCCTCAGAATCACCCTAGATTTAATGATTCACTAGGAAGACTCACAGGACTCAGCATATAGTCATATTCATTGCTGTGATTTATTACAACAAAAAGGCCTAAAGCAGAATCTGCAAAGGGAAAAAACACATGAAGTTTAGAGGAAACCAGGCTCAAGCTTCTTGGAGTTATTTTCTTATGGAGTCACACAGAATATGCTTCATTCCATTAACAAGGAGTTGTTACCACTGTGTGAAATATGTCTACCAGAGAAGCTCACCTGAGCCTTGGAGTCCAGGGTTTTTATTGGGGTCAGTCATGCAGGCATCCTCTGCTTTAGCAGGTACCACAATTCGAGACTCCCAGAAGCAAGGCAGGGGTTCAGCATAAACTATATTCTTTGTACAAACCAATTAGGCAGAGTAAATCATCCTCCTCAGGGAATAATGAGCGTTTTCTTGAAAACCAAGTTCCTAGACATCAGCCAAGGGCCAACCTTGTAAGCAGATCTTTGTAGTGGTAGCAGCCGCAGACCTGCTGTGTTAACTATTTTCTGCATAAGTAGTACTTAACAAAACTTATAAGAAATTTTTATTAGACTATTTATTAGAAACAGATTATGAAGGCCACCTTTTTTGTTTTAGAATTTGTATTTCTTTATTAATCTTCATTCTCCACCCTCACCCTAAGAGAATCCTTCCTGGCAAGTCTAGGGAACTCATATTAAAGGAACTGTTCTATAAATTGATAGTATATTCAAGATTGTCCTTGTAGCTATTGCTAGTATTTCATTGTTTGCTTTAAAATTTGAATACCTACTTTTTTAAAAAGCTGATATATTTTGACTTACTACAATGTAGAAATGAAAGAAACAGTAAAATTAAAAACAAGTTTTATCTATCTGTGGCATATGGGATTTTAGGCTTGCTTGTTTTCTGGGAAAAATAACAGTTCTTGAAACCACGTATTGTGAAATGCTTTACCACTGCTTTGTGACAGCAATCATCTTCTGGGAAAGCACTTACTTGAAATTCCCTACACATCTATTTATGAGTGCATCTAGAGGATATTTCTTATGATAGTAGGTTCAAGTTTTTCTTAATGTATTTTGTTCCTTCCTTCTATTAGTATCTAAGTTCCTCATCTCGACACTCCTAAAAATTCCCATGAATCTTAGAATCTCCTAACCGTGCTGGAACCTATGAATTCAGATAAACAAAAAAGTACCAATAAGGTGTGGTTTCAAAAATCTTTCATTTTAAACCCAGAAGAAAATGAAACTTATGTCAAAGATGATAGAAATATATAATGCTAGTTTTGCAGCTTGAAGATTATCTGTTTTTATCTTGTTTTGTAAGAGTAGTACAAAGGATCTTTTTTTCTTTTAATCTGTTTGAGAGTAAGTTGTCAATATGGTGCTGATTCACTTGCAAATATTCCATGGTCTTTTTTTTTTTTTTTAATAAGGACATTTTTCTATATAACCAAGTTTTGCCTTTATTCAAGAGTTTTATGTGGATTAGATTTGGTTGTCATGTTTCTTCTCGAAACTGGAACAGTTCCTGAACGTTTTGACTTTCATATATGATAAATTACAAAGATTATAGGTCAGTTATTTTATAGAATGTGCCTCAGTATGGTTTTGTCTCATGTTTATTCATGATGAGATTTAGGTTGCACGTTTTTGGCAGGAGTATCCCAAAAGGATTGAGGTGTTCTTTTTGCATCCTCTCAAGTGGAGCTCGTTTTTGATTTGTCCCATATTAGTGGTATCTCATATCCTGATCCTTTGGTTAAAGTTCTGTCTTCTGCTAGTTCTCTCCATTATTAAAAAGGTTTTCTTTTTACTTTTGAAATTGAGAGATAAATTTTATTTGTATTTATAATTGTTAAGTATTTTGATTTGAAGGAAGTTCCACAAGACTCTATGAACATATTATACTTCATCAAACTTTTCCCCTTTAGTTTTAGCATCTGTTGATGTTTCTTAGCTGAATTCACTATTACTGTGATGGTTGCCAAATAATGATTGTCTAGCTGGTCTTAATCTTTTTTTATATTACAAGCTTAGGTCATTGAAAGCAGACTCTAGTAAGTGGTATAAATCAGTTTCTACAGTGTTTATATTGTCTTAGCAGAAAAGGGTCACTAGCTAAAATTATTTTTAAATAAAAAAGACAATATGTGACTTAATGTTTTCTCAAAATTAGAATCCAAATGAAATATAAATAAAATGGATTTTTTTCTGTGGCTGGTGTTAAAAATTAGGATGGTATTTGTGTAGTGTTAGCAGTCTAACAGTAGATGGCCAGAATTTTATATAAAGTAAGGCATATTTATTTTATTTTATATAAGCTATATGTAGAAAATCTGAATTCCTTTCAAGTGTACTAGGGTTTCCAGCTTTCTTTTTGGCAGTAAAAACTACCAAGTGACAGGTAACTAACCAAAGCTAAATTCATGTTGACTCTACAACTGAATTCATGGCAAAGCTGGAGTGCAATCGCGCGATGTTGGCACACTACAATCTCTGCTTCCCAGGTTCAAGCGATTCTCCTGCCCTAGCCTCCTGAGTGGCTGGGATTACAGGCGCCCGCCACCATGCCCGGCTAATTTTTTGTATTTTTAGTAGAGACAGGGTTTCACCATGTTGGCCAGGCTGGTCTCGAACTCCTGACCTCAGGTGATCCACCCGCCTCAGCCTCCCAAAGTGCTGGGATTACAGGCATGAGCCACCATGCCTGGCCAGCTGAGTACATTTTTATACATTAAAGTACAAAACTACATTCTGCATGCCATAACAAGGGTATCATCTATTCCATAGAGATCACATTTGTGGTACATCATTTTCATTATATTAACTGTTTCGATGGATTGAAATTTTGTTCTACTTTCTCATTACTATTGTCTGTTGTGGTTTCTTGCTCTTAATTTCTAGCCAAACAGTTATGGTAAATTAGTTTAAATATACTAGCCTTTTACAATTGAGTACTTTTTCACTTTTTCTTATTTAAGTTCATCTAATGGTTGTTTCAAGCATCTTAGTCTTAAAAAACATTTACAGTATTACCTTGATTGCCAAGAACTGATTATAATTTAAGTCTCCTACCAGTACTTTACGATGAGTTTTAGTGTTAGGGTGTTTAGTGTTAAAAATAGGTTAAGATATCCTTGAAGAATCTGTTCAGAAGGTATTATGTTGCATTTATATAACATGGGATTTTGAAGCCAGAAGAGTTGTAGTTAAGCACTAATTCCATAGTTTCTGGCTCTGTGGCCTTTAGGAAGTCATTTAACATTTTTGAGCCTTAATATTCTCATCCATGAATACAAATAATAATGAAACTTGACCTAGTCTCATGCAGTTGTTGTGAGGATTGTATTTACTCATTCTACAAATATTTATTGGTTCTACTGTGTGATAGGCACTTTTCTTAGCTGTGGTTCAAATAATCAAAATGTAAGTGAAATTACCCGGAAATTATGATGTGCTATTCATATATGGCTCTAGGAAGTGTAGGTATGGAACTTGTTATTTACTTGGTAGAATAGATTAGTGAACCCCCAAAATATATTCCACAAAGACTAGTTTTTCTTATATTTATGATTCGTTTGGTGGAAAAGGAATGTCATAGTGAAAGAAGTTTTAGAAATACTGAGTTAAAGATGAGCATTTTTCTTCACTTTAAGATTCAACAGGTTATTTTTGACTACCAAAAACAAACAAAAAGTGATAGGTCCCTTTAATCTCACTTTTATGAGTCTCAAACATTTCCCTGGCAGTCAGACAACCTGTAATCTAATTGTAAGTGCTATGTGTGAAATACCTTGTGGAGATTCCTTTTCTCTGAGACTTAAGCTTTATTATTTGTAAAATGGCAAGATTGAACAGGATTTTTAAGCTACAAAGTTTAGTGAATATGTGAAAATTAAGCAGGATTTGGTTCCATATAACGGCTCTGCAGTTATTTCCTTTCAGTGGGCCATAGATTCTGCATCTCTGTATGGTACATCTAGGAGTAAGCTGTTTCTCTTTTGGCTTGTTTCTCTCCCATGGCAGATAGGGTTTCATTACTTAGGAGGGAATAACTTCGGCAGTATTGGCATGGCTCAGATTCTTACCCTGAAGCACTCATCTTGGTTTTGTAATTTCCTGGGCCAGGGCCTCACAGGACCTCCCCTGTAGCGCAGGGTTGAGGGTGATGTGTTGCAGAGTAAGATTTTCTGTGATTGTCAGCTTTACCAGAATCAGATGGTTTCCTAAGGAAATGGAGGTGCTAGACCAGGGGTGCCTTCCTACATTAGAAGGAGGGGAATTATCTAGGACCACGCATAAAATACACTAACACTAATGATAGCTGATGAGCTAAAAAAAAAAAATCTCATCATGTTTTAAGAAAATTTACTAATTTGTGTTGGGCCACATTCAAAGCTGTCCTGGGCTACATGTGGCCTGCAGGCCATGGGTTGGACAAGCTTGTGCTAGACAGTCAAAACCCATAGATTTTTATTATAGGAAATGATATTTTAAATTTAGTTTCTGAAGCTTATTCATCAGTGCAATCAATCTACTTATCAAAAAGTAAACCAAGATTGGGGAACTTTTATTCTGTTGAAGGTCACTGAGGGAAAAATAAAATTCAAATTCACCTAAGTACGTCAGCTTAATATGTTAAGGATGAGACGTGCAAAGAATTCCATTAATCTGCTTTTAAGATTCACCTGAAATCTAAAACATTCAGTAAATAATAAAATTATACCTCAGTTCCTTATGATTCATCACAAACCTTTCCCCAGTTTATGTGTTTGAAAAGACTTACCAGACTTCCACAGAGCATACTCAAACAAGACTATGATTTAAAGGCGAAGGATATGATACAGGAGGAGAAAAAGAATGCAGGCAGGTATTCTGAAACATCTCTCCCCTATGTGAGCTCCCAGTGAGCACTTACACACGAGGATTGTTCTGAGTCTACCTCGAGTCACCAAGATCTGGCTTCTGAAGAGCTCCAGAGAAACTCTCAGGAAGGCCCTTGTAATGATCAAGCCAGTCTTGCTAATAAATCAACTAGGCCGTTTGCCAACCTGCAGCAAAACTATACACTGGTGGTTACCAGGGAAGTTTTGGGCCTTAAACAACACATCATAAATCCCACTGTCCTTTTCTTGGCCAAAAGTAAAAAAACAGATATTCAGGGGTCCAAGTCCAGCCGTAAATCAACTTTGTACACTCATTTAGGAGGGAACAACCCTCCTCCCCATTTCAGACTAGTATTATTAGCAATGTGGCTCTTCAGTTTGTCTTTTTATTTTCTAGAACATCACTGTCCAATAAAAAGGTAATGTGAGCTGCGTGTGTGATTCTAAATTTACTAGTAACCATGTTAAAAACAGTAAAAAGAAACAGGTAAAACTACTTTTAATAACATGTTCTTTAATCCCAAATATGCAAAATATTAGTTCATGATGTAATCAATGTATAAAATTGAGATATTTTATTCTTTTTTTGTACTAAATCTTTGAAATCTAATGTGTATTTAGCACATCTTAACTTGGACTAGATACATTTTAAGTGCCCCGCTGTCCGTGCATTTTAAGTGCACGGTAGACTTATGGCTACCCTATTGGATAGCCACGCTAGACTGAACATAACTGCAGTGTAACAAGCGTAACACTTAAAATATGTTCCTCATCCTAACTGGCAAAATTAAAACTTTAGAAAGCAACTATTTTTGTCAGTAATCTTTATTCATTTTTAATAAATCTTTATTCATTGAATAAACATTGAGCACCTCCTACCTACCAGAGATTAAATACTGAAAATATACTGTCCTGAAGAGCTCATCGTCAAGTGAATAAAAATGATCTATAAACTGATAAATATAATACATTGTGATAAGTGCTGATAAAGGATAAAGGCATGTATAACATGATATGGAAACAAATAAGTGGTGACTGGTTTTGGGTAAAAGGTGTTGGACTATTTCACAAATTCAGGGTATATGAACTTGGTCTTAAAGGATGATACTGGTGGTATAAGATAGCAAAGAGCCGGGCGAAGTTATCTTAGAAGGCACAAAGGCACAAAGACATAAACAAAAGTGGGGTGTTCTTGGAAAACTGCTAATAGTTTAATATGACCAGAGTTTAAAACGCCTTTGGGCAAGTAGCAGGAAGTGAAAACAGAACCATGTACAGAGGCAAGATTATATATCAAAGTATGATAAAAAGTTTGAACTTCATAATGGAGACCTAGTAATTGAGTTTATAGTGAGAAGCATTAAGTTTACATCTTAAAAATATCACTTTAATGGTAGTACATCAGGTGGGCTGGAGGCAGAAGAGGGTGGCTAATTAGGAAGCTTTGCATTAATAAATAATGGAGATTTCATTAGATGAAATGGGAAGAAATGGACATGTATGAATGAAATTCTGGAATTAGAATCAATAGGACTTAAACCAATTATTTGTGGCTTGGTGGTTTGAGGGGTGGGGAAGTAGGCCATAGTAAGAAGGAGAAATCAGATGTGGCATGGAAGTTTATGTGAGTTATTAAGTCAGGTTTTATAATTAATCAGATCTTTTAACTGACTGGTCAAGGTAGTTCACGGATAGTTAAAAGAACAAGCACGTATTTTTGTTCCTCTGGTGGCATAGCATTTAAGAAGTAAAATGACACCTAGTGGTGAAATCCTCTAAATGTCTTTTCATTTATATGTGCTTAAAATCATGGGTAGTACCTTATTATTTGATTTGATTTAGAAAATGCTTAGCCTAGAATTATAGATGAATAAATAAACCTATCTAGACCATAAGCAGTAATCAGAGACATTATTTAAAACATCTTGGTTGGAAAGATATCAGAATATGCAGACCAAGGATTTGTTGGGTTTTTTTCAAGCAAAATTAATAAAGGATGATCACTCTAAACACTGCAACATTTTTCATTTACAGAGAAAATGAAACTACTCTATTAACATCCTCTCAGAGGGACAGAAATAAAAGTTAACTTCTAAAGGAATAGAAATCAGACTGACTTAGACTTGTAAGTCTGAATGTTAGAACACAATAGAGCAATATCAAGGGACTATTAAGCAAGAAGAAAGTTAAGAATTTTGTACCTAGCCAGGTTTTTTGCAAGATATAGAAGCTCAGGCTTGGAAGGGTTTAGCAAATACCATCTAATGTCCTTTAGAATTTGTTCCAACCTCTGAAAGATTGATGTTGAATATTGAAGTAAGTTAAAGGAGTTATTTCTGAATAATTGTTTCACTTCATAAAACAAAATCATGTTTGAACCTAAATGTAAAATTTGTGTCTATAATTCTAAATTCTGTCAGCCTGACTCTCCCGCTAGAACTCTGCATGGTAGAAAGAGGATAAAAGCCAGCTGACCTTCTTCAGAGCAAACATTTAAATTTTTTACTGAAAGGTCATATACATCTCTATATAGATTGGAATAGAGATTGAAGTTCTTAATTTATTCCTTGTATAACACAAGGGACTACTTTTCAGATTTAAGCCTCCTTTTTTCGATACCTTTTATTTTCCTTGCAATTCTCTCTCCCACCTCAGCAATCCTTTCCTTTCTTCTGGCAGTTCTTTCCAGTTCCTTGGTCACTTCTGTCACTTCTTGGTTCTTGTAAATTTGGCTGCTAGAGATTCAAGATTCCCTGTACAACCATTTCTTCATAAGGAGGGGAAAGGGATTATTCTCTAGGATCTTAAATTAAGACAGGATTAAATGTTCCATTACCAGTCAGTGTACAAGTATATATTTATAAAAATTTAATATGGGTGATATTTCATACTAGTGAGGAGAGAATGATGGTTCAATAAATTGAGCTGGCAAGTAAATATTTATGTCAAAACTCATCTGATTGTACACTTTAAATAGTGTACTTTTGTTTAGCAGTTATAGCTCAGTAGAGCTATTAAACTAGCACTCAGATGATTGATAGCTTATTAATTATTAAGAGGAAAATGTCTTCCCTGTATCAAAATACACATCAGAAAATAATTAATGTAATAAATGAATCTATTCTAAATTATAAGAAAAAGCAGATTTATGTGATTTTGGTGTGGGGAAGAACTTTCCAAGCGTAAAACCAAAGAGGGGAGGGACCAAAAAGACGGATAGTTTTTTTCATACACATGTATCATTATACATAAATGAGATCCTATCATACCAGTTCCTTCTCCCTCAGCCTTTTCCCATGTTAGCAGCCCAATCTCCTTTCTTGTCCCACCAGGTAAGCTATGTCAAAAATCTTACAGATATTCTTCTAAAATATAGGTATTTCTAAAATCATGTGTATTAACACATACACACAAATAAACATGAGATTATTTTTCTGATCATTGTTTTACAAAAATTAGGATGTTAGTGTTTTTGCATCTTTAAAATTTTTTTAAATTTTTGTGAGTACATAGTAGATATATATATTTATGAGGTACATGAGATATTTTGATACTGGCATACAGTGTGAAATAAGCACATCATAGAGAATGGGGTATTAATCCCCTCAAACATTTATCGTTTGAGTTACAATAGGGTGACTATAGTTCAATAATAACTTAATTGTACATTTTAAAATAACTTTTAAAGAGTGGAACTGGATTGTTTATAACTCCTTTTTTGCATCTTAATCACTGTACTTTAGGAAGATTCCTCCAAATGTTCTGGCATTTCTTTTATGTTAATGGCTGTGTCAGAGCCAGTTGTTTGTATCACAACTTATTCAGCTATTTCAAATTAATGGGCATTCCCTTTGTTTTCATTTCTTAAACATTGCAAATTATGCTGCAGCTACCATCTTTGTACATATGCCGTAGGAATTGGTCCTTTTGTTTCTATGGAATAAATACTTCAGAGTACAATTTCCACCCCGAAATATTGAAGTTTTATTATTTCTAATAAATGTTCTCAAACCATTTTTCAAAAAAAGCTATATCCTTCAGATTTCTACCAGCCATGTATGAGTATCCCTTTTCCAATGTCCTTGCCAGTGATAGGTGTTATAAGTCATTTTACTTTTTTTTTTTTCTTCCTGTTTGTTCAGGATCTCAAAGTCGGCCAGAAATGAGTGACTGGAGCCTTCTCCTTTCCTCACTCTTTCCTGGGCAGGCAGCCTTTTAGACCCCCATGAATGTGTCTAGTTCTCGGAGCTTTTCTTTTAAATTTCTGCCTGAGTTCCATTTGCCTCAACTGAAACTACAGCCTTAGGCAGCTGTAATACTTCCAACAGATTGCTATTGTTCTGGAATGCCCTGGGGGTAGGGATTTTTGTCTCCCATATTTGAGGTCTGTGTCAAATGAGATAGCCACAGCACTTTGGGAATAGAGTTCCAGGGAGCTGCAGGTTCACACAAAATGTTGATTGTGCTGTAGCAAAAGTGGTTTTAACAGAGCTCCAAGAAAACTTCAGTCCTCTCTGTTGGCTGATACTACTGCATTTTCATGGCTAGCCTACCACTGAGCTGGGTAGCTAGGGGATAGAAATAGACCTTCCTTAAAAATACCACAGTTCCCTGTCCCCGAACCCCTCATGTTACTGAAGTTCAGTAGTATCTATTGGGTAGATGATTTTTCATCTTGTTAGTGGCTTGGTCATTCTCCAGACTTTTAAAATGTTTAACTTTAGTTGTTTTAATAGTACTTTCATTTTTGTGGGAGAGCAAGTTCATCGAGGTCCTCCTGTTACTGGTGGCATATATCTGAGTTACCAGTAGTATATCCGTATGGGTCTGCAGTAACCTCAGTTCTTGCCTCCTCAGAAGAAAGAATTCAACTGAGGAGCATAAAGCAAAAAAAGAGACCAAGGCAAGTTTCAGAGTAGGAGTGGAAGTTTATTAAAAAGGCTTTAGAACAGGGAAGAAACACTTGAAAGAGATCCAGGTGGGCAACTTGGAAAACAAGTGCAGTGTTTAACTCTGACCCTAGGACTTCATAGGCTTGCCCCTTTCCCATGATTCTTCCCTTAGGGTGTGCTGCCCCTATGTGTGGTGCCCTCCTTACCCTTGGTAGGTGAACACGTGCAGTGTGTTTAGGAATTCGTACACATGTCCATCTGAGGCTTTCCTCTGTTTTCCAGTGGAGTGCCCCCCGAAGGTCATACTCCACCATTTTGTTACTTACTGCCCATGCCTGGGAAGTTGCGTCTCCTGGCGCTTGCATTCAGTTAACACTTTAGTGCAGCAGGTGTGGACCATCAGGAAATGGGTTCTCCCTGGCGCCGGCTGCCAATATCACTTTTAGTGAGGCAGTGTGATAATTGTTGAACCATCATCTGACATTTCTAGAGCCCTCTCCTGCCCCACTCATGCCTACCTACCTATGATATTCACTGTATCATCTTGGAAGTTGATCTTTTTGGTAGTTTCCTTAGCCATTCATAGACATTTAGTCTACTGGGTGAACTTTAAGATCACTTTGTCCAAATTCAAGAAAAGCTGTTGAGATTCTAATTACATTACATTTATAAATTAATTTTGGAAGAATCGATATTTTAGGATTTCATGTTTTCTTAAATTAGAACATATTAAGGCTGATAGACTTGATTATTTAGATGTGTATTTCTGTACAATATTTTTTACTTTGTAGGAATTCACTAGGGAAAATATTTGCAACATACATGATTGACAGAATGTTAATAAGCCTGGAATATAAAATTTATTTTCTAATACAAGGAAGATGACATAGAAGCATTGATAAAGAACAGCAAGCTATTTTTTAAAAGAAGTATACATGACCAGTTAGGGATCCAAACACATCAGATTAAAATAAGTTACTCTTTTTATTTAACAATCAGCAAAAAGAAAAAAAAAACATTGCTAGGGGAGGATATGGCAAAATACGGTCTTACGCTGCTGATAGAACTATAAATTGGCACAACCTCTCTAGAATAAAACTTTACCCAGATATACTATATGCCAAACAATGTTTGTCACCAGGGATACCACAACAGAAAACAAATACGCTAAAAATGTTCGCTTTCCTGGCCGGGTGCAGTGGCTCATGCCTGTAATCCCAGCACTTCAGGAGACTGAGGCGGGCAGCTCCCTTGAGCCCAGAGTTTGAGACCAGCCTGGGTAACATGGTAAAACCCCATCTGTCATCTCTACAAAAAATTTTTAAAAATGTATCCAGACATGGTGGTATGCACCCATGGTCTAATTACTTGAGAGGCTGAGATGGGAGGCTCACTTAAGCCCAGGAGGTTGAAGCTGAAGTGAGCCATGATCATGCCACTGTACTCCATCCTGGGCTACAGGAGTGAGACCTTGTCTCAAAAAAAAAGAAAAAAAATTTGCTTGCCTAGAATTTACATACATGCCAGTTAGGCAAACAATAAACAAAGAAGTTAAATATAAAGGATACTAGAATGTGACAAGTGCTATGGAGAAAAAATAAAGCTGTGAAAGAGGGTAAGAGGTGTTAGGTTAGGGGTGAGTCAGGAATTCCTCAGACCATTCCCAAGTTAGATGATTTGCCAGAAGAAGTATTATAATGTGGACAGTGGTTAATCTCTGAAATATGGGAAATAAATGTTTTATTTTCTTTATTTTTTACTTTTCTATAGTTTCTACAGTGAACATGTAGAAATAGATAACTGAAATCAACATTTTAAAAAATAATTAGAATTCTTTGACAAAATGAGTCTCTGACACATTTTATAGAGGTTGGTGTATTTTAGCAGTCTTTTGGGTATTACAGTGGATGTATTTACTTAAGGAGAATAAATATAAATGATTTTATTAGCATAGGGCTTAATATTGCAGCCTGTCACACTGGGGTGAAAATGTGATGTAGATTTATTTTTCTCAAATCTTGCTGTTTTAAAATGAATTCATTTAGCAAGCTGAAATTCTATGTTGCTTATCTGCAATTAAGAACATTGGAAAAACTATCAGTTTCTCCTGCTAGAATTTTGTCACATAAATGTTCTTACTAAGTTATTAATTATATTTGCTTTTTAGCACTGAATTTCAAACGGTAACTTTGCTTGATCATTTAAAAAATATCTTACTGTGTATTAAATGCCTCCTTCAGAATCACTTTAAAATGTTTCATGGTGGATTTCATTATATTTCACTTTCATTTTATAAACTATCAATGTAAGAATGTAGAGTAACTTAGAATTTTAGAATTTAATGCAGGAAAATATATTTTAGGAAAACAGTTAAAGGATGGGAAGAAGCCAGAACCATGCAAACCTATCCTCAAGGTGGAATTCAAAACGACTAGATCTGGGTAAGATTTTACTTCATTGCCAATGTTCATTGTATATAATTCCTCAAATAGCATGGAAGGCTATTTTATCATTAATTTTGAAGGCCTATTTTAGAATAGTCTACACCATTCTTAAATTTTATGCTTTTTTTATTTAACAAAAGAAGTAAAATTGGTAAATTTAGGATAAAATACTTTTTTGTGTTCTTGTCTTTAGTAGTTTTACACATTATCTTGGAAAGTTTGAATTATTTTTCCTGTTAAACTTCGTACCTTCTCTAGATCAGTCTTCAGTAGCAATAGTGTTTATTCACTAGTGATCATTGTGGAATAAGCAATGAAGAAAAAAAGATTTAAAATTTAACTTATTTTTACTATATATGTTATGAAAGTTATATGTATTCTTCAGAAATTAAATCTTATATAAGAGTATCTGCCAATTATGAAAATAAATACAGTTTAATATTAAAGGGAGTGTTGGTTGTAGTTGAAGACATTATTGTCACTATATGAATTACATATGAAAATTAGATTGCTTAAACATTTATATATTTTACGTATATTTTTGTGTCAAATGTTAGATTAAAAAATATAAAGAAAAAAACATAAAATATCTGTGAAAATTCCACATCTCTTTAACTTCTAAAAGAAATTCTTTTATTTATGTTCTAGTTCCCCAGGAAAAGTATATGGTTTTATTTACTATGGCTTTTATTTGCTATAGCTATGTTGGACAGTGAGTATATATAGTATAGTGCAGAGGTTCTGAAATTGTGGTCCCTTGGCCAACAGCATTAGCTGAGAACTTGTTTGAAATGCAAATTCTCAGATTCCACCCTAGATCTACTGAATCAAAAACTCTGGGGCCGGGACCCAGCAATCTGTGTTTTAACTAGACCTACAGGAAATGCTGATGCACTCTAACATTTAGAAACACTGGTGTATTTTTTGTATACCAGTTTATAACCACTGGATATTACAACTGGCCCACTCACTTTTTAATCTCCCCTCCCATTTCAATTCAACTCATTTGAGTAAAGGTACCAGGCTAAAATATATATATAAAAATGTCGTTATCTTTTCCTTCCTTCTTTTTAGCCTTTGTTGAGATCCAACAGATATATTCCAACAATAGCTATATTCCAACAATAGATTAAATGAACTCTAAGAGGTGTATCATCTGTTTGACTCTTGCATCCTTCATTGTGTGACCTGTAGCATAGTTATCTGACTTCTTTGTGGTTCATTTTCCTCACTTATGACATAGATGGATAAAATGTCAGACATTAGTTGTTTAATTGAGATGATAATGTATGTAAAACATTTCAAGCAGTTCCTGGTATATAATAAACTTTATAAATGATTGAGAAACCATTTTTTTAAGGAAATCCCCTGCCACCAATTGATTTTTATTTGTTACATTTGTCCTATGGCAAAAGAATTAAAATAGGAAAAGCATGGTAGCAAAGAAAGAAAAACAGGAAGAAAATCTGAAAAAAAAATCTATGATTATAATACAAAATGAATTGGCTAAATATTTAAATTAATAGTGACTAATTAAGGTCTATTCTTATCTAGTTATTTTAACAAATATTGACTGGCAACAAAGGCAACAGTTCAGGGAAGATTTTTTCCTCTATGCTTCACCTGTTCCAGTTTTTACTCCTAAATAGTGTTAACATTTATGAGTTCAGGTTTCTTCAAGATGGCAGTAATACTTTTCCTTTCATAGAATTAGAAATGAAAATTTAAAATGTTGCTCTTTTGTAGGCATTTGTAAATACAGTCATCCACTGCCTAACAGCATCATGATCAGTGGTGGACTGTATATACAATGACGGTCCCAATAAATTATAATATTGTACTTTACTGTACCTTTTCTATGTTTATATACACAAATACTTACCATTGTGTTACGGTTGCCTACAATACTTAGTACAGTAATATGCTATATAGGTTTGTAACCTAGGAGTAATAGGCTATACAATATAGCCTAGATATGTAGTATATCATCGAGATTTTTGTAAGTTACACTCTATGATGTTCATACAATGACAAAATTGTCCAATGATGCATTCCTCAGAAGGTATCCTTTGTTGTTAAATGACATAGTTATACTGTTAACTGGATCAGTAAGATCACCATTTTGTAACAGTGTTCTCTACTTTCTCAATTTCTTTTGTCACCTAAGATGGGAAATTCAGTAAATTCAACATATTCTTCTTTTCTCTCAGTCCCTGGCCTCTTTCCTTGAAATAGCTTTCCACATTATACTATGCAACCTAAATCGAGAACTGTGCTACCCACTCCAGCTAGAGCAGAATCAGCCTCTATTCATTAAGCTGGGCAGCACTCATCTTTTTCCTGTTCCTATCAGGTATCATAAGCAGATGCCAACAGAATGTATTGTACAGTTCCTTTTGGCAAGTTACCAAATTTTGTAAAAAGCCATCCTTTTATTCTCAGGGTCTTCTACATTTTCTTCTCTTTGCTTAGAAATAATTTGAGGTAGATTCCCTACCATCTTTTGTGGCTCAGCAAAAATATGCAACCTTAAAGATACTCTAGCCTCATTGGCCAGGTGAGGTCCTCCAATAATATACTCTCAAAACATGCAGTACTTTTTCTTTCTACAACCCATACATATCGTTAGTAATGAAATTGTTTATTGAATATATGTCACCCACATTAAACATTCACCTCAGTGAAAGCATGGTGGTGCTGAATGTGAAGAAGAAGATAGGCAGGTGTATTGAAAAGATAGTGATAAAGAGCTATTAAAAATGCTTAGTTTAACTCTGAGGCAAAGGCAAATTCTGACAAAAAATGGAATTGAGATGTTACATAGCTTTTATTTTCTGATGAGATAAAGCAAATAAAACTTAGATCTGGAGAAACCAGATGTTCTCTAGCATAGGGAAATAAAGTATTTTAGTAGCAGTTTTATTATGGAACCAGTTCTTTCTTTATAAGAAGTTATAAATTAAATGTTAAGTCAATTCCATTGAAGTTGTTTCTTTGAGAAACTAATGTGAATCAGGTATGAAGTCCCATGGTGAATGGCAGTCAGCACAGTGTTGTGTGAACTCTGGAGTCAGACTACTTGGGTCTGAATCCCACCTCAGGTGTTTACTCATTGTGTAATCTTAGGCAAACCAAATAAGCCTTCTCTGCTTGTTGCTTTATCTGTAAGATGGGAATGATAATATTGCCTACCTCACTGAGTTGTTAAAAAATTAGATAAATATATAAAGCACTTGTAACGTGCTCTTTATACCAGTTGTGTCACATACACCACTGGTATATGTCTCACACATACTGGTTGTCTCAGATGTTTGATTACCTCTGACAAACACCTAAAATGCAGTTGTTGACTTATCGTGCTTCCACAAAGCAAGTGTACAAGTGGCAAGGTTAACCAAATTTTATAACTGAAGAATCTAGTATTCCTTCCTAAATTGAGAATCATATTTATCTGAAAGAGAAAGGCTGTGATTTAAAAAAATATTTTAGTCCTTTTTGATGTCAAAAAAAATTTTTAGATATCACATATGATGATTCATTAGTGGGTTGTGAAAATAGTTTTGCCAGTTGTGACCATCGATTTCTAACTTATAAACTAGAATAGGAAATAGAGAGCACTGCATATTTTAAGGGTAAATATTGATTCATGAAACTTTGGTATATATTTGTCTGTATACTGGATTATGAAGTAAAATGCACCTCTTCCTATGGGGCATTATTAAAATATTTGAAAGTCCCTGATTTAGTAGAAATAATTGGCGATTTGGATTATTAGACTGGGGTCCAAATCCCAGTTCTGCCACTTACTAACTGTATTATCTTTAGTAGGTTACCTAACCTCGCTGACCTTTTTACCTTACCTTAATAAAACAGAGACAATAATTCCCACTTTACAAAATTCTTCATGAAGGACTAAATGAAATAATATATGTCTGGCACATTATAGGTGTTTGATAACTCTAGTTTCTTTTCATTTGTACTTTACACTTTTCTTTTCACTAGTACACTATATAAGAAGGCATCAGTGGGGCCAGATTTTCAACAAGAAACAACTTTGAATGGGTTCAAATAGGTACTCAGATGAACTCTAGTGTTTTGAGCTACAGAGCATTAGAAGAGTTAGTTTTCTTCAGAAGTGATCACCATTCAAATAATTACCAGCTTTGGGAAAAGCATCTCTTTATTATGGAACCTAAAAGCGAATATTGGGTCCTTGAGCAAGACGTCTGACTAGAGGTGCCTGGTGTTAATCACCATCCCCCCCACACATGCACACACAAAAGGACCAAAAAGAACAGACAACTAAAATTTGACTAGAGCCTCTGAAGGAAAGTGATGGAGCGCAGAAAGCGAGTGGCCAATTCCCCGTGGAGTATGGCAACCCAGGATGACAGCATAGAGGGGGAGCAAAACACCCTGACTCTGCTGCCCTGTCTCCCACTTTGAGCCAGGAGGCACTTCCCCTTGTGGGGAAAACGTAAGCCATAGGCCCCCAACAGTCCCCGTTACCACTGCAGGCACATGCAGTCCTTCTCTGATAGAATTCTACAGTACTCATAGGCCCTGAGCCCAGTTTGTAGAGCCTCAAGGAATTTCCATGAAGCTGCATTGCTCCAGAGAATGAACAATGTGTGTACCCTCACCACCCCATGACCCAAGCTGCTATAGTATGGTGCCATCTTGAAATTGGAGCCAGTGCTTGAGTGCTCTGCTCAGGGGACCAGTAGCCACTTCATTTGTCCACTCTTGAGGCTCCACTGTCATTCCACCATGCTCACATGGGTGACTACAATGCCATGATCCCAGCTGCTCAGTGCCTGTGGCCAGGAACAGTTGTGGCTCTGGTGCCCACACCCATACAGTATGCTACCCCCCAAAAAAAAACAGATGGTCCTGTACAATGAGGGAGGCAGCCCTGGGCTGCTGCAGTACTACATGTCCTTGCTCCTCACTGGAAAAACAGCCCAGCAGACCCTCACCTGGCAGATCAGTGCCTGAACCAGTTGAACTGGCATGAACCTGTGCCTTCAGTAGGAAAAAAAAAAGCTCAGCAAACCTGCCTTTACTAGGTTCACCCCCCAAGTCAACCTGAAAATCAGCCCATCAAGCCTAAACCTGGCTAAGCTGTACTGCTCTTGCCACAGACGTCTACAGCCTAAGCCACTAAGGCACTCACAGACATTGCTGACATGGATTACAGCTGAAGAAATTGCGTGGAGACTACATCATGTCTCCACCCAGAACCAAAGCCAACACACCCTACCCAACTAGCATAACACCCATATACAGGAATAAATCTTTCCCTAAAAAGCTACTCCATAAAATTGGAACAGGTGACTGTTCAACCAAATGTGCAGATTCAGCATAGGAACACAAATATGAAAAAGCAAGGAAACATGACATCCCCAGAGGAACACAATAATTCTCCAGTGACAGAATCCAAAGAAGAGGAAATTTACAATATGCCCATAAAGAAATTCAAAATAATGATTTCTTAAAAACAAAACTCAGCAAGATACAAGAGAATACAGATAAACAATTCAACAAAATCAGAAAAAATATAGGAAATTCAACAAAGTTAGCATTTTTGGAAAGTGCAAACAGAAGTCTTGGAACTGAAGAACTTAAATGAAAAATACAATTGAGAGTTTCAGCAACAGACTACATCAAGCAAAATAAAGAATTTCTGAATTTGAAGGTAGGTCTTTTGAAATAATCCAGCCAGAGGGTGGAAAAAAAATAAGAATAAAAAAGAATGAAGCAAACCTATGGAACTTCAGAGTTGCATTTAAATATACAAATATTCACATAATATTTATAGAGGGTGAGAAGAGATGGAGGAAAGGCACAGAAAACATATTTAATGAAATAATAGCTGAAAATTGCTCAAGTTGGGAGAGATATGTATATTCAGATCCGGGAAGCTCTGGAGTTTCAAATAGATTAAATTCAAAAGGTCCTCTCCAAGACACATTATAATCAAACTGTCAGAAGTCAAAGAGAATTCTAAAAGCAGAAAAAGTGTCTTGTCACATGTAAGGGTATCTTCATTAGATTATCAACGGATTTCTCAGCAGAAGCCTTGCAGGTTAGTAGAGAATGGATGATATAGTCAAAATGCTGAAAGAACAAAACCTGTCAGCTAAGAATACTGTACCCAGCAAAGCTATCCTTCAGAAATGAACCTGAAATAAACTCTTTCCCAGACAAGGAAAAGCTGAGATAATTCATCACCACTAGATTGGCCTAACAAGAAATGATTATGCTGAGTCCTACAGCAAGAAGTGAAAAGCAGGTAATTACTGTCATGAAAACATCAGAAATTATAAAACTCACAGATAGAGATAAATTTGTAATCAAACTTGTAATACTCCAATACTATGATGATGCTGTATAAATCTTTCAGACCTCAACTATGAAGGTTAAAAGTCAAAATAGTAATAACTACAGCCACAAGTAGTTGTTAAGGAGCACCCAATAAATAAGGAGATATATAACAAAAATGTTACTTTGTTGAGAGAAGGGTTGAGAAATGTTGAGAGAAGGGTAAAAGTCTAGAATATTTTTATGCAGCTAAAGTTAAGTTGTTATCAGCTTAAAATAGTCTGTTGTAACCACATGATTATTTATGTTACACTCATGATAACCATCAAGAAATAAATCACAGCAGATGCACAAACAAGAAAAAGGAATCAAAACTTAGTACCATAGAAAAACCATCAAACCACAAAGCCAAACAAGAAAGGAAGAATGTAACAAAGGATACAGAAAAGCAAGAAAGCAGTTAACAAAATGGCAAGAGTAAGTTTTACCTGTCAGTAATTACCTTGAATGTAAATGGATTAAATTTCCCAATTATAAAAGATATAGCATGAATGAAAAAAGAAAAACTTTATGCTACCTACTATAGGCTCACGTCACTTGTACAGATACACATAGACTGAAAGTGAAAGTATGGAAAAAGATATTTCATGCAAACCGAAACCAAAAATGAGCAGGTTTATAAAATATCAGATAAAATGGGCGTTAAATCAAAAACTGTAAAAAAGACCAAAAAAGTAATTATGTAACAACGAAGGGATCAATTTAGCATGAGGATTTAAGAATTACAAATATATATGCATTGAACACTAGAGCACACAAATTATTACTACATCTAAAGGGAGAGATAAACTGCAGTAGGTAAGTAGTAGAGGAATTCAACACCCTACTTTCAGCAATAGACACATCATCCAGGCAGAAAATCAACAAAGAAACAATGGATTTAAATTGCAATGTAGACGAAGTGGATCTAACATACATTTACAGGATATTCCATCCAATAGCTGCAGATGCATATTCTTCTGCACTGTGCATGGAACATTCTTGAGGAGAGATCATATGTTAGGTCAAGAGCAAGTATTAACACGTGAGAAGATAGAGATCATATCAAGTAGCTTTTTTGGCCACAGTGGTATAAAACTAGAAATGATTAACAAGAGAAACTTTGGAAACTGTAAAAATACATGGACATTACACATCATGCTCTGAATAGCCAATGAGTCAATAAAGATGTTGAAAATGGAAAATAAATGATTCTTGAGACAACATGGGAAAACACAATATACTGAGGCCTATGGAATACAGCAAAAGCAGTCCTAAGAGGAAAATTTATAGCAATAAATACTTCCATCAGAAAAGCACAATAATCTCAAATAGACAACCTAACATTGCACCTCAAGGAACTAGAAAAAAGTGAACAAACCCAAAATTGGTAGGAAGAAAGAAAGAATAATTATCAGAGCCAAAATATACAAAATAGAGACTAAATAAAAATACAAAGTAGCAATGAAACACAGTTTGTACAAAATAGAGACTAAATAAAAATACCAAATATCAATGAAACACAGTTTGTTTTTTGAAAAGTTAAACAAAATCAAACCTTTAGTAAGATTAAGAAAAAGAGATGACTCAAATTAATAAATTCAGAGATGAAAAAGGGAACATTACAACCCATACAATAGAAACGATCACAAGAAACTATGATGAATAATTATATGCCAACAAATTGAGTAATCTAAAAAAAAAAGTGTATGAAGTTCTGGGCACATACAGCCTACCAAGATTAACTTAGGAAGAAATGGAAAATTTCAACAGACCAATAACAAGTGAGGGAATTGAATCAGTAATAAAAGTAGTGTCAGTAAAGAAAAGCCCAGACCTGGACATATTCAGTGCTGAGTTTTAGTAAACATACAAAGAAGAATATCAGTCTACCTCAAACTGTTTGAAAAAATTGAAGAGAAGGGAATTCTTCCAAACTCATTATACGAAACCAGCATTATTCTCTTACCAATACTAATTCCTGAAACTATTCTAAAAAATTGAAGAGAATTCTCCCTAACTCATTCTGTGAGGCCAGCATCACCCTGATACCAAAACCCAGTAACACACAACAAAAAAAGAAAACTATCAACAGTACCTCTCTGATGAACATAGATGCAAAATTTTTTAACAAAGTACTAGCAAACTGAATTAAACAGTACATTAAAAAGATCATGTACCACAATCAAGTGGGATTCATCCTAGGGAATTTCTTGTGCACTTTCACCAGTTCTGTCCAACATAGTACTGGAAGTCTTAGCCAGAGCAATTAAGCAAGACAAAGCCATCCAGATTGGAAAGGAGAGAGTCAAATTATCCCTGTTTGCAAACAGAATGACGTTTTATTTAGATAGAAAATCCTGAAGACTCAACTGAAAAACTTAAAACTAATAAGTGAATTTAGTAAAGTTGCAGGATAGAAAATGTATGGTAGTAACATTTCTATATGCTAATAGTGAACTAACTGAAAAAGAAGTCAAGAAAACAATCTCATTTACAATAGCTACTGAAAAAAGATAGCTAGGACTAAATTTAACAAAGGAGATAAAAGATCTCTACACTGATAACTATAAAACATTGAGGAAAGAAATTGAAGAGCACAAATGGAAGTGTATCTTTTTCATGGATTGGAAGAATTAATATTGTTAAAATGTCCATACTAACCAAAGTGAGCCACAGATTCCATGTATTTCCTATCAAAAACCAATGACATTGTTGACAAAAACAGGAAACTTTCTAAAATTTATATGAAACCACAAAAAATGTAAATAGTGAAAGTAATATTTATCCAAACAAGTAAACACAAAACACGGTGCTGAAGACATCACACTACCAGACTTCAAAATATGCTACAAAACTGTGGTAATCAAAACAGCATGGTATTGGCATAAAAAGAGATGCATAGACCAATGGTGTGGAATAGAGAGCCCAGAAATAAATCTGTGTATCTATAGCCAGTTGATTTCCAAGAAAGATACAAAGAACAAAAATTGGAAGGACATTCTTTTCAATAAATGCTGCTGGGAAAATAGGATATCCACATGGATAAGACTAAAGCCACACTCCTTTCACCAAATACAAAAATCCGCTAAAAAATGTATTAAAGACTTAAATGTAAGACCTGAAAGTATGAAACTACTGGAAGAATACATGGGAAATGCTTCATGATATGGGACTGGGCAAAGATTTTTTTGGATAGAACCTCAAAAGTGTAGGCAACAAAAGCCAAAATAGAAAAATGGAATTACATCCAATTAAAAAGATTCTTCAGAGCAAAGGAAACAGTCAACCAAGTGAAGAGACAGTCTACAGAATGAGAGAAAATATTTGTAAACTATACATCTAACTAAAGATTAATATACAGAATATATAAGGAACTCAGTTCAATAGCCAAAAAAAAAAATCTGATAAAAAATGGGCAGAAAACCTTTAACAGACATTCCTCAAAAGAAGAAATACAAATGACCAATCAGGCATATGAAGAAATGTTCAACATCACTAATCATCAGGGAAATACAAATAATACCACAATAAGATATCACCTCACTCCAGTTAGAATGGCAGTTATCAAACAAGACAAAAGATAAAAGTGTTAGTATATGGAGAAAAGGGAACCTATACATATAGTTGATGGAATGTAAATTAGTGCAGCCATTATGGAAAATCATATGGAGGTTCCCCAAAAAGTTAAAAATAGAACTACCATATGATCCAACAATCTCATTACTTTATGCATATCTGAGGGAAATGAAATCAGTATGTTGAAGCAATATCTGCACTCCCGTGTTCCCTTTGTGATTATGGCACTTGGTCTTAACGTCTGTTAAGAAAAAGTCCAGGCCGGGCGCGGTGGCTCACGCCTGTAATCCCAGCACTTTGGGAGGCCGAGGCGGGTGGATCACGAGGTCAGGAGATCGAGACCATCCTGGCTAACACGGTGAAACCCCGTCTCTACTAAAAATACTAAAAATTAGCCGGGCGTGGTGGCGGGCGCCTGTAGTCCCAGCTACTCGGGAGGCTGAGGCAGGAGAATGGCGTGAACCCAGGAGGCGGAGCTTGCAGTGAGCCGAGATCGCGCCACTGCACTCCAGCCTGGGCGACAGAGCAAGACTCCGTCTCAAAAAAAAAAAAAAAAAAAAAAAAGAAAAAGTCCACAGGCATATTTGTATGTAATTTCATCTAATGAGTGAAGATCTCTTTGAGTCTATGGACTTTTACAATTTGAAGTGCCTCATCAGTTAACCTTACCCTTTTTCATGTTACTTTTGGTATGTCAGTCAAAAAGTTTTAACCTTAAATGGTTGATTTTTGCTTTATCACTGTCTTCAGAAATAGTCATTCTACAACCCAGCCCAGATTTATCTATATTATCTTTATTCTCTCAAAACTAGAATATTTTCTCCCAGTCTTAATCCCCAAATCTCACACCTAACTATGATAAATTGCCATTCACTTTCTTGTTTTTAAGATAACATTTTGACTTGCATTTGCTTAGCACAATTCTGATGTCTTCTCCCTACACTGTATAATAAACTAGTGGATAATTCTACCTGTAGTAAGTGGTCAAATACAGGGAGCAATCAAGCCAGCTCACATGGTGAGATTACCACACTACTTTGTGTTCTCGTGACTTCAGACCTGCTACTGCTGTATTTTTAATCACTTGTCTGGGGAAAGGTGACTATTATAGCTTTGTGTTATAATCCCGTATTGCCAGAAAATTATGTCTACTAGATTGATAACTCTGTCTTTTGACATTAGAACACCTCTTTTAGTAGCTGTGTAAGTATATGCCCAAGATTGGGCTTATCCATGACTCAATTTGAAGTGCTAAAATCCTTGCCCCTCTATTTTTAGGCTATTCCCTATATTTGTTTTTTAATTCATCACTGTTGAATTTAAACTGATATTACATATATAATGAAGCCTAATGTTATATGCCTACTGTTAGCACCTACAGAATGATTTCCTGCCAGTTCCGAACGCTTTAGAGTCAAAACTCCCAACACTGGTATTTTATCTAGAAAGACACCAAAATAAACAAGTAGAAAAGAGGACTAGGAGATTCTGAACAGGCACACACATACAAAAAGAAAGCCAGCATAATACGCTCTGAGGCTAAGATAGTTTGGTTTGATAGTTCGGGGCTACAGAACAATTGATGAGAATGATAACAGAACGAAGGCCAGGAGATATATTGTAGGAAGGATTAATTTGTGAGAGTACCTTATTAGCATCATTTCAAACACAAGCCAGGATGCAGGGACATTAAAAGGAAGAAAAACAAGGCCAGGCATGGTGCCTCATGCCTGTAGTCCCAGCACTTTGGGAGGCCTAGGTGGGAAGATCATGAGGTCAGGAGTTCGAGACCAGCCTGGCCAATATGGTGAAACCCTGACTCTCCTAAAAATGGAGAAATTAGCCAGGCATGGTGGCATGTACCTGTAATCCCAGCTACTCAGGAGGCTGAGGCAGGAGAATCGCTTGAACCCAGGAGGCGGAGGTTACAGTGAGCCAAGATGGTGCCATTGTACTCCAAATTGGTGGATTCACAAGGGAAAATGCATACTGGCGTATAACATGTATTTGGTGAGATACAGGTATCAATTATGTCTTTATTGATTTTTATAATCAGGTTTTTTACATAGTAAATACAAATATAGGAGTGAGTATGCTTTCCTTTTTGATGTCATAGATAATTCAGTAGTGAAAATCTTTTGTTGAACTATTTCATTATAATGAATTTCCCGTGGTGAAATTTTGAAGGAAAGAGGTTTTCTATGGCTCTCGACAAATTGCCATATTGCTTTTCAGTAGTATCTGTGTATACTTTAAAGAAGTGAGTATAAAATATACCGATTTCATAAATAATCTGATCAGTATAGGATGATTTTTGTTTTGTCAATTTAGTACTGATATGGTTTGACTGTGTTCTCACCCACATCTCATCTTGAGTTGTAGTTGCCTTAATCCCCATGTGAAGTGGGAGGGATTTGGTGGGAGGTAATTGAATCATGAGGGTGGTTTCCCCCATGCTATTCTCATGATAGTAAGTTCTCATGAGATCTCATAGTTTTATAAGAGGCTTCCCCCTTTGCTTGGCTCTCTGTCATGCGAAGAAGGACATATTTGCTGCACCTTCCACCATGACGGTAAGTTCCCTGAGGCCTCCCCAGCCATGCTGAACTGTGAGTCAATTAAACCTCTTTTCTTTGTGAATTACTCAGTCTCAGATATGTCTTTATTAGCAGCAGGAGAACTAACTAATACAGTAAATTGGCACCAGGAGTGGGGCACTGCTGAAAAGACATCCAAAAATGTGGAAGTGACTATGGAACTGGGTAACACGCAGAAGTTGGAACAGTTTGGAGGGTTCGGAAGAAGACAGAAAGATGTAGGCGAGTTTGCAGCTTCCTAGAGACTTGAAGGACTCAGAAGACCGAAAGATATGAGAAAGTTTCGAACTTCCTAGAGACTTGTTGAATGGGTTTGACCGAAATCCTGATAGTGATGTGGACAGTGAAGTCCAGGCTGGGGTGGTCTCAGATGGAGCTGAGGGACTTGTTGGAAACTGGATCTATGGTGAGTCTTACTGTGCTTTAGCAAAGAGACTGGTGGTTTTTTGCCCCTGTTCTAGAGATCTGTGGAACTTTGAACTTGAGAGAGATTATTTGGGGTTATCTGGTGGAAGAAATTTCTAAGCAGCAAAGTGTTCAAGGGGAAGCAGAGCATTAAAGTTTGGAAACTTTGCAGCTTGATGATGTGCTAGAAAAGAAAAACCCATTTTCTGGGAAGAAATTCAAGCCTGCTGCAGAAATTTGCATAAGTAATGAGGAGCTGAATGTTAATCAACAAGACAATAGGGTAAATGCCTCCAGGGCATGTCAGAAACCTTCACAGCAGTCCCTTCCATCACAGGCCCAGAGGCCTAGGAGAAAAAAATGTTTTTGAGGGCCAGATCCAGGGTCTTGCCGCTTTGTGCAGTCTCTGGACTTGGTGCCCTGTGTCCCAGCCATGGCTAAAAGGGGTCAACATAGAGCTCAGGCCATTGCTTCAGAGGGTGCAAGCCCCAAGCCTTGGCAGCTTATATGTGGTGTTGGGTCTGCAAATACTCAAAAGTCAAGAATTGAGGTTTGGGAACCTCCACCTATATTTCAGAGCATGTTTGGAAATCCCTGGATGTCCAGGCAGAAGTTTGCTGCAGGAGTGAAAGCCTTGTGGAGAACCTCTACTAGGGCAGTGTGGACGGGAAATGTGGAGTCGGTGCCCCCACACAGAGTCCCCAGTGGAACACTGCTTAGTAGAGCTGTGAGAAGAGGGCCACCATCCTCCAGACCCCAGAATGGTAGATCCACTGACAGCTTCCACCATGCACCTGGACAAGCTGCAGACACTCAACATCAACCCATGAAAGCAACCAGGAGGGGTCTGTACCCTGCAAAGCCACAGGGGCAGAGCTGTCAAGACCATGGGAACCCACCTCTTGCATCAGAGTGACCTGGATGTGAGACATGAAGTCAAAGGAGATCATTTTGGAAATTTAAAGTTTAATGATGGCCCTTTTGGATTTTGAATTTGCATGGGGCCTGTAGCCCCTTAATTTTGGCCAATTTCTCCCATTTGGAATGGGAGAAATTGGAATTTACCCAATGCCTGTATCCCCATTATATCTAGCTAGTGTTACGTGGTTTCAGATTACATCCAGAGTGTGAGGGGGTATGAGGCTTGGATTGAGATCCTCAATAGCATCCTCACGTTCCCCCCACAAACCCACAGTGATAGAGTAAGTCAAGTAATAGTATTAGAAGTCTCAATTTTTGTGCTAAGCTAGTGTTGCTCAAATTATGGCTGTAAAGAGTTCCTGTGTGCTAAATGATCTGAGACAAGATAAGTACAGAAATCAAGACTGAACGTAGACACTTGAATGCCACTTGACATTGTTGCAGCATTTACGTACATATTCACAGTTTGTGTTTGTTTGTTTTACAAAAGCATAGCTTTTCAACAAATTTAAAAAAAAATTTAAATACTTCTTGACCACAGTTTGGAAAGCAGTGTTCAAGGCAACATGTATTTAGACAAGTACATCAAATTCATCTGATATTTTCAATTTTATTTCTTTTTTCCTCTCAGCCCTTCTATTAAAGAGATTTTTGAAAATGTTGTTTTGGATTATTTCATTTTGATTTGATAGATTAAAAAACTTAGTAGAAAAAGATTATTAATATTTTTTGAGTATCCACAAGTTTGGTTTTTACTCTAACAATTTATGCATATGAACCTATTGTAATTGACATATAATCTGCAAAATAAATCTAAACTTTTTTATTTTGTGTGAAAAATAATTTAATACCAAATAGGAGAGTGTGAATTTCTATTAGACTTTTCAAATTAGGTATTAATAGTTTATGTTTGAAATTTGAGTTAAGAATTTTAGGAATTTGATATAGGGTCTTGTAAAATCAATAATTGTTTACTCATTCAGTAAATACATATGTCTCTGGACTTCCTGCTAAGCACTAGGAGTAGAGTGGTAAAGTTTAGGTATTAGTTACCAGGTAGCTCTCAAGAGCTAAGGTATAATTCTGCTTACCAAATGTATAGTTATTAAGTGTTCCCTCTAAAATGGAATTGTACATTTCCATTTGAAAAAAAATTGTTGAGGGTTTGGTAAAATCAGTAAGGCAGACAATTAGTAATGTAGACAATGTCATATGAGATTGACTAGAGCTTAAATCCCAATTTTTTAAATACATGGAGATATTGAATAATATAGGTACTAATTATGCAGAACAATTATTAAAATGGCACAGCAATTAAATTTCACCCTGCTGTAGGTGTGTTCCCCAAATCTGGCCATGTGTGGGAAGCATCTGAAATCCTGGGCCCCATGCTCCAGCATTTCCAGTCCATTAAGTCTGGTGAGGCAGTGATCAGCTCAGCTGTAGGATTAGTGGTATTTTAAATATTTCTTTGACAAGCACCTTGGGGTACCTAGCTGTGGTTTTGGGGATGCAGAGCTAGAACATGCAAAGCAGATAAACATTGACAGTGAAGTGTGGTAATGCTGAGTAGAGGTATACAGAAGGTAGCTAGGAACATGGAGGGGGCCCCCAACTCTGCCAGGGTGGCTGGGCTAGGAAAGGTTTCTCTGAGGAGGTGATGATTGGAACGAGTTTTGAAGGAGGAACAGGAACTGACTAAACAGAAAACGAGGAAAAGTACATCTGTCAATGAACAACTCAACTGAATGCTATCATACAAAAGTAATTGTGGAGATGAAGAGGAGACAGATTCTAGAGATCCTAATGGAGTAAACAGGATGTGTCTGCATGATTTGGGGTCCTTTCACCCATTATCATGTCCTGGCTTACTCACTGTCCTGCAGTCCCACTGGCCTGTTAGTTCCTCAGGTACACCCAGCTCGTTTCTGACCTCTGGTCTTTGTGGTGGCTATTCCTGCTGACTAGAGTGGACCTCCTTCTTCCACAAACCCAGTTCTTTGAATGGCTGGCTCCTATTCATTTAGGTCCCAGCCCAACTGCCATCCCTTCTGGGGACTGTCCTCGTCATGCTGTCTCACTATCGCTCCTGTGGCGCTGCCCTCACAGTCAGCCTACCGCTGAGCCTTGTATCGATCTTCATAATATTAATACCTATCAGTGTGTTGTCTGCCTAGACTAGACTTTATTCCCTGCTTTATTCCCTGGAACACAGGTGCTAAAAATAGTTCAGTGAATGAATATGTAGTATTATGGAGCTGAGTTTAACAAATTAGTTATACAAATGGCTTTTTGGATAGAAGTGGCACTTTTAAGTGAAGAAGGCATCATATGGAAACATAGCTTCAGCTGAACCTATTGTTAAGGCAGGCCTGGGAAGGTAATCATTGGCAGAAAGCGTGTTTACTCCATCACGTGTCTAGTTTCTTAAAAAATCTAATCAAACTAGAAGGCTTCCAAACTGACGTCTTTCTAACCTGGCTGTCTTCCAAAATGAGAAGGGTTTTGGTTAACACCCAATATCATTAAAAGGGATTCTACTAAAATTCTACTTAAAGTAATCAAGTAAAAACTATTATTTCTAGACCTTATAACATCAAAAGACTTACCTTTTTATTTTAAAAGAATATTAATATTATTCACCTTTGTAATTCATGTTACCTAGAAATAGTTGAGATCCCTAGAACTTTTTAATACAATTACAAATGCTTACAAAAACTTTAAATTTTCGTAATTTTTGCTGTGAAGTGCTAAAATATTGAAGTTTATCATTGTATTTATGACTAATTTCTTTTTTTAAGATAATTATTAATATTTACTGTTCAAGTTTGAGGCATTATAATGAAAAAACATGTAACCTGTGAAGGTTCACGGGTTGGATGGTTCTTGCCTGGCAATCAGACAGACAATTTTAAAGAGACAGCACATAAAATAACACAAGTAAAATAGATTTGGCAAATGTTTATTATTATGAAAAGGAAAATTACCTTGGTGACAGGTCAGTTGGCGTTTCTTTCAAACTGTTTCTCTTTTGTAAATATAAGTTTAGAAAATAAGTACAGGCAGCTTACAAAGCCACGGAAGAAAAACTTACTTGCCTTCCGAGGATAAACCTACCTAGCTACCATGGTGTCAAGATTGTATAAACTGGTCACCTACCCAGTTTGATCTCCCTGGGTGCTTTGTGGACATTTTATTCTGTAATGTACAGCTATAATCTCTCTTCATTGTTCTGGCATTAATAACACAGTTTAAAAAAACAGGTTATATTTAAAAGCGCACTTACCAGCCGTTCTCGAAATATTACATATAGAATACCTGGCTCAAGTCTTCCATTCTAAAAATTTAACAAGTGTTAGTTCCCCACTGGTCCCTTCATCCCTGTCCTTGGATTATTTGAATTCAGTTGTATGTTGCATCTCAAGGTATAGAAGAGTGGAGATGTATTCTGTTTATTCGTTATATGTGATAAAAAGTGGAAGAAAATCAAATATACTTTCCTGAGCACGGTCATAATAATCGCAGTATGCTGAGAGGTTGAAACACTGAATGTATGGATATGGTTCTATTTAGGATAACATTTTAAGCTCCCTAACTGCAATTTAGCTAGAGAAACATTACCCAAATCAATTAGTGCTAAAAAATAAATGATAGTAAGGTAGCAAATGAGTAGTGCAACACACATTTCTATTCATTCATTCCTTTGAAACAATATTTAATTACTACCCACTATATGGCAGGTACTGTTCCAGGCACTGTTGTGGATGCAGCAATGAACAAATCACACAAAACCACTGCCCTCATGAAGCATACATTTTAATGAGAAAAACAGTAAGCAAAATAAATAAATTTGTGTAGTGATAATTGCTATGGAAAAAATAAAGCAAGGAAAGATACATAAGGGTGTAGTTTTATAAAAGTATTATGTACACAAGCACATACATCTATTGCATTGATATTTATGTTTACTTATAAACTACATACCCATATGATTACCCGTCTAATTAAATTTTAGTGAAGTTGATTTACTCTTGTTTTAGATAAAAATAAATATAATTTAGTGCTTTTAATGGGTGTTTTTCCCACACACCATGAAGGGAAATTTTCACAATAGATGATAATGACAATTTGATGATATAATAATTAAAAGTAGGTAACTCTTACTAAGGATGTGCCGAGCCAGGCACTGTCCAGTTTAAGAATTATCTGAGGTTAGATACTTATCACTACATATCCATTTTATACATGTAGAAGCTAGGAACAGAGAGGGTAAGCAACGTGCCAAAGATCATACAGGAATTAAGCCAGAGCTAAGATTTAAATGCAGTTAGGTTAGTTCCAGAACTAGCACTTTTAACCATTAGATATTATTACGTATGGCTTATAGATGTGAAGACTAAAAATTCTAGAGATGGAAAAGAAGGAAGTAACATCATGAATAATGGGTGAGGAGGAAGATAGATACACTGGCCTTAGATTAAGCATTTAAAAACTAAGAAATCATAAATGGAGATACTTAAGAAAATAATATACAGAAAATTTAATTCATCTGTATAATGTACCATAAATAACTTCACCACCAATAAATGGAAAGACAAGTCAAATGAGTGGAAATATACTCAGACCATAATATGTGAAAAAATAAGCATATATTAATAGTTTTTGAAAATGAGTCTAGATAAATAATTTAGGTTTAATAATGACTAACAGAATGGGAAAATTAGTTATAACAGAGTTATGGGGCTAATTAGAATTATCAGGCTGGCAACTGATAAATGTGTGTATGGGAGCTATGGTTTGAGAATGCATCAGCCAAGGTTCTAGAAGAAATTAAGGCATGATTGAGTGACTTCACAGTTCTCTCAAAAGTGATTTGTATTGAGTACAATTCTTGATGCGTTCTTGAGAATTTAATCCATTACCTACAATGGATGCCTCAAGGCATTCAGATTCTCTGTGGGAGCTTCTATTGAGAAGGCCTGGTTAGGATTGGAAGTCAAAGCAATACATTTTAGAGACTTCAATCAGCAGAAAGCCAGAGAGAATTTTATGAAAATTTTATTTAGGAGATAAAGTTTTAGGGAGGTATAAAAGTTAAATGTAGTCGATGTTTATTTTTATTGCAGGTTAATTTTCAGCAATTCACTTGGGTCTTAACTAATCCAATTAAAAATTCCATGAGACAATTCAATTATATGATGTGTAAAAATGTTAGAATTTAAGATTTTGTTATTTCACTAAATTAAAAAATTATGATGTAGCAAGAAAATTATCTTTACTATGCCATTAATAATCTTAATATGTATTTTATTTCCAGGGAGCCTTTTATTATTTTATCAGGAGGTTTGTCATATGATACTGTAGGAAGAAGACCTTGCTTAACAGTGATGCATGGGAAAAGCACTGCTGTGCTAGAAATGGACTATTCAATTGTTGATTTTCTAACGCTGTGTGAAACACCATACCCAAATGGTAAGCTTTGCAACTTTAAAGCTCATTCTCTATAGAGAGCTGATATTAAAAAAAAAAAAGACCTAGGTTGTTTAGATAAAACTACTCATCCTATTGTGCTAACTCTTCTGGAGAAGAGCTGCTGCATTCGTAATCTACAAACTTTATTTCAGAAGTGGTTTAATAAATTTAATCTGTTTTGAAGAATAAAAAAACGCTATTCATATTAAGAAATATTTTAAAATTCTGTTAAGATAGTAATGTATTAGTAAGGATTCTCCATAGAAGCAGACACTCATAGGAGAGAAAGTGATTGATTGATTGATTGATTGATTGATTGATTGATTTTAAGAAATTGGCTCACACTGTTGTGGGGGCTGGCCAGTCTGAAACCTGTAGAGCAGGCTAGCAGGCTGGAAATTCAGGAAGGCATTCATGTTGCAGTCTTGAGTCTGAAATCTATAGATTGAAATTTCAGACATGGTTTCTATGTTGCAATCTTGAGGCACAATTGCGTTTTTTTCAGGAAACCTCAGTTTGTGCTTTTAAGACGTTAAACTGACTGAATGAGGCCCATTCGTTCAGAGGGTAATGGGCTTGACTCAGAATCTACTGATTTAAATGCTAATCACATCTAAATATATGTATATATATGTATATTTTTTTTTCACAGCAATGTCTAGACTGGTATTTGACCAAACAGCTGGGGTCACCATATTATAGACAAATTGACACATACAATTAACCATCAGAGCTAGTGTATATAATTCAAGAAGAATTTAAATCTGGACCTTTTTTTACTTCAGTTGAAATTCATTGAGATGTAAAGATGTAATGTATTTTACAGTTGTTGACAGGCACATATGAAACATCCAAGAAAGATAGTATTATAGTAGAACTCTTTTGGGTTCCTGTGAGATTAAATGGTAACTGTTCTTGTGTGTATTCAGATTTAAATTTTAGTTTTGTTGTCCATGTGCAGCTTTGAAATTTGCAATGCCATAGAAATTTCTGTCTTACTCATTTTTACAAAAGTAAAATAATTTTGAAATGGTCAGTAAATAGATTATCTCATAAAACTTACTAGCCTTGAATAACGTGCATGAAGTGTCATAGGATCAGAATGTTAAATACTCAAGAGAATGAAACTAAATAAAATCAAACAAGAAACATTTATCTAATTTGCTGTCCACTTGCATTTTTGAAACTATAATTCATGCATTGTCCAATTCCAGATTTTCAAGAACCATATGCTGTGGTTGTTCTTCTAGAAAAGGATTTAGTACTTATAGACCTTGCACAAAATGGGTAAGAAATAAAATTTGGTGAGTGATTCTATCAGTATGTGGTTGAAAAAAGACGCCTTTTATCATAGCATTAGCTATTTCATTTCTTTGAAAACTCTACATTTATATCCATAACCTTGACCTCTTTTGAGAGCTCCCGACTCACATATCTACTTACTCAAATTTCTCTATTATGTTGAATCTCATAAAATTTTCATTTTTAGGTAAAAATTTGTTGTAGTTCTGAAATTTCACATGATTCAACCTGACACTTAGATATCCTGGGGCCACACAAAATCAGCACGTCAAAAATTAATCCCATCAGTATTTACCTCCAAAATAAGCTATTTTAGTCTTTCTACCTCTGCTCACTCTCAGTTGCAATGTTTATACATGCTTTTGCCAGATTCGTTTTACACACAGCTCCAATCTTGTACTATCCTCTTCAAACCATGGTTCAGTATTGTTTTTTGATTTAAAAACATCTGCTACTCCAAACAGTAGGAATTCAGGGTTTCTTTCCAACCTGATCTCTGTCTTCTCACTAGTGTCTATTCCTTAGGAAAACAGAACTATGTATTCAACAGACATCACATTTCTATGTCTTCTCCTATGTAATTCCCAATACCTGAAACACTCTAGTTGTTTCACTGCCATAAAAATCTATATAACTTTCAAAGTCAACCTTCTTATCTTTTTCAGGCTTTTCCTATCCTCTGTTTACCAGATGTATTATATCTGATCTGTAACTTCACACCATAGCTTCTTTGTAACTTTTCATGGTATTTGCCATATTCTGCTTTTCGGATCATAGATGATAATGTTTACTTACAAATTATTTGAATAGAAGCACATTGTATTATTTATCTTTGGAGAAAGAATCATTAAGTATGGTTTTTAATTGAGTTTACTCATTCAGTATTTCAGTGTTTCTCAATCAAGGGTGATTTTTGCATTCCCCGCCCCCAGCCCCACCCTTCTCCCACCCAGAGAATATATGGCGATCTCTGTGGAAACCTTTTCAGTGTGTTTGAGGGTGTTGCTACTGGCATCTAGTGGGTAGAAGACAGAGATGCTGCAAAACATCCACAGTGCATAGGACAGTTCCCCACAGTAAAACATTATCTCGTCCAAAATGTGAATAGTACTGAGGTTGGGCGACCCTGAAGTAGGTGAACAGTATCATTTACCTGATGTTTAGGCAATTCTAAATTTACTTTAGTACCTGCTACTTTTACTAGTCAATTGTGAGGAGTCTTTTCAAAATAACAAGATAATTTGAAAATATTATTTCTTTCCTAGAATAACTTATTCTTAATATGATTTTCTTTTATTTTTTTCCCTTAGGCAAGTTTTTCAAATAATTGAGACTTTTTACATGTGGTCTGTACTGAGATACATTTAAGTCAAAGAAAATACTATGCAAGTAACCTGTGACTAGGCATTTTATTTAGCAAAAGTATCAGTTAAATGTATGGTAATAATAGAATCACTGAGCTAAGGAAATAATGTGTGTTATAAAGAGAAGAAAGTTGCTTGCTGTTTTGTCATTTTATGAATGCATGTTGTTTGTGTTTGGTCCTGGAGGTGGGAGTGGTGATAGTTGGGTTCATTTTGCAGTCTATAAGGGACTATTTGGAAATTTCTCTCTTCTGTTTTAAAAAATTGTCAGTAGCAGACTGATCTAATTTTTGCAAATTAGCCACTTTGCACTTTTTAAATTTTTTAGCCAGTTTCTGGTTTTCCAGACTATTCTCATTCTAAGGACTTTAAAATGAGAAAAGAAATATTTTATATTTAGATAGGATTCTACTTTAATTTCATGATTTTTTAAAAGCATTTTTTGCTTTATTTAATAAAATAACTTCATATCTAGAAAACATTTAAGGTAGAATTTTATTATGGATTATTACCAAAACAAGAAAATATTCTGAATTAAATATTGGACTAGGTATCATGTTTATGGAGAGAAAAAGAATTGAACATTTGTTAGCTCTGCTGACATAAGGATGAGGTATGTGTTATTCCACCATTTGCTAGCAGGCATGCTTTTGACACATTATTCTCTGTAAGCCTTTGTTCTTCAGTAAAATGCCTATGTCATAAGTTTGGTAGAAGAAGTAAATGAGATGTATATATTTAAAGCACTTAGTGTAGTGTATGGCATATGGCATGTAGTTGCAACTAGAGCCTTTCTGTTTACTATTCTAATTGAGCAATTTTCATTATAAAAGACTTCCATTTTTTAATATATTTACAAAAATTAAATCAATTTAATCTCTATGATAGAATGTATGTTTTTTAAAGTTTTTATTTTTGTATTAATCATATGGTATAACTCATTAAATTAATAAATACTTTTGTTTTTCTGTTGTTAAAGATATCCTATATTTGAAAATCCCTACCCTTTGAGTATACATGAGTCCCCTGTTACATGTTGCGAATATTTTGCTGATTGTCCTGTGGACCTTATTCCTGCACTTTATTCTGTTGGAGCTAGACAGAAACGTCAAGGTTACAGCAAAAAGGTATTGAACATGAGCTTCAGTATTTAATGTTGTATTTCTTATTTATTCTATATTTATCACCTTGGAGTATTTGATAACATTACACCTTTTCTATAGAAAATAGGTTAAAAATTATTTTTGCAAGCAAAATATGTTTTTCACTGGATTATTTATACACACACACACACACACACACACACACACACACACACACACGGAGGTATGTAGTATGCTTGCAAGTTGCTTTATACAGTGATCTTTTTTTATAGGAATGGCCCATCAACGGAGGTAATTGGGGCTTGGGTGCTCAAAGTTACCCAGAAATAATTATTACAGGGTAAGTAAAAGTCTGTCTTCACCAAGTAAATCTATAATAGCTAAATATAATTGATTGAGACTACATGAATGTTAACTTATTGGGCAGGTAGAGCTTTCCTTTATGTCGTAATATAATAAGAAATGTTATTCTTAAGAACCTGCCAGTTTACCCTGATTTTTTTTTACCTTTTTACTCATTTTGGTGACTTTTTAATAGCAGTACCCATTTAAAGAAGGAAGAACTGTAATTTTATTCATCACACTCTTAACATTGCTTTTCTTAGGCATGCTGATGGGTCAGTTAAGTTCTGGGATGCTTCTGCAAGTAAGTATTTTTGATATTCATTATTTGTTATATGTTACACGATACTACTTTTATACATCCTGTTTTATAATAATTGCATAACCAATATTTAATTTGAAATGTAGAGGTTATAAATTTAATGCTTGATTTATTAAATACATGAGTTTAGAATTTTTAATATAGTCTTAATATTAGTAAATCAAGAATAATTGGCAACACAAGTATTCAATTTTTTTTTTTTTTTTTTTTTTCAAAATTTCTTCAAACCTTCTCTTCCTAAGTCAGAGTTAGGGGAAGTGGGAATGTGTTCCAAATCAACAGAAATTTCTAGAATAATTTTAATGCCTGACTCTAAATTTGTATCACTAACGTTCATGTTGTCTTTGTGAAATAAATCTGGTGGTTACATAGTAGCAAAAAAAGAAATAATGCCTTTAATGATTAATGTTTGCAAAACACACATGGCAAGCATTCAGTTGGAATCCAGTTAACTCAGGATATGTTGTGTTTCCTCATGTAGGAATGTTTAATTATATTGGTACTGTATCTTTTCTAGAGAAGATATATAGAAAATCATTTTAGGAAGCAAACTGTGTTTTTTATTATTTTCATGTATTTACACATTATTTTTCCAAAATGTTTTTATTACTCATTTTTTTAAGGTTACCTAAAATCCATTGTGATAATAGATTTTTCTTCATGAATACAATGAGCACGCTCTTGTTTGGTCAATGAGAACAAAGAATATATTATCTAAATGTTTAATAGACTAATGTAAATTGAGAAATGAAAATATGATGTAGTTAAATATGGACCATTTTCTATACATAGTATGAGTGATTAAATGTTACCTTATGTTTGATCATTTTATATTAAAGTATCTGACATATATTATCTTTTTTCCAGTAACTCTACAAGTATTATATAAGCTAAAGACATCTAAAGTATTTGAAAAGTCAAGAAATAAAGATGACAGGCCAAACACAGACATTGTAGATGAAGATCCATATGCCATTCAGATCATCTCCTGGTGTCCAGAAAGTAGAATGCTGTGCATCGCTGGAGTTTCAGCTCATGTCATTATTTATAGATTCAGCAAGCAGGAAGTAATCACAGAAGTCATTCCGGTAATAACGTCTTAGTTATTTTCATGGTCAAGTTATTTTCATCCACATTTTTAAATTTGTGGATGATTTGGAAGACTTTTTGCAGTCAGTTTTGTGCAGAACTTTTGAAAACACCTTAGTATTTATATTATTATCTCTCTTTTGTAAAAAACAGCATTTTTTGCATATATTTTCACTGATTATTTAAATCCTTAAGTATAGGATATGTTTCCTTTGAGGAAAGCTAATATGAATATGAGTATACTCTAATTTGATATTAACACGAGTACCATACATTCTAAAATCATAATGCACGTTTGTGTGTGTACTCCCTTAGTCAAGAACATTTTCTTTCTTGCTAAATCCTTATTTTTTGAAATCTTGCTAAATTTTTACCTTTAAAAATCTTCTTGCCACTGAAGTTTATGTAAAGTGTGTGTGTATGTGTGTATAAATTGTGATAAAATGAGCAATAATTATTAGAAGTAAACTACCTTACTTTTACAACAGATGCTTGAAGTTCGATTATTATATGAGATAAATGATGTGGAAACTCCAGAGGGTGAGCAGCCACCACCTTTGCCAACACCCGTGGGAGGGTCCAACCCTCAGCCCATCCCTCCTCAGTCTCATCCATCTACCAGTAGCAGTTCATCTGATGGGCTTCGTGATAATGTACCTTGTTTAAAGTAAGTTATAAAAAACTACAGAGGAGTTTTGGATATTATCTTTTAATTTATATAAATTGTAAGCATTAGAGCTATGGTAACATTTTCTTTTGATATAGCAAAATGGCATAAGAATGGTTCTTCCTGTGTTTTGCTATGGTTAGTCCAACTCATTTTTCTATGACATCAAGAGGAATATGATTGCGTTTCATGATATTATCCTTAAAATATTAAGGTTTAATCTCCAGACATTCTCGTAAAGCAGCAAGGATCTAACCTGTATATATCGCTCAGTCTTCTAAATCCATCAGTGTTTTTAGTCTTGATTTATATGTAGCTTGGATTTATGTTCCGACTGCTTTCTGCAACTCTGAAAATTCTGTTTTTTTAAGTCTTTTAAGACTCAGTTGTTTTCTAATCATTTTCTTTTTCTGAATCTTCACTAGCACCACCGTATCTTTATTTAAAACCTTTTATTGTTGCATCCTAAATTTAAATATATCTTGCTTTTATACAGAGATAAATTGGATAAAGTTTTATTTTTTCTGTCCAATTTTTATTATTAAGTGGTTAAAATGTTTAAATGATAGAGGCAGAGAAATAAAACAATGAGTAAGGAGTTAAAATCATTGAAAAATTACATGAAGACTATATCATTAATAGTATATTTACAAAGAATTCAACTGGGTTAATGACGGAAAGGTGGTTCTGGTAGCACTCAGAGAGATTCAGTAGATTAGTAGAGGGCAAAAGCCAGAGTGTACTAGGTTCAAGGTAGAGAGGGTGGTAAGTAAGAGAAATAATTTGCATTTATTAAAAGGACCAGGCTTTGCACTATTTTACTTTAATCTGCTTGAGTCTCTTCTACTGGTAGATAAATAATTTCTGGGAAGAATGTCTGTGTAATGAATAATGCACTCACACCAAAGATAAAACGGATAGTTTTTTTTATATTACAATCATTTTAAAAATACAGAGTTTTAGAAAATTATATGTTTACAAAAATTGAAGGTCATGTAGTCTAAGCTAGTGGCTCTCATTTGCATATGATTTTGTTCCCTAGGGGACATTTGGAGATGTTTTTAGTAGACACAACATGAGGAAGGGAGATGCTATTGACACTTAGCGGGTAGAGGCCAGGGATGATGTTAAATATTCTACAATGGACAAGGCAGTGCACACAACAAAGAATTACCCAGCTCAAAACATCAGTAGTGCCAAGGATGAGAACCTCTGATCCAAACAGTATATACCCATTGAGGTTAAGCAGCTACATTTCTCAGAAAGGTATCAAGTTTTTCTTTCTCTCCTCTCCCTCTCTCATACCTGTACTAGAATATACACACTTATAACTGTAGTTCTAGCACATGTTTTAACTAGAATGAGACTTGGGAATACAGAATTCTACACTTTTCCCCTTTATTACTTCTTCAATACTACTTTATACTTAAAATTGTAAATGTTCCGTTAATGCCCTTGTTTCTGATTTCCATGTTTTTTTCCCAAGCCCTTTGTTACATTTGATTTTTATGACATACGTAGTACAATTTGTCTTTGGGGCATTTTTTTGTAACATATTTCTATATTTCTGAAACAGTGTTTTCAACTACTGAAGTGACATTTTAACAAAATAACAATTCCATATAAACATACATTATCTTCAACAGAATTAGAATAATTTATTTAATTTGTACTTCATAATTTCTGATGCCTCCAAGTGTTCTTAGGCTTGTGGCCAGAGATCCAGCAGTATAAAACATTAAATTCTTTTCCTACCTGAAGAAAAAACACCATCAATGCACTGCTTTCTCATGACAAGATAGGTCAGAGGAAATAGTACTGACAGGAGAAGCAGTACTGTTTGGACCAGAGTGACAAGACCTCTTACCTTGGCTTTCTAGGTTAAAGTTAAAGGCCGGCCTGATAGGTGAGTCTTTGTCCTCTGTTCTTAGAAAGGCCTTTTTTTTCCAGTTTTTTTACTGACTGAAAGAGCAAGGATAATAGTTAAGGCAGCAACCAGCAGCAGCTGTTAAAACCAGCAAACCAAAATGCAGAGTGCAACAGTACCCAAATCCATTTTAAAGGTAATACTGACTTCGTTCTGCAATTATGAGTTTTCTTTATTGTTCATGGACCTGAGATTATGGTATGGCCATCTTTCTTGTTTGGGAGGACTTTTCATACTTGTGATGGAATGTTATGGCACACTATTAATCTTTTGTAATTATTTAATGGAATGTCACTTAATATAAGAATTCCTTTTAAGCTGCTGGTTAGTCCCAGTAGACAGAAAGTCTCATTAGCCAATCCATTAATGATACATGTGAGGAGAGTCCTTTTTGTTGTTGGCATTAATTGTTATCTTTTGTGTATGGATACACTTTGCCAATCCTGGGATATACACACAATAACATCTTAACAGTTTTTTCTGAATCCTAAAATAACTAATGACTGTGATTTGATGATTTTTTTTCCTTTTGAATATCACTGTGGAACTCTAGGTATTTTTTATAGGCAATTTGTTTTAACTTACTGAATTTAATCAACTTAACGTGATTTTGTCACAGTTTTCTAGAGGGAGCTTCTTTTAAGTTGGTGTTTGTGTCTTCTTAACACCACCTCAGAACTTTGTGACCATCCTTAATTTCTGTCAAGATGTTCTAGACTTGCTTTGAATACTACTTGCCCTCACAGGGTAACAGACCAAAATATGATCTTTAGAAATGTTTGTAACATTATTTTTAATAAGCAGTGTATTGTTATAGTAGACCACCTGGTGACAAGAGCTAAAAAAAATGGGGGGGTTGTTTTTTAAAAACAGTCATTAAAACTCTTTTATTTTTCATTGAGTTTTTACATTATTATATAATGTAAATAAATAATTTTAAATCTCTTGCCCAAACCACTCTTCTCCTATAATTTGATTAGCCTGGAATTATTCCATTTAATATTATTTATCTGTTAACAAAAGTAAGTCCAAAATTGTAGTATTAAAATTACCACTGGTAGTAAAACACTAGATGAATAGTAAAATATAACATGACAGCTGTCCTTTAGACCTTTGAGCATATGACAAGTGGTGCATAAGGCAATTACATTGTTTTGAGTTACTTTAATAATTTTTCTTCTGTTTTGGTTTTTTGTAGACTAACCTCATGTATAATAAAACTTTATAACAACTAACCTCATGTATAATAAAACTTTATAAATTCATTTTATCTTGAGACTTAATGTTTTAAGGGACAGTTCTTTTTGGAAGTAGCATTTGGTGTCAGATAGAGGTAAACTGCCCTGTCAGTATGTTTTATAAAATGGATGGAACTTTGAAGCAGTTCAGACTTTAAAGACACACATAGGAGATTCAGCCAGAGTCCTGTCACCTGTAATTGCTTACTAGAATCTACGAAGGAGCCCAGTAATTATACTTCTCTTTACCTATCTGGATTTTTTTTTTTTTTTTTTTTTTTTTTTTTTTTTAAAGAGACAGGGTCTCGCTCTGTTGCCCATGCTGGAGTACAGTGGTGTGATCACAGCTCACTGCAGCCACGACCTCCTGGGCTCAATCAGTCCTCCCAACTCAGCCTCTCATGTAGCTGGGACTACAAGTGCACACCACCATGCCCAGCTAATTTTGTATTTTTTTATAGAGATGGGTTTTCGGCATGTTACCCAGGCTGGTCTCAAACTTGGAGGCAATCTGCCTGCCTCGGCCCCCAAAGTGCTGGGATTACAGATGTTAGCCACTGTGTCTGGCCCGCATCTGTATTCTTAACACATTAAGAAATAAAATAATTTCAGATGGTGACTAAAAATATCACCTTAATTATTGTTAAAGGTAAAGATGCCAACTAGCACAAGAGCCAGGTAGGTTTCCTGGTACTGACTGACCTGTATACAGAGATAGCCTTATCCTCCTGGTCGTGGCAGTATTAAGAACACTGCCTTTGCAGCAGCAGAAAAGAAAAGGCATCCCCTGGGCAGACTTGCTCCCAAATGAACACAGGTTGAGGGGAAAATGAGAGGGCTACATTGATTATTTCCATATTTACCAGCTACATAGGGACTCTACCATTCCTGGGATAGAGTTAGAAAGAGGGTAGAGAGAAGCCCAGGAGTTCCACTGACACTCAAGAAAATACAACAGATGTGGAGAAGCAGTCCTGCTAATTTGAGTGTGTGTGTGTGTGTGTGTGTGTGTGTGTGTGTACACATGCTTGATTTTTGTTTTTGGCAGCCGTGGGGGGTGGTTTGGCTGGTCACATAAATGCAAATTCTTACCAACTTTAATAGATAATGTTATATATTGTTATACATTTAAATTACAACATTACTTAAAATTTTAAGTATTGATTTTTAAAATTAGAAATATAAACAAATTGTAGTAAAAAATATCATAAAGTAATGGCTCTATTGATACAGTTATGGTTATTTTAATCCTTTTTCTGGATTTTAGAGAAAACCCAAGAACAAGAACGCATGGGAAGATTGTAAACATAGGGATTGCATGATAACTATTTCCTTTTCTTCAGCCATTATCTTAAAATTAATTTGTTAGTAATAATAATTCTCTAGTATTACCTTACTAAAGGACCAATTTTTGGAGGCAGAGTCATGAGAGAGATAACTAGTCTTTTAGTAGAATATTGTACAAGCTAGTGAAAGACATAAAGTACAAGTTTTGGACATTTTTGTCTAAAATCTATATATTCGTGATTTTTTAAAAAATCACAAACAACTTATACCTCATTTTTTTCTTTTAATAAGTCTTCAAATAAATGCAGGTATTTATTAACTTCACATTGTTTTAGTCCACAGTCCTAGAGGCCAGTTTCTTAAAGTAAGAAGTATAACAAAAATTGATGTTAAAATATAATTAATATTGAGGCTTTTTTCATATAAAATGCCTTTGTATACAATTGGTTTATTGGAAGAAACATTTTAAAAGCAGCTGTTTAAGACCAAGGAAGGGGATTAATTGAGACCAGGAGTTCAAGACCAGTCTGGATAACATAGTAAGATACCATCTCTACAATAAAGTTTTTTAAAAAATTAGCCAGGCGTGGCGACATCACCTGTAGGCTGAAGTGGGAGGATTGCCTGAGCCCAGGAGTTCAAGGTCACAGTGAGCTATGATCATAGCTGCACTCCAGCCAGGGTGACAGAGTGAGATTCTGTCTCTTAAAAAAAGAGGTAAAAAAGAAAAGGCAGCCGTTTGACTTGTTTCTTTTAGCAATGAAATTTTATGTTTTTGAATTATTTTTATTGTCCCTTTGCAAGGTACTTGCTCAAACATTTTGAAACTGTGAGGCTCTACGCATCACTTTAACATTTAAAATACATTTGTACAAATTATGGAATTCTTTATAAAACTTTTTCCTTAAAAAGTAAACAAATCAACTTGAATATATTAAAAACATTAAAATTATACCGTAACCATTTAGAATAAAGCATAACACCCTCTTCCCATTTCATATTTTTAAAATGTAACTTACCTGCTTTCATTTCTTGGCTTAGGTTTCTCATCCTTTACCATTTTGCATCATGTTTGGCTGCCTTTTTATTTTTACTTAAGAACGTTTTTTTGTTTCCTTATACTAACTAAAATAAGAATTCCATGAGTTCTGTGTGTCCTGGTCACTTAAATCTTAAATGTGCCCATATATGTACTTCTAAAATTATCCCTGGAATGCCTGGTTCTGCTCTTGAGAATTTGTCGTGCACATTTAATATGCCAGAGGGAGGGAGGACACTTCCTTGACCCTAACCTTCTATACCTAATTCATAGAAGTAGAAGATAGACCACTCAGACCCTTCAGTCTACTCCTGTGTCAAGGCTGACTCTGGGAAGAAATGAAATGCCTCAGTTGTTACTCTATTGCTTGAGATGGAGAGCTGTAGCTGATTAGTGGGTATTTCCCCAAGAATAATTGAGAAATTTTGCGTCAGCCAGTGTAGAGTTCTGAATGCATTGCCTTGCAAACCTTGACCAGCCAGAAGTGAAGTGTAGCTCAATTTGTATAAGCAGTGCCCTCAGTGATTCACATTTACCCTGAAGTCTGAACAACTTTTGCTGTTTCCTAGCATGTATGTCATCAAAACACGAGGTGCCATGGTCTTCCACATTAGAAATACCAACTAAATGATTCAGAAGGGTTCTTACCTCTGAGTTTGGTGGCAGGAAATTCAACATTGAGTAGTCTTCCTGCTGTTCTCTCACACACTGTCATTTCAAGGCAGAAGCCTTAAGAATTGCTGAAGTAACCAGGCTTTGCATATGTTTTGCTACAGCAATTACTAGGCAAAGAGTTGTGCAATCAAAAATGTTTTTAACTTAAAGTCATAGTAGAGTTTTTTACAATAAAAGCAGTCACATGCTAAAATTGTTCACATTTTTTAAAAAAATGTGTCTTTCAAGTACACTTGAAGTTTTCTGGTACAAGTATAGCAGGTGTTGTTTCAGAAGGTCTCACACTCTTTTAAACCCCTCTTTATCTCTTCCTTTCTAAAATCCTAATGACAAGTTTAGTTCAGCATGTATTTAACTATTCATGAGGTTTGGGAATAGGTAGTCATACCTGCTGATTAGTTTCACTTGTAGTTCTCTACCATCATCTCAAACTTAACTCCATAGTCTCCTAAAACTACCTCTTTATCCCTCCCTCCCTCCCTTCCTTCTGATTGTACATTCACTGTTTCTTCTTTTCTTCCTCTACCCTACCTCTACTCAACCTCCAATTCATTCAGTAAATATTGAGTACCTCTTTTGTGCCAGTGTTAAAAGTATTAATAGCTGCAAGGTTTCTGCCTTCCTGAAATGTAAAGCCTTGTCTGTTCTTACTCCATTAATGTGTTTCAATCTCCCTTTTTCTTGTTTCACATCAGAATCACAGGAACTTCCCAATTGGTATCCCTGTTCTACTTCGTCTTACATATGTTCACCAAATTAATCTTCCCCAAATATTTCTTATCAACCTTCATTGGCCTTTAATTCTTCTTTTTTTTTTTTTTCTTTTTTTTTTTTGGAGACAGAGATCTCACTCTGTCGCCCAGGCTGGAGTGCAGTGGTGCCATCTCAGCCCACTGCAACCGCTGCCTCATAGGTTCAGGCGATTCTCCTGCCTCAGCCTCCCGAGTAGCTGGGATTGCAGGTGCTCACCACCACACCCGGGTAATTTTTGTATGTTTAGTAGAGACGGGGTTTCGCCATGTTGGCCAGGCTGGTCTCGAACTCTTGACCTTAAGTGATCTGCCCACCTCGGCCTCCCAAAGTGCTCTGATTATAGGTGTGAGCCATTGCACCCAGCCTGTCTTAATTCTTTAATAATGAAAATATATTACCTTTGTCTAATTTGACCATCTACAAAGTACTTTTCATAGGCAGTCACAATTTCCTCACATTGTGACTAGGTAGTAATAGTCCCACTTTCTAGGTGAAAAGACAGCTGGTGAGTAACAGAATCAGTACTCAAAGTCCACCTTGCTGAGAGTTCTTTCTACCAACATCAAACCTTTGTGGACAGGACTTGAAGACCCTCTAAAGTCTGGCCCTGGCCTGTCTTGCTGTCTTCTCACTTTTACTACACACTCCTACCACTGTGGCCAAACTTAACACTTATCAATCCTTGAACATGGGTTTTCTGTCTGTGTTCTGCAAGAGCATTTTTTGTAGCATTATCCAGCAATTATTAAAAAAGAGTCTCTGCGAACAAAAATACTGTCACCTCAAAGTCAAGGTAGATTTGTTTTACAGTGAAAGTAGGCGCACACATACACACACAAATTGCTCATATTTGTTTTAACTCATTTTTTTAATTTGTTTTTGGACAGTTTTTCGTTATGTTACTTCATGTTTTTAAGTTTTGTGGGGGTTTTTTTTGTTTTTTTTTTGAGACAGAGTTTTGCTCTTGTTGCCCAGGCTGGAGTGCAATGGCGCAATCTCGGCTCACTGCAACTTCTGCCTCCCGGGTTCAAGCGATTCTCCTGCCTCAGCCTCCAGAGTAGCTGGGACTGCAGGCACACACCACCACGCGAGGCTAATTTTTGTATTTTTGGTAGAGACAGAGTTTCACCATGTTAACCAGGATGGTCTTGAACTGACCTCAGGTGATCCACCCTTCTCGGCTTCCCAAAGTGCTGGGATTACAGACGTGAGCCACTGCACCCAGCCATTTTTAAACCTGCTTTTCTTACTTACATTTTTTTCTAACTTGATTTGTTTTTCTCTTCTTAATCCTTGGACTGCCGCTTCTCTTCATCTTTCTCCCCAGCCCTCCCTGCTTTCTTTCCTTTCTCCCTCTTCTTCCTCCTCACCTCTTATTTTCTCCTTTTCCTTCACCCCTGCTGTCCTCCCCCACTTTATATGTAGAGTTTGCATATGAGTTATTTTTGTTAATTACATACTTAGTCCCTCCAACTAGGTTAAATGCTTCTAGAAAACAGGATTCTGATTTTTATATATTTAAGTATCTAGTATCGTTTCATATAAAAAGTTATTTGTAATCATATAGGCCAATAGTTGAAAATGGTTTAAAGATACCATGTTTTCTTTTATTTTAGAGTTAAAAACTCACCACTTAAACAGTCTCCAGGTTATCAAACAGAACTAGTTATTCAGTTGGTTTGGGTGGGTGGAGAACCACCACAACAAATAACCAGCCTGGCAGTCAATTCTTCCTATGGACTGTAAGTAAAAGTTACGCTTTTTTCTAAGTCTCTTCATAGTATTCCATACGTCATTTTGTTTTTAAAAATAGAAAGGATGGTCTTCGTTATATCGTCACCTAAAATGGCATTCTATAATTTTAATTTCAGACGAAATTCACTGTTTATTTGGAACATAATTTCATTCTGAATAACTTACTTTGGGTATGCATGCAATATTTCCTGATGTAAAGTTAAATGCGTCATGGACCAATAAATTATTTGTGATGGAGTTTTAAAGTCAGTATATCCTCTCCTAAATATACTCCCAGAAATAATTTTCTTATTAATAATTACTATAATGGAAATCTAACAATATGAACCCAGAAAACTGTTATAAAACTGATTTTTGTAAATGTTGAAGTGTAGTATGTAATTTTTCTTTCTACTTCCAATTAACTTGTATAAATTGTAAAAGCATGACAATAATTAATATTCATTTATACTTGTTTTATTTATCAATTCATGCCTTCAGCCATATAGTGTTAATTATACATATTTTTATTACAATATGATAGACTTATAAAGCATTTGTTATTTTCTTGTTTCAGAAATCAACACTGCAGTGTAAGAAACTGCTTCCTAACTGTTCAGTCCCAGAGCTATTTATCATGTGTAGTTCATTGTCTCCTTGCTTGATGCTAGCCCTAGGGACTCATTCATTTTTTTTCTCGCTGGTAGCTCCCACCACCTATTCTGTCTCTTGCAGCTGTACAGTTAGCCCTCTGTATCCACCTATTCTATCCATGGATTCAACCAACTGTAGATGAAAAATATTCAGAAAATATAACCAAAAAACAATACAACAATTAAAAAAAATTTTTAAATACAATATAAAAACTATTTATATAGCATTTCCATTGTATTAGGTATATGTAAATAATCTCAAGATGATTTAAAGTATATGGGAGACTGTACATTGGTTACATGCAAATTTTATGCCATTTTGTATTGAGGACTTGAACATCCGCAGATTTTAGTATCTGTGGGGGTCCTGGGACCAAGCTTCTGAAGAAACCAAGGGACAACTGTACATCAAACTAACACTGGCTACAGTCTGAGATAGTCTTCTTTCATATCTTTTATTTGCTGCCACACAATGTAAGAGCACAAACTTTCTTCTTTTAAATATTTATTTTCCACAACCATAAAGAAAACATAGGAAATGAGAAAAAGAACCAATAGGAAGTTTCAAAGGAATCTATTACAGACCTCACTAGGCTTACAGTTGTATTTTGTTTGGCCCTTTCTGTGTATTTTTAGAATTTTAATTAGTTACCAAGACTATATAAATCCATACTTAGAGCTCCAACTTAAAAATCTGATTATGTGGCCGTGTCCATGTTTCTCAATGGCAGCTTCATCTGGAACTGAGTTGAAGCTTTTCCTCATTAGATGTGCCATACAATCTTAAGTAACCATGGTGCTTACATGTCCTCTTTTACTTAGTTATATGGCTCTCTATACATGTCAGTTTTCCATTCCTGGCTTAAAAGATCTTACAAGAATAGATTTCCTGTATTCATAGTTGATTGGTTTATAGTTCCTGACTCATAATTGAGAAGGTATTTAGAACACCCCAAAGGGCCTCCAAGATGTATGCTTTCTACTTTTTATTCTTGACTTGAATGATTACCAAAACTTACCCCAAAGTATAATCTCCTACTTTCCTAATAGAAGGGAATGTCTCCCACCCATGAAGAGCTCAAAATGCCCCCAAGGTAGAAAAATAGATGTTGCATTGTGAGATGTGAGAGATTTATATCTCTGATCAAGTTTCAACTCCTATGCCAAATATTTTTATAAATAATACAGTTGATTGATTTAGTGATATTAAATAATGTCTGCAGAAGATCTAAACAGTTCCGTGAGTAGGCATATGTAACCTGTATTTCAGTTCCTACAGTTGTCTTTTGTTTCAAAGAATTTTCTGAAAGACCCACCATGCTTCTTTCTTCAGCCTTATAGACTGTAGTACATTTTCTTGGAATTATTTGTTTGTGCTAAAATGTTTGTTATTTTCCTATTCCCAGGGTGGTTTTTGGCAATTGCAATGGCATTGCTATGGTTGACTACCTCCAGAAAGCAGTGCTGCTCAACCTGGGCACTATTGAATTATATGGCTCTAATGATCCTTATCGGAGAGAACCCCGATCTCCTCGTAAATCTCGACAGCCTTCAGGAGGTAAAAAGAAAAGAAAAGAAAATCCTGAGCTTTAGGATTTCTATAAATGCTGGCTTACTTTTGTGAATATAAGTATTATAGTTAGGTAAATAGCTTGCCTGATTTAGTCTGTATATATAAACTGCCAAAAACTAGCAAAAGTTGTGAGTCTTATTTTTGTTTTCTATAGTTGTGGTTTTGCTTTTTTTTTTTGAGACAGGGTCTCACTCTGTCACCCAGACTGGTGTGCAGTAGTGCCTTCACTGCAGCCTTGACCTCTTGGGCTCAGGTGATCCTCCCACCTCAGCCCTCTGAGTAGCTGGGACCATAGGCACATGCCACCATACCCAGCTGGTTTTTTGTATTTTTTGTACAGATGGAGTTTTGTCATGTTGCCCAGGTTGGTGTCAAACACCTGGACTCAAGCAATCACCTGCCTCAGCCTCCCAAAGTACTGGGATTACAGGCGTGAGGCACCACACCCAGCCTGTTTTTCTTTTTAATATTCTAGGATTTTATTGCACATTGAGAAAGAACCACAGGATCAAACTTCTCAGCTAAAATATAATGACAGGAATATTTGTATAATTATTATATAAAAAAAGTTACTTTGTAAGTTTTTGCTCCTTTTCATTGTTTGGTTTTTGTAAGACCAATGATTTATTGTTTAAACCATTTAATTCAAAGGAATCATTCCAATGTGGGAAAAAAAGGAAAATGCAAAAGTAAATTTTATTTGTTTGAAAATATACCATTCTTAGATAGCTTTGATTAAATGTAAGCCCACACTCATTGAGAATTCTCTTTATAGAGTTCTTTTATGTTTGCTAGGTAATTAGTCTTAATTTTAAATGTTCTACTGTAATACCTCAAGGTACACATGTATACTTAGCTATATATACCAGTACTTCTTGCCCTTTTTTTATTTCATGACACACACAAAAAGATGGCATTTGATATATGGCACACAGGGTACACTAATGAGACTTCCAGTTGTAACTGGCCTGCAGGATCCAGTTTCCCCAGGGCCTATCCTGCCCAGCTGGACCAGAGATTGAGGGCAACCTATTTGAGGCATACTTAACTCATTTGCAGAATACCAGTGTGTATTGAAACACCGTTTCGGAAGCTCTGGTCTGTACTTCCTAACTCAGTCCCCTCTGAATTAAAATTCATTCTGCAAATCATTTTTCAGTTATGTTCGGTACATTATTAACTAATACTGCAAATTTTACAATTCATGGGGGGAAGAATTAGGGGATATAGACCTTTCTGTTACTTTGGCTTGATGATTGAATTTTTCTTTCCAAAGTTTTGTTTTTCCATTTTTTTTTGAATGTGATCATTTTGTCATGTAATATCTTCAGCAGAGATTGTTGTCCCAACCATATCATTCTAGTATTTTTGTCTCCTTTTATTTCTTCCGCTTTTCATTGCTTCACTAAGGTGTGCTGATTGTGACTTCTTGCATGTGCGGCCTTTCTAGCTTATATTCTGAATCTATGAAAAAACTACGTTCTTCTTTTTTAAGTAAGTCATTTATGCCTTGGCATGTTTGTTCTTTGTAAAATCATTGGGAGTTTTTGTGTTCATTTTTAAAAGAGCTTATTAAAACATTCTATGTCTAAAACACTGTACTCATTACTTAGATTCATCTCATGACATGTATATGAAAACAGCTATTTAAATACTTGTGCCCCAATTCTATTTCTTTGTAAAGCCAAGATACTAATATTTAATGCTAGAATGTTAGAAAATTATCATGATAGAGAAGAAATATGTTTTGAAGATAAAACCTTTAGTTTATTTTACAAATGTGGTAAAAATTTCACTATCCATAAAATTAACCCCTTTTCTCCATTATACCTTATACTAGCTTATGTAAAATTGCTAGAAATTAAATGCCTAGATTTATCTAAGGATAGAGACTGATTTTTACCATCTAATTTTAAAAATACTTTTTAAAATTTATATTTTATTTATATTATTTTTATATTATATTTATATTATTATTTGCTTTATTTTGTTATTGAAGAATTAGCTGTTTAGGCACAGGAGAACTATTTGAGTTTTTCTTTATTAGTTTAAGATATTTACTCATTGTTATGTCTCGCTTTGTCAATATTTAGGGTTGTGTTTTAAATAAAAATTAAAATTATATTAAAGTATGTTTTAAAATAACATCTTAAGAATATTTCTGACTCTGATCCCCCCAAATTTATAAATATTTGAAATAAAATTAAATATAGAATGATTGGTATAAAAATTCTTTGTCATGATGTAAAAAGTAATATTCTTCCTAACACATGTATTTTATAACGTGTTCTTAGGTGTAGACCAAATATCATCAAATTGTTCTTCAGGCTTTTTTTTTTTTTTTTTTTTTTTTGAGACGGAGTCTCGCTCTTTCGCCCAGGCTGGACTGCAGTGGCGCTGTCTTGGCTCACTGCAAGCTCCGCCTCCCGGGTTCATGCCATTCTCCTGCCTCAGCCTCCCGAGTAGCTGGGACTACAGGCGCCCGCTACCACTCCCGGCTAATTTTTTTTGTATTTTTAGTAGAGACGGGGTTTCACCGTGTTAGCCAGGATGGTCTCGATCTCCTGACCTCGTGATCCGCCCGCCTCGGCCTCCCAAAGTGCTGGGATTACAGGCGTGAGCCACCGCGCCCGGCCTCTTCAGGCTTTTTTAAAAGAACAGTTTGGAGAAATTTTTTTGTTTTGCTGCAAATAGATGCTGATATATTTTTATAAAGAATGTAGTTCACATGAATTTTAAGACAAAACTGTTTAGGCTAAGTTTAAATGTGTCATAGCTGTATTACAATACAGTTGCATTATTGAGTAAAATATAGGCTGTGTTTTCGTAATAAAAATTCTAAAACTGTCACAAGGACAAACAGTAATGAAGTATTTCAGCTACCCGTATATCTGCTAAAAATCTGATTCTACTAAAAATGAACTGTAGGATAATATATATATTGTTTTGCTGGTCATTTTATCATTCAGTAGAATGATAAAACTACTAATGATTGTGTGTATATTAAATATACTAATGATTGAGTGTATATTAGTAGAAAGCAGAACTAAGTAACTTTGAGTGCTACATTAAGAAGAATCATTTTTCTCTCTGGAAAGTATGAAAGCTATTATAATAATAAAGAGAAACTAAATCCTAAGTTCCTTTATGTAAATGAGGCAGACCAAGCAATAATAAAAAGAATATCAAGATAATTGGTGAATTTAAAAGGGATCCCCAGTTGGTGAAGGTCAAACATTTTACATTTCAGCTGATTTGAGGCACTAATTAGTCAGAATTCTAGAATGAGTTGCTATGTGCATATAGAAAATAGAAATGATCAGTAGAAGTCAGCAGAAGTTCACTAAAAGTAAGTTGTAGCAAAATCAATTTTACTTTTTTAATCTGGTAACTACATTGATGACTTATGGCAGCCTGTTGACATAATGTTGCCTGAAGTTAATGAGGTATTGATAATTACTTTTACGGTGCTTTTGTGAACCAGACAGGTAGAAGTGACCTAAATACCTAGTTCAGTTTAATGATGGAAAGATTGCTTAAATCAAGAGTCAGCAAACTATTGTCTGTAGGCCAAAACCAGCCTAGTGCCTGATTTTGTAAATACAGTTTTATTGGAAAAATACCATGTTTATTTGTTATGTGTTGTCTATAGCTGCTTTTGTGCTGCAACAGAACAGCTGAATATTTGGTTTTGGCTGAAAAAGCCTGAACTATTTATTACTTGGATCTTTACAGAAAACATTTGCCAGCCCTCAATTAAACCATGGTACTGGATTAATGTGTAGTCTAATTACCTTGATGTAGTGTGCCTCAGTTAATGGATATATTGTGTTGAATAACATAGGATTATGTTTTGTTGAATATTTTAAATAGTAAATGTAGCTTCCTGTCTGGACTTTTGAAAGAGAAGATATGCTTATAAGAAGGGTCACTGTTTAAGGGGGAGGTAGGTATTGCATTTGATGGCAGAGTAACAACTCAAAAAGATAATTTATAGGTAGAAACAGTAAATTTAAACCAAAGAAATGAGATTTATCAGCAATACATGTTGAGTCCTGAGTTTAGGTTATAAAGATTGATTGTTTACATATAGAACAGAAAACACAGTGAAACATAATTGGAGATTTTGTTTAAGCACATCTAAGTTTAAATCTCTGCTCTTTTTATAAGTTTGTGATACTGGAAAGGATATTTCTCTGAAGCTCAGTGTCCTCATTTATAAAATGAAGGTGGTGACTCCCTCATAAAGTTGGTGTGATTATTAAGTGAGAGGACACATGTGGCATACCTAATCATGTGAGTGAACATTGCTGGCATTCAGGTGGTTATTTTGTTACTGTTGACCACAACTTCGTATGTGCCAGTAATGTGGCAGAACTGCTGAATATATTAATGTGAGAAGTTTAGAACAGTTAAAATTACAGTTCTATGTTTATGTTGTATTTTCCCCTCATTTTTAAATCAGGGCATTATAAAAAGCAGATTTTGTCCTAAAGCATGCAGAGCTTTTCTACCAGTAAAAAAAAAAAAAAAAAAACACACACACACAAACATACAAAACTCTAAGAGTGGCAATTAAGTGGACCATTTCTATAAGTAATTAGGTTTTTGTTCCTGTATGAAATGCCTACAACACTCAGTGCCTCAGTTTCTTCTTCTGTAAAATGAGAATAATACTGTCTACTTCATTTGCTGCTGTTAGGGTTAAATGAATTAAGCACTTAAAACCATATCTGGCACATAGTAAGTATTCAGTAAATGTCACTTAAGACCACTTAGCTAATTGGGTTGAGTGAGATAGGTTTGAACAGAGCCTAGGTAGCTGTATTGCTAGGAATATTTGTTGAAGGGATTCTGGCAGTAACAGAGGGGATGGATTAAGTTACATGCTATGAAATTCTTTCACATGTATTCACTCAACCATTCAACAGATATTGAGGCTTCTATGTGCAATGCACCATTATAGGCAGCAAAACAGACAAAATTCTCTACCCTCATGGAACTCATGTTCAACTGAAAGAGACACACACTTAAGAAGATAAGTAATGTACAGTAGATTACATTAATAGTGCCGAGGGGAAAAGTACTTGAAGGAGGATTTGAAATATCAATGATGGAGTGTTAAATTTAAAATAAAATAGAGTGTCTAGATGATTTCAGGTTTAAAGGACGTGAAAGAGCTATTATCCATGAGGATGTCTGGGAAAACAGTCAGTCAAACAAAAAACATTTCATACAAGAGAACAAGCACAATTTGCTCTGAAGCAGTACACCTGGTGAGTTCAAGGAACAATGAGGAGTCAGTGTGGCTGGAGAAGAGAGAGTACCAGTGGTGGGCAAGTCAGTGAAAGCAGCAGATAGTCTGAGAGGTAACAGGATACAGGATACAGTATACTGTAGGATCATCTACATCACCCAACCAAGTAGGGTTGGACTTTGACTTTTACCCTGAGTGAGATGAAGGCACTGAATGGATTTTTAGCTTATTTAACAGTTGTTTAATTTAATATCTAAACTAAATCCTCTCTATCCACATTCTGTAATTCAACTCCTAAATGTTTCTTCCTAGGCCTTTTTAAGAATGATAACTATATCATATAAGTTTAAGAACTTTTTTAGTCAATAAGTTCAGTAATTATTATATCATAAGGACCCTCAACTCAAACCTCAAAGTGGTTTCCCCTAAGTATAATCTTTAGTAGCAGTTGACAAAAATACCAAGGGGGTAAAATTTCAAATTTGACCATTTTTATTCAGTACTAGTCACGTCATAAAACTGGAGTGTGTTATCACTACTGTTTAGAGATCCTCTTAGTGTTCTATCAATAAAGAGTACATGTATATAAACAAATATTTTATCAAAGATTAAATGCATACCTATAATTACATCTATCATCTTAGATCTGTAAAAACCAGGTTTTCTTCCAGGACCATTAGTTTGATGAAGATTTTTTTTAAAACTACTAATTCTCAGGCTGGGCATGGTGGCTCACACCTGTAATCCCAGCACTTTGGGAGGCCTAGGTGGGTGGATCACTGGAAGTCAGGAGTTCGAGACCAACCTGGCCAACATGGTGAAACCCCATCCCTACTAAAAATACAAAAAAATTAGCCAGGCATGGTGGGGCGCACCTGTAGTCCCAGCTACTTGGGAGGCCGAGGCAGGAGAATCGCTTGAACCCAGGATGCGCAGGTTGCAGTGAGCCGAAATTGCACCACTGCACTCCAGCCTGGGCGACAGAGGGAAACTCCGTCTTAAAAAACAAACAAAAAATATGACTAATTCTCATTCAAGAACTTTCTATCTAATGAAAAAAACTAATATGTGCCTCAAAATGGGAAACTTTTCTTAGAAGCTGAATTCAGTACTCATGTTCTCAGGAAATGTTACTTTGAAAGCTTTCTCAGTGACTGTTGGAAATGTGACATCATGTCTTTTACCCAAGTAATAGAAAAGCAGATACTGGTGATACACACACATCCTGTTCATCGATGTGACACCTGACTTCTGAGGCTTGGACATGTAACTCCTTGCCCAGCTAGTCCAAACTCTTGATGTGTTTTTGTTTATTTATAATGTTTAGACAATTTGCAGGGGTTTTTATAACGTCAATCACCAGGCAAATTTATAACATATTGTTTACTTTGTATTTTATCGTAGATTATATTTTTATTTGTTTTAACTGATGAGTGCTGTATTAGTTTGAGGTATTTTAATATAAAATGTTTCTATCTCAAACCCAATGTGCATGGTATCAGTACCACAGTCTGTTAATTTATTGGGTTCTTTTAAATGGACAGTAGTTAAATGTGTACTATAAATAAAAGACAAAACTGCACTTACATAAATGTATGGGTTGATTTGTTTTTTGTTTTTGTTTTGTAGCCGGTCTGTGTGATATTAGTGAAGGGACTGTTGTTCCAGAGGATCGCTGCAAATCTCCAACCTCTGGTAATTTGTTTTTTTTTTATTTCATTAATAATTATGATTCTACAAAATCCAAGATAGCATACTAGTGTACATTTTGATAGATATGCATTTAAAATACATCTACGAAAACTTTTGTGTCACGTATTTAGTCTTAAAATCTTAACTGCATTCTTTGAATTCTGATTAAGTGGAAGGAAATGTAGCTTGTGCTAAATAAAAATCCCAAACTTTACCTGCTGAGAATCATGTAATTGTTTATTTAACGTTCTTATATTTACACCTTTTTTAGAGAAAATATATTTTACTCCTTGCCATTGGATCAAATGTCTTAGTTATCTACAATCTTTAAATGTTATGAAAAATGTTTAACACTTATAATCTAATCATGAGTGTAGACAATTAGAATAATTATAGACTAGTTGTATGTATTTTTATTTATGATGAAAATAGTTTCTGATATATTTATAGCTGTATTAAAGCAGTTCTCATTTCTTATCTATGAATGGGTCTTTATGTGACCTGTGTGTATATTAACATTTCAAAAGAATATTATTTTTATTATCTTTGGAGACCTCTTAAAATTAAGAAGATCTTGAATTTATTTTGGTGGATTGATCCTTTTCTAATCCTTCATAAAGTTAATATTATTCACCAGTTTTCTAGTGAAGAGATCATTCTTAGCATAAGTAACACTGTTGTTAAGACAGGTTTTGATCCTTCCATAGCTGGTATACTACATCAGAAACAATTGTAAGAATGGGAAATATTGAGAAGGGTATTTTGTTTTACTCCCTCACATTTTAGTGTAATATTTTATTATATCTAAGACTGCAAAAGCTTTTATGTTTGCCTTTTACAATTGCATTTTCCTGATACTAACTAGTCGATTATTTCTTAAAGTTAAAATGTACCTATGCATTTTCTGACTTTCTTGTTCTTTAAACTTCATATTTAAATTTATTCATTAAACTAATAAAACATACGGAGGAATTGGTCACATAATTATTACCTAATAAGGTTTAACATTGGTAGAATTAAGTTTGAATGAATAATATGAAGCAGGAGCTGTTTTCTGTCTCCTAGGACTGTTTATTTCTGAATTTGGAATTTAGAATTGTAATATCTTTTAGTTCTTACTTTTCTTCTAACTACATAAAATAATGTTCTGACCTTCTCATCTTCCCCAAAATCGGTAAATGCATTTGTCAATATGTTAAGGATATAAGCCAGGGTGAACAATTTGGACATGGAACATGTGATATATTACACTTAAATATATTAAATACCATGGGAGATGGGTTTTAATAAGATTCAGCCCAAATAAATTAGTATTCCTTTTTATCCTGGGCCAGACTTTCAAAAAGTGGATACATCTAGCCCTTTGAAATAAACGTGATATTTGTAGATAAGTATATATTTAAATCTAAGTATATGAATATAAAAAGTAGCTGGGCGAGGTAGCAGGCGCCTGTAGTCCCAGCTACTCGGGAGGCTGAGGGAGGAGAATAGCGTGAACCCCAGGGGGCGGAGCCTGCAGTGAGCCGAGATCGCGCCACTGCACTCCAGCCCGGGCGACAGCGAGAGTCCATCTCAAAAAAAAAAAAAAGAAAAAAGAAAAAGTAAATAAAGGTTAAAAACCCTGTAAATTCTCAAAACAGAGAAACTCAAACATGGTTCAGCATTTTCAAATATATTTTGCTCTTTGGTCCATGTGAAAAGGAAAGAAATAGAGAAGTTCATATGTCCTTAGATATTTCATTGTTTCTATCTCAGCATGTTTGAAATGCAAAGTAAAAATTGCGACTTCAAAAAATCATTGATATATCATGTATTCTTATCATTAGATATAGAAACCTTTGTTTAGTCTTTGATTATGTTCTGAAAAACATAGGAATTCTCCGAGACATTATGTCGGTTTCTACATATCAGGAAATACTGTTTTTTTACAAAAAGTCAAACTTTAATAGGGAATAGTTGTTTCAGATAGCAGGAGATAGCAGTTATGCACAACTAGTAAGAGCATTACAGTAGAAACTAGAGTGAGATTCTGGAAAGCTATTTTAATATAAATAATTTTGACACTGCATTTTTATAGCTTGTGTGTGTCTTTCTCAACTCGTCCATGTAAAAATTGTTAATAGTAATTTTTGCCATCTATTATGGGTTAATTGTCTTACTCTGTATATTTGTGACTTTTTTTAACCTTCATTCCTGTTAACATTCTAATAGGAAAATAAAGAAATAATTTATTATTACCCCTTTGGCCAACACATGCAAATTCTACTACTTCGCGGTGGTCGAAAAAGAATAACAGATGGGATGAATTTGAAGTGAATCAAAAGAACCACAAGGGGATCATGTTTTAAAAAACATAAAAATTAGTAATTAAATTACAAGCCTCAAATAGTTTCCACAGTGAGAATGATATAAAGAGGTAAAATAGTTGAGTGATGCATTATAGATTATTAAAACCGATATAGCTAATATGAAATAAGTTGGTATTTATGGGAAGAGAAGAAATGTATAAAGTGGATTGGGAGTTAAAATGAGTCTCTTGTAAATATTAAGTGGAAGACCAATATAGAAATATAAAGTAGCCATATGCCTTTATCAAAACCAGTAAGTTAATTTAAAATAATTCATATATGAAGGGAAACTTTTTAGAAAACCTTTTAAATCTCATAATCAAGATTTGTGATCTCAACTGTTTAGTTAATTAAAATCAAAGCTATCTTCAGAAATCATCATGAGAAAAATCCATGTAATGCATATAGTTTGCCCTTTTCATTTATTTTTACGTAAACCAGTGGTCCCCTAATAGAGAAAGTTAATTCTGCCTACTGAACATATGCATCCTGAACAAATGAAGGGAAAGACTTTCATTTGATATTTACATCAAAGAACTTATATTGCTTCACTGAACACTTTAGTATTATTGGAATTTTTTTAGTACTGCATGCAAAGATATATATATATACATACACACACACACACACACACAAGAAGTCATGTTAAAATAAATTTTTAAACTGTTAGGTTATTTCAAGCTGAAGAAAACCCAGGGCCACACATACCATGATGTAAACGGTGCCTTCAAGTGCATTCATGATTTAAATGAAATCATGAAAAAACAATAAGCTGTAGATATTATCTGTGTTTTATTGTAGAAATTTAGTAAATATATTCAAATAGGATAAGCAGAAAACTATTTTGGAGCTTTTGCATGAGCTGTCACAGAAGTTATAACAATCAGTAGTAAGTATTTTTAGTTAGAAGAAAAATAAACCTCCTTGTTTTGTTTACATTACAGCCTATGTTGCCTTCTTGTATTTGAAAATATGAAATATTTTTCTAATTTTATTATGTATAGATATGTTATCCTGCTATTGCTTTGATATGAAATATATCAAAATTAGTATCAATAATACATTTTTGTACATTCATGTGGCTATTTTGTAGAGATAGTGATATTTTAAAATATTTATAATATATAACCATTATTTAGAATTAAATTCAGAATTATATTAAAAACAACTATATGTATTTCTGTTCCTGGAAATGTTACTGAGCTCAGTGATACGTGTGTGATATTTTTTGAAGTGGGATTTATGAGGATCTGTAAATGATGTTTAACAGAAATAACATGGACTTTAAAAAAGTAACCTTCTAAGACCACTATAAAAGTAATGGTTCTGCCAATGCTGGCAGGTTTTACTCGGTCAGAGAAAAGCTGTCAAGGACATTCACCACTTGACCAAGGGAGGGAAGTACAATTTTATTGGAGAGTGTTATATGTGGTGTCAAATTTTGACCTGATTCATTAAGATTCAGTGCTTTTACTGGGATATTTTTAAAGCAGAGAAAGAAAACCTTTTATCTACTTCCAATTACATTGTAGGTATTTGCCTCTGGCAGAAAAGCTTTATGAATTCAGCAAATACTTAGAGAATTCTACATGTAACACACTCCACTAATCACAAAAGGGATACAAAAATGAATCAAATATGGGCCCTGCCTTTTGGAAGTTCATTCCAGTGAGGAAGGTCATATGTGCATAAATCTAAAATAATAAGGTATTAAGTGGTTAGCATCATATGAGAAATATATAGATAAAACATTAAGGGAACTCAAAGGAGGAGAAGTGATTTATAGCTGAGGAGACTGTGAAAAATTGAATGGATGAGGTATTGAGATGTGCCTTTAAAGAAGCGATGTCCAAACGTGATCAACCAAAATACTACTTGAGATCACATTTATAATAAAAGATATGTTATAAATTAAAGAAATACTATGAGAAATTAGAAGTTTTTAAGGAAAAAATTACCCAAAAAATCTTAAAGAAATATTAGGTAAGATTATATGATAATATTGGGAGTCACAGCCAAAATAAAATTAAATATTTCTTACCTCCATAAATTTAAGTAGACATTTGAACATATCTACAAATATAAGTATTATCTTCACTATTTTAAAGATCCCTTATTGTACATTTTAAAGATTTCTACGATATGTAGTAGAATGAATATATAGTTTTAAACTATATATATAGTTTAAAAATATATAGTTTTAAACTGTCAGTCTAACTCTAAAATAACAAGTTTTACCAGCAAATTTATAGCACAAGATCTTGGTTCTGCTAGAGAAACCTTATTCAGTTAATACTATCAAGAATTCCAGAATTTTTCGAAGAAACAGTTAAACACTATTTATAGTTTTTTTAAATATATTTTCTAACATCTAATATACCAAGATTTTGCCAAATTGTTGTAGAGTTAATATGTATATATACCAGGGTCTACCATGAAAGATATTGCACTACTTATTACTATACTGTAATAGTATAAGAACTGTTATTTACTTATACATGGCCTCTTCTTGTGGTCACTAACATGATAACTTGTTTTGAAAGTTACCAGATTTTTTATTTGTACATTTTTCTTGTTACAGCTCAGTATTTATGACTGACCATGTACCTATTCCTTCCATTGTCTTCATTTGTGTAGGTTCTTCATCACCACACAATTCAGATGATGAACAAAAAATGAATAATTTTATAGAAAAGGGTATAGTATCTTGATTTTAAAGTATTTTCTTTTGTGTTTAATTTATTTAGTTTACTTTGACTAGATTTTGACATTTTATATCAAAATATTGTTTTCAGTGAAGACCAAAAGCAGAAAGTTTTCCAAGATGGTAGCCAATGATATAGGTAGGAAATAGAAATTTCTATTTTGTTTCTAATCCTTGCTATATGCAGTGCTAACCCAACACCAGAATTATCCAGTGCATTGCATTTTTGTGTAAATTTGTTGTTCCTATGCTAAAAAATAATCTCTTGGGCTGTGTCTCTTCTAAACTCATTGGGGCAATAATTATTAAAAATCAGTTCAATTGGGTTGCAGTTCTTTCTCTGACTTACAGTGTGAATTTCTCTGTTAATTTTATTTTTGCTTTACTTTAAAATAAAGCAGGGTTCAATTTATGCCGTAAGTAACACAATTTTATACTCCGAAGTTTTGAAGCAGTGGTTTCTTTATAGTTTTATTTGTGTTTTTTCTACCTTTATTCTGTCTCTCATATTTTCAAGGCCCCGTATTTCAAGGAAATGGTTTTCTAAAAGATTGACTCTTTTAGTCTATAATCTGTACCGCCTTTGGCAAAGTTAAATAGGAATTTTCTAGGACTGCCCGTACTCTCTCACCGCAAGTAAAAAATGCATTGCTTCTTCTGATTGTTTTTGTGAATATATGTTGAGATGAATTGCTCAGTCCAAAGTTCTCAAAGTTTAAAATTAGGGAACAAAATATATAATCAAACTTTGAGGACATAATCAAATTAGGGTTTTAAGGTCACGAAAGTTCAGATGTTCTCCAAAGATTTTTAAAGTCTTCAAAAACACTTTTAGAAAAAGAGGATAAATTTGATCTTTGATTTAAATTCTAAATTTTTATCATACAGTTATTGTATTATTTCCTCCCAAAACCTCTATCACATATTCTTTGAATTCAGTCAAATTAGAGGAATTTCTAGGCAGATGGAATAGTTTTACTTTTTCTCAACTGATAATGTTTTAGATATGCTTAAATTTTCAAAAATTCTTAGAAGTAACATCCATGTTGTCTGTATTTTATAAATTGAACCCTGTTTAGTCATATTAACGGTGGCTGACTGTTAGCCGCTTGTCATTTTTTAAATAAGGTGGTTTATTCTTGGGCAAAGGGCTCTTCATTTATGGAGAATCAATTATTTATCTTTGTATTTGTGGGGTTTTAGTGACTCTTTTGGTAATAGTTAAATCACTGTAATTATGTACTAGCACTATGGGACAATAGTCTTTAACCAATTTCATTTATTGTGTATTCTATCTTAATAGTACATTAGAGGTTCTTTTGTTGTCATATTATGCAAAAAGAAAAGATTTTCCTACTTACATTTTACTAAACAACTTTAAGAATTAAATTACCTAGGGATTTTACCTTGCATGAAAGGGACTTTGTACATAATTAAATTTTTAAAAACAATTTTTCTGTCTTATATTTTGTGCTGGGGTTCTATTTATTAAATGTACTGACTACCTTCCCATTTTTTCTGTGTTTTAAATAGAATATGTAACATGTAATACTTGAGCTTGACTATTTGAAAGACTACATTAGAAAATTTATCAGTGTTGATAATGTTATTGGAAGGATAGTTCTTTGATGACATTCTTGCTTTATTTTTATCTTATTGGTGAGTTTTACTTTTTGTCACGCCAGTTTCTGTAGTTATATATTTTGGGGAAAGCATGTTATGTTAACTTCATTCAGCTTTTCAAAATTTTGGTAGTACAGTTATGCATAATTATTTTTAAACCTCAGGAAGCATTGTTATATCCTTTGGCTTTGTTTGAACCTTTCAATGTGTTTTTTTAAATCACAAGATTTGGGTATACAGAAGGAAAGTTAGTGTCACTTTTTTTTCTTCTTTCAAAGGGAGACTGCCCCATTTTAGACAGTAAAGTTTTTTTGCATTTGAAAAACTAACACATTAGTTTATCTCCCTACATTAGTATTTAGTTTTGTTATAAGAATTAGCATAAAATATGCTATTGAAAAACATAAAATGTCAATGAAACATTGGAAAAAAACTCATAGATCTTCTGAGGACCCCCCTGTCAAGACTGGTATTTTGTGCATGAAGCTGTGGTGTCAAAAGTATTAGGACTTCTTGAGCATTCTGAACTCACCTTATCATCCGATCTGGTACCTGCTATGAAGTATCCTGAACCTCATGAACTTACCACCTCTTCTTCCTCAATATACAAGCATTTATAGCTTCAACTTATAGGTAGTTATACAGTGGCTGGGAAAACGTAAGAATTAGTACCTCCAGGGTTGCACTAGTGAAAGAGCCACCTTGTGTGGAAGGTGAGTAAGTAGCTTGGCCCTGAAAGTTTGCCCCTGAGTTTTACCTGTTCTTCGAGAGTAACTGCTGCTGGTGTCAATTTGTGTGTGTGGGTGTGTGTGGGTGTGTTGTGGGTGGGTGGTACAGGATGGCAGTCACAATTTAATGGTTAACCCAAGCATGGGAAATCAACCACCCTACCTTTTTTTTTTAACTGCCTGACAGTACAGCTGAGATAGCTGAGACTATAATGATAAGCTTTTTGAATGTATTTAGCCTTCATCTTATAATTTTTCTGGCATGTGCCAGCTTTTTATAAATAATTTTTCTCAATCCACACAATAATCCCAGTGGGTTAGTTACTACTGTTTCCCTGTTTTACAGATAAGGAAACTGAATATAAGTAATGTATTTGTTGGTACACAGCTAATAAATGAGAGCAGGATTTACACCCAGGTAGCCCCACTCCGTGGTCTGTCCTCTTAAACACTGTGCTGTGTTATCTCTTAATACAATTTACAGAAAACTAAAGGATTCAAAAGCAGATTCATGGTGTGATTAATAACCAGATGATTTGGTTATGGCCCTGTTCTATCTACACAATAATCTGGAAAAAAAAGATTAAGTTCTGTGTTAGAGCCAGATCATGGATGCCATCTTGGTAACCATCACTCAAGTATAATATAGTGTCTGGAAGTCTACCTTCCTCAAAGACTAGACTCAAAGGAAGGATAGCTGGAGCAAACTCTGGAGTACCCTAGCCCATCTACCCAAAGCCTAGCTTCATAGTTTATTTCCTGATTGAAAACTAAATCAGATGAATGATCCTGACAATGACCTTGATCTTGCATAAGAAGAGCAGCCTATAAAAAAATAGTTTTAGTCTTGTGAGTTTGACAGCAAAAACATAACAGAATATAATGTAATTGCAGCATCCACAAAGAAAGCTTCATGCATGTAGTATGTATGCATATGGTAATTTGTTTTGCCTGTGTATACCTTATAAATTTTTATTAGTAAAATCTTGATTACCAACATTTTCAAAATCCATAGTTTTTCTGTACTGCTCTAAATCACTTAGAAAATAAGATAGGTTATCAATTTTTTATTTACTTGTTATTTGTTTTACAAAAATTTGACAGTATAGAGTTTCACAAAGCTTTTTGTTATTTTTAATTTATATAAAATAGTCCTACAAGGCATATCTTTGTTAATGTATGAATCAAATTTTTCATGATATCCTTATGAATAAAATACAGCCTACATGCTAGCATTGTTTGATAAATTTGAAACTACATGATTAACCTTTTCTGAAGATTATTCTATTTCATTATGGTTTTGTTTCATGCTAAAAGTAGATTTCTAGCTGGAACCCGTAGTCTGTGACCTGGCCTATATCCAATTTTATTACTAATTTTCTTATGGAAGGAATGATTACCAAATTCCTTCTGGTTACATGAAGTTGTGAGGGGAAAATAATACCAAGGATAAAAAATAATGACTCAAAATTATGGTTACTTAAATGAGTGCTTTGCCAAAAACAAGTAGAAATAATAGCTTCATTTATTGGGCACCTCCTAAATTGTAGACACTATACCAGGTATTTTTTTATGTGGTATTTATTAATGGAGGGAAAATTATATTTCCAAGGTTACTTTTATCTCTCCAATTCTGAGTTAACATAATTATTTAGGTAAGGGTTAACTTACTTAGCAAAAACTGGAATAATTTTTGAATTCAGTTTAAATGACAATAATGTTCTTTCAAGTGCTGTTTTTATTAGTTCTCTTACACATGAATCTCAGTGATTCCTTTTCTAAAGTGTTCCAATATAACTAAAGTCTTCTCTTTGTTGTTTTATTCTACATCACTAACTCATTAACTCACACAATTTTAAAGCAGTTCTAACACCTTTATTTTTCAAGAAAAGAAATTGAATGTCAGAGAAGTTAAGTGACACATCCAAAGTAATGCCCCATGGTAGTGACTTAGGACTGGAATCCAGGCTTCTTGAGTCTTATTTTACTATGTATAGCATGTTTCACACTTCATACTCAACTATCTGCTTTTTCTTTCTTATGTGATTGCTTTTTCTTGTGTGTCTTCTCAATTCTTTTGTATCTACAAGTTAAAAAATAAATTCACAAAGGTTCATTTAGATTTGTTGCCATATGAATGAAAAAGTGTATATTAAGTCGTTTTTTAAGTTATCAAATTCTTTTATTCATTGTAAAACTCAAAATAGTGCTGGTGTTTCTACTTTACATTCCCCAGTATTCAACCTGAAACGTGGCTATTGAATTTGTAGAATTTAGCTTTTATATTCAATCCACAAGATGGCTATTGAAAGAAGAGACGCTCAGTTTGAAAGGGATGATTAGTAGTGTACAGTGATACCATTTTTACAGGTGATTTTAATATTTTCTATTTTGAAAGAAAATTATTTCTTGCCCTTAATTGGTCAAGAACTAAATTTTATAGGCAGATACTTCAAAATTATTATATGAGTCTGAGTACTAACAAATTCTTTTTCTTTTTTAGAATGAATAAAAATTGGAAAGTATTGGCATATTGTATATTTAAATTTAAATTTTATTTTTGAATGCATTTTCTGTCAAATTTCTTAATGTGCTGGAAAGTCTGTGTTTCATATTCCTGTACTTACTGTATGTGTACTTATCCCTCTATTGAACTGTCTTTTTTTACATTAAAAGGATATGCAATGACCTTTCTAGAAATAAACTGTAGTTTGCTTCCTAGCATAAAGAAAATTAGTCTGAGTTAGTCACATTACTGAAATAAACCTTTGTCAACTATTATTTGAACAAAACTATAAATGTGGCAATTTATGTTCTGTCATTACTTATTTTATTAGTTTGTTAGGACAGCCACCACAAAATACCACAGACTGGGAGGCTTAAACAATTCGGGAGGTTAGAAGTCCAAGATCAAGGTGTCAGTGGGTTTGATTTCTTCTGATGCCTCTCTCCTTGGCTTGCAGACAGCTGCATTCTCATTGTATCCCCACATGGGTTTCTGTGCAGAGTACAACCCTGGTATCTGTGTATCCACATTTCTTCTTCTTATAAGAACCAATCAAATTGGATTAGGGCCCAGCCTAAGGGCATCATTTTAACTTAATCAGTTCTTTAAAGGCCTGTCTCCTAGTATAGTAGAGGAACTGGGGCTTAGGGCTTCTATATATGAATTTTGCAAGGATACAATTCATTCCATAACACTTACTGTGTTAGGTTTATGTAATACCTTGTATTCGGTACAGAATTCTCTTTGAGATGTTGCAAAGAGTTTAATTATGATGTTATTTAGACATTAAGTTTTATGAATGCTTGGAAAGCAGATGGGTCAGGAAAAAAATTGAAGACAAAAGCTCTGGGAGTTCAAGAATGAAAAGAACTTGGTATAGTCAAGTCTTTACTAGACAAGTACTGATATCTTTAAAGATTTACCTCTATTTCAGGTAATAGATATAGATTCTATGGGTATTTCCAGAAGTCGTCTTTTTGATTAACAGGTCTGTATTTAATTTGCCCTCTTTTTCACTTTATTTCTTTTCATTTGTGAAGAAATTCATCATTCTATATAAGTAAAATTCCAATGACAGTTTTGGTTCATTTATTCATTGCAATTATTGATTCATTGTGTTTATTAAACACACATTAAATGCTGGAAACAGACATATATAGAGCGTTTACAAGATAAATTCTGTTTCTGAACTCCTGGGATGTTTTAGCATGGGAGATAGACATTGGTATTATTAGTTCTAATGGCTACTAAAATACATACGATACGTGACAAGAGAGTTTCTACTTCTTGGTTCCACTTTTCTTCTTGGATTCCTTACTATATCCTGCAAACTTGAGTTTTAATTCATTTACTATCTCAGTTGTTTTATTTAACACAAATACATTCCAACATTATCCCTTTCAAGAGAGTAGTGTTGGATCTCTGCCTGTGGTGACAAAAGTAATATTGTCATTTTATTCTAATTGTTGAAACTCTCAGTATAAACAAAAATCAACTTGCTTTTATGACAGCTTCATCAGTCATAGTTCTTTTTACCTTTTACCTTTACGTTATTTTTTACTATAAATTTCAGATTCTAAAAAGTGAAGTTATAGTTCTGTTTTTCTTTCAAGAACGCCTGTTTAGAAAAAAGATGTGGACACAGTGGGTAGAAAAACTAAAGGGAAATTACAAAACATCTGTTTAATTTGCTTCTCTTGGACATCATACATCTTTTCTTGGTATTGAAATTTGCATTGCAGACATAATTATTGTGATCAGGTATAACTTCATTATTCCTACTAAACAAATGCAGCTCTTTACTGTTTATACAACCAGACAGTTTGATGTCCTTATTCAGGTTTATAAGAAGAGAGCAATGACCCACCTTAACAACCTGCCTACACTCTCTGAGACTAGTTTTCCTCAGACTGAAGAAACCTTCTGCCAGAGGCAAGGGTTGAAGAATACACAGTGGAAGAAGAAAACAGAAACAATGTGTCTTTCAATAACTCATCCAGATTGCATGCTTTCAGTTTGAAGGTCACAATAGAAGATGAGTAACTTCAAGACATGAACAGAAGTTTCTTGATAAGTACAGTGAAACGAGCTAGCTGGGTAAATGAGTTTCATAAGTGATTCTGGGACTCCTGAGAATTAGAAATATGAACATCATAAAATTGTTGGACAAAGTCTACAACCGCATCATCACAAAGTTATACCAGTGTACAGAGTACAAGCCAGGAGGACCGATTGACTAGAGGTTCTCCAGAGATGGGTCTGCCTCTTGTAGTGGTCTTGCCATCAAGGAGGTTGGCTAAACAGACCTGAAGCGAGTATATTCCCCAGAAGTCACAAAAATTGAAAGATACACGGCCAGGCGCAGTGTATAATCCCTATAATCCTGCCTATAATCCTAGCACTTTGGGAGGCCGAGGTGGGTGGATCACTTGAGGTCAAGAGTTCGAGACCAGCCTGGCCAACATGGTAAACCCCGTCCCTCATAAAAGTACAAAAAAATTAGCCAGGCATGTTGGCGGGCGCCTGTAATCCCAGCTACTGAGGAGGCTGAGGCAGGAGAATTGCTTGAACCCGGGAGGCGGAGGTTGCAATGAGCCAAGATTGCACCACTTCACTCCAGTGTGGGTGACAGGGTGAGTCTCCTCAAAAAAAAAAAAAAATAAACTTTTAGCCAGAAGTTCAACTTTAGGCCTTAGGTTTGGGACTTAGCAACCCACTAAAAACAACTATAAAAATTGGTCAAAAGATACAAGCTTAGTATTTCCAGGCATTGAACAGCAGGCTTTCCAGGACTGTCATCCTTGAGAAAATGGAGATACATGAGGTGAGCCCCAAGTTTCTCCCACCTTTCTGCTCAGCTTTCTGCGACAGAGCACGTTCCCGTTGCAGCACAAGTGGAGCTGCAGTATCAGAACCTAAGGAGGCAGAGAGTGGAATTCTGGGTTGCTGGCATGACTGGAATATTTGCTAGAGAGGAGGAACTGCTCCAAGAGGTCCTAGAAGTCTCTGGACATTCAAACTAGGTCCTGAGAACTGTATATTTTAAATACTTGCATTGGAACTGTTTTAAACCAATGATCTCAAGTCTTTGTCTTAAGTTAGAAAAAGAAGGGCAAATTAAATGCCAAGTTAATAGAAGGAATAAAATAGCACAAAGTAGATATCAGTGAAATAATACATAAATAATAGAGGTAAAGAGTTTTCAAGGATGAAGGTGAAGAGTTTTCAAGTATGAAGACAATAGGCAGACATTTCTAACCATGAAAGAAGCCAAGGAATACAGCAGTCGTTTTTAAAAACTACCTCAAGATGAAAGTTCCACAATTAAGTACTATAGCAAAATAACCCAAGAGATGGAAAGCCATGGTAGGAAGATTGATGTTGATCTTTAAATCCATTTAAACTTAAAAGCTACACTAAACCTTTGTGCAAATTGTGATTATAATATACAAGTTTTAAAACTTATAAATGTGAAAATAATATAACTAATACAAATCAAGAAGAAGGAATGTTTGATCATAAAAGGAAAAGAGGGCTACTTTCCTGATCTTTCATAGCTGAGAGCCAATATTTACTGTCTAATAGTTACAGAAATATTTCAACCTCTGAATGTTTTACACAATGTATTTTCCTATTCTTGGAGCTTTTAAGAAAAGATACATCTCATAATTAAAAAAAGCTTGAAATATAGTAGTTCCTTTAGTTTCACTTTAGTTAGATGTAAGGAAAAGCAAATGTTTATTGTATTTAAGCATATAGTATCACAAGTGTCTGCAAATATTTATTAGTGGCTATCTGTATACAAAGAACGATATCAGATGGATGTTCAATTAATTTAATGATTATTTCTGGTTAGCAGGATGTTGGGTGATTGTTTTTAATGTGTACTTTTCTGTATTATTTGAATTCTTTATAATAAGAATGAATTATTTTTACAAAAACAGTTTAAAATTTTAGTTTAAATGTTAGTAATGACATTATATCTGGTTAACAATTGCTCTCTGAAGTTTTCCCAGCTTTACACTAAAGTATCTATGAAATCAAAGAAAAACATGGACATTCAGTTTCAGCAGGAATTAGGTAAGGATATGTGATCACAACCCAAGTCAACATTGCCACTCAAGACAAAGCCTTGGTAGATACTGCACAGTTCTTCTGCCTGCCACTTACAAGCATTTAGATAGATGCCTCTTCATGCAAGGGAAAGAAACCCATTACAGACATCCTAGGATTTAAATCCTTTCCCTCCCTTCCTCCCTCTCCCTCACGTCCTTCTTCCTACTCCCTGCCCCCACCCTGTGAAAGGCATGCATGCAAAATAGACAAGATTCAGAGGTAGATAAGCGATAACTAGTTAACATTTCAGATTTCTCAGCTGCACTCAATACAGTAACAAAATGGACCAACTTCTTAAGTTTTGAGGGGATATAGTTGTGAGCAAAACTTTGACATTTTACCAAAGTTACATATGTTTTTCTTTGTTTTCGTCTAAACAGTTTTTGTAATATTATACTTAATATACCTTTGAAAAAATACTAAAGGCACACTTCAGAGCTCCTTGGAGTTGGGGGAGTAGTACTGGCATTAATTTCCTCCTATAAAACTCTATCCTAAGGAAATCCAAAATATATGCAAAGATTTATGTACAACATTTTTATTCCTGTGTATACTGAAAAATTGGAAAATGCCTAACTGATTCATAAGTGTTCATATAAATATGCAACCATTAAAATATACTGACAGTTAATGACATTAAGAAATGCTTGTTTTAATAGTGAAAAGCAGCAGGATACAGATTTCCTTATATAGTTGATCTCAACTATGTAAAGAAAAGTGGACTTTTAAAAGTGGTAGGAAATATGCAAAAATGTTGCTTCTGACTATGGGCATTAATAGTGACCTTGTTTCTGTTTCTTTATTCTTTATTGTCCAAATTTGCTATGAAAACACATAATTCAAAATAACTCAAAGATAAACGTGTAACATACAGTAAGAGAATATAATCTGATATGGCCCTCTGAATCTGTTAATTAAGAGGATACATATTTACATTCATTCTGTGCATTGAAAAAAAAATACAAGCTTTAAAATATTTTCAGGAAGAAGCTAAAAAACATTATCCTGAGTTTAAGACACCTTACACAAGAGTTGATACTGTGATTTCATCAGTATATTGTTGTAGAACAGGCAAAACTGATCTGTGCTTAAAAAGCATTAGAGCCGTGGTTATTTCCGGAAATGGGACAGGGATTGATTAGGAAGAAGCATGCATGTCCTTTTTGGGGTGAATGGTAATGTTCTTTATCTTGCTTGTTCTAACGGTTTGAGTTACAGAGGTGTATATATTGTCAAAACTCAGTGAATATACCTTTAAAATTTCTGCATTTGTGTGTAAGTTTTACATCAAAAGAAAATATACTGTTAACCAAAAAAGAAATGTTTGGGGAACATCTTGTTTTGTGAAAATGTACAAAGTCTCTTGCTGGTTTTGTCTCCACATCCCATGGTCTTAGATTAAGTGTTCTAGACTGAGATAGGGTATAAATCCCATGTACTCCAGTTGACACCTTGTGCCTACCTTTGTGAGTAGTACATACTACATTTTGGAGTTGTTTCATCTAATGTGAGCTCCTGGGAGGCCAGAAGTATATCCCTGCCCTCTGGCACATTCCAGGCATATGCCCAGTAGATATTTAATAAATGAATATTCACACCTCCACATGTAACAGGTTTTTCTGTACTCATGGAAGGCCTTAACTCTGTATTTTTAAATATTACTTGATAGCTAGAATTAACACAAGTAACAAAAGTTAATCTTCTAATGTTGTGATTTCAAGTTCTGCATTCAAGGAGATTGCTTAAAATTTTATCCAAATATAATAGCAATATGGCTGAAGTATCTGTCAAAGTTGGTGTCCAGGTTGCAGATATCCACTTGCAAAGTGTTTCGGGAGAAAATAATAAATTGACTATATTAAAATTTATATGACATTTATAGTAAAATTACTCTATTCAAAAATCTTTCCAGTCATTTTGTGTGTGATGTTAACCTCAATAAAAATGTTGAAACTAGACTAACTGAGAATTATTTGGAAAGCTGGTTAGTTATATTTAGTATTTTTTACATAATAAAGAAATGTAAAATAGTACTAGAAAAAAACTTTTATTCTATGGGAGAGGTTAACTTAAATTTTTAAGAATACTTGAGCTTATATAAAATTTTTTTAGTAGAAATCCTAAAGATTAAGATCAAAAGCGTGCGCCTAGAAAATTCAGAAGGAAATTTTCTGCTGGTATATTTTTTGGCAGCAATGTATGTATAGATGGTGAATGAAAGCATAAATATGTTAAATAAAAATTCCTAATTGATTAAAATATGTATTTAACATTTAATGTATTCAGAGATGAATTTGTTACTTTTATAAATCACTGAAGTTATTACTCTTCTTTGTTTAGCCATATATATTTAGTTTTTGAAATGAACTTAAAAGGTTGAGCTTATTATAGTGGTGCATTGCATTCTATACTTTTGTCCTAAATTTTTTTTATGGTTTTGTTTTAGTTACTTAGAATTTTGCCATAGAATTAGAATGAAGGAACATTAGGTTATTTGCAAGTATAGTAGTAGCTCAACTGTATAGTGTTTTACATTTTATGAAAAGTTTATATTTCACCTTATTATTAACAATAAATAATAACATTTATTAAATCATACTATGTGCCAGGTATTATGCTCAGTTCTTTGCTTATGTCATCTTACATAATCCTCACAACTATCTATCCTCATATTACAAATGATGAAACTTGAAGTTTAGAGAGGCAAAGTGATTACTAAGGTTACACATGTAGTAGTTAGTTAAAGTGGGTTTGAACCTAGGTTTCAGCTGATTCCAAACCCAGTCCTAACCACTATACTTATTCTTCCACGTTTATTGAGGCTTGTTCACAAAATGTTTTTGGTGGGCCTAATTATATAGACATACTGGGATTAATAGTTTTGTCTTGGTTACTACCATGAAGTTGCTTAGTGTCTAAGGACCTTGCTACTCAAAAGTGTGGTCCACAGACCAGCAGCATCAGCAGCTCCTGGGAGCTCATTGGAAACGTCTCTTAAGCCCTAGTCCCAGAGGACAGAATCAGGGTGTGGATTTTAACAAGATCTCCATGTGACTGGTGTGCACATTCAGGTTTGAGAAGCAAAGGATTTAAAATAACTTGATCAAATCAGAGTAGTGATGTCTAGAGAGGCGGCGTCCATATCATATGATTTCTATCTAAAGGAGTTACCTTTAGACTGTGCCAAAATTATTTTCTACATCTGATATCATGCACATTGTATAGATACTACTTATCAGTCTAGGTATATTGCACCTATGATATGTGATGAAAATCTCTGGATTTTTCAATGTGTAATGTTGCCTTTTGGAGGACTGTTTTAGAGATACAATATTTTCTAATTTTAAGGGTATTGGATTTCAAGCACAAGAACAACCATGTATGTGACATCAACTAACTGCAGATGTTATTTGGCCATTTTAGTTTTGTATTGCATTTTCTTTTTTAACTGAAATTTTTTACGTTGGTGAAAATGGGGTGACTTTTATAAATTTAACCCATTCTTGTTTGCTAAAGGATACTAATTAAGTTAATGAAGCTGAGAAGTGAAAATTTGATGTCCCTTCCAACCCCCATTCCTTCCCAGTCTGCCTAATGCCTCTTTCCTAACACTGGATTTGTCATTTTTTTAGATGTGGAAGTCATGTACTATGACTGGATTTCTCTTTGTTTACATGGCGCCCTTATGGACTAGCAGGGTCTGTGCTTTAAATATCTCCTAACAGTCCAAAATTTAACCTAATATATTCATTCCTGTATTAACAAATGCTTTTTGAAAATTTCACATAGGAAGCACTTTTCTTTTACGCATGCACTACCACTAACGTAATAGATATAGTTGAACAACGCCTAACTTTAAATCACTTTGTAGATTAAGACAATAACTGACTTTGAGGATGGAAAGTGGATTCCAGTAAGTTTATACATTCATTCTTTTTCCAAGATTACAGAAAAATGCCTGTGGTTTGCATCTTATGTAAATACCGTAGTTTTAGATTATGCATGATCTTACTTTGTTTTTCACTAAAATGTAAATAGAAGAGTTAACTTATATCAAGGAGTGGTTGAGTCAGATATTGTATAATGTAATCAAATACTTAAATTTGATTAGATATAAGTTTGGCCTATAAGCTAGAAAGTAACTTAAAAAGTAATGAACCCAGCCAGGCACAGTGGGTCACTCCTGTAATCCCAGCACTTCGGGAGGCCGAAGCGGGTGGATCACTTGAGGTCAGGACTGAAACCCCATCTCCACTAAGAATACAAAAATTAGCTGGCAGTGGTGGCTTACATGTGTAATCCCAACTACTCAGGAGGCTGAGGCGGGAGAGTCCCTTGACCCTGAGAGGCGGAGGCTGCAGTGAACCGAGATCACACCACTGCATTTCAGCCTGGCAACAGAGTGAGAATTTGCCTCAATTTAAAAAAAAAAAAGAATGAACCCAGTAGCTATGAAGATGATGAGCTGGAAAGATTTTATATCACATACCCAAACTTAGTCTTAGGCCTCTATTCTCTTTATCTGCAACACCTTTTTTCTGAGAAGTTACTGTTTCTCACTCAGAAAAGCCTAACCCTTTCCTGTGAGCCTAAGAAATAATTAAAAGTTAGAATTTAAAAGGCTTCCTTAAAGTAAAAATTTTAAGTACAAAAAGATATTACATCAAGTAAGTAAAAACTTTTAAAAATGGCCAGGCATGGTGGCTCACGCATGTAATCCCAGCACTTTGGGAGGCCAAGGCAGGAGTTTGAGACCAGCCTGGGTAACATAGTGAGACCCCATCTCTACAAACATCCAAACTAGCCAGGCACGGTGGTTACATGCCTGTAGTTCCAGCTACTTGGGAGGCTGAGGGGGGAGGATCACTTGAGCCCAGATGATTGAGGCTGCAGTGAGCCTTGATCGCACCACTGCACTCAGCCTGGGCGATTGAGTGAGACCCTGTCTCAAAAAATTAGAAAATAAAAAGTTGAAAGGATTTACTTTCCACTCCTAATATTACTCATCTTTTATTTATCTCGGCATCTAGATTTAGTAATAAAAGTATTCACTTCTATTTTGAAAATCAGTTGATATTAGTATGAATCAAATATTCTTCAGAATTTTAAAAATGTCTTTTATTTTTCAGCAAAGATGTCAAGGAAGTTAAGCTTACCTACTGACCTAAAGCCTGATTTAGGTAAGTAAAATAAATATTCAAAATAATTTAACTCCCTATAATGGGAAGACAAGGAAATCAGAAGATTTATAATTACTGTAAGATAGTCATTGGAAAGCAAGTTTAAAATGACTAAGATGCTTAAGGTTTAAACATTCTTTGGAATAGTCTTTAGAATGCTATCTGTAAATTTAAAATGACAATTATAATACAAATTCAAGCAAACCACAAGAATATATTTTCTTAGCCCTCTCATACTTTGTCTGAACAGAACTTAGCATAAGATTGAATTTGTGCAATTTTAGATTAATTTTTATTAAAAGTGGTTATATCCCATTTAACCATGTGAAAACCTATTTTGAACTCTATAAAATTATTTTTATACTAATGAAATACTTAATATTTAAAATAGATTAACTTTTTTCTATATTACAGTGAATCATAGCAAGAATCATCGTTACTAACTTTTTGATTATAATAAGTTGGGAAATATTTCTTCCACAGCACTTTCTGTGCAATTCATTTATTATGAAAGCAGGATGAATATATTCACACATTCATTTTGCTTTATATCTAACCCACAAACAGCACCTTGATATCCCATAGGGACAAATGACATTTCAACAAAGATAAAAGTAAGATTTCATGTAATACGTATAAAACATGGTATCTTTTTAAACTCATTTTTTATTTAAGAAATTTCTGTTGCCTTTAACTAAATAGGTATGATTGTGTAAGGATGATTTCACCCACCTCTATCTTAGAGATAACTAGGTTTTCTCCCTTGCATTAGCCCACACCCCTCACCACTGTTTATTCTCTAGATTTCTTGACTATGTTTGCCATGCATCATACAAACTTAGGTGTTGGTCCATTTAAACATACTAATTTTAGCATTTCCAAATCATTATCTTACTTCAGTTATGCTGATAGAAAGCATGTGATTAGGAGTGAGTAGGCATACAATATATTCCACTGTCATTTGTAGAAAGTTTCATTCGTAGGAAAAACAACTTAGTAGAACCCTATAATATCACTAGTATAAGGGAACAAGAGTTAATCATAGAATATAGGATAGTAGACATTTTGAGAAGGTCATAGTTTTCTCCACCAAAAAAAAAAAAACAGGTATAATTTGAAACCAAGTATATCTGAGGCATACAGTGTGCGTTTTTCCCCTATAGCAGAATCCAGAGTTTTCATCAGACTCTCAGAGGCCCAGGATTTCAATAGCATTAAATATTACTAGTTAAAGTGGCTTTGTGGGCCGGGCGCGGTGGCTCACGCCTGTAATCCCAGCACTTTGGGCGGCCAAGGCGGGTGGATCACGAGGTCAGGAGATCGAGACCATCCTGGCTAACACGGTGAAACCCCGTCTCTACTAAAAATACTAAAAATTAGCCGGGCGTGGTGGCGGGCGCCTGTAGTCCCAGCTACTCGGGAGGCTGAGGCAGGAGAATGGCATGAACCCGGGAGGCGGAGCTTGCAGTGAGCCGAGATCGCGCCACTGCACTCCAGCCTGGGCGACAGAGCGAGACTCCGTCTCAAAAAAAAAAAAAAAAAAGTGGCTTTGTGTATTTTAGTTTCTTAAAAATCTGGGTAGACCCATATAAATATACTTTTAAAATTATAAAAATACCATAGCCAATTGTTTTTTAAGGCATACTCACATTTACAAATCATGTAAGTAATTTAATTAAAGTATGTACTCCATGCTTTCATAGATTATTCACTTTATGGTTTAGCTAGCATGCCCATGTATGCCCTAAGCCAATTATAACTTTGACTAATGTATACCTGTAACATTCCTGTGTTGCCTAAGTAATGTCCCTCAAGTTATTTTGTTGTTGAACTGTTACTTGGTAGAGATTCTTGGCTGCTAATTACTTTACATTGGTCAGGGAGGCAATGGGGAATAACTCCAACTATATTGATAGGTTCAAACTGCCAGATGTTGGTAAAGCACTGAGGCCAATGAGCTGTTGTGCAGCTCCGGAAGCTTCTGTGCATAGAATTCATTTTTGCTTATGGGGAAATTGTGCAGCACTGTACTTGCACTATAGCTTCACCATCCTGGATTCTGTAACCCAGAAGTCAGAATCCATGGGTGATTTTGTTACACTTATGATTGTCACATTTCAAATGTCAGCCATAGGAGGCAAACATCAGAACCATTATATACTTTGATATGAATTAGTTTCTTACCCTGATTTTTACCTGAACAGATTCAAATCTTGGCATTATGTTTTGATTTGGGAATATAAAAGTTTGTTGAATAAGGCTCTCTGTGGGGAGGAGAAAGTGATACATACAAGTAGCATGTTGTACATATGCAGACAGTAGCATGAAAACAGTGATTTTATGGCATGATTGTATCAGGTACAGCTGGATGGAGGCATTAATGACAAATTTTGTCTGAGTTTAGATCAGCTAAAAAGATCACATATTCAAGCACATTTCTGACATCTAAACTAGAACTTTAATTCTCAATAATAACCATAGCGTTCCAGCTGTATGATAGTGGTGATATGGCTGTCTGGAGTTGCCTAACAGAAAGTTTTAGACTTGGAGACAGACACAAATTCTGACTCTACCACATACTAGCTTGGTCATTCTGGGCAAGTCACTTAATCTCTCTGAGCCTCTGTTTAATTATTTGTTAAATTGTGATGATACTACTTTTCAAGGTGGTTATGTAGATTCAATAAAATGATAAATGTAAAGTATTAGTGCCTGGCACATGGTAGGCCTTGCTTAGTGTTAGTTATTTTCACTTCTGCTCTTATTACTAGAGCTACTAAAATTAAACTTTTATTCCATTTATTTACTTTGCCAAACTTGTATAAATAAGCCCACAGAGACCCATAATGCTTAACTTAAAAGGAGTAAGTGGAAGTTGTAATTCATGAATTGCTGAAAATTCTGACTTTTTTTCAAAAGTCTAGGCAGATAATAAAATAAGCAACCTATTTCTATCAGTTTCAAACTTGACTCTTATTCAGGCAGTTTTTCCATTTTGATCTAGCTTTAGAAGTTGCTTTGGTAATCTAATTTTTATAGATAAATTATGTAATAAAAATACAATTTTAGGTTGTGTATTTTATATAGTTAAATTAGTCTATTAAATTCAAACATTGCTCATTTGACCTATGAGTTAACATTTAAAATATAGGTTGTTGTGAATCACCTCTTGTAATTTTAATAGTTATCAGTTAGAGTTTTTCTACAGGTTAATTTACAATGAAATCTATATTATCTACTTTTTTCATATCATTGTTTTCTATTACTATCACTACATCACAACTGAAAATGTTCATTTGCCTTGTATATGTATGCTTTACAAGTAACAAGTGTATTTATCATTGCAAAATTTTAAAAATGTATTTTGCTAAAATAACTTTGGAAACCATAAAGAGTTAATAAATATTTGTAATTAATATCATTACAAACTGTATTGAGGTGTTGATTATGGAAAGTTGTTTCATTTATAGTAAGTAGTTCTTTTCTACCATATCGTAATTTGTAAATTATGGAAATGCAATCTCAAGCAAAAGAAAGACATTTTTAGAAACTACAGTTTAAAAAAATGATCCATAGTATTATCATAACTAATAACATTGTTTTCAGAGGCTACCTATAATCAAAGTTATGTTGCATATAGTTATTGGGGATATTTTTAATCTATGAATCTAAATTTGATTGCAAAAAACTTTTTGTAAGGTATAATTAAGATTTGGCTATACCTTTTTTATTTAATAAAGTACAACTTAGAATTTAACATGTTGTATAGTTTTCACATTTTGAAGAGTCCTTTCTTTCACAATAGCATTGAAAGCATGTGATTTAGGGAGTTATTAGATGTAAGTAGTAGAAGCTACTGAGAATTTTAATAAATCCTAATGGAACAGCAGAAGCGTTGGTTTAGACATTCTCAACTGTAAATCTGCCTTCAGCAAGTGTTTATTGAATTCCTTTCGCATGCAAGACACTGCGAAATTCCAAAGGATATCAAAACGACACAGTCCTTGCTTTCAAGATACTTGCAATCACTTTAGAGTGAGGCATGAGAAAAGTCAGAAATAACTACAGAACAAATGTACTCTAAGTGTCATGGGAGAGATACATGGCTATAGGTATGTAGTCAAGAGGGAGAGAAACTATATAGGTTGTAGGAATCAGGAGAAACTTCAAGAAGATGACAGTAACTGAAGTGGAAAAAAAGCAGAATCTTGATAAGTAGGAGAAAAGGCTGATGCAAAGGCACCAATCAGAATACCTCAAGCAAAAGCCTAAAAGTAGGTAAGTGCAGGTTATGTTTGGAGAAAAGTGTGTGGCTCTATTTATTTCCCACAATGAACTGAAATAGGGTAGCATTGGGAGATAAGGCCAGGAGGGTAGATTAAAGATATTTTGTGAAGAGTCTTAAAAACTTGAGTAAGATTATAAGCATGATTAAATAGGAGCTACTAAGGATTTTTTAGATTGAGGCCACAGAATTATAACTATGCCTTACAAAATTTAATTGTGTTGTGTTAGTAGTGAGATGCTGCTGGTGAGGAGATCAGCTGGGAATTGTCTAAGTAAATGGTGATGAGAACCCGAACTTAGGATAATGGAAGTAGATTACCAATGGAAGGAAGGAAACAAAAATGTGCAATAAAATACCTTAGGGCTTGGCATCCCATCAGATGTATAGGTCAAATGAGAAGGAGAAACCCAAACTGTGGCTCATCTTTAGTGTTTCTCCCTATGAGAACAGAAGTGTCATTAATATAAATAGTGCCATTCAAAGAATTTACTGGTTTGGGGGAAATTATATGCTTTGGTTTTGCATAGTGAGACATAACTGGAGAAAAGTCCAAGAAGTATTTGGAAATGATGTTCCAAGAGAAAAAGGAAAAGGCTAGGGCTTGAGACAAGCTTGGGATTAGCAACAAGGGAAGGTAGCTGAAGATGAGAGACATTTTATTAGTATAATTTTTTAAATGCGCCTGTCATTACAGACAGAGCTGGGTAAAGGAATTTGCCTGGTATCAAGTGTGAGCCAGATGGCAGTTGTACATTTTGGTGAAAATGCCTTAAGTGAATGTGGATTGCAGTTAAAATGGCATTGAAGAAAAATGGGAAAAAAGCTAAACTTTTGTTGATTAAAGGTTTTTATTTGGGCAAATCTGAAAAAAAAAAAGATCCATCATACAGTAAATGAGAAGGTAGAATCAGAGTACTTCTAAATGCATTTTTTAAAGGTAGAAAATGGAAAAGACCCACACTTGTCACACTCTACCAGTCATGGATTGTATTACCAAAGGAAGGCACAGTACCATGAGAAAGAAGGTGCCAAGAGCTAAGCAGCCAGGACCCCAAGGATTGCACATTCAGATATTCATCGGGAGGCACCCGGTTCGGTTCTGACAAGTGTGGAGTTGTTTGTTTGTATATTAAGAAAAAGGGAAAATTTATTGGCATAAAAGTAAATTGTTTTTGTTTTCAATTATACTTGACCTTTAAACAATGCAGGTGTTAAGGACACCAACTCCTCTGCATATAATTTTTGATCTCCAAAAACTTAACTTCTGAAAGCCTACTGTTGACTGAAAGCCTTACCAGTAACATAAACAGTAGATTAACACATATTTTGTATGTTAGATGTGTTATATACTGTATTCATGTAATAAAGTAGGCTAGAGAAAAGAATGTTATTAAGAAAATCATAAGGAAGAGAAAACGTATTTACTATTCCTTAAGTGGAAGTGGATCATCCCAAAGGTTGTTTTTCCATAGAGTAGACTGAAGAGAAAGAGAAAGAGGGAGGGGTTGGTCTTGCTGTCTCAGGGGTAGCAGAGGTGGAGGAAAATCCATGTATAAGTGGACTTGTGTAGTTCAAATCCATGTTGTTCAAGGATCAACTAAAATGAAGTGAATATTAAATATGCCGTAGGTTTTGTCTTCTTGCAGATTAACTATTTGACCAAATTATATTAAAAAACAACACAAATAACTTATTTTATAACTTAAGCAATCTCACAACATTTTTAACCATTTCAGATGTAAAGGATAACTCCTTTAGCCGATCACGGAGTTCAAGTGTAACAAGCATTGACAAAGAATCCCGAGAAGCGATCTCCGCTCTTCATTTCTGTGAAACATTTACTCGAAAGACGGACTCGTCCCCTTCCCCTTGTCTGTGGGTTGGAACAACGCTAGGAACAGTGCTTGTCATTGCACTGAACCTTCCCCCAGGGGGAGAGCAAAGACTTCTTCAGCCAGTAATTGTGTCTCCAAGTGGTATGTATTGCTGCTGCACTTAGAGTTACATTACAGGTGTGATTTACTATGATAGAAGCCTTTGTTTTTCATTCTTGAATTGATCTAAGAATTCAAAAATGTAAAGTAAATGGGGACAGTGATGGCCTTATTTATTTTTTTTTTAATTATACTTTAAGTTTTAGGGTACATGTGCACGATGTGCAGGTTAGTTACATATGTATACATGTGACATGCTGGTGCGCTGCACCCACTAACTCGTCATCTAGCATTAGGTATATCTCCCAATGCTATCCCTCCCCCCTCCCCCCACCCCACAACAGTCCCCAGAGTGTGATGTTCCCCTTTCCGTGTCCATGTGTTCTCATTGTTGAATTCCCACCTATGAGTGAGAATATGCAGTGTTTGGTTTTTTGTTCTTGCGATAGTTTACTGACAATGATGATTTCCAATTTCATCCATGTCCCTACAAAGGACATGAACTCATCATTTTTTATGGCTGCATAGTATTCCATGGTGTATATGTGCCACATTTTCTTAATCCAGTCTATCATTGTTGGACATTTGGGTTGGTTCCAGCAACCTATTCATCTGACAAAGGGCTAATATCCAGAATCTACAATGAACTCAAACAAATTGACAAGAAAAAAACAAACAACCCCATCAAAAAGTGGGCAAAGGACATCAACAGACACTTCTCAAAAGAAGACATTTATGCAGCCAAAAAACACATGAAAAAATGCTCACCATCACTGGCCATCAGAGAAATGGAAATCAAAACCACAATGAGATATCATCTCACACCAGTTAGAATGGCAATCATTAAAAAGTCAGGAAACAACAGGTGCTGGAGAGGATGTGGAGAAATAGGAACACTTTTACACTGTTGGTGGGACTGTAAAGTAGTTCAACGCTTGTGGAAGTCAGTGTGGCAATTCCTCAGGGATCTAGAACTAGAAATACCATTTGACCCAGCCATCCCATTACTGGGCATATACCCAGAGGACTATAAATCATGTTGCTATAAAGACACATGCACATGTATGTTTATAGCGGCACTATTCACAATAGCAAAGACTTGGAACCAACCCAAATGACCTTATGTTTTGATGAAAGAATACATAGAGCAAGATTTCAGGATGTTGTTTGTTTATACAGCCATTCAATTTTGCCATTTTTTTTTTAAACTTTGGGATCCCGTGTAAAATAATTACTATGTAAGAAAATTTTTTTAAAAAAAGGTTACAATAATGCATTCCTAATACCTCAAGCAAAAGAATGCTATAAATTTAGGAGAAAAACAGAAAAGTGCATTTTTAAACATTCTACACATGGTTATTTTTCATCTCCAAGTGTGAAACCTGAGATTATTTTTCTACTTTGAAGTGTTAGGAAAAGGTGACTTGAGAGCAAATTTTAAAAAATAGTACTAGACTTCATATTTTGAAAATGAGATTGGATTTTGTCAAATGTTTGTGGAGTCTGTTAGGTCAGGAGATAACTGAGAATTCTGATTTCTGTTGCTACTCATTTATGCTCATCCAGATAGAAACAACCATGATTTTCCTTGTAAATCTATCTCTTGTTTGTGCCGACTTTTACAGTTTTTGGAATTTAGAAGTTAAACTGCATTTATGATTATATTTCTGAGCCATCTTTACATTAAATAATCAGTTTATTCATTTTGCTCTATAAGTCCTTGAGTATATACTGCACATCAAGTTGTTAGATTAAGGAAAACAGGTTACATAATGATATTCTTACTAATCTCAGTTCTTATTAGTAAATATGTGTATAGGAATAAAATAAACTGGAAAGTTGAAAATCAAAATGTTAACAGGAGTTATCACTGGTAAGTAGGATTTGGGGTTATTTTTATTTTCATTTTTTTACTGATTTGTAGTTTCTAAATTTTCTACAGCAAACATACACCAATTTGTAATAAGAAAAAAATGTTTCCAATAAATGAAAATGACTGAGCAGGATTAAATATAGATAATTTACTGTTAACTACACAAAAAGTATTTAGTATACTTTCCAACTTGCAATAAATCAAATTAGCTGTAAAGTGAATACAAAAATAACTTTCATATGTAAGAAAGAAACTTAGTTTCTTCTCAATGATGGAATCCTTGAGGTTTGTTTTTAATAAGATGCCTATTTAAAAATATATCAGTGACACTCATGTCATCTGTATTGGAGCCCTGAGAAGAAAGAGATGTTTTCAGGCTGATGGGTTTCTGTGCTTCAGAGCCTAAAGTGGTCTACTTTGTCTGCTGTTATTTTTTCTTTTCTTCAAGAGGAAGATTCAACAGTTAACCACTACTCTACTAGGAAACATGCTAAAGTCCCATCAACTATAGGACAAGCATACATTTAACGGTTATTTTAGGCCAGTTTTTTAAAAAATCCACATACTAGAACAATATATGTGCTATAAACAGTTCCCAAATTAGCATGGATAATTCAGCTGACCTCATCAAAACTTTAAAGGCGGAAGGACTCTTTGGGTGGACCAGAATAAAAAATAAGAGATCTTGAAAGAAAAGCTAGCTTTATAATATGTTTTGAAATAATAATTAAAACTGTAAGATTATAACTGTCTTGTGTTTCGAAGTTTTCTACAAAGCTGCTTAAAATAGTGAAATTATCTGCTCGCCAAACTTGGATGTAGAGTAGGGTTACTAGATTTAGTAAATAAAAATATAGGATGCCCAGTCAAATTTTAATTGATATAACAAATACTTTAATATAAGTGTGTCGCATTGGACAGATATGTAGCATTTGGGACATACTTATACTAAAAAGTATTCATTGTTTATCTGAAATTCAAATTGAAATATGTGCTCTATTGTATTCTGCAACCTTACTATTGATAAAACATAAATGCTAAGAGGAAAGGAAAGAATATTTTTTCTTCTAAAATGTTTTGAGAAAACATCAGGAACTCTTTTTCTTAGAAATAAAAGAAAATAATATGTGGAAAAAATACTGCAAGCTATAAAACCTTATATAAATTTAAAACAAAATATAAAAAATCTTTAAGAACTGAATGCTAACTCAGTTATCTACCCTGCCTTCCATTCTATTAATGTTATCACTTAGTTTACCCAGAAGTGAGCATAAAGCATATTTGTACATTATCAAGGATATAGGGGGAAAGGGTACCATTAACTGAAGCAAGTCAAAAAATGTAACCCCTACATTAAGATGATAAACTGACCAAAATAATGCCTTAAGTATATTTGACAGTTGTTGTAAATCATTTAAGAGGAATTATGATTTTAGAGGTAATGGTTGGAAATGTGTGAATTTTTTTTCATTGGCCATCTAGGTCAGTACTGTCTATTAGAGATGCAATGCAAAGCCACATAAATAATTTTAAATGTTCTAGCAGTCACATTAAAAAAGTAAAAAACAGGTGAAATTAATTTTAATAACATTTTATTTAGCCCACTGTGTCCCAAATATGATCATTTTGGCATGTGATTATTAAAAGTGATTGAGGCATTTTACATTGAACTTTTTGGAGTGCTAAAGTCTTCAGATGGGGCATGTGCTTGAGTCTCACCATGCACTGCAGTTGTTCACACACTTTGGACAAGGCGCATTCCCAGTGCTCTGCAGCCACATGTGGCCCCACACTGACCGCTCCAGGTGCTGTCCACTTGCTCTCCTGCTGACTGGTAGTGCACTTACTGGGTATAAGAGAAAACAGTTCCAGATACTCCAGCATGTCGTTTGTTTATTCATTTAAAGATCAGATACGTGTTTGCAAAATTTATCATACGTAATTAAATTGTGAGTGATCATTAGTGTCATTTATCTATTTGGAGCATGTAAGTTGACATCTTTTTCCAGACTCATAAATACCATGCTTAAAGTCTGAATCCTGTCAATGAGCCAGTGTTCAGTTCAATATGCGTTCAGCATATATTTAAGTATCTACTGTATGTCAAAGTTAGAATAAACGTGTTTACTCTGTTGATTAAAATATTTCAGTTATTTACTAGACTTCTATATTTTAGGTACTATATTGAGGTTAAAAGGTGCAATCTTGAGAATGGCATTTCTGGATACCACAGGCTGCTTAATACCACCTGCGTATGAACCCTGGAGAGAGCACAATGTTCCTGAAGAAAAAGACGAAAAGGAGAAATTGAAAAAACGGCGGCCTGTCTCAGTATCCCCCTCCTCTTCTCAGGAAATTAGTGAAAACCAGTATGCAGTGATATGTTCTGAAAAGCAAGCAAAAGTAATCTCACTGCCAACCCAGAACTGTGCTTACAAGCAAAATATTACAGAGACCTCGTTTGTGCTTCGTGGAGATATTGTAGCATTGAGTAACAGTATCTGCCTTGCCTGTTTCTGTGCCAATGGACATATAATGACTTTTAGGTAAGAGTTAGATATGTTTTAAAACACAGATATAGCATTTCCTCCCTCAAACTATACTACAGAATTGTTTAAAAGAAATGCTTTTTGTGTGTATAGTCTTATACTCTGAGAATTTATTTTTATTCTGTTAATAGTGAACAGGTATATGAGGAGTATAAACCATTTTTTATCTCCCACTCAAGTATACAAACTAAATCATAAGATTTATAAGGTCTCTGCCATTTTTAACAATGATAGTGTGTTCAAGACTAAAACCTACCTTATTATTAACAAGTTTTTAATTTTTTTCTCAAGTTTGCCAAGTTTAAGACCTCTGTTGGATGTGTATTACTTGCCCCTTACCAATATGCGGATAGCCAGAACGTTCTGCTTTACCAACAATGGACAAGCATTATACCTTGTTTCACCTACAGAAATCCAGAGACTTACTTATAGTCAAGAGACCTGTGAAAATCTTCAGGTAATTAATAAAAATATTACTGTAATTTCTTCAGAGGTAAAGTATTCTCTGAGGGCCCGTATACTGTCTGCCCCTTATTCTCATGGAACTATACAAGTGAGCCTGCTTGGGAAAATCCAGACTGTTGAATTAGACTTTCAGAGCACATGCTTTGAGACTCCCATGATTAAAAGTATCTTCTTCAGACATCTGCTGTAAGCAACTTCATCTTACTAATCCATATCGGTCTTTCCAGTGATGGCAGAGAAATATGAACTGGTGCATACATTTTATACCTACTCTCTACATAGAATAAATATCTATTATATACACACACAGTCCTTTTTAAAGAAGTGTGTTAATGTGAAAATAAATGAGTCTATTTTGGGGCAAATTTTGTAATCTCAACTCCTATTCACAAGGATATTTACACAGAAGAAAAAAATGTTATTTGGTAGTTTTCCTCTAGTATTTTGGTTGATCTGTTTTTGAGAGACTATATACAAATTCTTTATATACAGAAATGTGTCCTTTTTTAAGTATTTGAGTGCTGTATGTGCTTCTGTGTGTATTCGAAATGATCAGTTTAGCTTTACCTTCCAAAGTAAAAGTGCTCTGGAAATATTGAGCTAAAATATTGATTGATATTTGATATTTAGAGGAAAGTACTATCTAGAGGAACTTTATAATGAAAGTTTTTGCAATTATTTAGCCCTATTTTACACATATGCAAATTTGAATTTGTGGCTTATTATTTTTAGAACATGAGCTTTAGAGTCAAGAAGGCTGAATTCAAGTCCATCTTGCTAACTATACAATTATGTAATCATAGACAAGTTACTCAATGACTCTAAGCATCATCTTTAAAATTAGCATAGAAGTGGTATCTCAGAGGATATGATATGGATTAAAGGAGACAGTGCATGTAATGTGCTTAGCATAGTGCCCCTGGTACAGAGGGTGCTTAATAAATGTCAGATGTTGTTGTCCTCATTGTGTTATTATTTCAGTAAGCTATACTATACTGGAAACCTAGTCCTGAGTAGTATTGTAAACTTTGAGAGTAAAACAAAATTACATATCTGACATTAGATTTAAATTCCCATTTATGTTTGGGTGAAAGTTATTTTTCAAAGATTCGAAGTTTCTGAAGTAAAATTTTGTTTTCTGTTGGAAGGATAAACCTTAAAATTTTCCTTTTAACATTTCCTTTCACTAGCAAAATGTTATGTTAAGAAATAATATAGATAATTGAATATTAATTCATTTCCATCTGAAATGTGGTCTTAATTCAACTACTTGAAAATCTGAACTTCATCACTTTTCTGGGATCAATTTATTCTATCCTTTAGTTGGTGTTTTCTTTAATTATTCCTAAGTTAATAGTAGCCATAATTTACTCATTTATGTTTAAATGAAATAGTCTTTTAGTAGTAAACTATATTTTAACTATCTGCTATGTGCCTTCATCATACAGAGATAAACAAAAAATGGACTATCTTAAAGGAACTTGTGATAAAATGTTTTCTTTGGGCAATATTGACATGTTATTTACCTTTGTATTTTTAGTACCCAGAAATAATGCCTTGGTAAAAATCTGTTGAAGACTATGATGAACTTGATAAACACTATACCTTGGTTCCCTGAGTACCCTTTTACATTGTGCATTCCTTTAACTTTAGCCCAAAATAAAGAAGATGCCTACAGATATTTATGGAGTTTCCAGTCAAGATGGAATAATAGGAACCAGATTAACCCTCCTTCCTGAAACAATCTAAAACAAAGCAGACAGAACTCATGAAACAATGGTTTTCAAATTACTGGACATCTGGCAATGAAGGAAAGTGATTTCTGACAGATAGGAATCAAAGAAGGTGTCCCAGCTTTAATGCCTTAATAGAGTGTTCAGGACATGGCACAGGGCGAAGGTACTAAGGTAAAGCCTGGCAGACTTCCCAAGTTGAAGAGGCAGGAACAAGAGTTTGGGGACACCAGGTAAATTCGAGAGAAAAGAGCTACAAAGAGAAAGAACCCTGGAGATGTGCAGAGTCCCCCTGAGTATACCATACGTGCTATTCAGCACGTACACGTGACTAAGCTTTCAGAGCAGAAAAAGAACCATCTGAAAGGAACAGAGGATTTGTAGAAACCATTCCAGGAACAGTGCTTGATCCCAACAACTAGACTGGAGAAACCCATAATTTGTGTGGATATTAGTTTCCTGAGGCCACAAACTTGGTGGCTAAAACCAGTAGAAAAGTACTTGCTCATACTTGTAGAAGCCAGAAGTCCACAATCAGTTTTACTGAGGCAAAATCAATGTGCTCGCAGGGTCTTGCTACCTCCAGAGGCTCTAAAAGATAATTACTTATTGCCCCTTAGTTTCTAGGAGCTGCTGGTATTCCTTGACATTGGGCCACATCACTGGAATCTCTGCCTTTATGGCTGCATTACCTCCTCTTCTGGGTGTCAAATCTACCTCTCTCTCTTAAAAAGACACTTGTAATTGGATTATAACCCATTCAATAGTCCAGAATAATTTCCCCAGAGCAGGATACTTAATCACATCTGCATAGACTCCTTTTCCTTGCCAGGTAATATTTGTTGGTCCAGAGATTAGGACCTGATATCCTTGGATGGTCCGTTATCAGCCACTACTCCAGATATGCCTAACAAATCGCAAAAGCAAGAATCAAAAGGATGAAAATGTTTTCCGTCAGAATGAAATTCAAGAAAACTTAAAACTATTTAGCACCCAATGAGGTAAAAATCGCAATGTCTGGTGTCCAGTCAGTTACCAGGCATGCAAAGAGACAGAAAAACATGAGCCATCATGAGGAGAACAATTAGCAGAAACCAAACCAGAACTGACATACATACCAGAATTGGCACACAAAAGGATATTAAAACAATAACAACTGCCTTCCATATGTTCAAAAAGTTAGAAACATGAAAGATACAAAAATAAAATCAAACTTCTAAAGATGAGAAACTATAGTGTTTGAGGTGAAAAATATGCTAAATGGCATTAACAGCAGATTTGACATTACAGAAGAAAAGATAGTGTACTTGAAAGCGTAGCAACAGAAAAAAATAACAGTGTTTGAACTTGGCAAACTTATAGCACTAAAACACCTATATTCGGAAAGAAGGAGGTCTCAATGCAATGATGTCAACTTTCACTTTAAAAAACTGAGAAAAGGCTGGGCGTGGTGGCTCACGCCTGTAATCCCAGCACTTTGGGAGGCCGAGGCGGGTGGATCACAAGGTCAGGAGATCGAGACCATCCTGGCTAACACAGTGAAACCCCGTCTCAACTAAAAATACAAAAAATTAGCCGGGCGTGGTGGTGGGTGCCTGTAGTCCCAGCTATTCAGGAGGCTCAGGCAGGAGAATCGCTTGAACCCGGGAAGTGGAGCTTGCAGTGAGCTGAGATGGCACCACTACACTCCAGCCTGGGTGACAAAGCGAGACTCTGTCTCAAAAAACAAAAACTGAGTAAAGCAAATTAAACCCAAAGTAAACACAAGAAAAAAAATAATAAACATCCAAGTGGAAAACAAAGAAACAATAGAAAAACATCAATGAAACCAAAACTAATAAAATTAATCTCAAGCCATATGAAGAAAGAAGTTACAAATTATTAATATCAGTAATAAGAGAAGTCTCATTACTATATATTCCATAGATATGAAATGGATAAAAAGGGAATATTATGAACAAGTTTATGCCAAAAATATTCAAAACCTTAGATGAAATGGACAAATTTCTTTAAAGACAAATTTCCAAGCCTCACTGAAAAAAAATAGATAACCGAAATAGTCCTGTGTCTATTAAAGAAATTGAAATAGAGGTTAGGAACCTTGGACCAAGAAACTTCCAGGCCTAGATGGCTTCAATGATGAGCTCTATCAACATTTCAGGAAGAAATAACACCAGTTCACAAACTTTTCCAAAAACTGAATTAGGATTGCTTCCCAGCTTATTCTATGAAGGAAGCATTAACCTGATACCAAAATTAGACCAAGTTATTATAAGAAAAGAAAACTACCTATAAACCAATATCTCTCATAAATATAAAAGCAAAATTTGTAAAAAAAAAAAAAAAAAAAAATTTCAAATTGAATTCAGCAGTATATCAAAGGGATAATACATTATGACCAAGTGAGACCTAATCCCAGGAAAGTAGGATTGACCTAATATTTGAAAATCAGTCAATGTGATCCATCTTATTAAAAAGCTTAAAAAAGAGCAGTTGACAAAATCTAACAAATATTCCTGATTTTTAAAAATCTCTACAAACAAGGAACAGAAGAAAACTTAAAGGACATGTAAGAAAAACCCACATCTCAAATAATATTTAGTGATGAAATACTTAATTCTTTCTCCCTGAAATCAGCAATTACAGAAGAATGTTCACTCTCACCACTTACATTCAGTGTTGTAGTTAAGGTTCTAACCAGTGCACTCAGGCAAGGAAAAGAAAAGGAAAGGGGCTGTCTTTATTCACAATGACATGATCATCACTATAGGAAATCTAATAAAATCTACCATAAAGGTTACTAGAATTAATCAGTGTGTTTGGCAAAGATGTAGGATATGAGATAAATATACAAAAATAATTTTATTTCTATATATTAGCAATGAACATTTGGAAATGGATATTTTAAAAACCATACCATCTATAATAGCAACAAAAATATGAAATACTTTGGGATAAATCTAACAGAAAATGAAAGATCTCTACACTGAAAAACTAAAATATTAATAAAAAATTTTTTAAAGTCTTAAAAATTTTAAAAATTTTAAAAATTTTTTAGAAAATTTTGTAGGAATTGACAAATTTATCCTAAAATTCATACGTAAATACAAGAGAACTAAAATACACAAAACAGCTCTGAAAAAAATGGAAGGGCTAACACTACCTTATTTCAAGATTATAAAGCTGCAGTAATCAGTAGAGAATGGTATTTTTGGCATCAAGATGAATGGATCAGAATAGAATATCCAGAAATAAACACATACATGGACAGCTGATTTTTTTAAGGAAGGCACAAGGCAATGCAATGGAGAAAGGATTGCCTTTTCAACAAGTAGTGCTGGAACTATTGGATATTAAAATGCAAAAAAAATCAGCTTTGATCCACGCTTCACACCATATACCAAAATTTATTCAAAATGTATTATGGACCTACATGGAAACCCCCAAACTACAAAATTTCTAGAAAGAAACTTAAGAAAACATCTGTTACCTTATTTTGGGAAAAGATTTATTAGCCATGACACCAAAAGCAACATCCATAAAAGAACAAGTTGATAACTTCAACAAAACTTAAAATTTCTACTCTTCAAAAGACACTTTTTAAAATGAAAAAACAATTTATAGATGGGAAGAAAATCTGGGCAAAACATATATCTAATAAAGGACTTGTCTCTAGAATATATGAATGACCCTTAAAACTCACCAGAAGGAAGAGAAACAACCCAATAAAAACATAGACAAAATATTCAAAAGGAAAGCTCACCATGAAAAGATTCTCAACATTATTTATCATTAGAGAACTGCAAATTAAAACCACAGTGAGATACCATTAAACACCTTTGAGAGTGGTTGAAATTAAAAAGAATACCTTGCCAAGTTTTGGCAAGGATATAGACGAACTACAACTCCATACAATGCTGATGGGAATGTAAAAAACTATAACCACTTTGGAAAACAGTTCTGGAGTTTTCTAAAAAGTTAACATTCATGAACCAAAGACCCAGCCACTTTACTCATTTTTTTTAATTAAAAGAAAAGGAAATTTATATTCATAGCCGCTTTATTTATAATGGCCAAAAACTGGAAACCACCCAGATGTCCTCAACAGATGAGTGGAAAAACAAATTGCAGTTTATCGTACAGTAGAATTCTAGTCAGCAATACAAAGGAGTAAACGATGCAATCAGCAACATCAGTGAATCTCAGAATAATTATGCTTAATGAAAGGAGCCAAGAAAAAGAGTACATGTTGTTCTACTAATATAAAAACTCAAGAAAATACAAATTATAGTGAAATAACAGATCAGCAATAACTTGGATATGGGGTTGTTGAAGGAATGAGAGAAGGTCGTACAAAGGAGCAGAAGGACACTTGAGAGTGATGGATATATTCACAGTGTTGATTGTGGTGATGGTTTCATGCATATATGCATATGTCGAAATTCACCAAATTGTACACCTCAAATATATGCCAGTTTTTGTATGTCGATTATACTTCAGTAAAGCTGTGTAAAAGATTAATGGATTCAGGACTTTAATTGTCATTGACAGGCAATTAGTCAATGGTATGTTTATAGATTGAAATACTTAAGTTTCTTTTTACAGTATTATTCTTACCTGTACCATAGTGAAAAACACAAAGATAATTTATAATAGACTGTTTTTTTCAAATGGACTATTTATATTCATTTGTGAACCCTAACCAAAATTTGCTATAATCGTAGAGGTGGAACATACCAATTAATTCAGTTTAAAACAACTAAGTAAGTAACTTTTGGTAAGCACCTCAGGATTATAATTTATAAACAAAACCCCAAGTAATCACTGTAAACAACTGATGACTGTTGAACTGTTTAGCTTCTTATATATATTGTGTATTCAGTATGAAGTTTATTGCTGTGTGTTTATCCTGGAGATATTTATTTTTTCAGACTCAATACTCTTACAATATAAAGTTTTCTTAAAATGATTAAAATCAGTGATTATTTGATGCACTGTAAAGGACTTTGTAGTGGCATCTAATGTATGGATAACCAAAGCCCATACATTGACCCATTCATGAAATTAGTCCTAAATTTTACCATTCTAACCTTGTTAGCTCACATGCAAGACAAATGATATGCAAGAGTCTAAAATCAGACAAGTATATTTATTTCTGAATATTTATATTTTAGAAGAGTAATTAAGTCCAATGTCTTGTTTCAGAAATACCGTCTACTATGAATAGATGTAGCAAGATCACAGAAATTACAAATCTGTTTTAGATTTCACCAACATACACTAGCATTAACATGAATCATTCTAAATAGTAGATTTACTTATAATCAAAATCCTTATTTAAATAGAAGTGAAAAAATACCTATATATATTATTTTATGTATTTTCCCAAAACCTTTATATTAAGACTGCAGATAATCTAGACTCTAAGAAACATTGAGTTTTCAACTCCCTTTAAAGATGTCTGTTCATAATGTTAACCTGTGGATAAATGACTTGTGTATTTTCTAATTGGTTTCATCTCTATGTGATAGATTTTTCTACTTCTGTACATACACTATTGATGTCTACTCCTGGCACTTTATATGCTCATTATCTTTAATCCTAGTAATGTTCCTGAGAGGCAGTTATCATTATCTCCCCCTTTTAAAGTTGAAGAAGCCATTTCTTTGACAGACTAATTTGACTAAGAGTCTCCTGCTAGTAAAAGGCAGAAATTGAGAATCAAATCCAGGTCCATCTGGTTCCAAAGTTTATACTCATTCTACTACAGAGAATATAATGAGTTTAATCTGGTGTTTTTATATTTCTTACTTTACCCTTGTAAAATTGTAAGCTCATTAAACACCAAATAAGAAATGCAAACTGTAATTCTAAAAATGAGGTAAAATTTTTTAAAAAGCATACCTTTAAACTGTCGCTGTTGATAGGTCATATTCTTCTTTTGATTTATCATGAGACACCCAAGTGATAGCTGTGTCGCTGTTATTGATTTTTTTTATGTTGTAACAATTTAATACATATAGTTTAAATTAGGATCTGTGAAATACTGTTTTAAAAGATTTAAAATATGCCTAAAATTGCCTTTGTTATAGAGTTTAATATAAATTCAATATAATAATAGACATCAGTATATTCTATAGTGGGTTTTACCAAGTTTGATTTATTGAATTCAGAAAGTGTTTTATTCCAGGTTTACTACACTTTATAGAAATCCAGAGGAAAGAAAATAAAAATGTAAGAGCTTCAGTCCACTTCAGTCTTATAAATAAAACTGTTGTGTAATGTTAATAGTTATTTCCTCCCATTTGCAATCTGGGTGGAGGGATAATGTTAATATGGATACGTCTAAAAGAAAACCTGAACATCCTTTACCAGCCTTCTTAGCCCAGCCCCAAGGAAGAAACCCTGAAAAATACATACTTTTATTCCAACTATAATGATGTAGTAATACCAGAGTATAGCAGAACTCCTATATAAATGTTACTACCGTCCTTTTCTTTTCTTCATTTTTTTTTTTTTTGAGACAGATTCTTTCGCCCAGTCTGGAGTGCAGTGGTGCAATCTCTGCCCACTGCAACTTCCGCCTCCCGGGTTCAAGCGATTCTCCTGCCTCAGCCTCCTAAGTAGCTGGGATTACAGGCGCAGGCCACCACGCCCTGCTAATTTTTGTATTTTTAGTAGAGACAGGGTTTCACTATGTTGGTCAGGCTGGTCTCGAACACCTGACCTCATGATCCTCCCACCTCGGCCTCCCAAAGTGCTGGGATTACAGTCGTGAGCCACCGTGCCCAGTCACTACCATCCTTGTCTTAGAAAAACTCTTCTTTCCTCTTTTTGTATTGTCAACAAAACCAGTAACATGTCAGCAATCTTTTCTCCTTTTACCATTTCTGCACTCTAAAAAATATTGACAGTAGTTTCAGAAAAATCTGATGATGTACAAGGGAAGAGTTCCCATCTCTCTGCCAGATTTCTGAAATTCCAGGTGTATGTTGGCATAATTCTCTTCCTAGCATGTGTTTATGAGAAAAGAAGTTGGTGTCTAAATTATAAATTTTCTGACTCAGCTAAAAGTTATAATTCCAAAACTACATATCATCATTATTACACTGGACTTTTATACTTGCTGTTAAAACGTTTTCTTCTTTCTGGCTGGGCATGGTGGCTCACGCCTGTACAGCACTTTGGGAGGCCAAGGTGGGTGGATCACTTGAGGCCAGGAGTTCAAGACCAGCCTGGCAAACATGGCGCAAAACCTGTCTCTACAAAATACAATAATTACCCAGGCATGGTGGCGTGTGCCTGTAATCCCAGCTACTCAGTGGCTGAGACACAAGAATCACTTGAACCCCAGAGGCAGACGCTGCAAGTGAGCCAAGATCGCATCACTGCACTCCAACCTGGGTGACAGAGTGAGACTGTCTCAAAAAAAAAAAAAAAAAAAACTTCTTTCTAATGTAATTATTAACCCTATTATCAATTGATACGAGTTATATGAAAATTTTGTCTTAAAGATTAGTATCTCCTGACACTCTTAAGCAAAAATACTGTTTGCCTAAAATGCAGATGAAGGGGCAAGCAGCAAATAAGTCATATTTTAGTTTTAGAAACTTACTGTTTGAATAAATCAGCATGTTCTGTATCTGATCGTAGGACATGTGCTCATTAATTGTGAATCTCAACAGGTACTGTTCTGAGCTTAAGTTAAGGAGTTTACAGTGATACTTTTGTTCATTATAGTTTAGTTTCCCTGAAATTTCAACAGTGACAATTTGTTTTGATTTTAAAGGAAATGTTGGGTGAACTCTTCACTCCTGTAGAAACACCTGAAGCACCAAACAGGGGATTCTTTAAAGGCTTATTTGGAGGTGGTGCACAATCTCTTGACAGAGAAGAACTATGTAAGTTGATTAATTTGGATAATATATCTATAAAACAGGAACAAGCCATACAAAAATTTTTTTATACCTGTAAATTATGTTCACTTTTTTTCTCTGTCACAATTATTATTTCCATGTTTTAACAAAATACATAAAATTATTTTCTGTTATTCTATCCCAAATCAGGGAAATACTTTACTCAAGGAAATATCAAAATCAGAATAACTTTCGATTACTAAAAAGTAGTATTCACAACTTTAAGTAAATAATGTAGGAAGTACTTACTTTATTTTCATTAAATGTGATGTTATTTTAATGCTATGATTTTCTTTAACTGATAACCTTAACTTTGAAAAAGTTTTTACTTTAACATTTAATCTGTCTTTCAAAACCTTTAAAACTATTCTAGTTCATTTAACCTTCATCATAAGATAAACCTTCTGGTTCATTTAGTACCTTCCACATAGTTGATACAAGTAAATAGTTTGTCGTTGAATGAACTAATGAATCAGTGAATTCTTGACCTTTCTTATGAATGGCAGCTAGTATCTATCCTTTGATTTTTTTCTTTTTTTCTAAAATATTTAGAATTGTTTCATGTTTGTTTGACTAATGGAAAAACTGTAACATTAAATAGCAGTAAGTAGCAGTTCAATGAAATTTTTTTAAACTTACCCAAATGATTGGTCTGTAGTTTTAGTTCAGTTTAAAAAATGAAGACTGTTCAAGTCAGTGGGGACTGATAATTTGGGATAAAATTCTCACTGAGGAAAATCTATAACGTTATATAAAACTCAGAAAATGTATTTCTAAAATTTGTTAAAGACATCAAAGAAGTAATCATATAGTAAGAAGTTTTCAAGAACTATCTGTGGGGAAAGAAGCCCAGAGCGGAGAGCCTGACAACTCGGGGCACTCTGCAGTACTTTGCTAATGAGGCTGAGGTACTAAGCTGTGCTAGAGCTAGCAAGATGGGCTCCCCAACCTGGCAAGAGTGGGGACCCTAAAATAACTCCTGCTATTTGCAAAGACACCAAAGGGCTATAATTTAAGAGTAAGGGTGAACTGGGAATAAACTACCCACCTCCCCCCACCACACACACACACGACTTTCAGCTCAGCTTCAAATATCTGGGTGGCCTGTAAAATCTTCAGTGCTAATTGTTAATTAAGATTTTTCCAGACTGCTAGAGTCCCTAGCTCCTGGCAGAAGCAAATGAAAAAATGATCTCAGAAAGAATATAGTGTATTCCAAGTCCTCAAATTATCTCTACAAATAATTTTTCAAATATGTAGTCATAGATAACCAGGAACATAGATGACCAGAAACCACTCATAGATAACCAGGAACATTAGGAATCAACAGCATGATTAATAAAATAGAAAAGGCAGAAGGATAGATACTTCACATATTGGAATTATCAGACACAGACTATAAAATAATTATTCATAATTATAGTGTTCAAGAGGCTCAGTATCATGCCTGAACATTGTATCAGGTAACTGAAAACTGTAAAAGTCAATAGCAGTAGATGTGAAAAAACCCAGAATGAAATTCTAGACCTGAAATACTCAAAAACTAGAATTAAAAACCCAATAGATAGGCTTAACTACAAATTAGACAAAAGTGAAGAAAGAATTATGTAACTTAAACATACGTTAGGAGAAGTCATCTAAAATGCAGCACAAAGAAACAAACAAAATAAAACATGTAGGAGAGGATTAAAAAAAGAAGTTGCTGTGAGAAGATCTAACATAAGTTTAGACCTTCTCAAGAAGGAAATAGGAAGGACTGCAAAGAAGAATACTTATATATAAATATAAATATATATATAAAGAAGTCAGAAAACTTTTTAGAATTGATACAGTGATCCACAAATTTGAGAAGCCTAATTAATTCCAATGATGTTTTTAAAAATTTTCAATTAACTAATCTCATTAAAATATAGTACACCAGAGACAAAGAGAAAATCTTCAGTGTGGCTAGAGAAAAATTATAGATATTTTTTAACAAGTAGAGACTGATACATGACTTCTCGACAGCCAAAGATGGTAAGATGATCTTCTGTATATTGACAGAAAATTATATTGATTATATTTAATCCATAATTCTATACGCAAAAATTCTTTAAGAATGAGACATTTTTAGACAAATAAGTAAACCTTGCCATCACACTAAAGGGAATTCTAAGTGTACACATCAGATAGAAGGAAAATAATCTTGGATGGGATGTCAGAGACACACAGTGATTTGGAACGAAAGTGATGTGCATAAATATAATTAATATAATCTTTATGAACTGCAAAATAACGGTGTATGGCATGTGTGTACACACATACACAGACAATAACATAGCCCAAAATATGTCATAACATTAAGGAGTTTAAAAACAGTAAGTGGATTTAAGGTGATCTGAGATTCTTGAATTTTTTGGGAAACTTGTAAAAAGTATTCATTGGCATTGATAAGTTAAGGACACATGTAATTTATAGGATAACCTGTAAAACTTAGAAAAATAGAACATAACTTCCAGATGAATAGCAGATAAATCACAGTCATTCTGAAACAAAGCAAAAAGAGAGAGAGAATACAAAGCAGGTGGGATAAACAGATAGTACATAAAGCATGGTAGATTTAGCTTTAATATAAATAATGGTAATAAATGTAGGCAGAATAAATGTTTCAGCTAAAAGACAAAAATGGTTAGACTGAATTTGAAAAGAAAAGGCCAGCGTCGAGTCTCACACCTGTAATCCCAGCACTTTGGAAAGCTTAGCCGGGAGGGTTGCTGGAGACCAGGAGTTCGAGACCAGCCTGGGCAATATAACAAGACCCTGTCTCTACAAAAAATTTAAAAATTTAATGGTAGTATGCACCTGTAGACCCACTTACTCATGAAGCTGAGGCAGGAGCATCACTTGAGCCCAAGAGTTTGAGGCTATAGTGAGCCATGATTACACTACTGTCATCCCAGCTTGAGTGACAGAGCAAGACCCTGTCTCTAAAAATACATTAATTAATTAATTAAACAGAAATGTACATTGTTTATAGGGGACATATATAAAACATAAGGACACAAAAAGGTGAAATTTAAAAAGATGGAAAAGCATGATCACAAATGAATCAGCTGGTATAACTATATTAATATAAGAAAAATTAGACATTAAGGCATTACTTGAATGTACCTACTATTTTGACTTCAAAATATATGAAAACAAATATTGACATAGCTAATAGAAGAGACAGTTTCTCAATCATCATCATCATAAGTTCCAATTATAGATTTAATAATAAGCATTTGTATCAATAAATTTCAAAGAATTAAAATAACTTTAGTGTATACAATTTGATCACAGTGCAGTTATGCTTGTAATCAATAACAAAGATAAGTTTAAATCCTCATGTTTGAAAACAGAAATATACTTACCTTTGGATAACCCTTGTGTCAAAGAATTTATGACCATTGGTATGCAACTAAAGTAATCCTTAAGAGTGAAAATTTTAATCTTAAATATGTATTAGTATTTGAAAAAGAAAACATGAAAATGAGTGAACTCAGCATTCATCTCAAAAAGTTAGAAAAACAGCAAAATAAACCAAATAAAAAAGATTAAGGTATTAATGAAATAGTAAAATACAATTGAAAAATTAACAGAGCTGTCTTAGTTCAGGCTGCTATATCAAAATACCATAGACTGGGTGGCTTTTAAACAACAGAAGCTTATTTCTTACAGCTCTGGAGGTTGGAAGTTTGAGATCAAGGTGCCAGCAGGATTGAGTTGTTTGGGGGCCCTATTCCTGGCTTACAGACAGCCTTGTGGCTGCATTCTCACCTGGGGGAAAGAGAGCAAGCTACCTCTCTGGCCTCTTTTTAAGGGCTGTAATCCCACTGATGAGGACAATACCCTTTTTACCTCCCAAAGGCCCCCACTTCTGACATTACATTAGGGAAGGATTAGATTTCAACATATGACTGGCGGGGAGAGGATGGGGGACACAACTGTTGAGTGTATAACAAAAGCCAAAGTTGATTCTCTAAGAGTCTAATAAAAATGATAAGCCTCTTGTGAAACGAAGCACGAGAAAAGAAATGCACAAGTAGATGCTATTAGGAATGGAAAAAAAAGGAATAACACTGAAGTTAAAAATAAGAGAATGTAATCTATAACTTTATTTTTGAAGGAATTTAATTGTTTTACCAATTATAACAATGAAAGTCGACAAAAAGCTAAAAATTCTAATAGTACTGTAACTATCAGACATTGAAGCCATCATTTTAAACTTTTCTACAAGTAAACTTCCGGTAAAAATTGGGCTTCACTAATATTTCTTCCAAATATTTAGGGAAAAAATAATTCAACTCTCACACAAACTCTTCCAAAAGATAGGAAACAATAGGTACACTCATCAACTCATTTTGTGTGGCTAACACAACCTTGATACCAAAAACCAAAATAGTATTAGAAAGGAAAAATCAAAGACAAATATCATTTATAGATAGAAAATCTGAAATGAAATATTAAGGTAGCAAATAATATGTAATAAAGATAATATACCAAGACCAAGTTTGGTTTGTACCAGGAATTCAAAGTTGATTTATCATTAAAAAAAAAAAAAAAAATTCTTATCCATTCCTGATAGAGAATCCTAGAAACTAAATTGCAAATGTCACTCTTAATGCAGGAACATTAAATGATATTAAAAATTATTCCTTTGAAATTAGGAATGACACATAGTGCCCACTATTAACACATACATTCAGCATTCTTTTCAAGTCCCTAGAGGGTGTGGAAAGGGAAGAAAAAATAAAGTACTATAATACGAAACAGAAAACAAAACAGTCATTTGCAAATGATTGATATGATGACATATTTAGAAGAACCAAAAGAATCTATAGCTAAATTGTTAGAAATAACAGGTTACCAAACTCACTAGATGTAATCATATACAAAAATAAAATTTAGTTTATATTAACAATAATAAAAAATGAAAAACTTTAAATTACTGTTTGTATAGTTTTCTGTTGCTGCTATAACAAATTACCACAAAATTACTAGCTTAAAAGAACCCAAATTTATTACCTTACAATTCCATAGGTTAGAAATCAACACAGGTCTTATGGGTGTTCCCATGGCTGTGTTTCTTGTTGGAAGTTTCAGGAGAGAATCCATTTCCTTGCCTTTTTTAGCTTCTAGAGGCCATCCACATTCCTTGGTTTCTGGTCCCATTGTCAGTATTCAAGGCCAACAACCTTGCATATCTCTATTTTTCTGAAGCCACATCTCTGTCTGCCCACAGCTGGAAAAAAAAAAAAAAAACTCTTTGCTTTTAAAGACCAATGTGATTAGGTTAGGCTTACCTAAATAATGCAGGATGAACTCTATGTCTGGGTCCTTAGTAACATCTGCAAAGATCCTTTTCCTATATAAGGTGACATATTCACAGGTTCCAGGGATTAGAATGTAGCCATCTATGGGGGAAGGGGGACATTACTCTGCCTATCACCCATAGTATTTCTTTTAATTCACTATCTAGAAATAAATCGTAAGAGAACATGTTCAGAATCTCCATGGGGAAGGTAGAAAATTAGAAAAATTTGTTGAGAGAAGTTAAAGAAGATTCAAACAAATTGATGAGTATAATCCATGAACATGGTATAGAAGATTCAATAAAAGATACCAGTTCTCTCAAAACTGATGTCTGTATGTATATATACACATATACACTTAATGTAGTTCTAATAAAAATCCTTCCAAAAATGTATAGCTAATTCTAAATTTTATATGCATATTCGAAGAGCTCTTACCACTTCTATTTTACATAGGAGTGGAGGCTCTAGCCAGGGAAATTAGGCAAGAAAAGCAAGTAAAAGGCATGCAAACTGGAATGGAAGAAGTAAAACTATCTCTATTTGCAGATGTAATCTTATCTATAGAAAATCCTAAGGAATCCACACAAAACTAATTATAGCTAATAAACAGTTTTAGCAAGGTTTCAGGATACAAGATCAATATAGAAAATGAATTGCATTTCTATACACAGGCAATGAATAATGCAAAAATGAAATTAAGCAAACAGTTTCATTTATAGCAGTATCAAAAAATAAGCCACTTAGACATAATTTAACCAAAGAAGTATAAGACATGTACAATAAAAACTTCAAAATATTTTAAGAAACTAAGATGTAAGTCAGTGGACCCACATCTTATGTTCATGGATTAGAAGACTTAACATTGTTAAGTGGCAGTATCCACAAATTGATCTACACATTTAACACAATTCGTATCAAAATCACAACAATTTTTTTTCAGAAAGCAGTAAGCTGTTCTTAAAATTCAAATGAAAATACAAAGAATTCAAAATAGCCACGTACACACACACACACACACACACACACACACAAATATTGAAAAAGAAAAAAGCTGGAGGGACTCAAACATTTCAGTTTCAAAACTTACTACAAAGCTATAGTCATCAAGACAGTGTGGTACTGGCATAAAGATACATAAATAGAGTTGAGACTCCAGAAATAAGCTTATACATTTATGGTCAATTGGTTTTTTTTACAAGGAAGCCAAGAAAATTACGTGGCCAAAGAATAGTCTTTTCAATAAGTGATGTTGGAATAACTAGATATTCATCTGAAAAAAAAAAAAAAGATGTTGGGCCCCAGCTTCACACCGCACACAAAAATTAATTCAAAATGGCTCAAAGACCTCAATACAAGAGCTAAAACTGTAACACTCTTAGAAGAAAACAGGTATAAATTTGTATAACCTTGGATTAGGCAGTGGTTTCTAAGATATGACACCTAAATCACAAGCAACCAAAGGAAAAAAAAAGATTGATTGGAATTTATCAAAATTTAAAACATTGTGCTTCAAAGAATACTAACGAGAAAGTGAAAAGATGATCCAAAGAATGGGATGAAATATTTGCAAATCACATATCTGATATCAGATTACGTCTAGTGTCCAGAATATATTAAGAACTCTTAAAAACTCAATAATAGAAGACAAATAGACCGATTTTTAGGTGGATCTGTGTATTAGTCTATTCTCATGCTGCTAATAAAGACATACCCAGGACTGGGTAATTTATAAAGAAAAAGACATTTAATGAACTCACAGTTGCATATGGCTGGCGAGGCCTCACAATCATGGCGGAAGGCCAAGGAGGAGCAAAAGGACATCTTACATGGCAGCAGGCAAGAGAGCATGTGCAGGGGAACTGCCCTTTATAAAAGCATCAGATCTGATCTTGTGAGACTTACTCTCATGAGAACAGCACAGGAAAACCTGCCCCCATGATTCAGTTACCTCCCACTGGGTCTTTTCCATGACACTTGAGGATTATGGGAGCTACAATTCAAGATGAGATTTGGGTGGGGACACAGCCAAACCATATCAACCTCAATAGATATTTATCCAAAGAAAATATGCAAATGACAAATGAGTGCGTGAAAAGATCTTCAACATCATTTGTCATTAGGGAAATGCAAGTCAAATCCACAATGTGATACCTACCACTTCACACTTACTAGGATGGATGTCATCAAAAAGATTGACAATAACAAATGTTGGCAAGGATGTGGAGATATTGGAACCCTCATATATATTACTGGTTGAAATGTAAAATGGGTGCACCCTGTTTGGAAAACTGATGGTTCCTCAAAAAATTAAACATACAGTTATCACATCACCCAGCTATTCTATGCCTAGGCATATACCCAAGAAAATTGAAAACATGCATTTACCCAAACATTTGTATAAATGTTCATAGTAGCTTTATTCATAATAGCCAAAAAGTGGAAACAACCCAGATGTCCATCAGCTGATGAATGAATAAGCAAAATAACACCTTATCCATAAAATGATACGTTATTCATCCATAATAAGGGATGAAGTACTGATGCATGCTACAACATCAATAACCTTTGACATTACTCTCAGTGAAAGAAGCCAGCTACAAAAGGCCACCTATTGTATGAATCCATTTAAATGAAATACTCAGAATAGGCAAATTTATGGAAACAGAGAGTAGATTAGTGATTGCCAAGACCTGCAAAGAGTGGGAATGGAAAGTGACTGCTAACAGGCATGGAGCTTCTTTTGCAGTGATGAGATGCTCTGGTATTCATTAGTAGTGGTGGTGATTCACATCCTTACGAATAAAGTAAAAATCACCAATGTATTCACTTTAAAGGAGCAAATGTTGTGGTATACGAGTTATATTTAAAAAAAAAGGAAAGAAAGAAATGTAAGCTGAGGAACCAGGAAACTTGAGATCAGCCTTTAAAGAATTTAAGACTTTTGCGGTGATCTAAGTGTTAGGTAAAAAGCATCTGGATAGCAAAGGGAAAGAAAACAGTGAATCGCAAGGTCTTTTGATGGAAAAATGTGATCCATTTGGTAAATGACAAGATAAATGGAGAAAAAGAAAAGAATATAGCATGCCTACAATTTTTGGAGACCGAAATAGACTACTGAATAAAATTCTTCATTTATCTTTACTTCTGAGCCTAAGCACAGTATATTTTTAAGTAAGAGGAAGTGTGGAGTAAATAAACATAATCAAATCTGTATATTTAAATTTAAATCTGTATATTCGAAGCTAAATATCTTTCATTTTTTGCACAAAAGAGCAGTTTTTGCCATTATATAATTGGTAACAATATACCTTTATTTGTTTCATTAAATATTTACCAGCTCCTTTTTTGTATAAGTCTTGTTGTATGAACTAGTATAGAATACTTAATGTACATTGTGTTTTTGCATGTTTGAAAAAGTATCTAAAAATTATTAAACCAATCATAAAAGAAAGCATGTATTAAGCATATTTCACTTTATAATTTTATTTCAATTGTATTACCACTCAATCCAAAAATTGTATTTTAATGTAGTAGGATTTTATATTAGTAAAATGTTCATGTTTTGAGTTACTCTTTCATTTATCAAATGTGTTCAGTTGGAGAATCGTCCTCAGGAAAGGCTTCAAGGAGCCTTGCACAGCATATTCCTGGCCCTGGTGGCATTGAAGGCGTGAAAGGGGCAGCATCTGGAGTTGTTGGTGAATTAGCACGAGCCAGGCTGGCACTAGATGAAAGAGGGCAGAAACTTGGCGATCTGGAAGAAAGAACTGCGGCCATGTTATCAAGTGCAGAGTCATTTTCTAAACATGCTCATGAGGTACGACTCTCAAACAGATATTTGAACAAAAAGCTCTAGGTAAAGCAAGTGTGAATGTTATTTTATTTTTATAGCTATTGTATTTCTACACCCATGAATTTCCATATATTCATTGTACAATTGCAAGTTCCTGATTTTTGCCACCAGAGGGAACCATTACAGGAATGTATCTCCAATAGCCTTTGGTTTCTTACTATAAGATTATAAATTTTGAAGGAATCTGCCCACCTTCAGGCTTTTGGTAAGCGAAGCTAGCAGCTTTGCAACTATTTCTTAAGGAATGCAATACCAATGTTAATTTTTCTTAATGCCTCAGAGTCTACTACCACTTTGTCCTAGAGAAAGAAATAATCTGCCTCCTTGAGTCTTCCAGGTAGATATAAATAACTAAAATTGACAAACCTTTTTATTTAAATAAACAATACTAAGTCCGCGTTGTGGACCAATTCATATGGAGGAGTAGAGAGATGCATTTTGCAATGGTGGACCTAGGAAGTCATGAGAGAGCTCAGAAACACATGCTGTAAAGTAGGGATCCCTGACTGGTCCCCTTACACCACATCGTGCTCTTAAAAAGCTGAATTTAAAAGTCTTTACGGGAAATAACACATTTTTCATTTTGACACACAGGCCTGCCTTTCCTTGATGCTTTACACTAGGTTACTTCACACATCTAGTTCCTAGGCTGGCCCTGGAGGACGTTTTGAATTTGTCTGAAGAAACAATTTTAAGGTTGTTTTTATATTTGAGCACCCAATCTGTAGTGGTAGCGCTTTTTTAAATTTTTCAACCAAAAGTCATTTCCTCCTTGCTCAAAAATGCGGAAACCTAGAATGCATGAAGAGGTAACTTGACCTGGAAGATACTTGTCTAGGGCTTCAGAGAGGTTCAGAGATCCTTTATGATTACTTGTACTATACCCAGGCACCTCAGATACAGGCTTGTGGTGGTCAATCTAGGTCGGGATTTTTGTTGTCATAACCCTACACCCGATTGTATGATCTCTACAGCATGTAGCATTTCAGTCAATTTCGGAATATATTCACACTCTGAATATTTAGGAAAGAGCTTAATCTCACACTGTTAACTTTCCCTTCTACCAGTTGTTCTTGAGCCATATTTCAGAGTCTAAGGAAGACAGTACATTGAGGTAGTTACAATCACAGGTTCTTGAATTAGACTGCATGGGCACAAATTCCAGTTTCACTACTGCATTACCTTGGGCAACCCCTAGAAGCTTCAGTTTCATTTATTAAATGGGGAGAAAAACAGTGCCTAGCCCAAGAATGGTTATGACTGAAATCAAGTAGGAAAAGTGTGTCATGCAGTGTCTGGCTCAGAATAGATGCTCAGTAAATTTGAGACGGCAGGAGGAGTAGCATTTTCAACCTTTAATTCCCCAGTTCTTCAAGCATTATTTTTAATTCATAGTACAAAATAAAAATTATCTTACTTTTATATTACTAGCTTAGGTCACCAAATTTATGTCACATTTCTAAGAAATCTGTGGAACTTCTAGGCTAGTTCTTAATGGATATCGTATTTTTTCCTCCAAATAGAATAGTTTTTACTGCTTTCAATAAGTTGATTTGAAGTAAGCATATAGTAGCACTACAGAATATTGCAGAATGACATAATGTTTTGGAAAAATATAGAAATCACTTATAAATGATATTGTTCTGGCATTTTATAAGCATGTTTTCCTTTTTTTCCCCCTTTAGATTATGTTGAAATACAAAGATAAGAAGTGGTACCAGTTCTGACAACCAGAATCCAATAAGTCCAACTTCAGCCAGAAGGAAAAAAGTTTTCCATTTTTATTACATTCTTTAGGAAAGTTAACGTTAAAGGGATGTTCGTCACTGAATACTGTTCTTTCCTAGCACAGTCATGCACTGTTTTACCTCAGTCATGTGGCTTTAACTGAGGAGTGTTCACACGCACTCGAAATGGAGTATATGGTGTGTGCCAGTTATGAGTTGACCATTTGGAAATTAAACAGGTCACACGTGACAGATGAAGAAACCGAGGGGGCTGCTGAGGAGACCTGGTGCAGGGACTAATCCTGGATCATTCCTGTATTAAACTTTCATATGCCAAAAGGGTTTGTGCCGTTTTATCTGCCATCAGTGTTTGACCTGTTTGGGGCAGAGGCAGTAAGTCAGAAGTCTTGAAGCTGAAATGGTTATATGTGTGTCATTGGACTGGATTATAAACAGCTGTCTTGGACTTTCCCTCTCTTAACACTGACTGGTCATCAGTATCGTTAGTGAAAAAGAAACAAACTGTTTGTTATCATCTCTTTAGACAGATAAGCTGAATGGTGGGCTTTAAATAATAAAAGCATACACATAGTTGACTTGTGTATGAGCTACTCTTGGATTCTTGTTATTATAGACTTGTATTTAGTTCATATTTTGTCAAAAGCAAAACAAGAAGATACATCACTTTTCATTGAAAAGAAAAGTGTAGAGCATGACTGAATTGCTCATCATTCTGGGAGTTTCCATGTAGTGGCTATGCAGTGTGGAAAGTGAGAAAAACCTCCATTGTGGTGAGGAGAATACTTCAATGTCCCTTGTCCTTGTTCTCATTAATTCAGCTAAAGGTGGATTTGACCAAAATAATGCTGGTTAAATTTGTAGAAATGTTGAAATTGGCTATGTTTTAAATTTTGCTTGAATTTTTATAAAATGTTTAACCAAATGTACCTTTGCATTCTTTAATTAAAATTGCTTAAAAAAAAACTTTCATTATTTCAGTAAAATGCTCAGCTCCCTTTTTAAAATGCCGTTTATTTGCTGACTGTTCCAATACACTCAGGTGATGAGCCAATTAAATGTTAGTGCACATGCTATCGCATGGAAAATTACAAGCATCTGTTGTCAATAATTATCTATATAAGAGTTTAGTCTGATGACCTACAAAATATTTTGTGTAGAAATATACTATAAATCTGTACATATCCTTTCAAGGTTTTAAAAAACCAAAAAGAAAGGAAAATATGTACACTGTGATAACTAAATTATTTCTGTATTGGAATATAATACAATTTGAGACCAGCAATGGACAATGAATGATTGTTTCATAGAATAGCATTACGGGCAGGAAAGAAACCACCTAGTAGATCTAGAAGTCAGCAATCTCAGAATACAGACTAATCTGAGGTTATTATTGATTGTTGTTAAAGCAACCCAGCAAAAGCAAAATGGAAGCATTAAAATTAATGTTAATGAAATTTAAATATTGTCTTCTATAAAAAATTCCTTTAAATGATTTTTTTTTTCATTAAGAGATAATCAGAGCACAAATTGATAGTAAACAGGATGGTTGTTTTTCTATTCTATATGATCATTAAAGGAATATGTAGGACATCTTAACTTTTTCATACAGTCTGTTATGCATATTTTCCTCTACTTTTCATTAATAAAGCTTTTATGTTTACATTTTATAACATGCACTACTAGATGCAAAAGTTTACATCAAAGTTTACTTTAAATATCATTTGGTAGGGACTAAATGTGTGTGATAGAGATAATTGATCAAGCCAAAAGAAATATTTCTTAAATAAGCCCTTTTCAAAAGTTTTTGAATTTATAGAAAGCACCAATGAATAACATATTTCTGTTTCGTTAATGTCAGCTGCCTGAACATTCAGCAGTTTATAAATTGCTTAATTTGTGTTATCTATTATCCAGTAAACCCATAGTTCCATGATATGTCACAGGAATTGTTAGGTCCTATTTTAAAGGTACAGTTTTGTGAATGTCATCAATAAAATCAACAGTTACGGATTTGAAGAAGTTGGGAAAGCATTATGTAGATTAATATACTGGTTGGTTCCTTATCTATGTGGAAGGTCATATAGCTGCAATTATTTAATTTGTTGTGTTATTTTGTGTTATATAACACAAATATATTTGTATATTAACTTCATTTTTACTGTCATTTTTCCTGTTGTATACAAAATGAACTAATCTTGTAATTATTTTCAAATATAGAAGTATATACATTTACCTTAGATGGATTTCCAAGATTTTGTAAGAAAATCTTAAATCAGTGTTTTGAGTTATTTAATTTTTAAATTAATCTACAAATTATGCACAACAAACTAGAGACTCAGTTAGGATTAGAAAGCTTAAAGTATGTTTGAGTGTAGGAAATAAGCTTCTCAGAGTTACACTTGATTCTGTCTGTAGATAAGAGACAGTCTACAGTAATAACTAACCCAGGGAATTTACTGTAATTTGAGAGGTAACATCTCTGTTTTTTTCTTTTTAAATACAGAAAGTAATAGTCACCAGCAAGCCACGATTTCAGGAAAACTGACTAAAAAAAAAAAGTCAAAATAGAAAATATCAGAAAAATGAAAGATTTTTGTGTGCCCTCTCCATATCCTCATTGTTTTTGTTGCATTTGTCCTTGACTCTAAAATCACTGAAGTATTCATGATTAGTAGTTTGTAAGTAGGAAGTGGTTTTTCTGTATGTACCATATATCCAGTTCATTTCAGTTTTCAAACTAAAATCCATATGTATTTGCTGAGAAAGTTATTTGAAATCTTATATTCTGACAAATTCTGTACATTACATCCATTTGAAGTTTTGCATCATCTTAACACTTTTGCTTTGCATTTCAATTGTACAAAGTGTTTCCAAAAAAATGGTTATAGATTCGACTGAGCTATTACTAACTTCTCCATTTGATTTTTTATGGATGTGAAAAATGCTGCTACTTGTCTATGTTATTATGTGTAAGTATATTACAATTTAATTAAGTACAGTAGTTTAAAGAACGAAGCAATTTTTTTTTTTTTGGGCTTAGAACTTCTTAATTGTAGGTTCCTCTGAAGCGATTTCATGTAGATATGTGAGTGTTTTAAACAAGTCTGAAAGTGTTACATACTTTTAGGTTACAGGGGTGCTGGGGAGACAGCTGAGGAAAGGAAGAATATGTGGAAGACACCACGGAGTTCAAAGTTTTACCCTGAGTTCTATCTTCCATATATGTTTTGCTTAAGGCATTTCTCATGTGACATTAGAAAAGCTATATCCAAAGGTAAATTTTTTGTGGCAAAGATTTATTTTACACTTTAACTTTTGGGATTTTATTTGTTTCAGCAAAATAAAGAGCACTGAACTTTAAACTTGAATTTTTTCTGCACTTTTTTAGGTAATGAAAACTTTTTATTATCATTTAATCCACATTGCTCAGTTTAAACCAAGTGATACATGTGTATAAAACATACCAAAATCATGAATATGCTGCTAGCTGTACCTTAAATAGACTGATCAGTTTTAAAACCTTTAATAGGGTTTTATATAGATTTAAAAAATAGTAAAATAATCTGCTGTATGTTTCAGTGTTCTTGGTCTTAAATTATTGCAACACTTTCAGATTTGTTTTAAGATCATACAGTAACGTTATATTTATACATACTGCTAGAAAATATACTTTTAGTTTTAAAATGGAATTTTTATAAATGTACTTTAATTTTAAAATGGTGAACTTGTTAAGTTTAAGTCAAAGTACTTAAAAAGTATGTATATTATCCATACAAAAAGTTATGTTTTACGCTTATAATAAGAAATACTGGTATCTCATATCGAGATACAATTAATTTAAAAAAATCATACATCATTTAAAAATCTTCACACATGAACAGGAAAGATATCATTTCTATGCTTTAAAAAACCCTCTATTGAGCATTTTCAAATATTAATTTTATTTTGGGGGAAAATGCCCACAACAATAATTGCAAGATCTTTCTCAATAGCTTCAGTTTGCTGTTGGATGCCTACCTTAACTATTGTTTTAAAATATAGATATATATATATATATATATTTAAAATAGTTTTCCAGGTATTTTCTTCTACCTTTTTTAAAAATAAATTTCCAAAAACGAAAACAGAGTTTATGTATTTTTGTCAATGAAGGTTTTTATTTTGTAGTTTATAGAATTTGTTCCTTATCAGTTTGATACTTGATCAACATTCTTAGACTTTTTAATCTGTATTTACTTTGGGGGGAAAAAAGCACTCCTATATCTTAAATGTCCTTCTTTTTTCTTTTCCCTTTTAGGGTATTTGTTCTCTTGGATTGAAATTTATGCCCACAGATTTTTCTTTTCATTTGAAAATGAATGTGAAGATACTGTTTACAGCTTTTGTTAATTGCACTTTTCATCACTCTGATCAATTTCTTGTAAAGTGCTATGGGAATTATTTTTCCTGTGAATATTAATGATTTTACTACTGCCTCCGAAGTTTTAAAAAAGGTTCTGTAGACAGAAAACAGTTGTTGCAACCAAAAACAACCAAAAAAAGAAAAAAAGGGAAAACTGGCTTACCTTTCTCAGATGAATTAAATGATTTTAATAACTTCCCAGTTACCAGGGTTATAACGTTGCTTTCTTCAGTTATTAATACAGTCAAATTAATTTTAACAATATAGGCACAATTCATTTACAAATTCAGTACAGTAGTCCAGGGCTACATGTAAGTGGTCCCTTTATTTTATTCTTTACATCAGAAAAATCATGAATGTCAGTTTTGCCAGTATTTTACAATGAGGCCTATCGTTTAAAATTTTATAGTGTATGACATGTAAATAAACCAGTATTTATTGTAGGTTATTTGATTCAGGCATTTCAAATGGATATAGGTTAATGGCAATGGAATCCTATTTATTTGGTAGTTGGTTTTGTTTGTTTTTGTTTATTTACTTTTGCTATTTGTTTTGTATTGTCTAAACTTTGCTTCAACTGAAGACAGTGTAAGGAGTTGAAAATACAATCAACATAGCAATGGAAAGCAATGCAAAGAGGGTAAATCTTGTTTTAATTTTTTTAACTTTTTTTGTGTGTAAATAAATAGTACTGTGATACTTTAGGTGTGACCTCTATTCCACATGATAGTTAGAACCAGAAAAACACTTTTGCTTTCTAGTTATACTATTGGTTCATTGTAAATGCATTACCAAAAGACAATATGAAAAAGAGCAAGATTAAGTTTTTCTAACATTGTCCACTTCAGGGGCAAGCATGCTTGGTATAGAGCTCTAGCTTGTGTATACCTTAAACTGTAACTTGCAGGTGTTTTTCAGTTGCTGCACTTTTTATTTAATCTTGCTCAGTCCCAGTAACTATCTCAAAGGTAATTGCTGGAATATGCATTTTGAAATACGGTTTAAAAAAAATCTGTGTATTGTTTCATCTAAAAAGAAAAGCACTATTGCAAACACTAAAAACGTGTTAAACTTTGTAGTTATTTTGCATTCCTGTACTTTACAAACTGTCATCACAGCAAAAAGTTTAAAATTAGGTAATGAAATATTTTTGTAAATAAATACCGTTAAGCTGGTATTTTAAAAAATGTATTATAAATTAATTAATGTTTCTGGAAAATGTTCATATATATGTATATGAATGTCTCTTTATGCTGAAGGGCTCTGATTGGGCAAAATAAAATACTCTAATCTCTCCTGAAACTAAACAAGCCCTTTTTCCTGGAAAATTTGTTCTAATTTTTTTCTGAATTATGGAATTAATCTATTAATAACCTAAGAAAATAATTGATTAAAAAAATAGATTCCCACATTTGCTGAAAGTGAAGCTAATCATATAACTCAGGTAATACCAACTATATTTTTCTTGACTATCTGGAGTTTTTGGTGAAAAACACCTACCCCTGTGTTGGGTGGATTGAGAGTAAAGGAGACAGGGTAAGAGTTAAGGAATAGGAATGAAATCTGAGTGCATGCTTCTTGGCCTTTAGTGTGTACACGAATCACCTGAGGATCATATTAAAATACAGATTCTGATTCATTGCATTTGAGGTGTGGCCTGATTTTGCATCTCTAACAAGCTTCAAGCTAATACAGATGCTGCTGGTCTTGGAACATACTTTGAGTAGCAAGTATATGGATAGTTTCCACAGAGTGTCAGTGTCCAACTACTTGTACGAAAAATGAGTATCACATTAATGAATCTTGAAAAATGTAAAGAAGACCAAACAGTACTTACCACGGTTTCTGTTGTGTTTTAGAATAAAAGACGTAGTAGTTCTCTTATTACATTGAAGGATTATTTGATTTTGAAATATATATATTTTTTATTGTGATGCATGCTTATCCCACATGGTGGCAGTCTCGTCTCACTGTGTGAGCCTTTAGCAAGAAGTGCTTGCAGTACAATTTTACATGGGAAAAAAACAGACTTTCCAAAGGATAATTTTCATGATACTTTTTTATCCAGAAAGTTACTAAACACTCTTAGATATGGAACAGATAATATGTTCCTAAGGTATTATAAAGTTATGTAAATCATTTGGTAGAGTGATCTGGTTTATTATCAAAAAATTTTTCAGTGTCTTTCTAGGAAACAGAGGCATAAAGTGATAAAATTTTAAAAACTGAAGATTGTCTTCATGTCTCCGGTCATGCCTTTTTAAAGAACATTATATTGGGTATGTGCTGTGTAAATAGTACAGTGCTATCCACTGCTTCAGATAAAAATTTATGTTGTCCTTGTAACCCTTCATAGGAATTTACAGAAAGATTCTGATTTTCTAGGAATTTACAGGAAGATTCTGATTTTCTAGGAGTTTACAGGAAGATTCTGATTTTCTTCCGTTAGTTTAAAAATTGTATGTTTGCCCCATTTTTATGCTTTTTTCAGTTTTTGTACAAAAGTGTTTTGTCCTAGGTACCTTAAGGAAAGCTTTCAAAATGCTTTTTTTAGACTAAAACATCTTTTAAATAAGAAAATACTTACCTGTCATTTTATTTTTTTCAAATTCAATCTGTCTTTTTAATATCAATAATGTATATTCTGTTAACTTTAAACTTATGGAAATATTCTAACATTTAGTTTTAGTCATTTTATATGATTTTATACTGTTTTAAAAAACAAAACCCCATAGCTTCTTTTTTTTAATAACTTTTCAAAAACAGCATGAAAGTAAGATACATATTTAACAAGGTTCCAACAAAATAGAATATTCTGTTAGTAGCAAAGGAAGGAAGTCTGAGGACTTCATTTAAAGTTATTGAGAGAGAGAGAGAGAGAGAGAGAGAGAGAGAGAGAGAGAGTGTGTGTGTGTGTGTGTGTGTGTCCCACCAAACAAGAGACCTCTTTGTTCATCCCCCCCGGGCTGAGTTCGACTCTGAACCTTTCTTTCCACTTGTCTCTGCTGCTTCCATTTCAATTCTGTTCCTGCCCCCCATGCCTGTCACCCCAATTCTCTTTACTCTTTAGTATGTTTTATTTTAGCTAACTACTTTTCTTTGCCCATTTAGCAGGGAAATAATGCAATCCCTCTGTTTCCCAGGGCCCCTCCTAAATACTGAGTAGATTTGTAAATAATGTTTGTAAATACAATAACGCCATCCCTACTCTTTGTTACCTCCAGACACTCAAAATATCAGCAGATAAAGCAAAACACATTAGTACATGGAAGAAATACTGTGCTGAGGCTGAGAATTGTAACTCCCAAGAGCACTACAGGAGTATGTTTGGATAGAACACACTGCTGCTTCACTAGGGTGTTTATCCAGCTTGCTTTTTTATTTTTTGAGACACAGTCTCACTCTCACACAGGCAGAAGTGCAGTGGTACAATCATGGCTCACTGCAGCCTTGAACTCCTTGGGTTCAAGCAATCCTCCTGCCTCAACCTGCCAAGTAGTTTGGACTACAAGTGTGCCTCACCACTTCCAGTTAAGTTTTTTATCTTCATTTTTTTGTAGTGACAGGTTCTCACTATGTTGTCCAGTCTGGTCTTGAACCCCTGGGCTCAAGCGATCCTCCTCCCTTGACTTCCCAGAGTGCTGGAATCACAGGCATGGGCCACCACACCCAGCCAGGTGTTGTAGCTTTCAAGATCAAAGATGCCCAGAAATTACAGCATTGCATAAGTACAAAAGTTAGAAGACCACACATTTCAGAAAGTGAAAACCTCCATGTTCCTTTAATAACAATGTGACTGCAGATACCATTAGTCTAAGCAGTGGTTCTCCAACTTGAACATCAGAATCTCCTGGATACACAACTTTTGTGAAAACACATCACTGGATCACCCCCCCAGAGTTTCTGATTCAGTAAGCCTGCAGTGGGGCCCGAGGATTGGTATCTTAACAAGTTCCCAGCTGATGCCGAAGGTGCCAGTCTGCAGACCACACTTACTGAGAACCCTGATGTAGAGCAATGCCCTAGAAGCAGTGTCTTCTCTGTATCACATATGGTTTAGATGTCTCCGTTAATATCTGGTAATGAAATTATAGATAATGTGCTTGCCTATACATTCAATTTTTTAAAATCAACATAGTGTCTGAACTAATGTGCCAGAGATATGAAATGAAACCAATTTGTAATTTTTAAAAAAGTATTTCAATATGCAAATGCTGAGGTTACACACAAGAAGAACAAAGACAAGTCCCACATATTTCTAAAACGTTCCGAAGGGGGTATCCCCTCCTAACCTCACTCCCGTTGTAGCCTCACTTTGCCCCTCACACCCTCTGATGTTTGAACCCTTGGGCCAGAGAGTAGAACCTGCAATAGGACCCATCCTTTTTCAAATTTGTTCCCGTGCAGTGGGACTGTCAAGAATATGTTTATAAATGTTATGCCATAATATATACATGAAAGTATAGAAGTATAGACTACTTAAATGCTAGTTTGGAATTTTAGAGCAGTTTGCATTAATTCCTCTTACAAATTTATATTCACTTTCTTATTTAAGCTGTTTTTGAACTAGAGTGAATTAGAGAGCCAAGACATCTTTATAAATTTGTGCCTGAAACACACTAATCAATATATGGTATGCTTCTCCTAACAAAAACTCATCTTGACAGATAGAGCAGTGGATTCATTCTATGAAGATTATATAGATTCTTACAGATTATAAACATCTATTACATAACATTAGTATTGGAAACTTTCACTTTTTCTGATAACCAAAACTCAATCTGTGATTATTGGTTAATTATTAAACAAGTCCATTTGCCTAGTATTTAAGTGCATTAAAAGTGGGCATTTATATAGAGCTCATTTCAAATGCCAAGCACATCTGTCTGAGTGTGAAGACCAGAATTCTGTCCCTAAGTTTACCAGCAATACCAATGACCTTTTCCAAGTTAACCTCTATTTGCCTGAGTTTTGTTATTTATAAAACCGTGATCTAAGCACTAGCCTTCCCTACCTCAGCCACTGTAGGGAATGTAATAACGTCTGAAAATCATTAGAAAAACAGAATTAGCATACACAAGGATTTATGATCTTAAAAATCTTAGTCGTTTAGAAGCTCTGTGAATCAGATATATTTGAATAAGGAAGAACAAATAGCAAGTCTTATATCAGGATCAGCAAATCAGTATAATTACTGCTATAATCAGGATAAAAATTGATACATTAATAAAAGGATGAAGATCAAAATGTCTTTGAATTTCATAAGCACCTTTCGTTTCAACTGAATTTTTTCTTTGTTGTGTGTTTACTCCAGGGAGCTCAGGATGCGTTTATTGCCAGCTATCATCAGGATACAAGATCTTACTGAAATTACTCTGGTTACCTTTCAAAACAGAACTGTAACCAAATCCCAGTACCTGGAAATTTGTTTCTTAAAACAAATGTATTTATATTTGTCTGTTTTCATACTATAAAGAACTGCCAGAGACTGGGTAATTTAGAAAGGAAACAAGTTTAATTGACTCAAGTTCAGCATGGCTAGGGAGGCCTCAGGAAACTTACACTCATGGTGGAAAGTGAAGAGGAAGCAAGGCACTTTCTTCACAAGGTGGTAGGAAGGAGAAATGCAGAGTGAAATGTGGGGGAAGAGCCCTTTATAAAACCGTCAGATCTTGTGACAACTCACTATCATGAGAAAAGCATGGGGGAAACTGTCCCCGTGATTCAATTACCTCCACCTGATCTCTCCCTTGGCACCTGGGGACTATGAGGATTAGGAGGATTACAATTCAAGATGAGATTTGGGTGGGGACACAAAGCCTAACCATGTCAATATTTAAATTCATAAATGGATATTTTTTCCTATCTGGTATAGACAGTAAATACTTTTGGAGGTTTAGTCATAGCATAGTTAACATACTTTTCACAGATTCTTTATAAAATATCTCTAAATATAAAAATTATCAATTTAGAATGTTATCTTCCTGTTCTTTTATAGAGCAGATTGCCTCTCAAAGACTTTTAATTAAGCAGGTAAAAAAGAGACTTTGGAGTCAGGCCAATGCTGCTTACCAATAGTGTGACTTTAAGTTACTTAAGCTTTAAAAAAAAAAAAAAAACCTTATTTCCTTCAAATATTAAATAATAGAAACAGTGCCAACTTTGAGATTGTTCGATGGACTCCATGTAAGAATGTGAGTCACATAACTCAGCAGAGCAGCCTCCCTGTGGGGGCACCCTGGGCTCTCCAGCCTGAGACAGCAGAGTATAGGAACTTGAGTGTGGGCTCTTTCAAGACTTTAACTGCCTGCTCCATGATATGCATGGCCTTGAGCAGGCTATGAAACTTCTCTACGCCTCAGTTTCCTATCTGTAAAATGGTAATGATTATGAAGTTAATATAGTACATCTCAAATGCTCAGGATAGTATCTGATGCATACAGCATGGCATTAAACTAAGATGCCACTGAGAGTAATATGTGCCATTATTGGCACTACTAACAAACAAAAACACTGGTAATTTGTGTTTAAAAGACATATCCTGATTTTTTAAGATTTAAAACTATGAAGATGGCTATCTAGGAATTGGTGATCTGGTAGTAAGCACTCAATGAATGTTTACTGTTATTAGGAGTACTAGAAAATAAGACTCCCTCCCTCTGTCTACTTGTAATCACATGCCTTCCAAGAGTAACCACCATGAAGAGGAGGAAAGACCTAAAAATTCCTCTCAAGTGCTTCCCTAGGCACAGGTCTTTTGAATGCTGCGCTACTGAAGCTAGGATTCCCATGGTTCCGTCTTAGGTCAGGACTGTTTGTAGGTCCTATTATTAGGTCCTGTTGTTTCAGGGAGCAGAATACAAAAGATGAAAAGTACTTATAAAGGAATTCCATTCTTTATTGACTCTCTCAAAAGATTCTAAAAGGGACCCAACTCAAAGCCCCCAAAACACTTCTCATAGCCCTTTTCCTTTTGAATTTTTAATTGCCCAGTATTCCCTGAAGACTTTCAAATGTCAGATGTTCCATCCTTCTCTCCCCTTAGACTCTGGCTCCCAGATATGTATTAAGAATGATCTAAGCTTTCACTTGCATCTCAGGTAAGATGCTCTTCTGTGTCCCTCTGGGTCACTAGACACTGGGGGAGCTCTCTCCAGTCCTCAGCTGAACCATGCCATCCAGGTATCTACTCTCATGTGGGGACCGCCTGTGTATTCCAAGGGGAAGTAGAGCCTCAGTCCTCCCACTTATCCTCAAATTCTTCAGAGAGTTCCATCGTTCCTCTCCCCTCCTTAGAGCTAACCCCTGGGGGTCCGGCTCAGAACCCTGTCCACACTCTACCCCAGCCTCTGAGATTATTTTCATCTGCATAGCATAATAACAATTATCTGTATGCCTCTGGTTTAGGCCAGAACCTCAGCTCTTAATGTTTAAACCAGGCTGCCATTTACTCAAAAACTTTTTGCCTGAAAGCTATTGTCTATACCATAATCTCCGAAACTCTCTTTTGAAATTCAATTCCCAGCTTTTTTTTTTATTCAACAAATATTTGTTGGACCCCAGGATGTGTCAGACTCTATTTTAAATATTGGAAATAGAAAAGTGACCGAGACCCTGTTCTGGAACTTGTATCAGTGACAGTGACATTTTTCTTTCTGTTTGGTTCTTCATCAATAGCTCTAACTTCAGGACAAAGAGGAGGAAGTGCCCTAGCTAACCGAGCAAGGAAAAACAAGGTATTTTGTATATGGGATGAAGAAATAAATCATTTAAAACACAAAATATTATCCCACCATAAATATTTATTAAGCACATATTCTCCCTTCCTCCACACTCACATCTAATCAGTTGCCAGTGGGTCCTTTTTACTTCCCACGTGGATCTCAACTTTCCCTTTTTTTCCCTGCTGCTCAGGGCCTGCCGCTGTTTCTGCATCTTCAGCCTGAATTACTGATACTCCTGATGGGTCTCCCTGTTCAGTCTCCTCCTCCTCCAATGTGTTCTATCCTAGCTCCAATTAGGCTGTTTCCTATTGAAACTTTTCAAAGGCTCCTCCAGTGACCCTAGTGAAGTTCAGTGCTTTAATTTGGTGAGATGTCTCCTTAACATTCTACCTTCCATATTTCATTATTTGGGTATCATACCCCATTCTAAGCTAATTTCCCGCAATTTGCTCTTCCCCTAAACAATATGTGCTGTCAATTCTCTGTGCTTTTGTTCATGCCTGGAATACCCTTCATTTCCTTCTTAGCCTGGAAAAATTCCCGTAACCCTTTACGATCAAGCTGCAATATCACTTTCTTCTCCTGAAGGCCGTCCATGCCCAGGATTAATTGCTCTCTCCTCTCTGCTACACCACTTCTTCATACCATTAGATAAGTCCTTATCACAATGTGGTCTAGCTTGTTGTTCATGCATACATCTCCTCTCCAGATTATGAGTTCTTTGAGAAAGGCTGTTTGTCCATCTTTTTAGCTCCAGTATCTGGCATAATACCTGTCAATTAGAAGGTGTTCATTAATATTGGTTGATAATGTTTTTACATATTTACACACATGCATAAACCATCATATATACCTACACACACATATATTTTTAGATGTTTTGTAATTTAATATATCCGTATTTCTGTCCTAAATGTTCAGTAGCTGCTGATGTTTCTTTTGGAACGTATCCATAAATACAAAATTGCCTTTTATTTTAAATAGACTAATATTCTATTTGAAGGCTTTCATAGTTCTGACAGTTTTGACAGCTTGACTGTATCTGAAAGTTTATTATTAATCTGTAACACTTTATATTCTGTACTCTGTATCTATATTTAATATGCTGTTTAAATAAGATTCCTCAGATAGTTAAGAAGACACAGTCAAAAACATGAGTCAAAGGCAAGAACTTAGGCATTGCCAAATCAAGTGATACAATGGTTTGAAATAAGCTATCAGGTTCTCATTCTGTTTCATGATCATTTAATTTCTCAGAGGGGAATATTTAAATTCAGCTTTAAGGTGAGAAACAACAATAGTAAAATCCAAAAGAGAATCATTTTAGTCTTTTTTTCTCTCATTGTCTTTTTTTTCCTCATTAGTCCATGAACTAGTATCACCAGGAAAGACCTGGGATCCTGGTTTGAAACTATGATGTAAAGAAAAGTAGAAACTGCAATAGAGTAAACTAATAAGAATTGGGTACTATGTGCTGGGTTAAAGATATATAATAAATAGCTCTACCTTGTCTTTAACAAGACAAAAATTTGCAAGGTACTAAACTTATTCATGTTTGTTGGGTTGGGATGAGGGTGGGGCTCATAATACAAGGTAACTTTGGCTGAGTAGAAAAATTGTTCATAATCTTGAGTGTCTAAAAATCTAGTTAGCTTCCTAACAAAGTTATGTTTTGTCTGCACATGTAAGATTGAGCCCTTTATTTATTATCATAATTGGTACTAAACTAAAATCTTAAAATGTAGGTCAGGTATCATTACAACAGAGGGAAGAGGAGCAAAATCACTCTACAATCATGTAAGCATAGAATTCCAAGCTTCCAATTTGAAAAAAAAAAAAATTTTTGAAGTCAAAGAAGCCAGAGAGCAATGTGCCTAGGTTCACAGAGGCACGTAGTGGCAGTGGTAAGATTAGAATTGCTTAGAGTAAAATCCAAAATTCCCATGGCCTGCAAGACTCTACACACCTGGCCTCTACTTATCCCAGTATTCCCTCACTCCTCAATGATGCTGACCTCATTCCCTTGTCAGTAATTTTGCATTTGCTGTCCTCTTTCACCAGGAACTTTCCTGACTTTTCACACTGCTGGCTCTTTTGCATCTTTCAGGTCTCAGTTTAAATGTCACCTCCTCAAAGAAGCCTTTTCTGATTTCTGTGTCTAAACTTAAATTCTAAAATAACCTGACCCCCACCCCCACCCATATCAGGCCATCTTCTATTAGAGAAACTTATTCAATTTCTTCAAACACTTATCATAATCAAAATTATCTTTTTTATACCCCTGTTATTTTTTTAATCTGTCCGTTTCAATAGAATATAAGTCCCATGACAGCAGGTGTTTTGCCTACATTGTGCTCTGCTGTGTTCCTAAACTCAGAAGATGGCCAGGCACACAGGTGATCATTAGTTATTGAATGAACTCAGATCTCCAGAGACTTGGTCTGGTTTAACAGGGTTGGGGAAAAGAGCATAAGACTTAGAAGCTTAGAGTTTTAGGCAAGTCACAAATGATATATGATCCTTAATTTTCTCATTTTTGGAATAGGAAACACAATGTCTCATATAGGGCTGTTGAGAGAAAAAAGTAAATAATATATGTAAAAGTGCTTTATAAATAGAAGCCTATTCCTATGCAAATAAGTGACCCAGAGCAAACTGGCCTCTGTGTTTTGATTTCTTTAGCTATAAGATTAAATGATTAGATTAATAACTCTAATGGGTCTTGTAGTTATAAATTTTTAATTCTCTCATTTGTTTAAAAAAAAACCTTTAAAAGTCTCTGTATCAGTCCATTTTCACACTGTTATAAAGATACTACCTGAGGCTGGGCATGGCGGCTCATGCCTGTAATCCCAGCACTTTGGGCAGCTGAGGCAGGTGAATCACCTGAGGTCAGGAGTTCGAGACCAGCCTGGCCAACATGGCAAAACCCTGTCTCTGCTAAAAATACAAAAATTAGCTAGGCATGGTGGTGGACGCCTGTAATTCCAGCTACTCAGGAGGCTGAGGCAGGAGAATTGCTTGAACCCAGGAGGCGAAGGTTGCAGTGAGCCGGTATCTTGCCACTGCACTCCAGCCTGGATGACAGAGCGAGACTCCATCTCAAAATATATATATATATATACTACCTGAGACTAGGTCATTTGTAAACAAAAGAGGTTTAATTGACTCACAGTTCCACATGGCTGGAGAGGCCTCAGGAAACTTAGAATCATGATGGAAGGCAAAGGATTAAGCAAGGCATGTCTTATATGGCAGCAGGAGGAGAGAGCAAGCGAAGAAGGAAGTGCCAATTTTAAGTCATCAGATCTCGTGAGAACTCACTATCATGAGAACAGCGTGTGGGAAACTGCTGCATGATCCAATCACCTTATACCAGGTCTCTCCCTCAACACATGGGGATTATAGGTCAAGATGAGATTTGGGTGGGGACACAGAGCCAAACCATATCATCCCACCCCTGGCCCTTCCCAAATCTCATGTCCTTTTCACATTTTAAAACCAATCATATCTTCTCAACAGTCCTTCAAAGTCATAACTCATTCCAGCATTAACTCAAAGGTCCAAGTCCAAAGTCTTATCTGAGACAAGACAAGTCCCTTCCACCTGTGAGTTTTTAAAATCAAAAGCAAGTCAGTTACTTTCAAGATACAATGGGGTACAGGCATTGGGTAAATGCTACCATTCCAAATGAAATAAATTGGCCAAAACAAAGGGGCCACAGTCTCCATGCAAGTCCAAACCCAGGCAGGGCATTCATTAAATCTTAAAGTTCCAAAATAATCTCCTTTGACTCCATGTCTCACACCCAGGGCACACTGATGCAAGAGGTGGATTCCCATGGTCTTGGGCAGCTCTGACCCTGCTGCTTTACAGGGTACATCCTCCTTTCTGGCTGCTTTCACAGGCTGGCACTGAGTACCTGCAGCTTTTCCAGGTGCACAGTGCAAGTTGTCTGTTGATCTACCATTCTAGGGTCTGGAGGATGGTGGCCCTCTAGCTCCACTAGGCAGTGCCCTAGTGGGAGCTCTGTGTTGGGGCGTTCTGCTGCCCCTGTAGCAGACATTTGCCTGGATACCCAGACATTTCCATACATCCTCTGAAATCTAGGCAGAGGTTCCCAAACCTCAATTCTTGACCCTGTGCACCTGCAGGCTCAACACCACATGTAAGCTGCCAAGGCTTGGAGCTTGCATCCACTGAAGCAACAGCCTGAGCAGGGCACCAAGTTCCAAGACTGCACAAAGTAGTGAGGCCCTGGGCTCAGCCCAGGAAACCATTATTTCCTCCTAGGCCTCTGGGCCTGTGATGAGAGAGGCGGCTATGAAGACCTCTGACATGCCCTGGAGACATTTTCCCCATTGTCTTGGTGACTAACATTTTGGCTCCTCATTACTGATGGAAATTTCTGGAGCTGGCTTGAATTTCTCCCCAGAAAATGGGTTTTACTTTTACATCATCAGGCTGAAATTTTTCAAACTTTTATGCTCTGCTTCCCTGTTATACATAAGTTCCGATTCCAGGTTATCTCTATGTGAATCCATAAAACTTATGCTTTTAAGATCACCCAGGTCACCTCTCAAAGGGTTTGCTGCTTAGAAACTTCTTCTGCCAGATACCCTAAATCATCTCTCTCAAGTTCAAAGTTCCATAGATCTCTAGCGCAGGGGCAAAATGCCACCAGTCTCTTTCCTAAAGCACAGCAAGAATCATCTTTGCTCCAGTTCCCAAGAAGTTCCTTATCTCCATCTGAGATCACCTCAACCTGGACTTCATTGTCCATATCACTATCAGTATTTAGGTCAAAATCGTTCAACAAGTCTCTAGGAAGTTCCAAACTCCCACATCTTCCTGTCTTCTTCTGAGCCCTCAATACTGTGTCAACATCTGCCTTTTACCCAGTTCCAAAGTCACTTCCACATTTTGGGTATCCTTATCCAGTGCCCCACTACCATGGTACCAATTTACTATATTAGTTAGTTCTCACACTGAGACTGGTTAATTTATAAAGGGAAGAGGTTTAATTGACCCACAGTTTTGCATGTCTGGGGAGGCCTCATGAAGCTTAAAATTATGGCAGGAGGCCAAGGCGAAGCAAGGCACCTTCTTCACTAGGTGGCAGGAAGGAGAATGAATGCAGAGGAAACTACCAAACACTTATGAAACCATCAGATTTTGTGATAACTCACTACCGTAAGAACAGCATGGGGGAAATTGCCCCCATGATCCAATTACCTTCACCCGGTCTCTACTGTGACACATGGGGATTATGGGGACTACAGTTTAAGATGAGATTTTGGGTGGGGATGCTGCCAAACCATATTACCTCTTTTGTTTATAAATTACCCAATTTCAGGTAGTATCTTTGTAGCAGTGTGAGAATGGACTAATACAACTTCCCAGCCTCTGGTAAGCATCATTCTACTGTCTGTCTCCATGAGTTCAATTGTTTTAAAATTTACCCCCCATAAATTAGTAAAAACATGTGAAATTTGTCTTTCTGTCCTCAGCTTATTTCACTAACATAATGTTCTCCAGTTCCATCCATTTTGTTACATGTGACACAATCTCATTCTTTTTTATGGCTGAATAGCACTCCATTGTATATATGTACCACATTTACTTTATCCATTCATCTGTTGATGGACATTTAGGTTGCTCCCAAATCTTGGTTATTGTGAATAGTACTGCAATAAATATGGAAGAGCAGATATCTCTTTGACATACTGATTTTCTTTCTTTTAGTTATTTATCTGGCAGTGGAATTGCTGGGTCATATGGTAGCTCTTCTTTAATTTAGTTTTTTTTTTGTTTTTTTTTTTGTTGTTTTTTTTTTTTTTTTAGGAACTTTCATACTGTTCTCCATAGTGGCTTCAATAATTTACATTCCCAGCAACAGGGTATGAGGGTTCCCTTTTTCTATATCCTTGCAGCATTTGTTATGGCCTGTCTTTAGGATAAAAGCCATTTTAACTGGGGTGTGATGATATCTTATTGTAGTTTTTATTTGTATTTATCTGATTATCAGTGATGTTGAGCATATTTTCATATACCTATTAGCTGTTTGTATGTCTTCTTTTGAGAAATGTCTATTCAGATATTTTGCCCATGCTTTAATCAGATTATTAGATATTTTTCCTAGAGAATTGTTTGAGCTCTTTATATATTCTGGTTATTAATCCCTTGTCAGATGGGTGGTTTGCAAATATTTTCTCCCATTCTGTCTCTTCACTTTGTTGTTTGTTTCCTTTGCTGTGCAGAAGTTTTTTAACTTGATGAGATCCTATGTGTTCATTTTTGCTTTGGCTGCCTGTGCTTTTTGTGGGAAAAAAAGCACAAAAACTAAAACAAAAACAAAAACTAAAGAGTTTCCTCGATGTTTTATTTTAGTTGTTTCATAGTATGTGGACACATATTTAAGTCTTCAATCCAGTTTTATTTTTATATACAGCAAGAATTAGGGGTCTAGTTTCACTCTTCTGCATATGGATAGCCAGTTTTCCCAGCACCATTTATTGAAGGGACTGCTCTTTCCACCAATATATATATATATATATGTATATATTCCTGGCACCTTTGTTGAAAATGAGGTTAGTGTAGATGGATCATTTGTTTCTGGGTTCTCTATTCTGTTCCATTGTTCTATGGGTCTGCTTTCATGCCAGTAACTTGCTATTTGGTGACTATATCTCTGTAGTATAATTTGAAGTCAGGTAATATGAGTCCTCCAGTTTCGTTCTTTTTGCTTAGAATAGCTTGTCTATTCTGGGTCTTCTGTGGTTCCATATAAATTTTAGGACTATATTTTTCTACCTCTGTGAAGAATATAATAGGTATTTTGATAGGGGTTGCATTGAATAGAGATTACTTTGGGTAGTATGGGCATTTTAACATATTGATTCTTCAAATCCATGAACATGGAATATCTTTCCATTTTTGGTATCCTCATCAATTTCTTTCATCAGTGTTTTATAGTTTACATTGTAGAGCTCTTTCACTTCTTTGGTTAATTCCTAGGTATTTACTATTATTTGTTACAATTGTAAATGAGATTACTTTCTTGATTTCTTTTTCAAATTGCTTACTCTTGGCATGTACAAATGCTACTAATTTTTGTACATTGATCTTGTATTCTGCAACTTTACTGAATTTATCAGTTATAATAGTGTTTTGGTGGAGTTTTTAGGTTTTTCCAAATATAAGATAATATCATCTGCAACCAAGGATAATTTGACTTCTTCCTTTCCAATTTAGATATTTTTTATTTCTTTCACTCGTCTGATTGCCATAGCTAGGACTTCCGGTACTATGTTGAATAACAATGGTGAAAGTGGGCATCCTTGTTTTTTTCCAAATCTTACAGACCCCATTCTGTTTGATACTAGCTGTGGGCCTGTCATATACGGCTTTTATTATATTGAGTTATGTTCCTTCTATCTTCAGTTTTTTTTAATCATGAAGGGATGTTGAATTTTGTCAAATATTTTTTCAGCATCAATTAAAATGATCATATGGTTTTTATCCTTCATTATGATGATGTGTTGTATCATGTTGATTGATTTACATATTTTGAACTATCCTTGCATACCAGAGGTAAATCTCACTTTGTCATGATGAATAATTTGTCTAACATATTGTTGAATTGGGTTTCCTAGTATTTCGTTGAGAATTTTTACATCAATATTCATCGGAGATATTGGCCTGTAGTTTTGTTTATTTATTTTGGATGTGTCTTTGTCTGGTTATGGTATAAGGGTAATACTAGCCTTGTAGAATGAGTTTGGAAGTATTGCCTCCTCCTCTATTTTTCAGAATACCTTAAATAGGATTGGTACTAGTACTTCTTTAAATGCTTGGTAAAATTCAGCAGTGAAGCCATTGGGTCCAGGGCTTTTTTTGATAGAAGTCTTTTTATTACGGCTTTGATCTTGTTGCTTGTTATTGGTATGTTCAGGTTTTCAATTTCTTCATGGTTCAATCTTTGTAGACTGTATATATCTAGGAATTTATGTATGCTTTCTAGGTTTTCCAATTTATTAGCATATACTTGGTCATAGTAGACTCTAATGACCCTTTGAATTTCTGCATCATCCATTGTAATGTTTCCTTTTTTTCATCTCTAGTTTTATTTATTTGGGTCTCCTCTCTTTTTTTCTTTGTTAGTCTGGCTAAAGATTTGTCCATTTTTGTTTATCTTTTCAAAAAACGACTTTCTGTTTTGCTGATCTTTTGTATTTTTTTGTTTCAATTTCATTCATTTCTGATCTGATCTCTATTATTTCTTTATTTCTACTAACTTTAGGTTTTATTTGCTCTTGCTTTTCCAGTTCTTTAAGATGTATCATTAGGTTGTTTATTTGAAGTTTTTCTTCTTTTTTGATTTAGGCACTTAAAACTATAAACTACCCTCTTCATACTGCTTTTGCTGTATCCCATAGGTTTTGGTATGTTGTGTTTCCATTATCATTTCTTTCATGAAATTTTTCAATTTTCTTCTTAATCTCTTTATTGAGTCAGTAGTCATTCAGGAGCATATTGTGTAATTTCCACGTGTTTGTATAGTTTCCAAAATTCCTCTTGTTAATAATTTCTAGTTTTATTCCATTATGGTCAGAGAAGATGCCTGATATTATTTCCATTTTTTCAATGTTTTAAGGCCTGTTTTGTGGCCTAATATACGATCTATCCTTGAGAATGATCCACGTGCTCAGGAGAATGTGTATTCTGTAGCCATTGTATGAAATGCTCTGTAAATATCCATTAGATCCATTTGGTCTCTAGTGCAGATTAAGTCTGATGTTTCTTTATTGACATTCTGTCTGTATGATCTGTCCAATGCTAAAAGTGGGAATGTTGAAGTTCCCAGCTATTATTGTGTTAAGGTCCATCTCTCTCTTTAGCTCTAATAATATTTGCTTTATTTATGTGGGTGCTCCACTGTTGGGTGGATATATGTTTACAATTGTTAAATCTGCTTGCTTAAAAAAAGCCCTTTTTCAACAAAAAAATATATCAATAGAACCAGATTATAATGGGATCCACATGTGAAAACTATCAGACAAGGAATTTAAAATACTATTATTGATATTGTAAAGGCTTTAGGGAAAAAAAAAACAGAAGGTATGCATGAACAAATAGGGAATTTCAACTAATTGTCGGTAATTATGTGAATAAAAATGAACTAAACACTGCATTCAAAAGGCAGAGATCAGGAAAATAGATTTAAAAAATAAATATAGGCCGGACGCGGTGGTTCATGCCTGTAATCCCAGAAATTTGGGAGGGCAAGGTGGGCAGATCACTTGAGGCCAGGAGTTCAAGACCAGCCTGGGAAACATGGTGAAACCCTATCTCTACTAAAAAATACAAAAAAATTAGCTGGGCATGCTGGCACGTGCCTGTGGCCACAGCTACTCAGGAGGCTGAGGCAGGAGAAGTGCTTGAACCCAGAGGTGGAAGTTGCAGTGAGCCGAGATTGCACCACTGCACTCCAGCCTGGGTGACAGGCAGCAGAGGGAGACTCTGTCTCAAAAATAAATAAATAAATAAATAAATAAATAAATAAATAAATAAATAAATAAATATAGGGTCTCACTGAACTTGCCTGCAGCTCTTGGGGTTTCTGTGTCTTTCTTCATAGTGGGAGCCAGGCCTAGACACCAGCAACCATGTCGAAGGGACCTGCAGCTGGTATTGATCTTGGCACCACCTACTTTTGTGTGGGTGTTTTCCAGCACGGAAAAGTGGGGGTAATTGCCAATGATCAGGAAACCGAACCACTCCAAGCTATGTCGCCTTTACAGACACTGAACGACTGATTGGTGATGCCACAAAGAATCAGTTTGCAATGAACCCCACCGACACAATTTTTGATGCCAAACGTCTGATTAGACAGATTTGATGATGCTGTTGTCCGGTCTGACAGAAAGCATTGGCCCCTACTGGTGGTGAATGATGCTGGCTGGGCATCCAGGTGGAGCCCTCGCTCGCCTGGTCAGGGAGTGCGCATCAGGGGTGGCAGAAGCCATGGATCCTGGGCAGCAGCAACCGCCTCAACCGGCCCCCCAGGGCCAAGGGCAGCCACCGGCGCAGCGCCCCCCAGGGGCAGGGCCCGCGGTCCAGACCAGGGCAGCCGGCGCCCACGGCGACCCAGGCAGCGCCACAGGCACCCCCCACCGGGCATCAGATCCTGCACGTCCGCGGAGACTGGGAGAGGAACCTGGAGGCGCTCTTCAACGCCGTCATGAACCCCAAGATGGCCAACGTGCACCAGACCATGCCCATGAGGCTCCGGAAGCTGCCCGACTCTTTCAAGCCGCCCGAGCCCAAGTCCAACTCCCAACGGGTCAGTACTGAGGCAGGCGCGGCAGGAGCCCTGACTCCACAGCACGTTCGAGCTCATTCCTCTCCAGCTTCTCTGCAGTTGGGAGCTGTTTCTCCTGGGACACTGACCCCCACTGGCGTAGTTTCTGGCCCAGCAGCTACACCCACAGCTCAGCATTTTCAACAGTCTTCTTTTGAGATACCTGATGATGTACCTCTACCAGCAGCTTGGGAGATGGCGAAGACATCTGGTCAGAGATACTTCTTAAATCACATCGATCAGAAAACAACACAGCAGGACCCCCAGGAAGACCATGCTGTCTCAGATGAATGTTATAGCCAATCCACCAGTGCAGCAGAATATGATGAACTCGGCCTCAGGTCCTCTTCCTGATGGATGGGAACAAGCCATGACTCAGGATGGAGAAATTTACTGTATAAACCATAAGAACAAGACCGCCTCTTGGCTAGACCCAAGGCTTGACCCTCGTTTTGCCAGGAACCTGAGAATCAGAGTGCTCCAGTGAAACAGCCACCACCCGTGGTTCCCCAGAGCCCACAAGGAGGCGTCATGGTGGCAGCAGCTCCAACCAGCAGCGACAGATGCGACCGCAGCAACTGCAGATGGAGGAGAGGCTGCAGCTGAAACAGCAATAACTGCTTCGGCAGGAGTTAGCACTGCGTAGCCAGTTACCAACACTGGAGCAGGACGGTGGGACTCAAAATCCAGTGTCTTCTCCCGGGATATCCCAGGAATTGAGAACAAGGACAGCCAATAGCTCAGATCCTTTCCTTAACCGTGGCACCTATCACTCTCGAGATGAGAGTACAGACAGTGGACTAAGCATGGGCAGCTAGTGACCCTTGCACCGCAGATGACTTCCTGAACAGCGTGGATGAGATGGATACAGGTGATACTATCAACCAAAGCACCTTGCCCTCACAGCAGGACCATTTCCCAGACTACCTGGAAGCCATTCCTGGGACAAAAGTGGACCTTGGAACACTGGAAGGAGATGGAATGAACACAGAAGGAGAGGAGATGATGCCAAGTCTGCAGGAAACTCTGAGTTCTGATGTCCTTAATGACGTGGTTTTGTCGGAACCTAGGCAAATGACCATATTAGTGAATCTGTTCGTAGTTGTAGCTTGGGACGGTTATTGTAGTTGTTTTGGTAAAATCTTCATTTCCTGGTTTTTTACCACCTTATCTAAATCTTGATTATCTGCTCTCTCTTTTATATACATATACACACACACAAATATAACATTTATAAGAGTGTGGTAGCAGAATGTATCCTTTTGTTAGGTTTCCCTGCTTTCCAGTTAATTTTTAAAATGGTAGCGCTTTGTATGCATTTAGAATACATGACGAGTAGTTTATATTTCACTGGTAGTTTAAATCTGGTTGGGGCAGTCCGCAGATGTTTGAAGTAGTTTAGTGTTCTAGAAAGAGCTATTACTATGGATAGTGTCTAGGGGAGTGCTCCACGCCCTCTGGGCATATGATAGGTATTATCTGATGAATTGGAAAGGAGCAAACCAGAAATGGCTTTATTTTCTCCCTTGGACTCCCTTGGACTAATTTTTATGTCTTGGTTGGAAATCACTGAGTAGGTTCATAATGTCCATGACAGAAATAAGCTTTATAGTGGTTTACCTTCATTTAGCTTTGGAAGTTTACCTTTGCCTTAGTTTTGAAAGTAAGTTCTAGTTTGTAGTTCTCATTTGTAATGAACACATTAAAGACTAGATTAAAATATTGCCTTCAAGATTGTTCTTACTTATAAGACTTGCTCCTACTTCTATGGTGAAAATTGACCCTGGATAGAATACTATAAGGTCATGAGTTAGCTGGAAAAGTGATCAGATTAATAAATGTATATTGATAGTTGAATTTAGCAAAGAAATACAGATAATCATGATTATACCTTTATTTTTACAGGAAGAGATTAGTAACTAGAGTATGTGTCTACAGGAATGATAACAGTTTCCAAAGAGTTTTTTGTTTTTTGTTTTTGTTTTTGTTTTTGTTTTTGAGATGGAGTCTCGCTCTGTCGTCAGGCTGGAGTGCAGTGGCGCGATCTCGGCTCACTGCAACCTCTGCCCACTGCAACCTCTGCCTCCTGGGTTCAAGTGCTTCTTGTGCCTCAGCCTCCCGAGTAGCTGGGATTACAGGCACATGCCACCACACCCAGCTAATTTTTGTATTTTTAGTAGAGACAGGGCTTCACCATGTTAGTCAGGATGGTCTGGATCTCCTGACCTCATGATCCACCTGCCTCGGCCTCCCAAAGTGCTGGAATTACAGGCGTGAGCCACCGCACCCGGCCCCAAAGAATATTTTTTAAAGGAACAAAATGAGCATGAATTAACTCTTCAATATAAGCTATGAAGTAAAAGTTGGTTGTGAATTAAAGTGGCACTGGCTAGCACCTCTATGTTTTAACGGTCTTCCAATATTTCTAGAATAAGCCCTTATTTTCAAGGGTTTATAACAGACATAAAATCTCTTCTCCTGGCAAAAGCTGCTATGAAAAGCCTCAGCTTGGGAAGATAGATTTTTTTCCCCCGGTTACAAAATCTAAGTATTTTGGCCCTTCATTTTGCAGGAGTGCAAAAGTTGGAAGTAAGAAATTTTATTTTAAGTACTTCCAGTGCTCAAAAAAATGCAGTCACTGTGTTGTATATAATAGTTCATAGGCCAATCACTCATAATAATTGACTCTAAGGCTTTTATTAAGAAAACAGCAGAAAGATTAAATCTTGAATTAAGTCTGGGAGGAAATGGCCACTGTACAGATGGAGTTTTAGAGTAATAATGAAATTCTACCTAGAATGCAAAATTGGGTATATGAATTATACAGCATGTGGTTGGGATTTTTTTTTAATGCGCAGAAGATCAAAGCTTCTCGGAAGGAGTGCCTATAATTTGCCAGTAGCCACAAATTAAGATTATATCTTATATATCAGCAGAGTAACTTTAGCTTAAGGGGAGGGTGGGAAGGTTTGGGGGGTTGTGAAGATTTAGGGGGACCATGATAAAGAACCTTATAAACTTCTTTCTCTTTAATAAAGACTTGTCTTACATCTTGCTGTCATTAAAGGCAGCTGTTCCTAGAATTTAAATCACTTAAGTACACCCACAAAACAAGAATATGGAGATCTTCATTTCTCCTCGACTTTAATTTGCCCAGTTATACCTCAGTGTTGTAGCAGTACTTTGATATTATGATACTCTCTGTACTGACCTGAAGGAGACCTAACAGTCCTTTCTCTTTTTGAGTTTGAATCACAGCCTTGATATGGTGTCTGGTTTTATATCCTTGTTCCTGATGTAAAGGTGATTAACTGCTTCTTGGTTGTATTGGGTAGCATTGGGATAAGATTTTAACTGGGTATTCTTGAATTGTTTTTATAATAAACCAATTTTATAATCTTTAAATTTATCAGCTTTTTACATTTGTGTTCTTTTCACTCAGGGCTTCTTAGATCTACTTATCGTTCATGGAGCACATTGATTTGGAGATTCAGATCTTCTAAAGCACTATTTGTTGTAATAACTATTTTCTAAATATAATGCCTTTAAAGGAAAAATGAACACAGGGAAGTGACTTTGCTACAAATAATGTTGCTGTTTTAAGTATTCATATTAAATAGATGCCTTCTATATGGAACATGGCAGAAAGACTGAAAAATAACAGTAATTAATTGTGTAATTCAGAATTCATACCAATCAGTGTTGAAACTCAAACATTGCAAAAATGGGTGGCAATATTCAGTGCTTAACACTTTTATAGCATTGGTACATGTGAAAAATGAGTGTTCAGGTGGATTTTATCCTTGCAAGCATGTTTTTATAAGAATTGTGATTGTGCCTATCATAACAATTGTTTTCTGTACCTTGAAAAAGTATTCTCCACATTTTAAATGTTTTTATATTAGAGAATTATTTAATGCACACTTGTCAAATATATATATATATATGTAGTACTAATGTTACCTTTTTATTTTTTGTTTTAGATGTAAGAGCATGCTCATATGTTAGGTACTTACATAATTGTAAGTACTTACATAATTGTAAGTAATTACATAAATTGTTATGTAATACCTTTTTGTTTGTTTATGTGGTTCAAATATATTCTTTCCTTAAACTCTTTAAAAAAAAAAGTGATTGCTAATGGGTTCAAGGTTTCCTTTTGGGCTGATGAAAATATTTTAAAATTAGACAGTGGTAATGATTTAAGAATCTGTAAATATAACTAAAAATTACTGAAAAGAATAAAATTTATATAATGTGAAATATTTACCAAAAAAAAAATCAAGGAAAATTATTGAACCACAAAAGACCCCCAAATAGTCAAAGCAACCTTGAACAAAAAGAACAAAGCTGGAGGAATCAGACTATCTGACTTCAAAATATACTACAGAGCTATAGTAACAAAAACAGCATGGTACTAGCATAAAAACAGACATATAGACTAATGGAACAGAATAGAGAGCCCAGAAATAAATTCACACATTTACAGTTAATTTATCTTTGTCAAAGATGTCACATATGCACAAAAGAGAAAGGACAGTCTCTTCAATAAATGGTTTTGGAAAAACTAAATATCCACATGCAGAAGAATGAAATTAAACCATTATTTTACATCATATACAAAAATAAACCCAAAATGGGTTAAACGCTTAAACATAAACCTGAAACTATAAAACTGATAGAAGAAAACATATGAAAAATGCTTCTTGACATTTGTCAGGGCAATGACTTTTGGATATGGCACCAAAAGCACAGGCAACAAAAGCAAAAATAGACAAATAAGACTGTATCAAACTAAAAAGCTTCAGCAAAGGAAACAATCAATGAACTGAAAAGGCAATCTACATAAAGGAGAAAATATCTGCAAACCATGTATAAGTGGCTAATATCCCAAATTACATACAACTGAGTAGCAAAAAAACAAAAACCTGATGTAAAAATTGGCAAAGGACATGAATAGACATTTCTCAAAAGAAAACATATCAATAGCCAAGTTATATAAAAATGTTCAACATTACTAATCATCATGGAAATGCACAAGGAAATCACAATGAACTATCACCTCATACCTGTTAGACTGGCTATTACTAGAAAGACAAAGTCTTTCTAGTATATACACACACATATAATGGAATATTATTCATCCTTAAAAGGAAATCGTACCATTTGTGACAACATAGATGAACCTGGAGGACATTACGCTAAATAAGCCAGGCACAGAATGAAAATACTGCATGATGTCACTTATATGTAGAATCTAAAAAGCTGAACTCATAGAAGCAGAGTGTAGGGTGATTGCCAGGGACTGAGGTGGGGAAAATGGGGTGATGTAGGTCAAAGGGTACAAAGCTTTAGTTATGCCCAATGAACATGTTCTGGAGATCTGATATACAGCATGATGGTTATAGTTAATAATACTGTATTATGTACTTGAAATCTGCTAAGAGAATAGACCTTAAATGTTCTCACTACACACTCATAACTATGTGACAGGATGGATATATTAATTAACTTAATTATGATAATCATTTTGCAATATCTACATGTATATCAAAACATCACATTGTATACCTTAAGTTTATAGAATTTTTATTTGTCAATTATACCTCAATATGGCTGAAGAAATATATACTAGAAATAAAACACAGTAACACAGATGCAGACTACCTTCAATGGGCTCATTAGGAGACTCAGCACAGCTGAGGAAAACAATCAATGAACTTGAATATAGGTAAATAGAAATTACCCAAACTGAAAAACAAAGAAAAAGTATAAAAATTTATTTCAAAACTGCAGAGAGAAAATAAAGAATTTTTTTAGACTAACAAAAACTGAAAGTCATTTTCTATAGAATTGCACTAAATGAAATGTTAAAGTTATGCAGAAGAAATATATTATCTGACATAAACTTGTGCCTACACAAAAATTAAAGAGCACTGAAAGCATGGTGGCTCATGCCTGTAATCCCAGCATTTTGGGAGGCTGAGGTGGGTGGATCACCTGAGGTCAGGAGTTCAAGACCAGCCTGGCTAACGTGGCAAAACCCCATCTCTACTAAAAATACAAAAATTAGCCAGGTGTGGTGGCTAATGCCTGTAGTCCCAGCTACTCGGGAGGCTGAGGCTGGAGAATTACTTGAACCCAGGAGGTGGAAGTTGCAGTGAGCCGAGATCGTGCCATTGCACGCCAGCCTGGGCATCAGAGCGAGACTCCATCTCAAAAAAAAAAAAAAAGTAAATATAAAATTTGGTTTTTTCACTTATTTTTAATTGCTCTAAGAGATAATTGTGTGCTCTGGTGCTGGGTAAAATGGAGTATGCCTGCTCCACCTTGTCTTTCCAGCTAAATGCAAATATAAGAGCTGGACAGAAGGCAAGGAATGTTCGACAATGCAGGTGTGTTCAGTATGGAAATTATCAAGTTGGAACAACTATATAAGAACTCTGAGAAGTTAATAAGATCAGTCAGGTCATGGGAGAAGCATGGAATTTAAGCTGCTCTCAATCTGGCACCATTTCTCCCTGATCTGAATACAAAAATCTAGCATGAAACCTGGAACTGGACACTTAGATAAAGAAAGAAATCTAGGAGTGGCCCTCTAATACTAGCACACGGAGTAGAAAAAAGAAACTCGTAATGCCCAGAGAACGTAGATACCAATAAGCTTTTATTCTGCCATATGATCTCTTATACCACAGCCTTGAAACAATCCTTTGGGGACAGTGGCAGAAGCCACCACAGAAGATGGTTTGAACCAAATCTCTAAGAGAGGAAATTTTCCCCTCCAATCAGAGAACTCCAGTGGCTTTTTTCCCCTGTGTCTCTGTCCTTTCACCACTTGACCCCAGATGTGGATGCAATTGCAAAAGTTTCTGAGAGTATAGGTTAAATAAAGCCCCAGCTTTCTGGCTGTAGGACCAAATAGAGGAGCCCTAGAAAATAAAAAAGTACCAGACATGGAGAAGCGCAGCAAAGCAATCCTAGAAATTTGCTTATAAACACCTGGGCTCACCCCTAAGTTGTACATACATGAATCTGGTCATAATCCGTATACAAAAAACTTCAAAAGTGGAGTTAACCTGGGGTCCCAGAGAGAACAATGATTGGTGTACACACAGAATACATGGAAATAATCTCAAAGTCTAGCTGACATTGGAATTGGAGGTCATAGAAGGTGGGTTAGAACTTGCAGCCTGAACTCAGACCTGGTCAATTGCCTCCTAAAACAAAAATATCCACATATTCATAATAATTTTAAAAGGCCCCCAGATCTCATAATATTTAAAATGCCTAAAATACAAACCAAAATTACATGCCATCTAAAGATCTGGGAAAATATCAAAAGGAAAATCAACATGTACCAATATTAAGGTAACAAAGATTTAGAATTATCTAATAAAGACTTGAAACCAGCCAGATGTGGTAGCTTACACCTGTAATCCCAGCACTTTGGGAGGCCAAGGCAGGAGGATCACTTGAGCCCAGGAGTTTGAGGCCTGGGCAACATGACAAGACCCCATCTCTACAAAAAATTTAAAAATTAGCTGAGCGTGGTGGTGCACATCTGTGATCCCAGCTGCTCAGGAGGCTGAGGTGGGAGGATCACTTGAGCCCAGGAGTTCAAGGCTGCAGTGTCCTGTGATTGCACCACTGTACTACAGCCTGGACAACAGAGAGAGACCCATCTCTTAAAAAAAAAAAAAAGGACTTGAAAGCAATTATTTATTATTATTATTACAGATACTCCAACAAACAATCATGAACACAATTAAAATCAATAGAAAGCTAAAAACAACAAAAAATATGCTATAAAGAATTACAAAATGACATTTAATGACAATAAAATTTAAATTTTAAAATGACATAAAAAATATGACAGCAGAAAACTCATTGAATAGAACGAATAGAAGAACACAAGAAGAAAACTGGAGTGCAGCTATTAATATCAGACAAAACAACTTTCAGAGCAAAGAAAATCCCAGCAAGGATCGAGAGAGACATTTCAGAATCATAAAAAGTTCAATGCTGCAAGAAGACATTATAATCCCAAATGGGTATACACCTAACAATAGAGCTTCACAATACAAAAAGAAAAACTGACAAAACTTGAAGGAGCAATAGACAAATCTACAATTATCATTGCATATTTAGACACTCTTATTTCAGTAACAAATAGAACTACTGGAAAAATCAGCAATAATATAGAAAAACTGAACACCATCATCAAAAACCTGGACGTAATCGACACTTACAGAGCACTTCACTCCATAGCAGCAAAGTGCACAGTCTTCTCAAGAGCACAAGAACATTCACCAAGACAGACCCCATCCTTGACTTTAAAATGAACCTTAACACATTTAAAAGAACTGAACTCACACAGAGTGTGCTCTCAGATCCTAATATAACTAGACTAGAAACCAATAACAGGAAGACAACAGAAAATTCCAAACCTTTGGAAAGGAAACAGCACACTTCTAAATTATCCACGATCCAAAGAGGAAACTTCTAGGAAAATTAGCAAATATTTTTAGCTGAACATAAATGAAAATATAACATACCAAAATGTGTGGGATGTCATTAAGGTAGTATCCAGAGGAACACTTCGCCATGTACTTAATGTGGTCAGCATCATTCTGATTCTAAAGTGAGACAATGACATTCAAAGAAAAGAAAACTATAGACTAATACCGCTCATGAACATAGATGCAAAGTTAGGAGAGTAAGAGAAAACAAGCCGGTGTCCCCACAGTCCCCTGAAGGGATAGGACCCCACCAAAGAAGAAGGAATTTCTCTAAGCAATCTGCTGTTGCCACTTATAGAAGCAAAAGAACCGAACCAGATCTCCATGCTTTCCTATACATTATTTCCCTTTATCTCAATCAGAGCAATTTCCAAGGGGACCACAGAAGATTGACACTAAACCCAAAAACCAGAGAAGATGGATGGATATGGAGTAGACTATGTTTAAGAACTGCAGGCATATTTAGTATGGAAATCGCTAACTTGAGGGGCAGTGAGTGAACTGACTATACGTTTGATCACTACAGGCCGAAGAGTTCATCAATTTCTGCACAGCTTTAATCAAGGACAGTTCCAAAGGCTTTGGAATTACGCCATGACGGTTAATACTTACGCACCACTTACTTGGGTCAAGCCCCATAATGGCACTTTAAATATACAATTTCACTTAATTGTTCACAATAACTTTACAAGGCTGAGTAATGTTACTATTCCCATTTCACAGATAAGGAAACTGAGGCTCAGAATATTTAAGTAGGAAAATCTTTTGACTCTAAAACCTCCACAGGCTCAACCCTCATAGCTCCTAACACTGTTCTCCACTCACCTCATACCACCCTAAAGAACTAAAGTATATCTTTTACAAGTTTTTTTAATGAGGTGAAATTCTGACTGTCCTTACAAATCTTGGTTAACAAAAACAATAGTCCTGCTCTTCTAAAATCGCTTAGAGCTATTGTCTAGGCCAAAGAGTAAAATGGAACTTTGTTTTTGCGGTTCTTCTATCAGAAGTGTGCACATGTCTATTCATTGACAGCAAGCAAATCCCCAAGTACTTTGCATGAGGATTAAAGTTTCTTTTGAATAAGAATTCTGATCAGTAAAATAATATTTCAAGCATTGTGATGTCATTGGTGTCACAGACACTGGCGTTTTAAAAGAACTTATAGCTTAAAAGCAAAGCAGAAAAAGCAAATTTTTAAAAATGCACAAAAATCGTTCACTGAAACTTGCCTCTAATTATTATTTGGGGACTTTGAGACCTCTGTAAAATCCACTCTTCCTCTCCCCAGTAATTTTTGAAGCACTCAGTGGTAACTCAAAAACAAGTCACACAACCTCCTTAAAGCAGCCATCATGTTTTTCTTTCCAACTGAGATCAACTTGGTGGCAAATGCAAGCGTCCAATATATGCCCCCTAGGCCTCTTCCTAAGGCTAGAGCTAGGCAGGGACCTCTGAGGTCTCCGGGACGCTGGTGCCACCCTGGGATCTGGGCAGAGTTTGCGGCTGCTTCTCTTGCTGCCCGTTTCTCCACATGCTGAGATGGCAGCCAAGTACTGCCTGTGCCCCAGAGCCTCACAGAATATTTGGTACCAGTGTCTCCCTTCCTTTCTATTTGTAGCCCTAAAGTGCAGGTTCAGGCACACATCTTAGGGCTTGGATGAGGTCATTCTTTGAATTAGACATCTCATTAGCCTTTCTCACCTTCTCCTATTAGCACATATTTGCCTTCCTTCACTGAAACCTTACTGTTTTTCTTTCCTGTTATCCACCTCCCCCGGGGTTTCATAAGCCACCCTTTAACATGAGACCTGGGCTTCATTTGGAAGCTATCACTGCATAAGTGCAAAAGTTCTGATGTTTTCACTGGGCTCTGAAACCCAGAGTGGAGAGTGGGGATCCTAGCTGCCTCTACTGTGTGCAAGTGATAGGCTGTTTGTGTAGGTCAGCTATCTTCTCAGAGGATCTTCTATTAAAAGCACATGATTAGAGCATGCACCATCCCACCAAGAATTCCCTAATGGAACACTCTCTTCCCTCCAGGTGGCTACTGCCATTGCACATCCCGTTCATCTTCTAGGGTGCAGAGCCTGTGAGCCATGGCGCTTTTTAGATCTGCTCTACTTTAGGCTTTACGACTGTAGGATGGAAGTAGAGGTTCAAAAAGGTTTGTACTCCCCTTTTGAACTCCAAAACTATGACGACAGCCTATCACGGGGTTCTGATAGGTAAAATGCAACAGCAACAACGATCAAGATAATTTCTCATTTTTTAGAAGACAAACTAGAAGCCATGCTGTAATCCTCATATTCAGAGCAATTATGAATATATTTACTTAAGATTATCCAACATCATAATCCAATTCATTTCAGCAGCTCCACGGGAGCCCACCTGAAGGCCACTTGCCTTGCAGTCATCTGACTGCCAAGCCCTGTATCTTCAGGCCTGTTATGAAGTTTTGCTCTCAGCTCGCTCCTAATTCTCCCCCCGTACAGAGGTCACTCTGACTTGGAACTCAAGTGTGTATCCTGATCAGACCTCCCTTTCTCGCATGGGTTACTCCAGCCTTAATATTTTGTATAGACCCCATTTCAATTTCACTTTCCCAAATGAATTACCATGGTTTGAAATATATGTGTATGTTTAGCTTCATCTGCACAATTGCCTCTTCAATGCGTCTTCCTTCATGCTTCCCTGGGCCTATTACTCATCCTCCTACCTCTGTTCTGGCAGCCGCCCTCATAGCTCCACTTGCTCCACCTTCACCCCTTTCAAACTCATTTGAGAATATCCCATCACCTTTTTTTCTAGTTATTCCTTCTGTCCCACTTGCTCTTTATTTCCATCCTGTTTTTAACAAATGTATCTTTAGACTTTTGTGTTCAAAACAGAAGAGGCAAGCAAACTCACCTTCATTATGTGCCTCAGGCTTTCCAAATTTCTCATTTAATATTCTTAACTATTTTATAAGAGAGAAATGATTGAGCGGATGAGGAGGCTTGAGGCTTGAGGTTTATGAAAAGAGGTTTAACATGCCCAGGGTTGCATAGCTGGTAAGGGGTGGGATTTAGATTTAATCAGATGTATATGATTCCCAAACTCCTGTTGTCTTTTCATCACACAACACTGCCTTCAAAACATTATTTATATTAACAAAATTGAATTTTAACCAAAAGTAGCCAGAGACATTGATATGTTTGAGTTCTATTTGTAGTCCAGTGCAGTATTTCAAACTGCACAAAGGTGGTCCCTTAGCAAACAATTTCTTAAAATCCAGGGTCTTAGGAGTGGAAAGGACCTGAGAGACCATTCCATGTCATAGTTGAGGAACTTAGGAACCCTGGGAGATTGCATAGCTTGCACTGCTGAGCTCCAAAAAGTCAGGTGCCCTTAGAAAGTGTATCACAGCTTTTACCATCTCATGCCAGTTAGAATGGCGATCATTAAAAAGTCAGGAAACAACAGATGCTGGCGAGGCTGTGGAGAAATAGGAATGTCTTTACATTCCTGTTGGTGGGAGTGTAAATTAGTTCAACCATTGTGGAAGACATTGTGGCGATTCCTCAAGGATCTAAAACCAGAAATACCATTTGACCCAGCAATGCCGTTACTGGGTATATACCCAAAGGATCATAAGTCATCCTACTATAAAGACACATGCACACGTATGTTTATTGCAGCACTATTTACAATAGCAAAGACTTGGAACCAACCCAAATGCTCATCAGTGATAGACTGGATAAAGAAAATGCGGCACATATACGCCATGGAATACTATGCAGCCATAAAAATTCATGTCATTTAAAGAGACATGGATGAAGCTGAAAACCATCATCCTCAGCAAACTAACACAGGAACAGAAAACCAAACACCACATGTTCTCACTCATAATTGGGAGCCGAACAATGAGAACACATGGACACAGGGAGAGGAACATCACACCTCAGGGCCTGTTGGGGGTTGCGGGGGTAAGGGAAGGGACAGCATTAGGAGAAATACCTAAGGCATGCAGGGCTTAAAACCTAGATGACAGGCCAGGCACAGTGGCTCATGCCTGTAATCCCAGCACTCTGGGAGGCCAAGGTGGGAGGATCACCTGAGGTTGGGAATTCAAGATCAACATGACCAACCCCTCCTCTACTGAAAATACAAAATTAGCTGGGTGTGGTGGCACATGCCTGTAATCCCAGCTACTTGGGAGGCTGAGGCAGGAGAATCACTTGAACCCGGGAGGTAGAGGTTGCAGTGAGCCGAGATTGTGCCATTGCACTCCATCCTGGGCAACAAGAGTGATACTCTGTCTTAAAAAAAAACCTAGATGACGGGTTGATGGGTGCAGCAAACCACCATGGCACATGTATACCTATGTAACAAAACTGCACATTCTGCACATGTATCCCAGAACTTAAAGTAAATAAATAAAATAATTTTTTTTAAAAAAGTGTATCACAGCTTTGTGAGTCCAGGGAGGTGTCTCCTCTGGCTGGAGAGAATCTCACTCAGTGCTCCCACATCTTGAGCTAAAGCCCCTGGAGGGAGCTGAACCAACGGTCTGTTTTCCAAGACACCCTCAGGTCTCTTCCATCACCCTAGCCATCCCTTTTCACTCTGTCACTGCATGATGACAGAGCCAGGTCTCCATCACCACCACAATTCCATTCCCACACTTATTCTCCCATTCCTTTTATAGGTACCCCCAGCCCATGCACACATGCCTTGCGAATTCCTCTGTGCCTCCTAAAAGCACCATCATTAGCATATTTCCCTACTCCTCAAATGGTTCACTTCCTTGACTTAGCTGCTCTAACTATGCCCTGATGACACTTCTTGCTGCAACCCTCAAAGTAGAAGCTACTTTTGTTTCTCATATCCCAGCTCCCAAAGGGCCTAGAAAAAGAGTAGGCATTCTGCTTAACTCTCCCTATTTTCTTGATCAAAATAACAATTGGATGGGAACTCTCTCATCTTCTCAACATACAATGTGCCAGCTCACCTGCATTGGACTGGTCTCTTCTGCCATGCTTCTGTCTCAGTAAGAGTGTTCCGGCTCTGATGGGGACACCTTCCCTGCTTCTGCATGGGATTCTGTCTTTTGTGCCTCCTCAAGGACTTTGCCTCCAATCTTTCCCTCTCCTTCTATATCATGACAAGCTGCTCCCCTGTCATCAGCACACAAGTAGACTCTAATGTCCGCTATATTTAAACAGATACTCCCTTGACCCCAGGCCAAATCTCCACAGTTTCACCATTTCATAGCAAAATGACTTGCGTTATCTGTTCTCACTGTCTCCATAATTTATTTCTCTTAACTCTCACATATCTCACTTTCATTCTCTTAAAACTGCCTGAGTCAAGGCTGAGACAGGAGAATGGCGTGAACCCGGGAGGCAGACGTTGCAGTGAGCCGAGATTGTGCCACTGCACTCCAGCCTGGGCGACAGAGCTAGACTCCATCTCAAAAAACAAAAAACAAAAAACAAAACAAACAAAAAAACACTGCTGAGTCGGCCAGGTGCGGTGGCTCATGCCTGTAATCCCAGCACTTTGGGAGGCCAAGGCGGGCAGATCATGAGGTCAGGAGATGGAGACCATCCTGGCTAGCACGGTGAAACCCCGTCTCTACTAAAAATACAAAAAATTAGCCGGGCGTGGTAGTGGGCACCTGTACTCCCAGTTACTCAGAGGCTGAGGCAGGAGAATGGCGTGAACCCGGGAGGCGGAGCTTGCAGTGAGCCGAGATGGCTCCAGCCTGGGCGACAGAGGGAGACTCCCTCTCAAAAAAAAAAAAAAGAAAAAAAAAAAAAAACTGCCTGAGTCAAGGTTACTGATGACTTCCAGGTTGTCAAATCCAATGAGGTCTTCCCTGCTCTCAGCAGCCGTCAAGGTACTTTGTTCTCTTGGCTTCTAAAACACTACCTTCTAGTTTTCTTCCTTATGCACTGGATTTTTTTTCCATCTTTGTTATTAACTCCTTCTCCTATACCAATTGTATGACACATTCTCTATTTACACTAAAACCCTTGGTAATCCCATTTAATCCTTTGAGTTTCATGACTTCCAAATTTACCTCTTCAGCCAAGATCTCCGAATGACAGGATTCCAAATGAAGGAATGCATTTGACATCACAAAGTTAACACATTCAAAACAGAACTTTTATGCTTTGGAACTAGTTAGAGGTGGAGGTTGCACAACATTTTAGATGTACTAAATGTCACTAAATGTTCACTTTAAAATAGTTTATTTTATGTTATGTAAATTTGACTTCAATAAGAAAAAGAAAAAAGAAACAGAACTTGTGATTTCCTTCCTCACCTAAACCTGGTCCTCTTGATAGCAGCAAGAGGCAGACAAATTCTAGGAAGATGGGGTCAGTCCCCAGTGAAACCCGACCTTCAAGCTGAAGACAATCTAAAGCCTGGTTACCAGTCCCAGGCAAATCTACCAACCAGATTAAGAACCCGCCTTACCCTTTGGCATGCTTTCCTCTGATTGATCCTCACCTTTCATTTTACATATACCTACCCTTCCCTAATTGTTTTTTTAAACTGTCATGCCCATCTTTGAGTGGTGCCTTTGTTTTAACCATTTTTGCATACTCACAAACCAATCAGCACGAACTCACCCATCCTGAGCCCATAAAAGCCCTGGACTCAGCCACACAGGAAGAGAGATCACCTGACTTCAGGCGGTCTGACTTCACGTCCCCTCTCCGCTGACAGCTGTTTCATCACTCAATAAAATTCTTTTCCATCCTTCGACTGTCATTTTTCTTGGATGTGAGACAAGAACTCAGGATCCACCAAATATGGGTACAAAAAAGGCAATAACACTGTAGCCCCCTGCCCTCCTCTGGTGAAGGGCAACCACCTTATGTGGTGGGAAACAGCAGCATGGCAGAGCCAGCCCTGGAGCTCTGGGCCAGAGTGGGGCGACAGGACTGACTGAGCTGTTAACATGCTACCATCCATCTGGCTGCAGACAGCAGGACTAAAAGAGCTAATTAGCATGCTGTAACCCCCCTTCTGGGGCTTCAAGGGTCACAGGCACCCCTATCTGGGCACCACCACACTCCCCTTGTCTGGACACTGCAGTCCACCGTGGGAGTTGCTTGCAACATGCCTGGTCCAGCCACAAGCCCTGCACGGACCCAGCTCCTGTGCCATTGCTTGGAATGGCCAGCCGGACCCCACATTTGCTCACTCACACACCCCCTACCACCAGGGGCTGAGCGCACAGTTGCAGTGGCCACAGGATCTGTGCCAGACTGCGAGCGAGGCGCAGCCTGGAGGGCCGAGTACTCGGGGTATCTCCTGTGGTGAGTGTGGGCCCAAGCAAGACTGGAAAAGTGGCCAAGAAAAATCCTGCATCACTTTCCTGGTATTCCTTGTCTCAATAAATGGCACAAGCACAGCCACCTTCCTCAACCTCCCGAATCCCCTTAATTTCAAATTGCGTACATGTGCTGTCACCTTCATCTCCAAAGCTCCTCTATAAGCATCTGCTCCTCTTCTTTGCTGTGGAGGCCTCTACCATCTACCCCTACAACTCTGACAGATGCCCTGCTTCCACTCTTGTCTTTCTATAGTATGTTCTCTGTAGCAGTCAACATGACATTTAAAAAATGTAAATCTAACCACATTACTTCCTGGGGTTCCCACAATACTTAAAATAAAAGCCAACTCCTGACCATAGCCTACAAAACCCTCTGTGATTTGACCCCTGCCTGCTGCTTCTCTGATCTAAACTCTTGGCCCTTTGCTCTTCCCCCAACTATGTCTAAATCACGCTGCTCATCTTTTTATCCTTGAAAATGCCAAGTTCATTTCTGCTTCTTTCGTTAACTTGTGTATCTTTCTTTCTCCTGCCAGAAGGTAAGCTGTAGAAACAGGGACTTTACTGGTCTTGTTTAGCCTTGTGTCTCCAGTAACTAAAAAGCCGTAGACACATAATAGGTGCTAAATAAATGAGTGTTAAATAACCAAATTAGGTCCACACTCTTTCTGGCTTTGTTTTTTCTCAATAGCATCAAAGATATTGTTCAAAGCCCTATCGTTTTTTAAAAAAGCTATAGAAACTAAAACAAAAGTGTAATTTCCAGATGGATTTGGGTTAAATCAAAAGTAATACAGACAAACATAAATAAATATACTAGAAGAAAATGCTAAATATATGTACAATTATTTAATGGTTGCAATTTTCCTCAGCAACAAAGGAAATTAAAGCTACTAAAGAATAGACAGGAATATTTATCTCTAATACACAGAAAATTTTATTATGCAGAATAAAACACACTTAAATTTTAAAAATTATATCGGGAAAAATATTCAGAGCATGTATGATAAGATTAAAAGTAACACTTCTGGCCAGGCACAGTGGTTCATGCCTGTAATTCTAGCACTTTGGGAGGCCAAAGCAGGCAGATCACTTGAGGTCAGGAGTTTGAGACCAGCCAGGCCAACATGGTGAAACCCCATGTCTATAAAAAATACAAAAAAAAATAGCTAGGTGTGGTAGTGGGCACCTGTAATCTCAGCTACTTGGGAGGCTGAGGCAGAAGATTTGCTTAAACTCAGGAGGTGGAGGTTGCAGTGAGCCAAGATCATGCCACACTCCAGCCTGAGTGACAGAGTGAGACTCCATCTCAAAAAAAAAAAAAAAAAAGTAACATTTCTAATGTACAAGAAGTTTCTACTGTTGGTGTTATGTACATATAAGTTCACTATTTTACTTTATTTCTACTTTGATATATGTTTGAAATTTATGTTAAAAAAAGAAAACAAACAGAATAAGAACAAGAAGATATTTTACATTGAGATGATGGGTTTAGAAAATTTTATTTTTATTTTTATTTTACTTCAAGTTCTGGGATACATGTGCAGAATGTGCAGATTTGTTACATAGGTATACATGTGCCATGGTGATTTACTGTACCTATCAACCCATCTTCTAGGTTTTAAGCCCCTAATCCCCACCTACATTAGGTATTTCTCCTAATGCTCTCCCTCCCCTAGGCCCCCAGCCCCCAACAGGCACAGTGTGTGATGTTCCCCTCCTTGTGTCCATGTGGTCTCATTGTTCAACTCCCACCTATGAGTGAGAACATGCGGTGTTTGGTTTTCTGTTCCTGTGTTAGTTTGCTGAGGATGATGGTTTCCAGCTTCATCCATGTCCCTGCAAAGGACATGAACTCATTCTTTTATATGGCTGCATAGTATTCCATGGTTTATTTGTGCCACATTTTCTTTATCCAGTTTTTCATTGATGGGCATTTGGATTTGTTCCAAGTCTTTGCTATTGGAAATAGTGCTGCAAGCCATTGCTATTGTAAATAGTGCCGCAATAAACATACGTGTGCATGTGTCTTTACAGTAGAATGACTTATAATCCTTTGGGTATATACCCAGTAATGGGATTGCTGGGTCAAATAGTATTTCTGGACATAGATCCTTGAGGAATCACCACACTGTCTTCCACAATGGTTGAATTAATTTATACTCCCGCCAACAGTGTAAAAGCCTTCCTACTTCTCCACGTCCTCACCAGCATCTGTTGTTTCCAGACTTTTTAATGGTCACCATGCTAACTGGCATGAGATGGTATCTCATTGTGGTTTTGATTTGCATTTCTCTAACGACCAGTGATGATGAGGTTTTTTTCATAGTGTGTTGGCTAAATAAACGTCTTCTTTTGAGAAGTGTCTGTTCATATCCTTCACCCACTTTTTGATGGGTTTGTTTTTTTCTTGTAAATTTGTTTAAGTCCCTCATAGATTCTGGATATTAGTCCTTTGTCAGACAGATAGATTGCAAAAATTTTCTCCTATTCGTAGCTTGCCTGTTCATTCTAATGATAGTTTCTTTTGCTGTGCAGAAGCTCTTTAGTTTATTATATACCATTTGTCAATGTTGGCTTTTGGTGCTATTGCTTTTGGTGTTTTAGTCATGAAGTCTTTGCCCATGCCTATGTCCTGAATGGTATTGAATAGGTTTTCTTCTAGGGTTTTTATGGTTTTAGGTTTCATGTTTAAGTCTTTAATCCACCCTGAGTTAGTTTCTGTGTAAGGTATAAGAAAGGGGTCTGGCATATGGCTAGCCGGTTTTCCCAGCACCATTTATTAAATAGGGAATCTTTTCCCCATTGCTTGTTTTTGTCAGGTTTGTCAAAGATCAAATGGTTGTAGATGTGTGGTGGTATTTCTGAGGCCTCTGTTCTGTTGCATTGTTCTATATACCTGTTTCTGTACTAGTACCATGCTGTTTTGTTACTGTAGCTTTGTAGTATAGTTTGAAGTCAGGTAGCATGATGCCTCCAGCTTTGTTCTTTTCACTTAGGATTGTCTTGGGTATATGGGCCCTTTTTTGGTTTCATATGAAATTTAAAAGAAATTTTTATGATGTCTTCCAAGTCATTGACTAGAGCTAGAGAAATGGGGCTTGGGAGATGATGGCTAAGGATTTCTTTTGGGGGTAGTCATAATGTTCCAAAATTGATAGTGGTGATAGATATATAACTCTGTAAGTATACTAAAAGCCATTGAATGGTACACTTTAAGTGGTTGAATGGTATTATATGTGAATTAACATCTCAATGAAGCTATTTTAAAAGGAAAAAAAAGAAGCTCCTACTAATTATCAAGAAAATGATATACAACTCAAAATAAGCAAAATATGAACAAGCACTTCATAGAAAAGGTGATTCCGGTGGCAAATAACCAAGAAAGACGTTCATCTTCCCCTGCACTCATGGAAATATAAAAAGTAACAATGAATGGCCTGTTTTTTTACCTGTCAAATGAACAATACTTACAAAAAGTTTTACAGAGAGATCCAGGCTGGAAAAGATTCAGGAAAAAAGTTCTCTTGTGTTCATTGATAATGGGATTTGGGGTATATGTGCTCTCCACCCCTCAAATCTGTGCCAGCCTTAAGTGACTTGCTTGACAAACAGAAAGTGGAGGAAGTGACTATATGGGGGTTTCAAGGCTAGGTTTCATTAAGCCTGGCTGCTTCCACCTGAGCTCTGGGACTGCCACATTGGAGAGGCCTCTGTTTTGGAGGTGACACAGAGGTCCTGAGAATACATGGACAGAGAAAGCTGTCTGGCCAGCCCTCAGCTGTTTTACCCACAGCCATCGCTGTCTTACCCCCAGCCATCCATGCCATCCCTCTCTGGGCCCAGACACTATGTAGAGCCCAAAACAAACCATTCCCCAATTAATTCTGCTCCAAAAGAAGATTCATTAGGAAAGTCCTTAATTAATTGTTGCTTTTAGCCGCTGCTTTAGGGTAGTTTTTTATGTAGCAATGAGTAACCAAAACAAGATTGACTTGCTACAACCATTACATAAAGTAACCTGGTAACACTATTAAAATTAAAAGCATAACCTCCTTCATAGGAGAAATACTACTCCTTGAAATCTATCTCAAAGAAATAAAAGCATCAGTACATAGGATGCTTACTGAAGCACTTTTGTTGCAGAGAAAAGCACAATATAGGAAAGAGATGTAGTCCATCATTAAAGGAATATTGAATATATTACAATCATGTTTTTAAAAAGGAACAGAGTGAAGTTAGTTGTCTTGGACAGATTTCCACAAAGTAAAAGAGAAAGCAAAATGCAGAAAAGCATGGGAAACAGAATCTTGTTTTTGTAAAACAAAGAATGAAGGAAAAAGCCCCCAAACATACATCTGCCTACCCTATTTCATTAAATCTCAGATGGTAAGAAATTGCAGTTTCAGAGATGTTAAAATGTGAAATAAATGACATCTCAGATTTGACATAATACAGTCTGTATGCATAGTACATTGACCACATAAAAGCCAAAAGAGACACAACAGTTTACTAACTTAGCTTGAGAAGCCTCGTGTTTAAAGGATGAGAAAGTCCATAGGGAGACTAACAAAAAAGAAAAAAAAAAAAGGCTGAACGTAAAAAGCACACACACACAGACACACACACAATATAATGTTTCATTTCTGTGAAATACATGTGTTTACAAGAAACGAGACTGAAAAAGAGATATATGTCTAAGATTAACTTGTATGAGTGTCCATGAGAAATTCTCCAAAATTCTCCAAAATAAATTCTCCAAAATAAATGAACACAGTATGATTCTATCTGGATAAAAACAAACAAAACACCTGCATATGCTCATATTGTTATGGGCATGAAGAAGATTATGGAAGATTATACTCTAGATTGGGCATAATTATTTTTTATATAGTCCCACTATAGATAAGCATTATTACTTTGTGATTTTATGAAACTAAATAAAATAAAAATAGACAAAAATTGAGGCATCTTGGACATCTTGCCATATAGCTAAAATACATTCGATTTTTTCATTTGTGTTACAATTGTCTCTGCCAAAAACCATTATTATCATCTCAGGACCATAATAAAGGAGGAAGAGATCTGCTAATTCCTCAGTGATCAATGACAAAATTCAGCGAGGCACTCCCCATGGTTTATATATCTTAATGTATTGTCAACATTCTTGTCACCCTAATTAATCAGTTCAAACATTTTTTAAACACTGCTATTGATCATGCAAAAACTAAAGGCTTTATTCAGATCTTATAGAAAAAAAATAGTTCCATGTTACTATAAAGAAGAGACTAACATGGAGGTAAATCTGCCCCAGGTGTAACTTAATATTTTGTTTCCTGCATTGGGAGGTCACTAAAAGGCCGCTAAAACTAGAGTCGAGAATTGAGGCTGATTCTCGGTTGTCTAGCTTTCCTGCTCTGTGTGCCGCGGGCAAATCGTTGCTCTCTGAGAAGCTCAGTGGGCCCCTTCATAAAAGGACAACGAAAATCCTAGCCACACCTATTGAAGTGATCATTATGAAGACTAAATGTGAAAATTGTGAAAATATGGGTGAAAACATCTTTAATAAGTCTGGCACCTGAGAATACTTGCTAGATTCCAAGAGTCTCTTTTTTTTTTTTTTTTTTTTTTTTTGAGACAGAGTCTAACTCTGTCACCCAGGCTGGAGTGCAATGGCACGATCTCGGCTCATTGCAACCTCTGCCTCCCGGGTTCAAGCGATTCTCCTGCCTCAGCCTCCTGAGTAGCTGAGATTACAGGCATGCGCCACCACACCCAGCTAATTTTTGTATTTTTAGTAGAGATGGGGTTTCACCATGTTGGTAAGGCTGGTCTCAAACTCCTGACCTCATGAACCACCCATCTCGGCCTCCCAAAGTGCTGGGATAACAGGTGTGAGCCACCGTGCCTGGCCCCCAAGAGTCTTATTAAGCAGATAGTGGGAAGAGAAAAGGAGTGAGAATCAGAGACCAAAGTGTTTTCTCAGCCACTGTCTCACTGGGTGACTGTGGCCATCTCAGGTCACCTTTTGTGGACTTGATTTCTTCAGCTATAAAATAAGGGGTTGTTCCGATTATCTCTTCTAGCACCTTACTTCTAATATTTATATTAGGTTGGTGCCATTAAAAGTAATGGCAACAACCATGATTACTTTTGCACCCATCTAATAGAAAAAATTCAATTCTCAAATCTGTAAGTTTAGAAAATTTTTACTATTTGTACATTTGTATTTCCTTTTGGGAAGAAAAGAACTCTTAAATTCTTTAACCATCCCCGTAAATCTAAATATTACTTTAGTTGAATGTACTTTATGCACATAAAGTCACCAAAACTATTTCTTGATTACTAAATGATGATGAAAAGTATTTCACAAGGTCCAGATAACAAATGAAGACAAATGTTTCCATAATCCTCTTTCCTTGAAAGTACATAACCTTCATTTATCTTCAGGGATGACATCTATTCCTTTAAAAATATTTCCTTTATTAGATGCATTTTAGTGTCTGTCGGCGCCTTTTCATGATTCTTACATCTATTATAAACTGCTGAGCCCTCAAATCTCTCAGTTGAGATGCGGTTCTGCTGACTTCCCACGTTCCTGTTGCTGATTGATGGGCTTCTTCCTAATGGAGCTGCCAAAAGATCAAAATGCACAAATTGTATTTTGCCCCTATTAGGACTGTGGTCCAATGGAACTCTTGTCAAATACTTTAATTCACACCTGCCTCTGCCCACTGAAATGCAGGTTTTATTTTATAATAAATAACATGTTTTTATATGAATATAGACTATTGCATTTGTGCTAACTTCTGAGTTTTTTCATCTTGTTTTGTTTGTAACTAATTCAGTATCTTTCTTGACACAGCCTTGTGTATATCACTCATCTGTCAAATACATCCAATGGCTCAGGCCAGATACCTCTGTGATGGTTAGTTTTGTGTATCAATTTCACTGGGTGACAGGGTGCCCAGATATTTGGCCAAACATTATTCTGGGTGTGTCTGTGAAGGTGTTTCTGGATAAGATATATATTTGAATTGGCAGACTGTGTAAAGCAGATTGGGTCTCATCTGATCAATTGAAGACCCGAATAGAACAAAAAGGCTGAGAACGAGAGAGCTTCAAGCCTCGCCACTTGAGCTGAGACATTGGTCTTCTGCCCTGGAACTGGAACTTACCCCATCAGCTCTTCTTGTTCCCAGGCCTTTGGATTCAAGCTGGAACTAAAACACCAGCTTTCCTGGGAATTCAGTTTATAGACTGCAGATCCTGGGTCTTCCTAGCCTCTATAATTCTGTGGTCAATCCTTATAATACATTTTATTTATATATATATATATATATATATGTATATATATAATCTCCTATTGTTTGTTTTTATGGAGAACCCTAAGACAACCTCCACCCAGGTTTCAAGGTCTTCCTTAATTCAACCCCACCCTAACATCCAGTCTCATTTCAAAAGATTAATATTACTATATGAACAGTTTATAGCATGCCAAGCGCTGTGCTAAGGGCTTTATATGCATCATCTCAATTAATCTGTATAACAGTACCCTGAGGTAGGCCTATTTTTATTTCCCTTAAGAGATGAGAACACTTAGCCTCTGAATAATTCTGGGAATTTAGCCCAAGCCTTCCTGACTCCTAAATCTGTATTATTAGTCTGAGTCTATGCTATCTCTGCAACCTAACAAATGAGCCCTTCTACAATCAGGCTGAAACTCTCAGTTCACTTTGGTCTCCATGTCTTAGAAAGGTAATTATTTCTGAACTTTGTTGCATAACAGAATGACCTGGGGGATTTTTTTTTTTTTTTTTTTTTTTTTTTTTTTTTTTTAATATCTAAGGTGCTCAGCTCTAACATTCAGAGCCGCAGTTGTTCTGTGGTGTGGTTCAGGAATCAGTCTTTTAAAGTTCCCAGGTGATTCTAGCAGGCCAGACTGCAAGTCAATATTGGGAATAAGGGCCTTTAGGGGTTAGACCAGTGGTTCTCAATCTGTAACCTGTATCAGAATCACCTGGAGGTCCTGTTAACACACAGGCTGCTGAGTCCTGCCTCTCAAAGTTTCTAATTCAGTAGATTTGGGATAGGGTCCAATAATCTGCATTTGTGATAAGTTTCCATGTAATCCTACTACCGCTAGTCCAGGGACCACACTTTGAGAACCACTGGGTAAAGCTTTTCTCCTTGCTTTAAATATGTTCTTTGTACCTTCCTCAAATCCAAATTTCTGCTTATCCTTAAAGCCAACTTCTCCATAAGGCCAGCCCACTTTGGAACTTCCCCTCCTTCCTCTTCCGCTTCCTGCGGCCTCTATTTACCCCGTGTCATCCAAGCTGGCAGGTTCTGGCAGCCCAGGTGAACAATGCATTCTGGCTGTTTTTGTTCTTTCCTGTGATTGCAGGATGTCTAACTTCGCAGTTAAAAAGCCCAATAAATCTGTTTAGGAGCTGCCTGGTATGTCGATGTGTACACATGCTCTCAGCCACAGCGGAACCCCTCCTTCCTCTTCTCCCATTTATCTGCCCCAGTCTCTCTGAGGATGCTATGAAGGCTGTCTGGACGTGGCTCAGAAAACCGCTGTGAAGACCGCAGGGACCACAGGACGGCTGAGTCCCCAGCGCTGCCTGTGCCAGGCCTGGCCCACCTGCTGCTGGCACTAGGGACTCAGCACTTTGCGGAAGCTTGGATATGACAGCCCTCAGTCGACGTCCCCACTGGCTAATTTCCACACTCTGAACCAGGCCCCTCTCCCTGGGAGCGAGGAGTGAACCACAGGTATGCTCCATGTGGCAGAATATTGTGTGTCCCGACCCTCAACCCTGAAACTTTTAGGCTGTGACTGATACTTCACTTAGGGTGCATGCTTTCTTACAAGCCACGTTGGTCCCTCTTGCTAATAGAATCCCTGAAAAGACCACCCCACTAATTCTCCAAACCCAGCTACGCATGTCTGAATCAGAGGATGAATAATGCAGCTTAGGCTTTTTTTTTTTTTTTTTTTTTTTTTTTTTTTTTTGAGACGGAGGCAACTCTTGCTGCTAGGCTGGAGTGCAATAGCGTGATCTCGGCTCACTGCAACTTCCGCCTTCCAGGTTCAAGCAATTCTCCTGCCTCAGCCTCCCGAGTAGCTGGGACTACAAGCGTGCACCACCATGCCCAGCTAATTTTGTATTTTTAGTAGAGATGGGGATTCTTCATATTGGTCAGGCTGTTCTCAAACTCCCGACCTCAGGTGATCCACCCACCTTGGCCTCCCAAAGTGCTGGGATTATAGGTGTGAGCCACCGTGCCCAGCCAGCTTAGGCTCTTGACGGGACTCAAACCACACATAACGCTTCAGAGTGACTCTTTCAAAAGAAAAGAAAATTCCTTGAAGTTAGGGATTATTCTTTGTAGTGTAAACTTTTTGCTCCTTACATTTGGCCTACAATGCCAAGAATAACACTAAAAGGTGTGCAGTCATCTCATAATCTGTCCCCAACTTACACCCCAGCCCTCCAACACCTTCCATTACTTTCCCTCCTCCACTCCCCAAAGTCACTGCACTTTTCTAATCCTTCTCTTCCAAGGCCAGCTCAAATGCCTTTAACTTTATGACACTGGCTCCCCATCCCACACCCAACAGATTTCTTTGCTCCTTGGTCATCAGTTTGGGAGCCTCCTCTATCACTTGGAGCCCAACCTCTTTCTACCCTTCCTCTCCCAACCCACCCTCAACCTCTGCAGACCACGCGTGCCCCACAAAGGAGGCTATAAAGACTCGTCTCGACTCTCAGGCCAGGCTCCATCCTCCTCCTCTCTGGGGTCCTGGGAATGAGCCTATAGCTCAGAGACTTGAGGGTGCAGGCAGGGGATTGTCCCAAGCCAGGGAGAATCTCCACTCTCCTACTTGAGGCCATTGCCTCAAAAGAACTCTTTGGCTCCCTTTGCCAATTGCTAGCCCCTAGAGGCAGAGCCTTCATTCTGGATCAGATGTTTTGCTCTCCACTGCCTTTCAGACCCTTCTTAGGTCCCATGACAGACTTCATTGATCAGGAACCCAAACCTCGAAATCCCCAAACCAAAGGTCATCCCTGTGCCCCTCACCACTGACTTCAATTTAGTTTCATAATTAAAGACATTTAAAATTAGTTTTGCATGGATCTTACCCACACAGTTCAATCCATATTCTTTCTGCTTATATAAACATACAACATACATGTGTATGGCTATGTCAATGTATGTCCAACAGCCAAGAGTTTAGTGTTTGGGTTATTCATATCAGCAGTAGATAGAATATGGTAAGTCTTTCTTTTAAATTGAATTGGGTTTGCATAACTTGTGAACCTTCTTCCATTACATCATTCTTGACCCAACTATTGCCCTTTTGTTCCTAGGCTAGTAACTGTGTCCAGTCCTTAGACTTATGCTGTGTACTTTTCTGTTGTCTTTCCTCCTCTATCACCAAGCTTTGAAGTCTCTTCAGATTTTAGGTCTCTATTTGTTCTGCAATTATTATTTGAGATGAAGTCTCACTCTGTCACACAGGCTGGAGTGCAGTGACGTGATCTTGGCTCATGGCAACATCTGGCTCCTGGACTCAAGTGATCCTCTCACCTCAGCCTCCAGTGCAATCATTTTTAATTCACAATTTTGTTACCTGAAATATAACTCCATATTAAAAATCCCTCTCATCATACTCAGGACTCTGACCCTGCATCCTAAAACTTACCAAAGAAAACTTAAAAATACCAACATCTCAGAAGCTCTTTCTTTTTCTTTCACCCTCATTGCACTTGACTATATCAGGATGGGCTGAAGGATGACAGCAGATCTCATAACACGGGCTAGAAATTCAGGGACTGTGCATTCTGGTTGTGGCTTTGACGTTCGCGTATTTATAACCCCAGGGAAATTATTTAAGCTCTTTCTCTGGTCCATGATATACTTGTCAAGTCATGTAGGATTTATGATGAATGTCATGTGTGATCTATGCTAGATGCTGAAAACTAAACATGGGCTTATCTTCTTAGCAGGATAAAATAATTAGCACATTCATTTATTAGAGCAGTAGTTTCCCCCAAAATTGCAGATATCTGAATCCCAACCAAATCGGATGCATTTGACTTTTAAGTAGGTGTCCTCACGCATAGCCAGGTTTGAGGAAGCTTGGAATTGCAGAACAGGCTTGAAAACTGCTTCTGCAATGGAGACCGACCATCCATCTTTAAAAGAAATTAGTTCAAACTTTTGTCCTCCTGCCTAATTTTTCAGTAACTACTGAAAGATGGCCATGTGTGAATCATCACAGACATGCCAAGTTTTGAGCCCTTGCAGTTCACAGCAAGATCTAGGCTGTCAGCTGCTCATGACATTCTCGTGGAACCAGACATGAGGGTTTGACTTAAACCAGTTCATTGGTATGCTTTGTTTAAAACAAAACTATAAAATGAGGAAGAGAGAGTCAGCATTTTCTATTGTATAGCTTTCTGTTGTATATTTCAAGACCTCAAAAGTTTTGGATACAGTGCAATTTCACAAACTTATTACACCACCAAAAAGAAGAGTCTCTTAAAAGAAAAAGACCTCAGACGTGGATGTATGCCTTTGCATACCAGGTTGTAATGATATTTCTCAGCAAATTCACCACTTCTTAGATAACTTTCTGCCAGAAAAAATAAAAATTACTGATGAAAACAGACTTCCCCAAAAGGATGTATTTTAAAAATGTTTTTCCAGCTGTGCCCACTCCCACCCTCCATCCTGCCCTTTTGTGCACTCTTTTTTTCTGCCTCCTTAAAATAATACTTTGAGCTAGTGGCTTAAAGGACACCGGGATTTTAATGTCTTCTAATGCAACAGAATCATGAGTTCTAAAGAATATTTGTAATTGGCATATTTTCCTGGGTCAATTTGCCCAGTCCTTGAAATCCCCCTTCCCAAATCAAGAGTTTATTTTGAAATCTGTGTTCCTCTAATAACTCAGTCAGTTCAGACTGGGACTATAATCTATGTCTTGGCTTAGGAGCAAAACATTTTCTTAGAGTCATAGGACTCTTAATTGTAGTGTTGGGTTCCCTGATTTCTATCTGACAGTTTACTTCCCAAATATCCCTAACATTTGTCTCCTCACCTCCTTTCCCAAAGCTTCTGCTTTGCTTCAGACACCCCACCTGGCTCTTTACAACAGCCTTCTAATTTCTCACTTTTCTTTCTAGGCCATCCTGTATGCTACAGCCAAAGCAATCTGGTCTCTTCTATACACATCTAACTGGGCTAGCCTTTCCTTAAAATCTTCTCAAAAACTCCCCAACCTCCATGGCAAAGACTTTCAACACGTTTTATGTTCCAACACATCTAAGGAAAATCATGAAGGAACACATCTAAGGAAAGCCATTATTGCTAATAATGTTGGCTCTGTGGTCAACTGAGTAGAGTACAGTTTCCAAGCTGTTCATGAGCTTGTGCTCATTCTCATACTATGGTTTGAATGATTGTCCCCTCCAAAACCCATTTTGAAATTAATTGCCATAGTGACAGTGTTGGGAGTTGAGAGCTTTAAGAATTATTTAGGTCATGAGGGTTCCTCCTTTATGAATGAGTTAATGTCATTACAGCAAGATTAGGTTCCTTACTGAGGGAGTTGGGTTCACCCTCTCTTGCTCATGCTCTCTCCCCTTCTCTTTGTCCTTCTGCAATGTGACGTCCTCTACCATGTGATGATTCAGCAATGCCCGAGACAGATGCTTCCACCTTGATGTTGGAATTCTCAGCCTCCAGAACCGTGAGCCAATGCATTTCTGTCTATTATAAAGTTCCCAGTCTCTGGTATTCTGTCATAGCAATACAAAAGATACTAAGCACATTCCTCCTTTCTAGTCCTCTGTGAGACTCATTTAGCCACTCATTTCTAATAGCTTTCGGGTTGTAGGGGCTGCGCTTGCTGCTATATTGGGGTTTTCCAGGGAACAGTGAGTTGTATTTGAGACTGGGAATCTTTCCCATGGGGAATTCTTTAATGTCAACAGAATAATTCAGGATGAAATTGGAAGATTTATTTTGAGACTGGGAGAAGGTCTTGGTGGAGCTAACTGTGGAGGACTGTGGAGGACTGTGGAGGACTGTGGAGGACTGTGGAGGACTGGGAAGAAGGACATATGGACTTTATTTGGAGATTGTTTTCTTTACACCAACTTTCCATTAAAACAAAAGATTTAAAAATGAGATAAATTGCTAAAATGAAAAACTAAAATAAAGCAAATATAGTGAAAGAGAAAAAGGATAAAATAGATTAAAAAAATAAGAGATTATGTCAAGCAATATCCTTAAACTGATTTAAATAACTTAAAGTGACTGAGCGCAGTGGCTCACACCTTTAATCCCAGCACTTTGGGAGGCCGAAGTGGGCGGATCACCTGAGGTCAGGAGTTCAAGACCAGCCTGGCCAACATGGTGAAACCCAGACTGTTCTAAAAATACACAAATTAGCTGGGTGTGATGGTACACACCTGTAGTCCCAGTTACTTGGGAGGCTGAGGCAGGAGGATTGCTTGAGTCAGGGAGATGGAGGTTGTAGTGAACCAAGAGCACGCCACTGCACTCCAGACCAGGCGATGAGAGTGAAACCCTGTATCGCATAAATAAATAGCTTAAAGTTACCAACAACTTCTCAGAGGAATGGAGGTTACCAAGTTTCTTGGATGTTTTTAGGGGAGCAGTTGTTTAGTCTGGAAAGTGCGTACTGCTTATTCTTTTTTTTCTTTTTCTGAGATGGAGTTTCACCCTTGTTGCCCAGGCTGGAGCACAATGGTGCAATCTTGGCTCACTGCAACCTCTGCCTACCGGTTTCAAGCAATTCTCCTGCCTCAGCCTCCCAAGTAGCTGGGAGTACAGGCGCCTGCCACCACACCAAGCTAATTTTTGTATTTTTAGTAGAGACTGCAACCTCCGCCTCCCGGTTTCAAGCAATTCTCCTGCGTCAACCTCTCGTGTAGCTGGGATTACAGGCGCCCACCACCACGCCCAGCTCATGTTTGTATTTTTAGTAGAGATTGCAACCTCCGCCTCCTGATTTCAAGTGATTCTCCTGCCTCAGCCTCCCAAGTAGCTGGGATTACATGTGTCCACTACCACGCCCAGCTAATTTTGGTATTTTTAGTAGAGATGGGGTTTCTCCACGTTGGCCAGGCTGGTCTTGAACTCTCCACCTCAGGTGATCCACCCACCTCGGCCTCCCAAAGTGCTGGGATTACAGGCGTGAGCCACTGCGCCTAGCCCCGGGTACTTCTTATTCTTTTTGGCTTCTTATTCAGTATGCCTATCAGGCATCTGTATTTGAATAGTACCAGAAGGTAGGCCTGGCTAATTCTGTGTTTGAGCTAAAACAAACTACCATGCTAGGGTAGACTCAGCCTTTCCCTTCGTCCAGGCCACTCAGACACAACATCTGGAAATGACTGCATGTTTCCGAAAAGAATGGAAAGCAGGCCTGCAGCAGACACTAAAGAGCCATTTAAATTTATTCTGGAAGAGTAATCAACTCCAAACTGCAGCCTAAAGCTGTGAGCTATGGGCACATTGAAAGTTGATGTCATCATCTCCTTCCTTTGCATCTATGAACTGAGAGTCTTTCCTTCTATATTAAAGCAAAAAACAGAACACGGGACCCTAAATAGATTTGTGCTATGATCCTGATGGCTGCATGTCATAGTACGTGTTCTCATATATACTAAAGCATACAATGAAATTATTTCACAAAAATACTACCACTCATTGTGATCAAATTACTGTCTCAAAAATGGTAAGATATAGCAAGAGCATTTCTGCTTTCATCTTCAAACCTATGTCAACCATTTCAACACTGTAAACTTGGGGATTGTTTATTGACAGAAACATAGTAGTGTCATCTTGTATGCAGAGCCCACGACAAGACACCCCAAGGACACATCTTTTGGGGAAACCAAATTTAACATCTTTCTCAGTCAAGATGACCCTATCCATTGAGACTTCCTTACTTATCTTAAAAATCGTAGCCTTATATTAACTGTAAACCCTTCCTCACAATTCTAATGCCAAAATCACTCACCAGTGAGACAGCAGAACCAACAAAGGATGCAAGGACCTTCAGAAAAATTGCCTTGTAGAATTGACCAACCCACCTCATTACATTTGAAATGTAAGCATGGGTTGGCATTTAGCAAAACTTTTTTTTTTTTTTTTGAGACTAAGTCTCGCTCTGTCACCCAGGCTGAAGTGCAGTGGTGTGATCTCAGTTCACTTCAGCCTCTGCCTCCTGAGTTTAAGCAATTCCCCTGCCTCTGCCACCCGACTAGCTGGGATTAGAGTCATGTGCCACCATGCCCGGCTAATTTTTGTATTTTTAGTAGATATGGGGTTTCACCATGTTGGCCAGGTTGGTCTTGAACTCCTGGCCTCAAGTGATCTGCCCGCCTCAACCTCCCAAAGTGCAGGGATTACAGGCATGAACCACTGCGCCTGGCCTAGCAAAACTTTTTTTAAAGGACTGCTGGTTTACTAGCTACTTGAATATAGCACAGTTTCTGGTGTGGGGCTGCTCTCAGTGAGAATAAGTAGGCACGTAGCTAGTTTCATAAAAGGGAGGGCCCTGTGGCTCACCGCTCTCCCCAGGCAGCCTGGGGAACAGGACCTGCACCGGCCCACCTTGCGGCTGCTACTAGGAGCTAGTGGAGGGCTTGCTAGGCCTTCCTAGACCAGGAAAAGAAACTTAATTAACCTTTAATTAGGCAAAATATATAGGTGTAAAGTCTTATGCTATAAAGCTTTACTAAGACCAATCACAAGGAGGTCACATTTTCATACAAAATTGTTTGAACTAAACCAAAAAGGAAAACAAAACAAAATGAAAAACCCTGAATCTTCTTGAAATGACAACACTCCTTAAAGGCTAAGTGCCTTGGATGGCCATGTATTTGCATAATGACTTGCTTTTTGTTCCTTTGTTTGTTCTCACTAATTGCTTTAGAATACCTCTTTTACTCTGCTCTTTGTCATCTTGATAGAGCCCAGTCCTTTGATATGGACAATGGGATCCTTAAAGGCGCAGTGTAAAAAAGGAAGCCTGGCCTGGCCTGTGGAGCGTGGGAGAACCAGAGCCTGGAGGAGAGGACTAGATGGATCCCTGGAGTTTTCCCTTTAGATCTTTCTGGTTAACATCAAGAGAAAAGGAGTTAGAGGATTTGGGGAGAACTTACACCTGAATACTTTTCTCTCTCTGGACTTTAAGGTCCTCCAACTATGAGTGAATAAAATCTCCTAAATTGCCAGAAACCAACTGGTCCCTGACTCCACCAAGTTCCCTGGACATCTATGAGTCTAAGACTATAGTTAGGATGGGTCTAAGACTGGCAGTAACTTCCCACAAATTCCAAATGCAACTGCACTGAGCTCACACAGGCCAGGCCCAGGACATCAAACAATGTTTGCTGAAGTAAGAACTCTTCGTAACTGACGATCTTTTGTCCTAAATTCCGGCCTAAGCCTTGTTATTTTGATATTTGGTTTATTAGTCCATTCTCACGCTACTGTAAGGACATACCCAAGACTGGGTAATTTATAAAGGAAAGAGGTTTAATTGACTCACGGTTATGCAGGGCTGGGGAGGCTTTAGAAAACTTACGATCATGGCAGAAGGGGAAGCAAACACATTCTTCTTCACACAGCAGCAGGAGAGAAAGTGCAGAACGAAGGGGAGGCAAAAGCCCCTTATAAAACCATAGATCTCATGAGAACTCACTATCACGAGAACAGCATAGAGGTAACTGCTCCCATGATTCAATTACCTCCCACCAGGTCCCTCCCATGATACGTGAGGAGTATGGGAACTACAATTCAAGATGAGATTTGGGTGGGGACACAGCCAAACCATGTCATTTGGCTTCCTTTCCATTGGCCTTGGCAAACCCAGTAAAATCCCCTCTGGCCCTACCTCTCTTGGTTGTATAACTGTCAGGATTGGAGATTAGGCTTGCCTCATTCTTGCTACAGGCTGTCTTGAAGATAAAAAACTATGGCCCTCATCTTGTCTTTGTCCATTATTCCTGTTTTTGTAAGTTCACGAGAAGCCCAGGACTACTTACTACTAGGTGACCGTGCATCACCACATGAGTCTGTACATCCTCTTAACCAAACCGTGACCCACACAAACAATATGAATCATATGACACCAGGACATCCTATATAGACACACTTACTCTCACTGTCTTAGTCTGTTCTGGCTGCTATAACAAAATACCATAGACTGGATGACTTATAAGCAACAGAAATCTATTTCTCACAGTTATGGAGGCTGGGAAGTTCAAGATTAAGACACCAGCAGATTTGGTGTCTGTGTGAGGGGGGGATGCTTTATCGTGGATGACCGTTTTCTCACTCTAATCTCACATAGTGGAAGGGCAAGTGGTCTCTCTGGCCTCTTTTATAAGGCCACTAATGCCATTCATGAGGTCTCTGTCTCCATGACCTAATTATTTCCCAAAGGTTCCACCTCCTAATAGTATTACCTTGAGGATAAAGATTTCAACATATGAATTTCAGTAGAACATGAACATTCGGACCATAGTGCAGCACATACAAACATATCATGTACACATACACACATGTACTATGCACACATAGGTACACCACACACACCCGAAACCACACCATTCACATATGACAACACTCAAACGCATCCTACATACCATATACACATCACACATAACATGTCTACAAGTACATACCACATGCACACATATGCTTGAAACAACAGATTCATAAAACTGGACTTAATTCTACTATCCACTCATATTGTTTATGTAATCCTGTTTTATTTTTTAAAACTACTCATCACAATGTGCTAAGTTGATTCCACAAAATGCTAATATGTGGCAACTTGCAGCTGGAAAACCATTGTCCTCATGATGAAAGAAGCCCATTATCAGCAAGAACATACCTGTGTCCGTAGCTTCTCTTCACTTTCATCGCACCTGAGCCTGGCTCTCCTTTGAAGACATCATGCTTCTGCCAACACTCTCAAGTGGAGATGGCCTCCTCTTTTACTACCTTTGTTCCACTGCTCCTTGAGGTGTTCCTCTTGTTTCTCTTTGCTGTTTCCAGATTATTCTTCATCTGTCTTCCTTAAAAGCCTCCACTTTCACCCTCACATGTTATAGAGTATACACCCAATACTTTTCTCTTTTGTTTTTGTCATTGTCTCTCCGTTGAAGTTTTCAGCCCTTGAAGATTTTAGCACAGCCATGCAATCTAAGACCTCTTCCATGATAATTCTTTGTGATGTCCATAAATATCTGTTCAATGACTGAGTGAACTGACTTTTTCTTGGTTTGATTTGGGTGATCTCAACTCCATAGGGTATACTGCAAATGAGTCTAGCTTTTACCTGTGGATTTCCTACTCTAAGACAGCCTATCTGAGCCTAAAGGAGTGTTTCCCAAAGAAGGCCATATTAGAGCTTTTTCAATTTATAAAATATGCTCTCCATGTCACCAGAACTCACTCAGGCACAGTGAATGCTGGGAACTGCAGCAGCAAGTCTCATACCAGATGGCACAAGTCAGCATGTATGACCCTGTGAGCCTTTAACTGCATTTCTTTCTTCATGAGGATTAGGTCAGGAACTATGCCAGACAAGTTTGCAAGTGCCAGTCCTCCAGCTGAACAGGATCTGCAAAAGAGCAAGCTTAGTTTTACATGAATCAAGATGGATTTTTCTCTTGGGTTTTTATTTTTGGCATTTTAGGATTATTATTATAAAGGTCAATAATAAGAGCAACTGCCTGTCAGTTACCTGGCACCGTGCATGGCATTTTTCATATATTATGTAATGTAAACCTCTCAATAATGACAGAAAGTAGGAGATTATTATTCTTGACTTAGAAATGGCCAAAGTCAGTCACTCAAGTAACAGCCTGATTACAGATGTGCTTAGCTGATTAAGGATGTGCTTAGCTTGAACAAAACAGGGCAAACAAGGGGCAGAAGGAGGCCCTGAAGGTGAAGGACAAACTCTGCAGTCCTCTACCAGGAGGGACTTGGCAAATGCTAGTGGAAAGAAAGGCAGGAGAACATTTCTTGAAGGCCTTCAAATTCCTGAGGTTCTCCAGTCTCCCTTTTCTAAGTGGGGGACACCTGCTCTCAGCTGTGTGCCACAGGACAGAAGCAAAGCTGGGAAGGTCATGCCTCTGTCTTCCTACTATAAGGCACTCAGGAAGGAGCCCCAGGGTTGGCATTTTAGAAGCCTTATTGATTACCACCCAGATGTGTATTTACCCTCTCCCAGTGAAACATGCTCACCCAAAATTCAGACCAATATTTAGATATTCATCGAAAATATGCTTGTAATTTTAAGTCTATAGGCTTTTTTTTTTTTCTTTAGACAGAGTCTTGCTCTGTTGCCCAGGCTGGAGTGCAATGGTGCCATCTCGGCTCACTGCAACCTCCACTTCCTGGGTTCAAGCAATTCTCCTGTCTCAGCCTCCCGAGTAGCTGGGATTACAGGTGCGTGCCTCCATACCTGGCTAATTTTTGTATTTTTAGTAGAGACAGGGTTTCACCATGTTGGTCAGGCTAGTCTCGAACTCCTGACCTCAGGTGATCTGCCCACCTCAGCCTCCCAAAGTGCTGGGATTACAGGCGTGAGCTACTGCACCTGGCCAAGTCTATAGGCTTTTACTAACTTAGTAGTTTGGTGACACTTGAAAGGGATTCCTCACACGATCCCTTGAGCCCAGGAATTTGTCGTGAACTGCATGCTTGTGTTCCCCTCTCCAATATTCATATGTTGAAACTTTAACCCCCAAAATGATATTGACAAAGATGGTGTCCTAGGGAGGAATTAGGTTTAGATGAGGTCATGAGGGTGGGGTGCCCCATGATGGGATCAATGCCCTTATAAGTAAAGCAAAAGAGATCAGGGTTTTCCTCTCTCCACCATGTGAGGATACTAGATGATGGCTGTTTGCAAACCAATAAGGCAGCCCTTACCAGACACCAGATTTGTAGGCTCCTTGGAATTCCAAGGATTGTGAGAAATAAATGTGTACTGTTTAAGCCACCCAGTCTATGGTATTCTGTTATGGCAGCCTGAACTTACTCAGAGAGTATCTCAGGCCCAAAAGGGAGACTCAGTGTTTTTATCTAACTGGATTCCTCATCAGTTATAATGATGGAATTAAAGTTCAGAGCAGTGAACAAGGTTTTTCATGGCATGGCCAATATAAATAGCAGAGGAAAACTGGAATCCACGTACTTTCTGCTGTCACCAGCATAGACCAGCTAGAGTAGGTAACTGCTGAAGATTCTTTGTGTAATTAGATCTTCAAGATTGCTTCATATTTCTCCCTAAAGTAAACTTCCCTCCGGGCGCGGTGGCTCACACCTGTAATCCCAGCACTTTGGGAGGCCGAGGTGGGTGGATCACCTGAGGACAGGAGTTCGAGACCAGCTTGACCAACATGGGGAAACCTCAGCTCTACTAAAAATGCAAAATTAGCATGGCGTGGTGGTGCATGCCTGTAATCCCAGCTACTCAGGAGGCTGAGGTAGAAGAATCATTTGAACCCAGGAGGCAGAGGTGGCAGTGAGCTGAGATCACGCCATTGCACTCCAGCCTGGGCAACAAGAGTGAAACTCCGTCTCAAAGAAAAATAAGATATAAAATAAACTTTCATTTTTGGTGCCAATTAAATGGGTGCAGTTACTGAATCCATCTGAAATACCAATGGATCCTTAAAGAATGCCTTGAGAAATCTTGAGACTTGTTTCTGAAGTTAGGCTTTAGACTATTTCTCCCAGCAGTACAGACCAATCCTTTCCTGGGAGGTTTCTGCACAGTGACAGGATAATGTTAAGGGAAGTGACACAAAAGGGAGAATCTTACATATTCATAAGCAGCTTCTAGCAATGTCAGAGAGGCTGTTATAATCATGCTGGTCTTAATAAGCTTGTTAACGGACCTATAGAAAACAACTGTAGCAGTTATTTTGATCAATTACGGATATACCACATCCAGAGTCTTTTCATCTTGCCCTCCTGGCTGTTGGTGAGTGCTTTTATAAATACCGTAGTAAGCAGAGGCAGCTGGCTCTCAACTGACTATTGTGTGAGTAATTGGCATCACCAGATACCAGGTGATTTGATCTGTCATGATAATGTCTGTGCACCATTTGAATGAAATGAAATAGCACATTTACTCAAGGATGGCTGCTTTCTTACTGAATCTTCAAAAAGAACGTGGGTAGAACCCTCCACAGCCCAAGCGGGTTGTAGAATGTGTCTAACATTTAAAAGGATGATTGAGGGGATCCTCAGAAGAGTGGGTCAGTAGAGAGTGGAGAAACTAAATGGTTTTATGGAGGAGTTCCTGCTCGGGAGAGGTCCTGGTTGGGTAGGTGATGGTGGTGTAGAATGGTGCTGAGGGTATCGTCTACCCTGTGGGTGACTGTGCAGAGCATCCAGGCTGTATGCTGAACTTTCAGCCTGTGTCAAGTGTCAGGGGTATCCTTCACACTACTGGACATATGATTCCTGCCTGCCCATCTGCTCCTACACTCATGGGGGCTTGTTGTAGAACAACTGAATTAAACCCTCAAGCCTTGGTTCTGGCAATTTCTAGACTTATCGTCCATACCTTTAATAACCCAGTGTACCTCATAATTTAGTCTATATTCCAGAAGCAATACAAAGACCTGGAGCTTCTTACCTTAAAACAAAACAAACAAACAAACAAAGAAGAAGCAAATCCTCAGCATAACTAGAAGATACAAAACTCTTCAAACTTCAAATTACACACAAGTAGAAAATTGTGCACTGAGTTATCAGCAGTGCCTTCTTTGAAGCTCATGCCACAAACCCCTGCAGAAAGCAAAGGAGAGGGGAGGGTCTGGAAAAACTAGATAGAACAGTGAAGAGAGGGTTGTGCTGAAATCATTCCCAGAAAAAGAAAGTCTACTCTAAGTAGTAAAATAGTGAAAAAAGGAAGGGAGTTACCAATATAGGAAGAATGAAGAGTAGAATGAACACTGTGCTGTAGGATTGGAATTGTCAATATCCAAATAAACTTATGGCTTTTAATGAATGGATAGATAGATAGCTAGATACATACATGGATAGATAGAAACAGAAATACATATATTTGGTTGGTGCAAAAGTTAATTGTAGTTTTTCCCATTACTGCTAATGGTAAATACAGCAATTATTTTGCCCCAACCTTATATATATGTATATATGTATGTATAGTGTGTGTGCGTGATAAACACCTACATGTATTTCCTATTTCTGTCCTTTTAGAGGCCCTAGAAGCAGCAATACTCTGACAGCAATTACCATATCTAATGCTCACATTTCGGTTTTAAATACCCTTTTCCACTAAAAGGGACAAGGCTTCTCAGCAAAATGACTGAATCCAGGGCTGTGATTGGGAAAGTATAAGATTAATCTGGAATATCTTGTGACACTGAAAAGTAAGTGTGTGCTTAGAGGATGATTGGGGACCAGTCAAAAAGATACAGGTGATAAATCAAAGGCCACGTCTGCACACCATGACACCGTGGACAAATGGACACATGGATACACAAAAAAATAATGATAGTAACAGATAATATACCACTGAATAAAATAACTCATGAGTTCATACTGATATAAATAAATATATAACTAGGGAAGAAAGAAAGCCCTTTGTTATTGAAGCTCTTAGATGCCAACTAATAAACATAGAAGGAATGATGGAGTTAGAATTTTGCTATTTGACACCATCATAGTAAACATGATGGGTTAAGAAGTATCAATGGATGTTAAAACCAGTAGGTTAAAGTTTGACAAGGATGAAAACATTGACATAGTATCAAAGCATCTTCTATAAATCACTTAATAGTTAGAAAGAGAAAATAATAACTTAACAGCAGGGAAACCTGGCTGGCAGACACCACCTTAGCAAAGTGATCAAATCATCATTCCTGAGGTATCCCTGCCAAAAATGCAAAATCAAGAGAAAATATAAGAGAAACCCCAAATGAGGAACGTTCTACAAAGTAACTAGTCTTTACTTTTCAAAAACATCAAGGTCATAAAAGACAAAACCACATTTTTTAAAGATAAGTAGCTGTTCCTGATTATAAAAGATGAAAGAGACATGACAACTAAAGGTAATATATAATTTCAGTTTGGATTCTGGATCAGGAAAATAAAATTATTTTAATTTCTTCTTTTCTTTTTTCTGTAAAGAGCATTATTAGGACTATTGGCAAAATTTGAATACAGTATCTTGTTTAGATGGTGACATCAATATTCATTCTGTAATTTTGATAATTATACTGTCACATAGAAGAATGTCCTTGTTCTTAAGAAATACATAATGACATTTTTAGGGTAAAAAGAGAATGAGAACGCAGGTGAGGCAAAATGTGAACAATTGGAAATGATGTACTATTCTTGCATCTTTGCTATAAGTTTGAAAGTACTTGAAATTTCAAAGTTATAAAATTGAACAAAAGCTTAAAGATTCCACTACATGTAAAGTGCCTAACAGCAAGGCTGACCAAGAGCTGTCAAGCTTTGGCAAAATAAGTAAATAAGAAAACTCAATTTTTAGTGGAGTAAATAAACATGACGCAGTCATAGAACTAAAGGAATTGCTTTATTTTTTTCATTTTGTTTCCAATTTGATATGTTAGAACAAATAAAATTCTCTTCTCTAGAATACTGAGGAATAAAGATATTAAACCTCTTTGATGCGGAGTATTCCACCCAGATTCCCTAGGATGTTATCAGAACAGATGTGTTCATTGTCCCGGAGCATCACAATAACTAAAGTGGAAAGATAATCTCCATGCAGGATCTCAGATAAAGGTGACAGAAGAAAGAGATCACAGCATCTCCCATCCTAAACACCTATAGAAGTGAAAAAGAGAAGGGCTCCTCTATCTTGCCCCCAGCCCCCAATTATCAGTAGAGCATTCATAAGAAAAAAGGAGAGACTTACCCTTCAAATTCCAAAGTCTGACAAGCAGAGAAAAAGAAACGTTCTGGCACAGCGGGGCATTCTTAGAACTCCGAAGTGGCAATGAGGAAAGATTCCTTTATAAACCCTTAAAGAATTGTCAAAATACCTTGCCAATTCTACCTGTTCCCCTAGCATGCTCCCACTTCCACACACTCCCTGCAGTATCCTAGTTTGTAGAGAAGTAATCTAAAGGGCTAAGTAAGCAGACTGGAGAAAAGTCAATAAAAAAAACTTCTAGAATCTCAACAAGGGTAGGAAGTACTACCCATTCTTCCCAGTTCCTGAGGTTCTTTCTCAACTGGGAACTGTTAGACCTCCTGCATGGATGGGTAGGCACTGGCCCAGGACATCTAACAGCACAGCACAAGGCATCTAACAAGGAGCACGTCCAGCCCCCAAAGAGCCTTCCCTGCCATGTCTTGCACGCTCAGCCCACAATCAAGTACACACAAGTCAGTTCTTCATAAGTAGCTCAGGCTATATGTAAGGTGGGGAGAGATGAAGTTTCCAAAAAAAGGTGGGGAAGGACATCAGGGAGAATTCACCCACATTATGCAAGAGCAAAGCAAAGGTCTGAATACAGCTGCTCAGGTTAAGCAGGAGCAAACTGACAAGAAATGGCATGGCAGCTATGTGAATGAAACCACCCTTGCAAAAGTTGTATCAGTGAGAAACTTAGTAAGCTAAGCTAACCCAACCCCTATCTTGCCTTTCCCTTCATTATTCCTGGGCTACTGGGCCAAGCTAACTTCGGAAGACATTTAGGGTACCGTTTAAATGATAATGTTGTAGGAGTTATTAAGAAATTATTGTAGGCAGACAGAGAGGAAAAGGGGTCCTTGGGAAGTTTCATTTTTAAAGCTGCTCCAGAAACGTTTCTTGTAAAGCCCTGGCTCTTAGAGCCAGGCTGGCAACCTTTGATATGCAAATGAAGGCCATTAGAAACTGGGTCCACCCAAACATTGCGATTACTGCTGCCTTCTTGCCCTTGCCGCACGTGGCCGCCCCCACATTTCCCCAGAGTGTAGAACATCAAGGCGCCCTTCATTTGCATATTAAAAGGCCAGAGTGGGACGGCCAGCTTTTTCACGGACTATGTGAATGACATGCCTATTCAAACCAATCCCCTGAGCCCTATGCAAATCAGACACCGCCTCCTCCAGCCTCTGTGTATATACCTGGCTGGTATCCCTGGCAGGTATGGTTCCCTCTCTCGGCTTTGGAGCCCCCCTTCCTATGTCTCTGTACAGAGGAGGTTCTTCTTTCTTTCTTCCCCCTTCCTTCTTGCTTGTTAAACTCCCTCCTCCTTAAAACTACTCCACATATGTCCACGTCATTTTTTCTAATTTGACTCGAGACGAGGAACCTAGTGTTCTCCACTCATCAGAGCCGTATCAATGATAGGCCTTGCCCAGAACTCAATCGCTTTTGTAAAGCTAATAGGAGGCCATCAGGCTGAGGGGAGGAGAGGAGCCTGCGTCCTGCTAAGGTGCAGACAAGTATTCCGGAGGTTATAAGATATGCAACTTCCCCCAGTTACTCCTACAAATACCACCACTGCTGTAGACTGGACTTTGGAGATACCTTTCCAGGTTTTCTGCATGTCTGACACCCATGGCTCCACCTGGAACCGATGACTCCACCTGCAGAGACAACCCCGCTCCTGTGGCTCCACCCTGAAGCCATTCAGCTGGCATGAGGAGAGCATCAATCCCCTGTGATTTCGTCTCTGCCCCAACCAGTCAGCAGCAAGCGCCTGTTACATGGCCACCCCCACCCGTTCCCCCAAACTGCCTTTGAAAAAACCCTAACCTATGAGCTTTGAACAAGATGATTTGAGTAGGAACTCCATCTCCCATGTGGTGTGGCCAGCCTCATGTCTGTTAAACTCTTTCTCTACTACAGCCGGAAAGGAGTCCGGATCCAGACCCCAATAGAGGGTTCTAGGATCTCACACAAGAAAGAATTCGAGGTGAGTCAATACAGTAAAGTGAAAGCAAGTTTATTAAGAAAGTAAAGGGATAAAGAATGCCTATTCCATAGGCAGAGCAGCCCTGAGGGCTGCTGGTTGCCCATTTTTATGGTTATCTCTTGATTATATGCTAAACAAAAGGTGGATTACTCATGCCTTCCCTTTTCAGACCATATAGGGTAACTTCCTGTCATTGCCATGGCATTTGTAAACTGTCATGGTGCTGGTGGGAGTGTAGTAGGGAGGACAACCAGAGGTCCCTCTCGTGGCCATCTTGGTTTTGGCGGGTTTGGGCCGGCTTCTTCACTGCAACCTGCTTTATCAGCACGGTCTTTATGACCTGTATCTCAAGCTGACCTCCTATCTTGTCCTGTGACTTAGAATGCCTAACCTCTTGGGAATGCAGCCAGTAAGTCTCAGCCTCATTTTACCCAGCCCCCATTCAAGATGGAGACATTCTGGTTCAAATGCCTCTGACACTATGCTGTTTATGCAGTGGGCAGGAAGAACCTCTTCAGCAGTACAAAAACATGCCACAGAAATGAATAAGGAGAGAAGGAAACACAGCATGATAGTAACACTACAAATATTATATATGTTTATAATATTTTATATATAGCTTAAAACAACATTTATAAAACTAGCGCTGAAAAATAAGATGATATAATTGAGAAGAAAAACTTTACAGATCATAGGAAACATTGAACACAGTTTTACATAGTTAATAAATGTATTAAAAACAGAAGAACAGATAGACACAACAAAAAATTGAATTCCCAGTGTGGACAAAAGCCATGAGAGAAAGCATGTCATGATTATAAAGTCAAGGAAAATTATGAAAGCAGTAAAAAATGATAGTTCTGGGACTACAGAGTCAACATAAAGACAATAGTTATATCTGAAGCAGAGAAACAAATAGAACAAAGAAAAGATTTTTTAAAAAGTAATCTGGGGAAATTTCCTGAAATCAAAACAGACACACTGAATATACAGATTGAATATACAGATTGAAAAATACTGAATATACAGATTGAAAAAAACACTGTGCACTGTATTTTGAGAAAAACAATAGCCAGATTAAATTATTAAAAATCAAGGATGAAGTAAACATTCTTTAGGCATACAGGAAGAAAAAATAATTTACTAACATAAGTGAAACATCAGGCTGGCCTTAGACTTCACAGCAATATTTGGTGGAAATTTCAAAGTTCTAAGAGAAAGGATAGGCGATCCAAGATTATTATAGACAGTCAACCTTTCATTAAACCAAAAGACAATAGACTTTCTCAAACATGAAAGAGTTCCAGAAATATGATAGCTATGAGTTCTTTGTAAAAACAAAAACAAAACAAATCAAGCAAAAACATAATGAACAAAAACCCCCAAACCCATTGCCTTTACATTGTAATGTCAGTGATGGTCAATATGTGGAGGTGTGACAATATCTCCAGTTGTCTGAATGATCAGACAACTGGGGTAGCTTTGGGTGACAACAAAGAAGAGATAATGTAACCAACAAGGCCAGTCACCCTGGGCATCCAGCCTTGGGAGCCAGCTCCTAATTCTCTACCTCTGGCAGCAGTGGGAAGGGAGCACCAGAAAAACTGAACCGACCAGAGGGCAACATAGTGAAAAGTTACTCATCGAGAGACATAAGAAATACTAATTATCCTAAAACTACAGTTCTATGAGCTACTTACCTCTTTGGCAAAAGAAAACATCTGCAGTTTACAGTAGAAAAGCCACAGAGGTAAAATGACCAGGTCAGTCGTGGTGGCTCATGCCTGTAATCCCAGCACTTTCAGAGGCCGAGGAGGGTGGATCACCTGAGGTCAGGAGTTGGAGACCAGCCTGACCAACATGGTGAAACCCCATCCCTACTAAAAATACAAAAATTAGCCGGGTGTGGTGGTGCATGCCTGTAATCCCAGCTACTCAGGAGGCTGAGGCAGGAGAATCGCTTGAACCTGGGAGGTGGAGGTTGCAGTGAGCCAAGATTGCACAACTGCACTCTAGCCTGGGCAACAGAGGGAAACTCCATCTCAAAAAAAAAAAAAAAGTAAAATGACTAGAAAGCAAATAAATGCAGAGAGAATGTATAACCCCCTATTGTACATATATGACATCCTATATATAACAAATATGTGCAGTTGGCCCTTGAACAATGCAGGGGTAGGGTAGCTAACCCCAAACACAGCTGAAGATTCATGTATAACTTTCGCCTCCCCAAGAACTTAACTACTAATAGCCTACTGTTGACTGGAAGGCTTACCAACAACGTAAACAGTCAATTAACATGTTTTGTATGTTATATGTATTATATTCTGTATTCTTACAATAAAGTAAGGTACGGAAAAGAAAATGTTATTTAGAAAATCATAAAGAAAAGAAAATATATTGACTATTGAGTTTGAAGTGGATCATCATAAAGATCTTCATCCTCATCATCTTGATATTGAGTAGCATGAGGAGGGGGAGTAAGGGAAGGGTTGGCCTTGTTGTCTCAGGAGTAGCACAGGTGAAAATAAATGTACATATAAGTGGACTCGCCCAGTTCAATCCATGTTGTTCAAGGATCAACTATATATGTGTATCTATGCACGCAAATACATATTGCAATGAATGTGTACAAGTTCTTTGACTTGTCTTCAAATTATCAAAATCCATATGGCCAAAGAGAAGGCCAGCCATTTCCTCTACTAATAAGAAAACAACAACAACAACAACAACACACACACACACACACAAGGCAAGTTATTAAGGAGAGGCTATCTATCTGCTTGGTCTGTCACCATGCAGCTTCTGATGAGAATTTACCTGGTTCTGTAAACCTGGAGTGAGCAGCAGAGCCAAGGCCCCCTCTGTTGATGTCTGTTTTCTTGACCTCTGAGCAAACATAAGATTCCAATGGGATATTTTCCCAAGTTGGAAGGACCATAAAAATCATGCCTCCTCCCCTGCAGACTTTGGAGAAGGCTCTTTCCAAGCCTGTCCATGTAGGAGGTTGTGCAGTGGTGTCTCAAGAGAAATGGCAGGTGCAGCAGGTTTTGCAGGAGGCAACAGTCAAGAAATACAGTCACACAGTTTTAGGAGGTGGCTGTTAACAGCGTTAGTATTAAACACATAAAAAATTCACTTTGTTTTAAGGATGTGTGTTCAAAGGTAAGAAAATGTGGAAAGACCATTGGTGACCAGAGATCATTTGGTCCCATCAACCTGTGCAATCTTTGCATCTGGAGAAAGCCAGATGGGCTGTGAGAAAACCTGCACATTCATTCCACCTTCCCCCAAAATGACTTATATGTCTCTTCCAGGTGTGTATCCACAGGTGCTTGCCAATAACAAAAGGTATCTAAGTCAATGGTCTCCAAAATGGGGCTTCAACTCTCCAGGAAATGTGCGTAACAAAACAAAGAAGGGCAGCAAGAAAATAACAGATTAACTGTGTGCATTTGTTTTTTAAATGTCCTGTTTCTGTGACATTTATAAATGTATAAATAATTTTTTTTTTTTTTTTGCCTGGGGTCAGGCACTCCAAAACTGTAGCAGGACAAGCTGCAGACAAAACCCCTCAGACACCGAGTTAAAGAAGGAAGGGCTTTATTCAGTTGGGGGCTTGGGCAAGACTCACATCTCCAACAACTGAGCTCCCCAAGTGAGCAATTCCTGTCCCTTTTAAGGGCTCACAACTCTAAGGGGGTCTGCGTGAGAGGGTTGTGATCATGAGAGGGTCGTGATTGATTGAGCAAGCAGGGGGTCCGTGACTGGGGGCTGCATGCACCGGTAAATTAGAAGGAAACAGAACAGGACAGGGATTTTCACAGCACTTTTCTATACAATGTCTGGAATCTATAGATAACATAACTGATTAGGTCAGGGATCGATCTTTAACTACCAGGCCCAGGGTGTGGCGCCGGGCTGTCTGCTTAAGGATTTCATTTCTGTCTTTTAGTTTTTACTTCTTCTTTCTTTGGAGGCAGAAATTGGGCATAAGACAATATGAGGGGTGGTCTCTTCCTGTAAAACTATTTATCAAAGGTGAATGATAAAAAGGATAAGCACTACTGACTCTAAAGCCATTCAGATTCAAAAACCTGACCACGTTCAACTTATTTCTGCTGTGAGACTCCTGCACTTTGGGGGTTCCCAGGCCTTCCACGTGACCCCCGCCCCCCACCCCAGCACACCTCCCAGATGCATCCTGTGCACAGTGGATGAGGCTCTGAGGAGCAGAAGCAGCTTGAAAGCGTTGGCACAGCCTTATGGTCTCAGGACTGTTAAATTATTAGCAAGGAGGGATTGTGGATTTAAATTAGAATGAAACTGATGCCCTAAATATTGTTAATTAAAATGGTATCTTATTTTTCCCTAGCGTGATCTCTATTTGCCACTTAGTTTTAATAAAACAAAAACATTTCATAGAATTTGTCAACCCATAGCAAACATTTTAAAAAGTAGAAAAAAGTTAAAAAGCCTCACTTCCTGAAGACTATTTATTACTGACAAATGACTTCACTCAGAGCTTATGCTTAACTTTGATTGTAGTGTGCTTAGTTTTAAAAAATTTATTAAAACTTTCCTTGCTGCCAATTGTTGCAGCCTGAATTTTATCTCCTCCAAAATGCATATGTTGAAGTCCTAACTCCCATTATCTCGGAATGACTGTACTTGGGGATACGCTCCTTAAAGAGGAAATTAAAGTTAAATAAGATCACTGGAGTAGGCCCTAATCCAATATGACTGGTGTCCTTATAAGAAGAGGCCGTTATGACATAGGCAAGTGTAGTGGGAAGACCGTGTAAGGAGAAGACAACCACCTACAAACCAAGGGGAGAGGCCTTAGAAAAACCAAACCTGATGACGCTTTGGTCTCAAACTTCTGGCCTCCAGAACTTGAGACAATATATTTCTGTCATTTAAGCTGACAATATATTTCTGTTGTTTAAGCCACCCATTCAGTGGCACTTTGTTACGGCAGCCCTTGAAAATGAATACACCAATCCAGAAACAACTAAATTTTAGGGACACTATTTCCCCTCTTACTGCATGAACTTTCATCACTATCAGAGCTCAGTGGTCCATAGATTACATCTATAAAAGGTTTCTCTCCATCAGTATTTAACATATGACTTAAAATAGATGATTCAACACATTCGTAAATATGGAACATGTTATTAGTTGAAAACTTTTATTTATCAAATTATAATTTCTTGTTCCAGTAATTCACTCCTTATCATGAATATCATCTTCCCTTAAAACAATTCTGGACAGATTCTTTTTGCTACAGTGAAAATGTTCAAATATGAATTACATCATTGAAAGAAAATATCTCACTATATATTAGGGTATATAACAGCCGAGGATTGACTTGATGTCCTGATGAAGAAGGAAATTAGTTGATTCACAAAATTAGATGTCCAGGATTAGGATATTCGACAGAGTGGATGTAACTTAGTGGCTCTATTTCTCCATAGTTTCTCTGACTTTGCAACTCCAGGTACAGATTTCCTTCTGGAGAGAGAAGCCAGATGACTGCAGCATTTCCAGGGTTCACATCTATTCACTGCCACACAGGGGCTTCAATAGGCTCTCTGTGGAAGAGTGAGAAAGAACTAAATGTCCATCAGTGGTAGACTGAATAAAGAAAATTTAGTGCATATACACCCTGGAATACTATGCAGCCATAAAAAAGAATGAGATTATGTCATTGGCAGGAACATGAATGGGGCTGGAGGCCATTATCCTTAGCAAACTAATGCAGATACAGAAGACCAAATACCACATGTTCTCACTTATAAGTGGGAGCTAAATGATGAGAATACATGGACACATAGAAGGGAACAACACACACTGGGGCCTATTGGAGGGTGGAGGGTGGCAGGAGGGAGAGGATCAGGAAAACTAACTAATGGGTACTCGGCTGAATTCCTGGGTGATGAAATAATCTGTACAACAAACCCCCATGATACAAGTTTACCTATGAAACAAACCTGCACGTGTACCCCTAACTTAAAAGTTAAAAAAAAACAAAAACGAATGGGGTAAATGTTAACAATAGGCACATTTTAGTAAAGAATATACAAGTGTACTGTTTTTATTTTACAACTTTTTATAAGTTTGAATTAAAAAAAAAACTTTTCTAGTCATGACAAATATCACATCACATCTTGATGTGTAAGGCACATGCCTGATCTGGAGACTATAATGGGAAATGGATTACTCTTAGATTAAGTTCTTTCCAGAGGATAAAGTGAGCCTTCTCTGAGGAGGCTTAAGATGAGATATAGTGAAAGTCCAAGACAATCGAGGCTCTGTTATGGAAGAGGAAGGAGGGAAATGCGATAGGGTTGGCAAATTTCTTTGCACCACACTAGATCATTTCTCCGTAGGGGTGGCACAGGCCAGCGGTGAGAACTCAACCCTTGGAGCTACACTGGCTGGATTTAAATCTCAACTCTTCCCCTTATTAGTGATGAGAACTCTGGCAAGCTGCTTAAACTCTGTATAGCTCCTTTTCTGATTCGTGGGGGGAAAAAGTAAGATTAACAATACTGCATACCTAATAAGATCGTGGCAGGACTGAATCAGTTATTATATGTAAAGTATTTAGAACAGGGATTAACACATAATAAACAATTGTCTCCTCAGATATAAAATTCAAATGTAATCATGTTCCATTAAAAACATGAACACCTGGAAATTCTTATGTCCTCCAGTGATCACCAAAAGAATTACTATTTAATTTCTTGAAGAAATATTTAAGTCCAAGTAAACCCATTTCCCCATTCAGTCATTTTATGAGTTTTTATAATTAGAAAGGGCTGATCACATGAGCAGAACACTAAAGGCATCACTACAAAAGTGATATAATTACCTTACTATGACAATCTCCCAAATAGGGAACTACCAGGGAAATGACCTCAGTGTTAGTCCGTGATGCCTTCACTTGGGAACTGCCTGAGTGTCTAGCTGCAATCCTACCACAGTTGGTAGTAAGGGAGTAGGGGTTGTCAGAAGAATACCAAGTGTCTCAACTCTGTCTAATAGAGGTACCCTTCAATTGCACAGTGGCAACTTTTTTAAAAGAGGGAAACACTTTATTTCCAATATAAAACCCTACATACAATGCACCACAGATGAAACAAATATGAATGAGGTTTCTCTGGTAAAGTGGGGAGTGGAAGATCCCAGCATTCTTCTAACCCCCCTAATCCTGCACAGAGCTGGAGAAGTGGCTCCAATCTTAAACACAAGCAAGCAAACAAACAAATAAAATGCAGAGAATACTAACCCAGATGAACAGATTATTTTATTAAGGTTTGGAGCTATATCTTGTGGATGGCAGCAAGTACTCTGTTGTGTCTTTGCTACACTGGCCCTGCTGATTCTTGCTGTGTGCTTGGAATCTGAATGCTACCAAGAGTTGGCTGTAGGTTCTTATGAAGGTCTAAACCATTATCAGGTTGCTTAGGGGCAGTGTTGAAGGCTGATGTTTCAGGAACCAGAGATCTTCTTGAAAGAGTCATAAAGGGACAGAGACCAGGAGTAAAAAGACCACAGTTGGGATAAGGAAAATTCAGCACCTGAATTGATCACATCAGGCAGAGTAAACTCACAATTCCAATTTGGCCTATCACTAAAGTGAGCTGTAATTTATTGCACAATTGAGGATGCTTTAGAGATTGAAAGGAGTTTAATTACTAATTATGCCAGGACACAGTGTAGCTTGTGCATTCCTGTCCGTTATGACCCCCTACTCCAAGCACACCCTCCTGCACGCCCACATATCCCATTCATGACTCTGCTGATTTTTTCCCTTGGTCTGAACAACTTTGCATCCTCTTACATCAATATTGAAATTGGGCCCTGTACTGCTAAAATGTTCATATCTTCTTATAGGTAACACTATGGGGAGTTGTCAAGACTTTCTAAATGAATCACAGACCAAAAGGCTTTCTCTTAGCAACAAAAATGCTGATCAGACAATGCATTCAATGATAGCTATAAAATGCTTCATAGAATGAAGACACTCTGAGGTCAAATGGAAATTTTGTTCTGCAGAATAAACCCTTGGAAATCTCTGCACTGAGATTCAGACTTTTTGAGAAAGTTGACTGGGATGTTGGCCCATCTATTAAACTCATACAATTATACCCAAGCTTCTTTGGCTCAGTGGTCTGTGAAATGCATGGCTTTGTTTGATTGCTTTTCAGAAACTTTTGACACTTATTTAGTTATATAATAAGTGTGATTTCTTTTTAAACTGTTTTTTGTATTGCTTCCAAGAAACACTTTCAATTCTTTTTCCCAATGAGCAACAAAAGCCCATCTCTTGAGAGCTCTCATTTTACCTTCTCTATTATTTGCTGCCTAAAATCTCAGATTTAGGTGGAGCAAAACCACCATCGGTTTGTAGGATTTATAATTTCAAGTTTCAGTGCCCTTTTTGCTATCATTATAAGAAAATATAATTTAATTATTTTATCTAGGGTAAATTGAAAATCATTTCATACAAGTAATTATTCCCTCATTTTAATAAACCTTACATTTCACAATGGATTTTTGCATGTGTCCATTTACTTAATTTTTACAACAAACCCATGATATGGGTTGCTATTATGCCATCTTAAGGCTGAAAAAAAACAAAGGTCAGATAGTTTGAGCAGCTTTCCCCAGATCACACAGTCTGGAAATGTCTGAGCTGAACTTGAACACAGTGGACTTGGATCCATTCCATTTCTCAAGACATCACCATTCACTCCTCACTCTTCCTCTCATGATAAATTACAACACCTGAATTCTGAATGAGCCGATCTACTTTGACTCACACGTGGAAATATCTTCTAATCTCTGAATTGTACTCAAACTACAACCCATTATCTTCTCCCCAGTTCCTTTTGTCTCTTCTTTCCTTTGAATTATATAATTTTTTCTTGCACCCTCATGGCTATTTCTGCTTTCCATCCCATCTTCACAGTTATAAAAGGGAGTTGCCTTTGGATCTCATCAAATAGAGCACTGGACTTATTTTAAGAAGTTTCAGCCTAGAATGCACATTTTCTAGTTTTGGGAAGCACTTATGGAAAATTAAACAATCTCAGAAAATCTGTTTAAAGAGAAAACTCTTTGTTCTTTCTTCTGTCTAACCCCTTCCTCTAAAACTCGTTTTCTAAAGAAATCTAACAGACTCAAAATTCCTTGCATAAAGGTTTGTTTTGATTATTTTTCTCCAAAATAAAGGACACAGTATAGTGATATAGTGATCTTCAGCCATCTACATTAATGCAGCCAATTTATAGTACTATTAACCTTGATGTCTTAGTGTTAGCAAAGCTTAACCTACATTAGTGTAGCCAATTTGTATTATTAACCTACATTAATGAAACCAATTTATGGTATTGTTAACTTTGATATCTTAGCGATTTCAAACAGATGACCTGCATCAGAATTGCCTGGAGTGTTTGCTTAAAGTGCAATTCTTGGGCTCAATTCAAGATTTACCGAATCCAAATATCAAGGAGAGGAGCTATAAAATCTGCAATTTAAAGAAAGGTGATTCTCAGGTCAAAGTCTGAGAAACGCTGTCTAGGAAGCCAAGGCCACCAGAGTACACAGTGCTACCACCACAGAGTTCTCCCAGAGCTTGGAATTCATGGTACTTTCATGAGTTAATGGACGGTCCAACATCCCAGTCACCTTCCCAGTCCATTAAACTCATTATGACTTGAGGGACCTCAGTGGGATTATAGTTCAAATCCAATATGCAGATGAGAAAACTGAAGCCCAGGGAACATAAGAAATTAGGGAAAATTTCTTTCTAATATTATTCACAGTACCAAACAAAACAATTTCTGTGAGGCATACGCACTCCTCCAAGGAGGACTGACCCCATGTCTCTTATTATTATTCATAACTTGTATCTTTACAAGTGCTGAGTTTAGATGCGGTGATTAGTTGACATAATTTTATACCTCCTAGATACTTACTCAAACATTTGTTAACATTGATTAATTTGATTTAGCAGTTGTCCTTCCAAATATGAAGTCTGTCTTATGTGTCCCATGGATTAAAGATTCCTGGCATCTAATGTGACATTGGAGAACAGTGATTTAGTACAGAATAACTGGTTGTCAGGCAGTGTCTTACAGATCTCAAATCTCAATTTTCAGTTCTCAAATTTTCAGTTTCAGAAATGGCTTAATTCATTGACCCAAAAGTCATCAGGCAAGCACATTGACAAAGACAGTGGTAAAGTGGAAACATAGTAGATAATTTGCAATGAAAAAACACAATAGTCAATAATTCCCAATATTTATGTCATCAGTGTAGCACATAATCATCTCTGGAGAGAAAATGACTTCATTAAATTAAGTTGGGAAGTCAGCCTAGTGATTATACATCTGAAAATGAAAAAGATTTCTTCTTTGGATATTTCCTTGCCAGGGAGCGTCTGGCTGTTTTGAATGGATATTTGTGTTTGTAATCCAGGACAGGGTTTTCTAATATTTGATGGGATTGCTGGGTTGTATAATAGTATTTTCAATTTTGTAAAAACCTGTTGTTATGGGCTGAGTGTTTTTTTGATGGTTAATTTATGTGTCAACTTGACTGTGGTCTGTGTCTCTGGAGAATTCTGACTAATAAAATTTGCATCTCCCCAAGATTCATGTGTTGAAGTTTGATCGCTCATGTGTTGGTATTTGGAGGTGGGGCCTTTGGGAGGTGATTAGGTTATGAGGGCGAAGCTTTTGTAAATGGAATTAGTGCTGTTATAAGAAGAGATGCAAGAGAGCTTGCTTCCTTTCTCTCTCTGTTCTGCACCACATGAGGATACAAGAGAAGACAGCTATCTGCAAATCAGGAAGCAGGACCTAAGGAGACAGTGAATCTGCCAGGACCTTCATCATGGACCTCTCTCACCACTCCCCTCTCACTACTCCTATTCAACATAGTATTGGAAGTTCTGGACAGGGCAATCGGGCAAGAGAAAGAAATAAAGGGTATTCACATAGAAAGCCAAATTGTCTCTGTTTGCAGGTGACATGATTGTATATTTAGGAAACCTTATCATCTCAGCCCAAAATCTCCTTAAGCTGATAAGCAACTTCAGCAAAGTCTCAGGATACAAAATCAATGTGCAAAAATCACAACCATTCCTATATACCAATAATAGACAAACGGAGAGCCAAATCATGAGTGAACTCCCACTCAGAATTGCTACAAAGAGAATAAAATACCTAGAAATGCAACTTACACAGGATGTTAAGGACCTCTTCAAGGAGAACTACAAACTACTGCTCAAGGAAATCCGAGAGTACATAAACAAATGGAAAAACATTTCATGCTCATGGATAGGAAGAATCAATATCATGAAAGTGGCAATACTGCCCAAAGTAATTTATAGATTCAATGCTATCCCCATCAAGCTACCATTGACTTTCTTCACAGAATTAGAAAAAACTATTTTACATTTCATATGGAACCCCACCCGCCAAAAAAAGAGCCTGTATAGCCAAGACAATCCTAAGCAAGAACAACAAAGCTGGGGGCATCACGCTACCTGACTTCAAACTATACTATAAGGCTACAGTAACCAAAACAGCATGGTACTGGTACAAAAACAGATATATAGACCAATGGAACAGAACAAAGGCCTCAGAAATAATGTCACACATCTACAACAATCTGATCTTTGACAAACCTGACAAAAACAAGCAAAGTGGAAAGGATTCCCTATTTAATAAATGGTGTTGGGAAAACTGGCTAGCCATATGCAGAAAACTGAAACTGGACCTCTTCCTTACACCTTATACAAAAATTAACTCAAGATGGATTAAAGACTTAAATGTAAAGCCTAAAACCATAAAAACCCTAGAAGAAAACCTAGGCAATACCATTCAGGTCATAGGCATGGACAAAGACTTCATGACTAAACACCAAAACCAATGGTAACAAAAGCCAAAACTGACAAATGGGATCTAATTAAACTAAAGAGCTTCTGCATTGCAAAAGAAACTATCATAAGAGTGAACAGGCAACCTATAGAATAGGAGAAAATTTTTGCAACCTATCCATCTGACAGAGGGCTAATACCCAGAATCTACAAAGAACTTAAACATATTTACAAGAAAAAAACAACCCCATTAAAAAGTGGGTGAAGAACATGAACAGACACTTCTCAAAGGAAGAAATTTATGCGGCCAACAAACATATGAAAAAATGCTCATCATCACTGGTCATTAGAGAAATGCAAATCAAAACCACAATGAGATACCACCTCACGCCAGTTAGAATGGCAGTCTTTAAAAAGTCAGGAAACAACAGATGCTGACAAGGCTGTGGAGAAATAGGAACGCTTTTACATGGTTGGTGGGAGTGTAAATTAGTTCAGCCATTGTGGAAGACGGTGTGGCAATTCCTCAAGGATCTACAACCAGAAATACCACTTGACGCAGCAATTCCATTACTGGGTATATACCCAAAGGATTATAAATCATTCGACTATAAAGACACATGCACACATATGTTTACTGTGGGACTATTCACAATAGCAAAGACTTGGAACCAACCCAAATGCCCATCAAAGATAGACTGGATAAAGAAAATGTGGCACATATACAACATGGAATACTATGTAGCAAAAAAAAAAAAAAAAGGATGAGTTCATGTCCTTTGCAGGGATATGGATGAAGCTGGAAACCATCATTCTTAACAAACTAACACAAGGACAGAAAACCAAACACTACATGTTCTCACTCATAAGTGGGAGTCGAATAATGAGAATACATGGACACAGGGAGGGGAACATCACACACTGTGCCTGTTGGGGGGTGGGGGCCTAGGGGAGGGAGAGCATTAGGAGAAATACCTAATGTAGGTGTGGGTTGATGGGTGCAGTAAACCACCACGGCACATGCATACTTATGTAACAAACCTGCATGTTCTGCACATTTATCCCAGAACTGGAAGCATAATTAAAAAAAAAGAGAAGGGTTTCATGTACACTTCTTGGGATAATTTGTGTTGACAATCATATCTTCTGCAAACAGGGACACTGTTATTTCTCCCTTTCTATCAGTATTTTAGCTAGCTAGCTAGCTAGCTGTCTCTGTCTCTCATTTCCTGATTTCAAAAGTTACAATGACAGTGTGGCATAAAGATAGACATGGAAATTCATGGTCTAGAATTGAGCATCTAAAAAATCCTCACATTTATGGTCTATTGATTTTTCACAAGCATGCCAATTTTTGACGAGGATAGCCATCTATCCATCTATCTATCCATTCATCCATCCATCTATCTATCTATCACTTTGCATTATTGCACTAGCTAAGACTTTCTGTGCTATGGTCAATAGGAATGATAAGGGTGAATGAACATCCTTGCCTTGTTCCTGATCTTGGTTATTTTCTTTTTTAATTTTAAAATTTCAGCTTGGTTCTTTTTTTATATCTTCTATTTTTTTAAATATGTTTCCAGAATGTTCATAATTACTAGTTGAAGAAAGTGGCAGGTGCTCATTCCATCTTTCCTAGAACAAAAATCCTCCATTGATTTTTTTAAACAGCTCTATTGATACATAATTTGCATACCATAAAATTCACCCATTTAAGGTATACAACTAAATGGCTTTTAATATATTCAAAAAGTTATGCAACCACCACCAACATGAATTGTAAGACATTTTCATCACCCCTAGAAGAAATTCCATAGTCATAAGCAGTCATCTCCCATTTCTCCTAACCTGTATATCCCAGCCCTAGTCAACTATTAATCTACTTTCTGTTACTACAGATTTGCCTGTCTGCACATTTCACATAAGTTGAAACTACAGTATAGTCTTTTGTAACTAGCTTCTTTCAGTTATCATAATATCTTCAAGGATCCTATGTTATTGCATATATCTGTACTTCATCCTTTTATTGCTGAATAATATTCTACTGTGTGGATATTCCACTTTGCATTTTTTTTTTTTTTTTGAGATGGAGTCTTGCTCTGTCACCAGGCTGGAGTGCAGTCATGCGATCTTGGCTCACTGCAACCTCTGCCTCCCGGGTTCAGGTGATTCTCCTGCCTCAGCCTCCTGAGAAGCTGGGACTACAGGCATGTGCCACCACACCTAGCTAATTTTTGTATTTTTAATACAGACGGGGTTTCACCATGTTGGCCAGGATGATCTCCATCTCTTGACCTCATGATCCGCCTGCCTCGGCCTCCCAAAGTGCTGAGATTACAAGCGTGAGCCACCGCACCTGGCCTCCACATTGCATTTATCCATTCATCACTTAATGGATGTTTAGATTGTTTTCACATTTTGATTATTATAAATAGTGCTCCTATAAACATTCCTGTATCAGTTTTTGTTTGAATATATGTTTTGATATGTATATACCTACAAGTGGAATTGCTGGTCATGTAATGTAGTAACTCTACATTAACATTTTAAGAAACTGCCAAACTTTTTTTTCAAAACAGTTGCATCATTTTGCAATGTCACTAGCACTGTATAAGCGTTCCAATTTCTCCACATTCCTGCCAACGGTTGCTATTATCTGTCTTTTCATTATAACCATCCTATCAGTTGTATATCATGATCATTTCTGTCATTTCAATTGTTCTGATGGTTAATGTTGTTTGTTGAGCATCTTTCCAGGTAATTATTGTGTATTCATATATCTTGTTTGGAGAATAGTCTATTCAAATATCTTGCCTTTTAAAAAACTGGATTATTTGTCCTTTTATTGTTGAATTTTAAGTGTTCTTTATACATTCTAGATACTAGTCTTTTATCAGAAAATGATTCGCAAATATTTTCCATTCTGTTGTCTTTTTTACTTTTGTGATGTGTCCTTTGAAGTACTTGTTTTTTTTTTAATTTTGATGAAATCCAACTTATCTATTTTTAATTGGTTGTTTTTATGTTTAGTGTCATATTTAAGAAACTGTTAGCTAAATCAAGGTAAAGAAAATTTGTGTCTGTGTTTTATGTTAAGACTTCTATAGTTTTAGCTCTTCTTCTCTGAGGTATTTGATTGATTTTGACTTAATTTTTGTGTACAGAGTAAAGCAGGGGTTCAATTTCATTCCTTTGCATGTGACTTTGCAGTTGTTCCAGTACCATTTGTTGAAAAGACCATTCTTTCCCCCTGTTGAATGGTCTTGGCATCCTTGTCAAAAATCAATAGACCATAAATGTGAGGGTTTTTTTTTTTTTGATGCTCAATTCTAGACCATGAATTGCCATGTCTATCTTTATGCCACACTTCATTGTAACTTTGTAGTAACTTTTGAAATCAGGAAATGAGAGTCTTCCAACATTGTTCTTTTTCTTTGCTTTCTGTCTTTTTCTTCTTTCCTTTCTCCCTTCCTTCCTCTCCCTATTCTTTGAATTTACATATGAATTTTATAATCATCTTAACAATTTCTGCAAGAAGTCATCTGGAATTCTGATAAAGACTATGTTGAATCTGGATATTAATTTGGGGAATATTATCATCTTAGCAACACTAAGTCTTCTGATTCACAGACATGTGATGTCTTTCCAGTTAATTAGGTCTTCCTTAATTTCCTTAAGCAATGTTTTACAATTTTCAGAATACAGATTTTTGTACTTTTATTACATTTATTTCTAAGCACTTTATTATTTTTATGCTATTGTAAATAGGAATTTTTTGTAATTTCATTTTTGCACTGTTCATTCCATCAATTAAATTTTAACTTCAATTATTGTATTTTTTTTATTACGTAAAGTCCTGTTAGTATTTTTTTCCATACTGGCTTAGTTGTTCATGCTTTAATACTTTTTCTTAGTATGAAACATGATCAGATCACAAACCTAAATGTGAAACACAAAACTATAAAACTCCTAGAAGATAGCATAAAGTATAAATGACCTTGGATTTGGCAGTGACTCTTTAGATACAGCACTGAAGGCGCAATGTATGAAAGAGAGATTGATAAGCTGGACTTCATTGAAATTAAATTTTCTGCTCTGCAAAACTCACTGTTAAGAGATTAAAAAGACAAGCCACAGAAAGGGAGAAAATATTTTTAAAACACATATCTGATAAGACTACTATCCAAAATATACAAAGAACATTTAAAACTCAACAATAAGAAAGCAAACAATGCAACTAAAAAATTGGCCAAAGACTTTAACAGATACCTTACTGGAGAATATGTACAGCTGACAAATAAGCATATGAAAAGATGATCCACATCATATATCATCAGGGAAATGCAAATTAAAACAACAAAAGATACGGGTACACATCTATTGAAATGGCCAAAATCTAGAACACTGAAGGCACTAAATGCTTACAAGGACATGCAGCAACATTGCTGGTGAGAATGCAAAATGGTACAGCCACTTTAGAAAACAGTTTGGAAGTTTCTTACAAAACTAAAACATACTCTTACCGTAGAATCTAGCCATTGTACTCATCGGTATTTACCCAAAGGAGCTAAAAACTTATGCCCACACAAAGTTTATAGCAGTTTTACTCACAATTGCCAAAACTTGGAAGCCACCAAGATGTCCTTCAGTGGGTAAATGATAAGAAAACTGTAGAACATCTAGACAATGGAATATTATTCAGTGCTAAAAAGAAATGAGCTATCAAACTATGAAAAGACATTGAGGAAACCTAAATGCATATCACTAAGTGAAAGAAGCCAATAAGAAAAGGCTACATATTGTGTTATTCCAACCACATGGCCTTCTGGAAAAGGCAAAACAATGGAGACAGTAAAAAGATCAGTGGTTGCCAAGAGTTAGTGGGGAGGGAGAGATGAAGAGGAGGAGTAAAGAGGATCTTTGAGGGCAATGAAGATACTCTGTATGATATTATAATGGTGGACACATGTAGTTATACATTTGTTTAAACCCATAGAATGTACAACACCAAGGATGAATCCTAATGTAAACTATAGACTGTATGATAGTGATGCGTCGATGTAGGTTCATCAATTGTAACAAATGCACCATTCTGGTGGTAGCTGGGTGTTGATAGTGAGGGAGGCTGTGCATGTGTGGGTGCAGGAGTATACAGGAAATCTCTGTGTCTTCTGTTCAGTTTTGCTGTGAACCTAAAACTGCTCTAAAAATACATTCTATTATTTAAAAAAAAGACAGCAGATTCAGACTCGTAGGCACAGAATTTATTCAGTATCTGATCATTTTAGTATCTGAAGTCTTCACAGGTATATTTTTCTTGTGTTTTCTTTTTACATATCATAGAGGCATAACCTCAAAAGGGTGAGGCTCAGCTTTTGTTTGGTTTCTTGGAACTTTAATTGCAGGTCTGACGTGAAGCTTATTTGAAGGTGTTCAGAGAGTATGTGGCTTTGCTTCTGCCAGATGCTTGGAAATGCTGCCAAGCCATGGTCACTTGGAGCTAAATTTGTAGGTGAAGATTTACCACAGTGGAAGTGCATGCATTCCTGTTCCAAACCCCACTGAGTGCCAGTTTCTTGAAAGGAATCTTCCAGGAAAACCTGTGTTTTTGGGAAAACCCAAGTGTGTTTCCTTCTGCTATTTGAAGCTGCAGGGGCAAATCTGGATGTTCGCCCGACACTCAGAGCCAAATTTGACAAAAGGTGAATTTATTAACTCTCTTTCTACTTCACCCTATGGCTGAGGTTATCATCTTTACAGTTGCTGCTTTATGTGGTGGTCAGTTGCCCCAAACCCCACCCAGCTCAGGCTCCAGATTTTGCATGTGGCTCCTTAAGTTCTAGGACTGGAGATCCCAGGGATTGGCAAATACCATGAACAAACACAACTCCAGCATTTATATGCAACTTTCAATTTGTACTTTCTTATCATTTGTGCCCTTCTTATTATTTGTATTTTTCTGCCAGCTCAACCATGCATTGTAAAATATTTTAACACTTTTTACAGCAATTTTCCTTTCTTCTGGACATTTAGTCTACAAGGTGGCCTGCAATGGAACCTAATTAATATCTCTTTAATTTCACTCCAATTGAAGTTAAAAAGTATTGAATTTGATCCTGGTTCTAGCAGTACGACCTTTGGTAAGTCTTTAATTCCCTCTGTGTCTTAGTAACTTCATCTGTGAAAAATGAGGAAGTTAGACCAAATGACCTCTATGGACGTTTCCGGCAATAAATATCCACGACTCTTAGGTGCAATAAGTTTTAATTGGATGGGATCTTTGATTGTTATTAATTGCATTCAGAGAGTTATATCAGTAAGGATGAGATAGTTCTACTCAAACGTATAGCTTTTCTCTGACCTGAGTGACTCATTCATTTTCTCTCAGCTAGTGGGAGTTCTTACACTGGGGCCTGTACATCTGATTAATGACTACTGTAACTCTATTTTCAAATATTATAAAAGTAAAACAAAATATACCAAAGTAAAAGGTTTTTTTTTCTTCTCATGGATTTTAATAGTACCCAGAAGAGGTAAAATAACAATGTATGTCCTTGAAAATAATTCATAACTACTTTTTTCTTTTTAAGATATGGTTTAGGTTTCCTTAAAAGAGTTGTTAGTCATAGAAATTCTAAAATTTCTGATAACATTCCAAGATAACTATATTTTCAGCAGATTCAACACTTTCAAAGCCCTTCAAAAAACAACCCATAAATTGGTAGCAGGCATTGAAAAGGAAAAACCCTCTGGCAGCAAATGCTCTGCTGACTGCTGAGAACCCATGAATCATAAAGAACAATATAACCCAAGTGTGTTTCCTTCTGCTATTTGAAGCTGCAGGAGCAAGTCTGTGGCCTTGAAGTAATGAAATGCACTGAGACGGTACAAAAATACATTATTCAGTTGCTTGCTATATAATGTGATTTAAATTGTTTTTCATTCCATTATCCTCGGCTCTTGGGCACTTAAGTTGAGGCAGATTTATGAGTATTTCATAATTAACAAGTGTTCCTCTCTGACAAAGGAAGTAGCCTAATTTGGGAGGAGGATGGGGGTCTTTCTGCTCTCTCTCCCTGCTGAGTTTCTCCTTCAACACCTTTACTTCCCACCAGTCCATGACTCCATTAACTTTAAAAGCAAATTAGAATCTAGCCTCTCTAACTGTTCTCACTTCACTCAAATCAAAAGGCACTTAATTAGTTTGCTTCTAGGATATATTACAGCAATAACAGGATCTAATATAAACAGTATGTAATGATAGGGTCTAAGACTATGTGGGTTCAACAAACGATTTTGAACCTGAATTATGGTCGATGTTCAAAGGACATTCTGGACAAAGTCTATGACTGTATCCAACGCTCGTAACATTTTCATCAGTCTGTAAAACCTTAAAGACCCATTTTGCCATATTTGGTTAATGAGGATTTGACAAAAGTAAAAGTTCGATAGTTTATTTTTCTAAGGTGGTTTTAGTAGAACCTATTTATTCTCAACAAATATGAGGAGCTCTGGGAGGAAAGTGGCTTATTTGCTTTTCTAACCTGCCTCCAACATGCCTGGCACTGCAGACTGAGACACACAGGAGTAAGGCTGATGTTCTCTAGTCCTACACCTTGTGGTCACTTGGGGGAAAGCCCAGGGCTTAAACTCTTTAAATTCCATCCCTCTTCGCCTAGATTTAGAAAGCATGATATATGTGTGTTTTCCTGGATGGTTTAGTGATACAGAAACCAAGAAAAGAAGTATTTCCAGAGGAAGGAGTGGTTAATTCCGTTCTGCTGAGAGAACAGAGAGGAGCCCTTTGGATTGGACAACACAGAAATCATTGGTAACCTTTCAAGAGAGTGGAGAGAAAAGGTGTTTGACTGGGAGAAGTTAAGGAGAGAGGAAAAAATGGGGACTAGATTAAAAACTTCGAGCGTTCTACTAAAAGAATAACAGGAAATAGTGTTGTACCCAGAGCAGGCCATAGAGTCCAGGAAGTATTTAAGAAAGGAAATGTTAGAGAAGTTTGTATGCAGATGAGAATAATTCAGTTGAGATAGAGAAACTGATACAGGAAAGAGAAGGTAAAATTGTAGAAGCAGAGTCTTGTAGACAATGGAGGAATGGACCGCTGTCGCTCTGGTGGAGAGGTTGGTGGAGTTCAGGACATGAATGCTTCTCTCACTACAATGGAAGGGGAGGCAAGTGGCCAGGCACGGGGGCTCACATCTGTAATCCCTGCACTTTGGGAGGCCGAGGAGGGCAGATCATGAGGTCAGAAGTTCGAGACCAGCCTGACCAACATGGTGAAACCCTATCTCTATTAAAAATACAAAAATTCGCCAGGCATGGTGGCACACCTGTAATCCCAGCTACTCAGGAGTCTGAGGCAGGAGAATTGCTTGAACCTGGGAGGCGGAGGTTGCAGTGAGCCAAGATCAAGAAGGGGAGGCAGGTAGCTTGGCAAATTTTGGTAGATGGGAAGGGTCTCAGCTAATTGTATCTACTTTTGCAAGGAATTAAGGGAAGCAAGGTGGATACCTACATTATTTCTGAGCCTTAGTACTTGAGGCTCATAAGATAAAAAAGCAAATTCTACTAAAGATGAGTGCAGTGAAACAACAGTATAAACTAGAAGGATTTTAATTATTAGATAATATCTTACTAAAATAGAAGGGAACCCATTGGCATATGCAAATGATTGGGAGAATCAAAGAAATGAAGGAATTTGCATTAAAAATAGTAAGATAAAGAGGGTTTGGGGTTTAATACTTCAGGATGGTCAATCAAGGTAAACCCATTCCAGAAAGTTTGGGAAACCATTTGAAGAAAAATACAAAAATGCTACTGAAAGTGACCAAAAGAAAAAGTAAGATACACTCTGTACTCTATTCCTGAAGTAGAAGACTGATTCAAGGCTATTGTATTCAAAAATATTACATTATAAAAGGAACTTAACAAAATGATTGTAAAATGTACTGGGAAGAATACATAGGCTTGGTTAAAATTTTTTATTTAAGACAGATTCTAAACAGATTAAAAGATAATAAAAATTAAGTTTGTATAGTATTGGCACAAGAACAGATAAGCTAATGAACAGAGCAGAAAACAGTGTAGCAGCAGACCCCAAATTAGAAAATGTTGGCATCACAAACTAGTGGAGAAAGAAGGATCGTCAAATAGATAAGCTAATAAAATAGCTAGTTATTATTTTTTAAACTATATTCTCACCTAACAATATACTATAACCAAATTTAAGATGAATTAAAGGGTTAAGTAGAAAAAATCAAATGATATAAAAGCTAAAGAGGTTCTTTACCTAGTTAGCTCCTCTTTGACTGGGAAATGACTTCTTAAAGCAAAAATAGAGAATAAATGATTTGACTACATAAAATGTTAAATTTTTGTTTCAAAAAAAACTATAGGTAAAATTAAAAGCCAAACTGGGCACAATATCATAAATAAATAAAGCACTCTGTAAAATAAATTTTAAAAGTACCAGTTGGTAAAAATAGACCAAGTATATGACCAAATAGTTTACCAAGAACTGGCCGGGTGCAGTGGCTCACACCTGTAATCCCAGCACTTTGGGAGGCCGAGGTGGGCGGATCACGAGGTCAGGAGATCCAGACCATCCTGGCTAACACGGTGAAACCCCATCTCTACTAAAAATACAAAAAAAAAAATTAGCCGGGCGTGGTGGCGGGCGCCTGTAGTCCCAGCTACTCGGGAGGCTGAGGCAGGAGAATGGTGTGAACCCGGGAGGTGGAGCTTGCAGTGAGCCGAGATCGTGCCACTGCACTCCAGCCTGGGCGACAGAGCGAGAGACTCGTCTCAAAAAAAAAAAAAATAGTTTACCAAGAACAAATGCAAATTATTACTAAACATTTTGAAAAGTGTAACTTGTCTAGTAATCAAAGAGATAAAGGTATAAACAATATTGGTATATTAATTTTGGTTGTTGAAAAAATTTTTAAATTACTTATATTGCCTAGAACTGAGTAAGACATATGCACCTTTGGTGGTGGGGAAACTGGTAGAATCTTTATGGAAAGTAATTTTAGCAATATGTATCAGACACTTTAATGGTGTAATTCCTTTTTTAGGAACTGAACCTAAGAAAATAATCAGAAATGTGAACAAAGGAGAACGTATAAAGATATTAATTATATGTCTATACTAGTGGAAGAAAATTTACATGTTATATGTAGATATAAAAGTGGGAAGAAAATGTACCAAAATGTTAACAGTGTTTATCCATGGTTGATGAGATTATAAATAAGTCCTATTTTCTTCTTTGTCATTTAGTATCTAGATTTTCAACAAAAGTATATATTTCTTTTAACATAAGTTTAAACTTTCTCTTAGCACCACTTTTGCTATATTTCAGAAGTTTTGATAAGTTGTGTCATCATTATTATTCATTTCAAATAATTTTTAAATTTCCACATTGATTTCATTGTTGACCCCAAACTCATTCAAGAGCAGATCATTTAATTTCCATGTATTTGTATAGTTTTGAGGATTCCTTTTGGAATTGACTTCCAGTTTTATTTCACTGTGATCTGAGGAGACATTTGATATGACTTTGATTTTTTAAATTTATTGAGACTTGTTTTGTGGCCTATCATATCGTTTATCTTGGAGAATGCTTTATGTGCCGATGAGAATAATGTATATTCTGTAGTTGTTAGGAAGAATGTTCTGTAAATATCTGTTAACTCCGTTTGTTCTAGGGTATACTTTAAGTCCATTGTTTCTTTGTTGACGTTCTGTCTTGATGATCTGTCTAGCACTGTCAGCGGAGTACTGAAGTCCCTCACTATTATTGTGTTGCTGCCTATCTTGTTTCTTAGGTCTAGTAGTAATTGCTTTATAAATTTGGGAGCTCCTGTGTTAGGTGCATATAAATTTAGGATTGTAATATCTTCCTGGTGGACTGATCCTTTTATCATTACATAATGTCCTTCTTTGTCTTTTTTAAACTGTTGTTGCTTTAAAATCTGTTTTGTCTGATATAAGGATAGCTACTCTTGCTTGCTTTTGGTTTCTGTTTGCATGGAGTATCCTTTATTTTATTTACTTATTTATTTTTTTGAGATGGCCTCCCAGGCTGGAGTGCAATGGCACAGTCTCAGCTCCCTGCAGCCTTCGCCTCCTGGGTTCAAATGATTCTCCTGCCTCAGCCTCCCAAGTAGCTGGCATTACAGGCACCTGCCACCACAACCAGGTAACTTTTGTATTTTTAGTAGGAATGGGATTTCACCATGTTGTCCAGGCTGGTCTCGAACTCCTGACCTCAGGTGATCCACCCACCTCGGCCTCCCAAAGTGCTGGGATTATAGGTGTGAGCCATCATGCCCGGCCCTGCATGGAATGTGTATTTTCACCCCTTTACCTTCAGTTTATGTGATTTCTTATGTGTTAGATGAGTCTCTTGAAGACAGATAATATTTGGTTGGTGTTTTTGTTTGTTCGTTTGTTTGTTTTTGTCCATTCTGCCATTCTGTATCTTTTAAGTGGAGCATTTAGGCCATTTACAGTCAATGTTAATATTGAGATGTAAGGTACTGTTCTATTCATCATGTTAGTTGTTGTCTAGATACTTCATTTTTTTCATTGTGTTATTGTTTTATAGGCCCTGTGAAATTTATGCTTTAAGGAGGTTCTATTTTGGTGTATATCAAGGTTTTGTTTCAAAATTTAGAATTCTTTTTAGCATTTCTTGTAGTGGCAATTTCTTCAGCATTCATTTGTCTGAAAAAGACTCTTATCTCTCCTTCATTTATGAAGCTTAGTTTTGATTGATACAAAATTCTTGGCCAACAATTATTATGTTTAAGGAGGCTAAAGATGGGGCCCCAGTCTTTTCTGGCTTGTAAGGTTTCTGCTGAGAAATGTGCTGTACACCAACAATGACTAAGCTGAGAATCAATAAAAGACTCAGTCCCTTTTACAAGAGCTTCAAAAAATAAAACAAAATAAAATACTTAGGAATATACTTAACCAAGGAGGTGAAATATCCCTACAAGGAAAACTATCAAACACTGCTGAAAGAAATCATAGATGACACAAACAAATGGAAATACATCCCACGCTCATGGATGGGTAGAATCAATATTGCAAAAATGACCATACTGCCCAAGCAAATCTACAGATTCAATGCAATTCCCATCAAAATAACTTTATCATTCTCCACAGAACTAGAAAAAACAATCCTAAAACTTATATGGAACCAAAAAGCCACCTTCACAGCCAAAGCAATACTAAGCAAAAATTAACAAATCTGAAGGCATCACATTACCTGACTTCAAATTATACTACAAGGCTATCATTATCAAAACAGCATGGTACTGGTATAAAAATAGGCATGTAGACCAATGGATCAGAATAGACAACCCAGAAGTAAAGCCAAATACTTACAACCAAATGATCTTTGACAAAGCATACAAAAACATAAAGTGTAGAAAGGACACCCTATTCAATAAATGGTGCTGGGAAAACTGGCAAGCTACATGTAGAAGAATGAAACTGGATGCTTATCTCTCACCTTGTATAAAAATCAACTCAAGATGGATCAAAGACTTAAATCTAAAACCTGAAACCATAAAAATTCTAGAAGATAACATCAGAAAAACTCTTTTAGACATTGACTTAGGCAAAGAATTCATGATGAAGACCCTAAAAGCAAAGGCAACAAAACAAAAAATAAATAAATGGGACCTAATTAAACTAAAAAGCTTCTGCACAGCAAAAGAGATAATCAGCAGAATAAAAAGACAAACCACAGATTGGGAGGAAATATTCACAAACTATGCAGCCCACAGAGGACTAATATACAGAATATACAAGGAACTCAAATCAGTGAGAAAAAAACAAAACAAAACAAATAATCCTGTTACAAAGTGGACAAAGGACATGAATAGACAATTCTCAAAAGAGAATATACAAACAGCTGGCAAACATATGAAAACATGTTCAACATCACTAATTATCAGGGAAATAAAAATTAAAACCACAATGAGATACCATCTTACTCCTGCAAAATGGTCATAATCAAAAAGTCAAAAAATAATAGACGTTGGTGTGAATGGGATGAAAAGGGAACACTTTTACACTCCTGGTGGGAATGTAAACTAGTACAACCACTATGGGAAACTGTGTAGAGAGTCCTTGAAGAACAAAAAGTAGAACTACCGTGTGTTTCAGTAATCCCACTGCTGGGTATCTACTCAAAGGGAAAGAAGTCATATGAAAAAGACACATGCGCACACATGTTTATAGCAGGACAATTCACAATTGCAAAAATATTAAACCAACCTAAATGCTCATCAACCAATGAGCAGATGAAGAAAATATGGTATATATACACCATGGAATACTACTCAGCCATAGAAAGGAATGAAATAATGTCTTTTGCAGCAATTTGAATGGAGCTGGAGGCCATTATTCTAAGTGAAGTAATTCAGGAATGGAAAACCAAGTATCATATGTTCTCACTTATAAGTGAAAGCTAAGCTAAGAAAATCCAAAGGCATAAGAATGCCATAATGGACACTGGGGACTCAAGCAGGAAGGAGGGTGAGGGAGTGAGGGATAAAAGACTACCTATTGGGTACAGTGTACACTGCTTGGGTTATGAGTGCACCAAAATCTCAGAAATCACTGCTAAAAAGCTTATCAATGTAACCAAAAACCACCTGTACCCCCCAAACTATTGAAATTTTAAAAAAGCAAGTTTAAGAAAAGTATTTTATTTTTAAACAGGTGAATGTATCAAAAGCTTCATCAAACATGTGCAGATATTATTCCTCATGATAATTATCTCCTAAATATAGTTTGATAAGGAAAAAGAATTCTCATTCATGGATGAAAGTGCAGTATAGTCAGAAAAGACATATGTCTATAAGAGTTTTGACTTTCTATATTCACCATTTTAAGCAAGAATGTTTATTCCAAAACCTAGTTTATAATTTTGAAGATTAAAAAATAAAATTATAGGCCATTTTTTTAAAAGAGAATAGCTTGCCTTGTTACTGAACCTGCAAGCACTGCATATGAATATACGACTCAATCAACTGATTTATGTATATTCACAAAAATTACGTTAGGTGTATAAATTATGATAAAATGAAAAGCCTTGTGATAAACTAAAAGTGTGTGAACCAAATGTTTAAGAAATATTAAATGTAATAATTCTACCATCTTACAGGTTGTCCCTCTTAAAACTTATAACTAGAATCTATCAAGTTGGTGACAAAATAAATGCCTAGAATACAAAAGTGTAATTTATCCTTGGAGATAATTAATTTATTGTACACTGTGCTTTGAAAAATTTGAAATAAGCTCAGTCTTTCTTTCACATTTATCTCATAAACTCATTTATATTATAAATGGTCTTGCAAACAACACAGTGGTTTTATATTTAATTTAATTTTCATTATTATCTTCTAGAACAACTTTTTTCCCTGAAATATTAAAGAAGAAATATATTATATTGGCTATGTAACTTACTCCAACAGCAGGATCTGCTACTTTATTTTTATAAGATATTTATTTTCTTGTATTTTTAAAAATGCATGAGACATTCAATTCATTAATGAAATACTTTCCACATCATCAAAGCACTGGCTTTGTTTCTGAAATTCTGATTATATCCAAATTCATAATATGGGTCTATTATTTTTTTGAGCATTGACCTCTAGTGTGATAGCAGAAAACCAGGCCAAAATCTTTATAATGTAAAAAATACATTAGGCAATACTTTATGAGACTACTATAAGGAAATAACATACTAGATTGTGGCATTATTAAGACTGCTTAACAATCTACCACACAGAGGGGCTCATTTAACTTTAAGCTCCTTCCTGCCTTTAATAATAAGGGCAATCATTTTTTGAGTGCTTAGGAAGTTCTTCAGCTCAAAAGAACTCTCTTTTCACAGTGGATCCACAGAAATGCAGACAGCACATGAGAAGCCATTTATCTCTGCTATTACTATCATTGTTTCTGTTATGTCTCTGGTTTTTACTTTATTTTGACACTTCTTTTCATTTTGACACTGACCATTGGTTTCCTTCCTATATCTCCACCTCTTCCCTTTACTTAAAATTATTATAGAAGCCCTCCTGTTTGCAAGGTTTTGTGCTATCTCTTTTACTGCTTTTGCACTGCTTTTTAAAAATCAGTTTATTTCAGACACTTTAATAATTTTTGATCAAGGATCAATTAGTATGTGAACCTAATGCAGTGAAAAGGGCATATAATTTAGAGCTGTTGGACGTGGAGTTGGTAATCCTTTGTCACTTAATAGTTACATGGCTATTAAGGACTCACAGCCTCTGTGAGCTTTAGTTCCCACATCTTTAAAGGGATAAAAATGCTTATTTCAAAGAGTGAATGAGGCTCACAAAGATAAAGTTCTCAAAAGTGCTTTGTACAGTGAAATACTAACACTATTGTTATTTTAAGACTGAATGTTTCTTTGTCTTCCCTTCCTCCTACTGTCTCTGAGGCTTTCCACATCTATAATTGAATCTGCTATTTTGTCTTTGTTAATATTCTGAGTTTATGCTAAAACCCACATCCAACCACGCTCTGGAGCCCACACATTAGTACCTCATTCTATTCCAGTTTATCTGCGGGGTACAGGTACAGTTCTAGGCAGAGGAGCATGCAACATGGCACACTGAATTCTGAACAATGAAGCGACAGAGATAAATTAGAAAAGTGTTACAAAGAGCTAGTAAGAAAAAGACCAATTTTCATTTTATTGCAAAGTTCTTTGAAGCTGCTATAATCACACTGCTGTAAATCCGTAAACACGTTAGACACCACGTGTATCAAAATAAATTAATTTAGAGGAATAGACCAAGAGAGCCAGATAACTTAAATAGAGGCCTTTTAAAATCATAATAAATAAGTGTCTTTGACTTCTGCTTATGTTTGGGTTTCCAAATAGTTGGAGTAATGTTGCTCATTATGTACTTAATGAAAGTATTTTCTTTAATAAGAATTTGCGGAAATTGTACAAACTCTTTCACACTAGTCTGTTAGGTCTAGACGTGCCTTGTGGATTTCTCCACCAAACATGTCTCTCCTGATCTATTTAAGAACATCTACATGGCTAATCACCCCTCATTCACTCAAAACATATTCATTGAACACTTACCATGTGCTAGTGTTCTAGGCCATGAGTATATAGCAATACACAAAACAGTCACTTTCCTCCCACCCAGAAGAAATCTCTGCTGTCATTGAACCTAGATTAAATATTATGTTAGATGATAGTAAGTTCCAGTAAGAAAAATAGAAGCCAAGAAGGGGCAAAGTGTGTGAGGTGGTGGGGCTAGGGACTTTGTTTATTTGTTTGTTTGGTAATTTAATTAGGGTGGCTAGGGAAAGCCCTTTTAAGAAAAGACTTGAAGAAGGACGTGAAGGAGTGGGCACTGCAGATACCTGGGGGAAGAACATTCCAGGCAGTGGAAGCAGCAAGAGTAAATGTTCTGAGGGGGCAGCAGTGTGTGCACTTGAGGATTAGCAGTGAGACAAGTGTCCCTGTGTGGAATAAGGATGTGAGAAGGTTGGTGGAGCTAGATGTGGTAGCATCTTTTATGGCTTTGTAGAACTTTGTGAGACCATTGGCTTCTACTCTGAAAGAAAAGCAAAAATGGTGGGCATTGAGCAGAAGATAGACATGGCCTGACTTCCATCTTAAGAGGATCACTGTGGCTGCTGGATGGGAACATATGATATGGTAGGAAGGGCAGAAGCAAGGAGACCAATGAAGAGCTACTGTCATCATCTTGGCAGGAGATGATGAAAGGTTGGGCCAGAACAGTGATTCTGAGGTCACCTAAAAACTATGCATAAGGTACTATAATGACAATCATCCAAAGGAGTGGTAGTTGAGCAAGCAATTCAGAAAGTCTTTATGTAATAAGGTAGGAGGAGGAACAGGAATCCTCAGAGCAAACCAAACCTAGCTTCAAAGTTGTGGGAGACATAGGCCTCTGCTGTACTTAGGAAGAGGAACCAAGAAGCTGTTCTCTTCTCTTGAGGCAGCAAGGCAAGGATGTTTGCTTTCACCCCTTATGTTCAACCTTATACTAGATGGCCTACCCAGAGCACTAAAACCAGAAGAAATGAAATAATTTGCAAAACAAGTAAAGCTTCATTTATTCTCAAGTAACATGATTGTCTATGTAAAAATTCTAGGAAACCTGCAAACAAACAAACAAAAATCCCTACTCAAACTAAGAAGTGAATTTAGCAAGGTCACAGGATACCAGGTCAATGCGAAAAAATCAATTGTATTTCTTTATAAGGCCAATAAATTATCAGAAGTTGGAATTTTTTAAAACAATGTTTACAATAGCTAAATATGAAATACTTAGGAATAAACTTTTACTAAAGTTTACAGAAACTGTACATTGAAGACTACATTTATTGAAAAGATTATTCTTTCTCCATTAAAATGTCATGATATTTTTGTTGAAAATCAATTGGTCATATACATGTGGGTTCATTTCTGAACTATCTATTCTGTCCCATTGAGCTATATGTCTATATCTAGGCCAATACTAAACTGTTTTTTTTATTACTGTTGCTATATGGAAAGTCTTGAAATCAGATATACTTCCAGTTTATTCTTCTTTTTCTAAGTTGTTATGGCTATTCTAAATTTTTTGCAATTTATGTACATGTTAGAATAAGCTTGTCAGTCTCTACATATAATAATAACAATTGTAATAAAGCCTGGATCTATAGATCAAATTGGTGAAAATTGAATTTTAACATATTGAGGTTTTCAATCTATGAGAACCAGGAGCTATACTGTTTAAAGGCAGGGAAATGATGTCCCAGCTCACGCGAAGTGTGTTCTATTTAGGCCCTCAACAGATTGGATCATGCCCACATTAGTGAGGTGTATATTCTTTACTCAGTTTATTGATGTAAATGCTAATTTCTCCGAGAAACACCCTCACAGACACACAAGAAATAATATTTTCCCAGCTATCTGGGCATCCCTTAGCCCAGTCCAGTTGATGCATAAAATTAACCATCACAGCTGGGCATGATGGCTCATGCCTATAATCTCAGCACTTTGGGAGGCCGAGGTGGGTGGATCACCTGAGGTCAAGAGTTCAAGACCAGCCTGGGCAACATGGTGAAACGCTGTCTCTATTAAAAATACAAAAATTAGCCAGGCATGGTGGTGCATGCCTGTAATCCCAGCTGCTTAGGAGGCTGAAGCACGGGAATCACTTGAACCCTGGAGGCGGAGGTCGCAGTGAGCTGAGATCACGCCATTGCACTCCAGCCTGGGTGACAGAGCAAGACTCCATCTCAAAAAAAAAAAAAAAAAGTAACCATCACAAGACACAAAAAGTGTGAACCCCGAGGGAAAAACATTGATAAATTAAACAAAATTTAAGAATTTTGTCCTAAAAAAACTATGTAAAGAAAGTGAAAAGACAAGCCACATACTGAGAAAAATTATTTGGGAAGTATAAATATCTGATAAAAATCATGTATCCAGATTTTCTAAGAACTTTTGTTACCTCATATTAAAACAACTTGATAAAATAAAATGGGCAAAAATTTGACACTTCACCAAAAAAGATATAAGCACAGGAAAGTATGGTCAATATCATTAATCACGACAGAAATGCAACTACACATCCAGTTGAAATTAAATACATTCAGTGAAAGTTAAAAGGGCTGACAATGGTGAGTGCTGTGGACGATGTGTAGCAAATCAAACTCTCCCACATCACTGGTCGGAATGCAAAGTCATTCAGTCACTTTGGAAAACATTTTGACAGTTTCTTATTCTTATCATATGACTCAGCAATTTCACTCCTAGGTTTTTACCTAAGATAAATGAAAGCACAGCATCAATTCACAGAAAGATTAGTGCTCAAATGTTCATAGCAGCAGCATTCATAAAAGCCAAGAACTAGAAAGAACATCAATTTTTTCCTTTGGGGTTGACACAAATGTCCATCAGCTGTTACATGGATAAACAGTGGCCTATTCTTCTTTTTTTATAAATTATACTTTAAGTTCTGGGGTACACGTGCAGGTTTTTTATATAGGTATACATGTGCCATGGTGGTTTGCTGCACCAATCAACCCGTCATTTACATTAGGTATTTCTCCTAATGCTGTCCCTCCCCCAGCCCCCAACCCCACGACAGGCCCTGGTGTGTAATGTTCCCTTCCCTGTGTCCATGTGTTCTTATTGTTCGACTCCCACTTATGAGTGAGAACATGTGGTGTTTGGTTTTCTGTTCTTGTGTTAGTTTGCCGAGAATGATGGTTTCCAGCTTCATCCACGTCCCTGCAAAGGACATGAATTCATTCTTTTTTTATGGTTCCATAGTATTCCATGGTGTATATGTGCCACATTTTCTTTATCCAGTCTATCATTGATGGGCATTTGGGTTGGCTCCAAGTCTTTGCTATTATGAGTAGTGCCGCAATAAACATACGTGTACATATGTCTTTATAGTCGAATGATTTATAATCCTTTGGGTATATACCCAGTAATGGGATTGCTGGGTCAAATGGTATTTCTAGTTCTAGATCCTTGAGGAATTGCCACACTGTCTTCCACAATGGTTGAACTAATTTACACTCCCACCAGCAGTGTAAAAGCCTTCCTATTTCTCCACATCCTCTCCAGCATCTGTTGTCTCCTGACTTTTTAATGATCGCCATTCAAGTGGCATGAGATGATATCTCATTGTGGTTTTGGTTTGCATTTCTCTAATGACCAGTGATGAGCATTTTTTCATGTTTGTTGGCTGCATAAATGTCTTCATTTGAGAAGGGTCTGTTCATATTTTTCACTCACTCTTTGTTGGGGTTGTTTGTCTTTTTCCTGTAAATTTGTTTAAGTTATTTGTAGATTCTGGATATTAGCCGTTTGTCAGATGGATAGATTGCAAAAATTTTCTCCCATTCTGTAGGTTGCTTGTTCACTCTGATGGTAGTTTCTTTTGCTGTGCAGAAGCTCTTTAGTTTAATTAGATCCCATGTGTCAGCTTTGGCTTTTGTTGCCATTGCTTTTGGTGTTTTAGTCATGAAGTCCTTGCCCATGCCTATGTCCTGAATAGTATTGCCTAGGTTTTCTTCTAGGATTTTTATGGTTTTAGGTCTTACGTTTAAGTCTTTAATCCATCTTGAGTTAATTTTTGTACAAGGTGTAAGGAAAAGATCCACTTTCAGCTTTCTGCATATGGTTATCCAGTTTTCCCAACACCATTTATTAAATAGGAAATCCTTTCCACATTTCTTGGTTTTGTCAGGGTTGTTAAAGATCAGACTGTTGTAGATGTGTGGCATTATTTCTGAGGCCTCTGTTCTGTTCCCTTGGTCTATATATCTGTTTTTGCACCAGTACCATGCTGTTTTGGTTACTGTAGACTTGTAGTATAGTTTGAAGTCAGGTAGTGTGATGCCTCCAGCTTTGTTCTTTTTGCTTAGGATTGTCTTGGCTATGTGGGCTCTTTTTTGGTTCCACAGGAAATTTAAAGTAGTTTTTTTCAATTCTGTGAAGAAAGTCAATGGTGGTTTGATGGGGATGGCATTGAATCTATAAATTACTTTGGGCAGTGTGAACTGTGGCCTATTCTTACACTAGAATACCACTCAATCTAAGGGTACTAATTACAGATTCACACAACAAAAAGGATGAATCTTACATTCATTTTGCTACACAAAATGTAGCAAATCTTAAATACATTTTGCTACACAAAAAAAGCCAGACACTAAAGACCACATATTTTGTGATTCCATTTATATGAAATTCTAGAAATGGCAGAATCATGTTAGGGAAGCACAACAGTTGTTGCCTGGGGCTAGGGTATGAGTGGGAATTGACAACAAAGGGGAAAGATGAACTTTTTGGGGTGATGGGAATGTTATGTCTTAATCGTGGTACTAGTTACAGGATTATGTATGTATGACAAAATTCATAGAGCTATACAATGCAAATGGGTGAGTTTCATTGGATGTAAATTATACCTAAATATACCTTTTTAATATTTAAACATAAAGGAAGTCCTATAAATGTATTTATTTATTTATTTTTTATTATTATACTTTAAGTTCTAAGGTACATGTGCACAACCTGCAGGGTTGTTACATGTGTATACATGTGCCATGTAGGTGTGCTGCACCCATTAACTCGTCATTTACATTAGGTATAACTCCTAATGCTATCCTTCCCCCATCCCCCAACCCCATGACAGGCCCGGGTGTGTGATGTTCCCCATCCTGTGTCCAAGTGTTCTCACTCTTCAATTCCCACCTATGAGCGAGAATATGCGGTGTTTGGTTTTCTATCCTTTTGATAGTTTGCTCAGAATGATGGTTTCCAGCTTCATCCATGTCCCTACAAAGGACATGAACTCATCATTTTTTATGGCTGCATAGTATTCCATGGTGTATATGTGCCACATTTTCTTAATCCAGTCTATCACTGATGGACATTTGGGTTGGTTCCAAGTCTTTGCTATTGTGAATAGTGCCGCAATTAACATACGTGTACACATGTCTTTATAGCAGGATGATTTATAATCCTTTGGGTATATGCCCAGTAGTGGGATTGCTGGGTCAAATGGTATTTCTAGTTCTAGATCCTTGAGGAATCGCCACACTGTCTTCCACAATGGTTGAACTAGTTTACAGTCCCACCAACAGTGTAAAAGCATTCCTATTTCTCCACATCTCTCCAGCACCTGTTGTTTCCTGACTTTTTAATGATTGCCATTCTAACTGGTGTGAGATGGTATCTCATTGTGGTTTTGATTTGCATTCTTCTGATGTCCAGTGATGATGAGCATTTTTTCATGTGTCTGTTGGCTGCATACATGTCTTCTTTTGAGAAGTGTCTGTTCATATCCTTCGCCTACTTTTTGATGGGGTTGTTTGATTTTTTCTTGTAAATTTGTTTAAGCTCTTTGTAGATTCTGGATATTAGCCCTTTGTCAGATGGGTAGATTGGAAAAATTTTCTCCCATTCTGTAGGTTGCATGTTCACTCTGATGGTAGTTTCTTTTGCTGTGCAGAAGCTCTTTAGTTTAATTAGATCCCATTTGTCAAGTTTGGCTTTTGTTGCCATTGCTTTTGGTGTTTTAGACATGAAGTCCTTGTCCATGCCTATGGCCTGAATGGTATTGCCTAGGTTTTCTTCTAGGGTTTTTATGGTTTTAGGTCTGACATTTAAATCTTTAATCCACTTTGAATTAATTTTTGTATAAGGTGTAAGGAAGGGATCCACTTTCAGCTTTCTACATAATGGCTAGCCAGTTTTCCCAGCACCATTTATTAAATAGGGAATCCTTTCCCCATTTCTTGTTTTTGTCAGGTTTGTCAAAGATCAGATGGTTGTAGATGTGTGGTATTATTTCTGAGGGCTCTGTTCTGTTCCATTGGTCCATATATCTGTTTTTGTACCAGTACCATGCTGTTTTGGTTACTGTAGCCTTGTAGTGTAGTTTGTAGTCAGGTAGTGTGATGCCTCCAGCTTTGTTGTTTTCGCTTAGGATTGTCTTGGCGATGCAGGCTCTTTTTTGGTTCCATATGAACTTTAAAGTAGTTTTTTCCAATTCTGTGAAGAAAGTCATTGGTAGCTTGATGGGGATGGCATTGAATCTATAAATTACCTTGGGCAGTATGGCCATTTTCATGATATTGATTCTTCCTATCCATGAGCATGGAATGTTCTTCCATTTGTTTGTGTCCTCTTTTATTTCATTGAGCAGTGGTTTGTAATTCTCCTTGAAGAGGTCCTTCACATCACTTGTAAGTTTGATTCCTAGGTAATCAATGTATTTTTAAAAGATGGCAACAACTGCATAAAAAGATACCACTTACCACAATAACTGAGCCTATCTTTCCTTTCCACCACACCAATACTGAAAGAAGAAACTTAGATTGGATTAAACATTTAAGTAATTTTTCTTTTATTCATTGAACAATTATTTGTAACAGACTTTATTGAAAATTAATTGCTAACCAAGAAGGCAAGCCAGGACTTTGAGTCTGGGGCTTTTTTCTCAAGCAACCATAACAAAATATCCCACACTGGCTGATTTACACAATAAAAATATATTTTTCACAGTTCTGAAAGATGGGAAGTCCAAGACCAAGAGACTGGTAAGTTAGAATTCATTGCAAGGCCTCCTCTCTTGGTTTGTGGATGGCTGCCATCTTGCTTTGTGCTCATGTGACCTTTCCTTTATGCATCATGGAAAGAGTAAGTGGGGTTTCTGGTGTCTCTTCTTATAAAGACACTAACCCTATTGGATCAGGGCCCTACCATCATGACTGCATTTAATCTTAACTATATACTTAAAGGCCTGATGTCAAATACAGCCACACTGGGGGTTTGGGCTTCAACATATAAATTTTGGGGAGGAAACAAACATTCAGTCCATAACAGATGGGATATGGCAAAGGAAATGGGGGTAGAGGAGGGATGGGAAGATGACTGTCTAATGGCAGATTCTACCAGTGGAGAACACTTGCAACCCTTTGGAATGCAATGAAGAGATGGAGAACCCCCCTCAGAGGACTTTTTGTATTTAGCTGGGGCCTATGTACACTGAGACTGAGCTTGGCATTAGAGATGTCACCAGCAGAGACCCTACAAGGGACTGGACAAAGAAATGCAGCCAGGGAAGTCTAGGTGTGGTGGCTCATGCCTGTAATCCCAGCACATTGGGAGGCTGTGGTGGGCAGATCACTTGAGGTCAAGAGTTCAAGACCAGCCTGGCCAACATGGTGAAACCCCATCTCAACTAAAAATACAAAAATTAGCCGGGCATGATGGCAGGTGCCTGTAATCCCAGTGACGAGGGAGGCTGAGGTGGAAGAATCACTTGAACCTGGGAGGCGGAGGTTGCAGTGAGCCAAGATTGCGCCATTGCACTCCAGCAGCCTGGGTGACAAAGTGAGACTCTGTCTCAAAAAAAAAAAAAAAAAGGAAAGAAAAGAAAGAAAAAGAAATGCAGCCAGGGCAAACCGAAGCCTTTAGTCCTTCTTTTGTCTTTTTCCAGTTTCCTGGTGTACAGAGCCTCTGGGTTCTTCTACTATGACCATGACAAAGTTGGAGGGGGTGGGCAATCTTGAAATAGATTTTATCCTTCCTGCCACCTCCAGATCATAAGGGTGGCCCAATTTTAGGAAAACAAAGAAATAAATGTTTAACTCTTTTGAAATTTGTGGAGCAATTCCTAACTGTTGTATGTTTACAAATACCTACTGTAACCCTGAGACTGCTAGATAAAGAATAAAAAAGAATGATACATACCCTTGTTCGCAAGTAGTAGGGCATACAGACACATAAATAGATAATATACAGTTTATTAAGTGCAATGATAGACAGGGGTACATGGCATTATGGGACTACAGGATAAAGGGGCCTTCCCTGTTGTGGCTAGTCTGAAAAAGCAGGAGGGACCCCCACCCAAATTTTGGATCAGATGTCAAGATTGATGATGCCACACACACCCCAAGAGGGAATGGGAAGCTTTATTACTTGCATGACACAGGTCTCTGGTGAGAGCAAGGCAGCCCACTCTAGCAGGGCCAAAATGGCTTGACGAGGCAAGGAAGGAAGACTGGTTCTGGGTTTTTATTGTGGTTAGGGGCTGAGTTTGAATCTCCCACTGGATCCTAAGGAGGGGGAACTCGGGCTTTCACATGAGCTTGGCTAGTTGTGCCACACAAGGGGAAAGGAATGGGTGAGGCATCAAACCGTCAGCAGTCCATCATCAGAACTGGAGCCAGACTCTCTATTATGGTCTGTAATCCCTTTCAGAGGAGTAGGGTGTGATTAGGAAGCTTTCCTGGAGAAAATTATGCCAGAGTAATGTGAATCTTAAGAAAAGAATATTTCTTGCTTTATTATTGTTTATATTTGCTTACAGACCCATGGTAATTGCAAAAAATTAAAAATACAGCTAAATATAACACAGAAATTAAAATTCACTCATGGCCTCACCATCCTAAGGCAATCACTGTTAATATTTTTCTTCCTTCTTGTCTGGATAATTAGAAAAAAAAAAATGAATATGGCCAGGCACGGTGGCTCACGCATATAATCCGAGCACTTTGGGAGGTCAAGGTGGGTGGATCACCTGAGGTCAGAAGTTTGAGACCACCCTGGCCAACATGGTGAAACCCCATCTCTACTAAAAATACAAAAATTAGCTAAGTGTGGTGGTGGGTGCCTGTAATCTCAGTTACTCAGGAGGCTGAGGCGGGAGAATCACTTGAACCTGGGAGACGGAGGTTGCAGTGAGCCGAGATCACGCCACTGAACTCCAGCCTGGGCAACAGAGTGAGGCTCTGTTTCAAATTTAAAAAAAGAAAAAAGAAAAAAAAAAGGAAAGAAAAAAATTATTTTAAAAATGATAAATTTTTTTCTGGTGTACATTTTAGTAACTTTAGTTACTTTACCTTTTTGTCCATGAAATCTTGCTACAATCATTCTTTTTAAAGTTTTTATATAGAAAAGTTAACATTCCTATTCAATTTTCCCTTTCATCACTGGTGATGCTTTAAGCCTATTCTGTTTTTTTAAAAACAGAACTGAAACTACTATGCTTTGTAAAATCTTGCAAATCTGTATTTCTTTGTTAGAGAAGTGTTATTTTTACCACATCTATTTTCACTTTGCTGTCAAGAAACTGCTGGAATTCCAACTTGACCTGGTTCAGTGCGTCTGTAGAGCTAAGAATCACCAAGGGAGCAATGGTTCCTACCTCACTCTGCAAAGAATACAATGTACATTTGGAAATCCACATCCTTTTCCCACTTCTATGTTTCAGGTGCTTAAAGAACTTGTTAAATTCAGAAAGAATCACAAACTTTCCTGTCTAAAAATTTTCAAGAAGGTTTGACAATGATGCTTTAAAGACTGATAGAGTGGGATTTATTTATCCCTATAACTCTCACCTTCTCAAAACTCCTTACTGGTATATTTCAAATGACTTTTTATTACCACCAGTCAGGAGAAAAGAAGAAAAGGAATTATCTGTCCTGTCTTTCCTGTTTCCTAGTCTTCCTTGCTCATATCTGTTTCATTGTACTCTATATGGTAAATATCAACTCACATAGTTCCACTATAAAATGAATGAAGTTAGGTCTATCATAAGGGAAAGGTAGTCACTGCTGTGGGTGTTGCAAAGAAAGCCTCCAATGCCCAAGGACCTTGAAAGACCTTGGTTCTCAAGGTGGTCCCTCCCCAGTAAATCGCCTCCTGGCTCATCAAAACAGGGCCGACTTTGGATCATGGAATCATGTGAACATATTTCCACTGCATTTGCATCACAGACACTTGAGTGAAATAATCAATACAAATGTATCCAGATGGACATTTATTTTTAAAGGGGGAAATGCATTTTGGACCCTTTACTTTGTGGAATCATCAGCTTGAGTATGTTCAGATCTTTGTGCAGAACACAAAGCCTGAACTATTTACTATCTGGTCTTTTACAGAAAAAGGTTGACAATCCCTGCCCCAGTTGCCCATGTTCACATAGAGAGAATTGTTTATTTATGCCACAATTTACTAAAAGTTGATAGTGGATATGGCACTGTAAGCACTTGAATTAATTAAAAAGTAAATCGTTGCTAGTTACTGATATAAAATAATGTGGTTATGCCCATTATCCATTACCAAAGTGTCTGGGAATTGGGGATATCCTGCAGGGACAGACATTGGAATCATGCACACACACACACACACATACACACACACACACAAATCAGAACAAATGACTTTGAAAGAAGTCACGTGGGCTGGGCGCGGTGGCTCACGCCTGTAATCCCAGCACTTTGGGAGGCTGAGGCGGGTGAATCACCTGAGGTCGGGAGTTCGAGACCAGCCTGGCCAACATGGTGAAACCCCGTCTCTACTAAAAGTATGAAAAATTAGCCGGGTGTGGTAGCTGGCACCTGTACTCTCAGCTGCTGGGGGGCTGAGGCAGGAGAATCACTTGAACCCAGGAGGCGGAGGTTGCAGTGAGCCGAGATCGCACCACTGCACCCCAGCCTGGGAAACAAGAGCAAAACTCCATCTCAAAAAAAAAAAAGAAAGAAAGAAGGCCTGTGGCCTGTTGTATAACGTTTTCTTAAGACCTCATTTGTTCCTACAACTTAACTATATTGTGAAAAACATAGGTAGAAAACTTATATACCATTGGGTCAATACACAAGTAAGTTTCATCTTCACCAACAGATGTTAACTTGGGTTGCTGCTGTGTATACAAGCTATAAAAGTCTAGTTTGTGTCTTAAGAAGCTTAATAAGTATAATATTCATCAACATTTATGGAGCTTTTACCATGGGCCAGACTCCATTCTGAGTACTTTCCCTGGATTATCTAATTAGTTCTGTGGGCAGCCTGTGAAGCGGGTACCATAAGCACCATTTGAAAGAGGAAATCCCGTAGCTCACGGAGGTTCAATAACTTGCCCAGGGCCACGTGACTATATGGATTTAGTCAGGATACTAAACCAGGCAGTGTCACTAAAAGTTCAGATACCTCACCATTCTCTCTGCCATCTCCCCAAAGATTCCAGCCCTGTGTAGTAGGTGCTCCGACAGGGGGATCCATTGTAAAACTCTCTAGGGAGAGTGGGGTTACCAGAGAGACCTTCCCAGAACAGGACTTGAGGGTCGTGGTGGGAGGATACATTTTACCCCTCCAAGTTCTCAGCCACAGCCTAAGACACAGGCTTAGCTTGATCTGATCTCTTAACAAATCCTCTTCAAGTTGGAGGATAAATTAAGACCATCGCAGCCTCCATCTCTCCGTTTCTTCTGTCGTATGCCCATATTAGAGATGCTACGTTTAAGTTTCTCTTTCTCTACCCTCAGTTCCTTATCGGTGCCTTCTATTCTGAGTGACAAAAGAATGTGTTCTTCCCATCATACAGTCTAACTACTGGATGCTACCCCATGCTGCACAAACCCCATGTCTTTACCTATCCACCCTCCCGTGAACAGCAGGTTGCCTCTGAGGCCCCATCATCACAAGTAACATTGCAATGAATATCCTTATAGACCTTTGCAAGAACATATTTGGGATATATATACATACACACACACATACACATACATATACACATGCTGGAGTGGAACTGTTGAATCTTTAAATGCGTCTTTACTTCACCTCCCAGCAATACATGAAGTCTATCTGTCTGTCTGTCTGTCTAGCTAGCTAGCTAGCTGTCATCTATCTAACCTACCTACCTACCTATCATCTATCTATATAGTATACTTGGCATTATACTTGGCATTTTATTATACCTGGCAAGGTAATAGCTGGCATTTTCCAGCATATTCTTCACATAGTCATGGCAGCATCTAAAACCACAAGTCACATAGATCATCTCTACATACAAGATGAAGGCCAAGCTGCTTGGCATGCAACTGGCTAGGAAACCACAGCCCTTCATTCTCATAACCAGCCAAGCCTGTGTTCATTGGGTTATCATTAGGGTTTAGTATTTGTGCTTCCCATTGTACAGCAAGTTACTCACTTTTTATAGCAAGAGGGCCTCTCACAGTGCACTCACTACATGGTTGTTGACTCTACTAAAGAGAGAACAGGCCCGATGTGGTGGCTTATACCTGTAATCTTAGCACTTTGGGAGGCCAAGACAGGAGGATCACTTGAGGCCAGGAGTTGGAGACCAGCTGGGGCAACGTGCTGAAACCCCATCTCTACAAAAAATACAAAAATTAGCCAGGTGTGGTGGCACATGCCTGTGGTCCCAGCTACTTGGGAGGCTGAGGTGGGAGGATCACCTGAGCCTGGGGAGGTTGAGGCTACAGTGAGCTGAGATCAAGCCACTGCTCTCCAGCCTGGGCAACAGAGTGAGACCCTGCCTCAAAAAAAGAAAAAAAGAGAAAAGAAAGTGAACAGAGGGTTGAAGAATCAGTTTGGGAAGATGACTGTATTTTGGGGAAATGGAATTAAATTATCAATTTAATTGATAGTGACAGAGTCATGTATATTTTATATTTTTTCTTACGGAAACCTAAAACCTTGGATTTAAAAGCGGAAGAGATAGTTTAGGGACTAAGTTTCAGCTGTAGCTTTTGAGTTGTTACTAGCAAATCAGTGAATTGCATGGGGAGGAAGTAAATTGAGAGCACTACGGAAAAGAAGTTGATTTAGCAGTAAGCGAAGAAGGGTCCTCTTCTGAAGTGGGGCTGGAAGAGGAGGCTCAGAAAAGTCTAGCTGCAAGAGGGCAACCCGTGGATGGTCACCAAGGCCAAGGGCAGGGTGGATAACAGAAAGGATCAGTGTCCTAGACTGCAAGATGTTAGGGCCAGACAAAACCAAGCAGAGGCTGCCGGGTCTGAAAATTTATATTTTATCAGTGTCTTCAACAGAGGCTTTTAGTTTGCATTGGTAGTAGGAAATGCACAACCTCTGTTTTTCTTTTGTCTGTAGAAAATATTTCATTCATCCTTTTTGTCTTAATTGATTGTAGGAAATGTGACATGCCTATATGAAGAAGAAATTCTGAATGTAATATATTTAAAAAAATGGAATCTTACTGAAATATAGTCAGGTTAAAATATTTTGCTTATAGATTGTACTGTGCAAGTCTTTTACAAAAAAAATTAGCTAATTCCCTTAGTTCATCATATCACATAAGAGTTCCTTTGAAAGTATAGGAGGTATGTGTATGTTTTTAAAGGAGCTGTGTGTATTTTAAAGAAAGGCACAATCCTGTATTTTTCTACCACACACTAACATTGACACCATTTGCTTCAAAGAAACCTGCCCTTACCTAGCAATTCCATAAGGAACTGCAAGATATGTGCACGTTAAGTTCTTTCAAGGTTATATAATGTATTGTTGTAGTCTTATTTATCATCTGGTATCTTCCTCAGCAAATTTCCATTTTCATGTGGACCTTAAGTTTTTTGTCAAAAAAAATTTAAACCTTTTCTCTATTAATCTCATGGAACTTCTTGGAGAACATAGCTTTTTTCAAAGATCTTAAATTTCTACCTCTTCAGAAAAAGTCTACTTTATAGGTTTTATATTTTATAAATCTTTCATGGTGATTTTTATAAGTTATTCCCACTTTCCTTTTACCAATCAAAAGCACAATCTTTCAGAATTTTCTGGAAAGAAAAAAAATTGCCTTAAGTCATTTCCCATTATTTCCAGGAGTAGAATTAAATTAATGCAATAAAACTTAAAGAAGAAAATCATCCTTTCATATAGCTTTTGTGCTCATTTCTTTTATTTCTTTTGTACCTGAAATTTATGTCTCTCTGTGCCTACAGTCAGTGACTTGTAAATCGTCTTTGCCCATCTACACCATTGATCTCAGACCCTGGAAAAAGATTTCTTGAGGCCTGTGATTTCCTTTCCTAAAGCATTTTCAGGGTGGTAGGTTATATCAAGGTAATTTTGATTAGAATGTAAGTTGGGTTCTCTGGAATTCCATTAAGTATAGTCAACTCTTCATCTCTCTATCAGGACAGGTACTTCTTTCACTAGTGCAGTAACTGGTGCTCATAACCCCAAGGTGCCAGGGGTCTTCAGAATCATCAAGAAGGTTGCCAGTATGCTTTAAGTAGGTACTTTATCATACTAAATCTTTAAAACTTAAAGAAGTTTATGATCCTTAGCTGGGCACAGTGGCTCACCGCTGTAATCCCAGCACTTTAGGAAACTGAGGTGGGTGGATCACTTGAGGTCAGGAGTTCAAGACCAGCCTGGACAACATGGTGAAACCTCATCTCTACTAAAAATGCAAAAATTAGCTGGGCGTGGTGGCACGCACCTGTAGTCCCAGCTACTTGGGAGGCTGAGGCAGGAGAATCACTTGAACCTGGGAAGCAGTGGTTGCAGTGAGCTGAGATCACGCCACTGTACTCCAGCCTGGGTGACAGAGTGAGACTATGTCTCAAGGAAAAAAAAGAAGTTATGATCCTGTATTATGAAGTTTTTATTCATCATATTATTTGGTGAACTAGATAACTCTTCCTTTGCTCTCTGCTGAATAACAGAAAGACTGTTCTACTTCTAAGCTGGTTTGTGTGACTGTTCCAGTTTTTCATTTCCTATGTGAAAATCCTCTCTTGCATTTTACTGTGTGTTTTCTTCCAAATCCAGGTTTGGTTAGAGTAAACCCTCCACTAGCTCTGCACCTGCACCTGAGCAACTTAATGTAACTGAAGGAGAACACACAATCCTGCTGACTGGTCTCACTGGAGCTAATGACCATCAGCCTCAAGTGTGACCCTGGGATTCCTGGCACCCCTACTCCATTTATCTAGCCCTTCACTCTCCTTGGGATGACTATTTCTGCACCATCTCCAGCTCCCTTGCCCTCCTGCTCTCTCAGCAGATGGCCTTGCCTGTGGTCACCAATTAAAACAGAACTTCCACATCCTCCTGTCAACAAATCTACAAACTCACTTTGCATCTGTACTCACAGACTCTACCTTCCCAGCTGTTACAAATGCATGGACCATCTGGGCTCCTACCCAAGGCCAGGTCCTCCTCTCATGCCTTGGATTCCATCCCCTCCCGGCCACCTAAAGACTTTGTTCCTGCACCACCAGCTTCTTCCTCTCTCCTCTACTGTTCCTTTCTGCAGATCCACCTGGGATAATTTTGTTTGTTTGTTTTTGTTTTTTACACAGAACAAGAAATTGTATTATCTCCAATGCTGGTGCATAACAAATAAGTGTAATTAGAGGAGGAGACAGAGGGAAACTTCAGATACCGAGGTAATTGCTGGGCAGGTTTAAAAAGCTTGAAAAGTTGATAGAATAACTGTGCATAAGGTATTTTTAGATATAGGGCTTTCTACTTGATAACTTTTATTAACAGTTCTTGCAATATGAAGTCAACTAAAGCCTTTCACCTGTCAAGTTAAAACAGCAAGCAAAACAAAATTTCTCTAGTATATAACAGCATTAGAAATGGTTTGTTATCTTTGTACATTCACACACATTTAATGTCTAGATTTGAAACTTTTTAATTAAGGATGTCTTAGTTTTTGACTTTTACAAATGGTCATGACAATGGATTTTCTTGATTTATAGATCACAGTGGCTTTATAAATGATCAAGATATATGTACAAATGAAATTTCAGGTGCTCTTGGAAACACATCTTAAGATATATAGCACACATGATACATATTTGAGTTTACTCATCCTTTTGGGATAATGAAGAATACTCCATTTATCTTACACTGAAAATTTAGCCTTTGATAACTATAGCTTGAATAGATCATCTCCCACCATTAGAAGAGACTCTTCCTTTGCTGCTCACCCTTCTCCAGCCCTTGCCCCATTTCTCATATCCCTTGCAGTATGACTCCTTAGAGCAATTGCTCATACTACCACCTCCTCTTCCTCCTCTGAGTCTCTCTTGAGCTTGCTCCAGCTGAAACTGCTCCTGACAAAGTCAGAAACTGACCTCTGTGGTGTCCAGTTTAAATCAATTTCAGTTCTCACCTCTCAGGAACCATCAGCAGCATTGGACACAGTGGCCCATTCCCTTTTTGAAACAGCTTTATTCACAGATTCTAGATCTCAACCTCACTGGCTGCTGTTTTTCCTTCCCTCCCCTCCTCCCGCTCCTCAGAGTCCCTTTTAGGTTCTGCATGTTGGAGTGCCCTAAGTTTTAGTCTTGGCCTTGTTCAATCTAGTCTGTCCTGTGACTTTCAATACCAACTATATGCTGAAATGGCCCAAGTTTACATCTCTGCGACCTGTCTCCCCTAGCTACAGACTCATCTGGACAGCTCCATTTGAGGGTTTGTGTTGGAAAGAAATGGCTTGTTCCTCCCCACCCCTACTCCCAAAAATCACTCATCTTCTATCTTCTCTATCTTAGGATGTGGCAATCCATTCACTCACTTGCTCATGCCAAGAATTTAGAAGTCAACTTTGGTTTCTCTCTTTTTCTCAGTCTGCTTTCAGCGCATATCACAGTATATCATAAATTCTGTTCGCTTCTTACTAACTGAACCACTATCATCATGCCTGAGTCCAAGTCACTCTCATCTCTTGCCTGGCCTATGAAGCAGCTTCCTAAGTGGCCTCGCTGATTCTGCTCTCTGTCCCTGTGGTCTCTATTCCGTGGGGCAGCCAGAGTAGTCCTGTTAAATCATGAATCAGCTCATATTGTTCCCCTGCTCAAAACCCTCCAGTGGCTCCCAACACATGCGGAACAAGCTCCAGCACCCTTACAGTGATTTGGCCCTGTCTCCCCAGTACTGATTGCTGCCACTCTCACTTTGCTCCAGCACATAGGCCTTGCTGCTCCCGAAACACACCCTCCTGGGTGTGGCCTCAGTACCCTTGCGTTTGCAGTTCCTTCTATCCAGAACACTCCTTCCTCCAGGTACTTCATGACATGTTTTATTCCTTTCTCCACTTTATTTTTTTTTCATCTTTTTTATCTTCACCTGAAATGATATATTTATTTAAGCTCCATGAGGAGAGAAACGTTCTCTCTTGGGCACTGCTGCCTCTCTACGCTGAGAGAAGTGCTTGAAATAATAATAGATGCTCAGTAGATATTAAGTAACAAGACAATCAGTGGTATAAGGTATTTTCCAAATTTTAAATTCTGATTCCACCCCTTTGGTACACTGGATATTGGCCATATTCTTTTATATAGAGCTCTTGTATTTGTTTGCTTGGGCTGTGTATCAGACCATTCTCACGCTGCTAATAAAGACATACCTGAGACCGTGTAATTTATGAAGGAAAGAGGTTTAATTGACTCACAGTTTTGCAAGGCTGGGGAAGCCTCAGAAAACTTGCAATCATTGTAGAAGGGGAAGCAAACACATCCTTATTTCCATGGTGGCAGGAGAGAGAAGAGTGAAAACTGAGTGAAGGGGGAAACCCCTTATAAAACCATTAGATCTTGTGAGAACTCACTCTCTATCTTTAGAATGGCATAGGCGAAACTGCCCCCATGATTCAATTACCTCCCGCTGGGTCCCTCCCATGACACGTGGGGATTATGGGAACTACAATTCAAGATGAGATTTGGGTGGAGACACAGCCAAACCATATCAGGCTGATATTACAAAAAAACTATGTTTTGTTTTGTTTTTGTGGCAGCGACTGGTTGGCTTAAACAACAGAAATGCATTTTTCACAGTTCTGGAGGCTGGGAAGTCAAAGATCAAGGTGCCAACAAGATCCTAGGGAGAGTCTTCTTCCTGGCTTGCAGATGGCTGACTTCTTGCTGTGCCCTCACGTGGTGGAGGTCAGGGGGATAGACAGGGAGAGAGAGAGAACTCGAACAAGTGCACTCTCTGGTCTCCTTATAGTAGTAGTAATCCCACTACACACCTAAACCTAATGACCTCCCAAAGGCCCTGCCTCATAGTATATCACACAGGGGGTTAGGGCTTCTACATATGAATTTTGGGGGGCACACACACATTCAGTCCATAACAGCTCCTTTTGTAGTTCTAGTTCCAGGCCTCCTCAATGCTGACCTATACATGACATCTCTGATCTTCGCTATCATCAATTTCACTCCCAGAGAGAAGGTACATTTTCTGTTTTAACTACAATAGACTATCTTGTGCCTATCTACAGGATTACAGATCATCCCATAAGGCAATGTGGAGTTTTCATAACCTGTATATTTGTTTAACATATTATGGAAATTTGCAAACACATAAACTAGTAAAGAGAGTAGGATAATGAACTCAATGCAATATCACTCAGCTTCAACAATGAACCCATGGCTAATCTGACTTTATGTATTATGTTATCACTTACTCCCTTCTGGGATGATTTTGCAGCAAACCCCAAGCATTATATGACTTTATCTGTAAAAGTTTCATCTTTAATGTATAAGGAATCTCTACATTTATCAAAAAGGAAAATGTACATAACTACAAAACCATGATCACAGCTAAACATTCACAATTATTTTTTAAATATTAACAAATTTCTGGTCAGTATACACATTATTTTGTTTTTTTATAATAATTTTTAACAATGTTTGTTTGAATCAGGTTCCAGAAAAGTTTCACATTTTAAAAATCGGCTGATCTGCCTTTTATGTCTCTTGTGGAATTCTTTCTCCCTCTCTCAGTTCCTCTCTTTCTCTTCTGCACCCATTTTTTTTTTTTTTAAGAAACCAGGTCATTCTTTTCTTCACAGTCTCCTTCACTCTGGATTTTGCTGATTTCATCTCCCACGTGTTCATCCGTTGTATTTCCTATAAATTGGTAGTTACATTCACAGCTTTGATCAGATTCAGGCTCAGTATAACTTCTGGCAAGACTACTTCATAGGTGGTGTTGTCTACTTTCAGAAGAAAGTAATAATAATGCCTGAATTTCTCTATTTTTTGATGCTATCAGCCATTGATGATATTACTTAGATCAGCAGTTATCAAACTTTTTCTTATGAGCATATTACATTCTTAAAAATTACTGAGTGTCCTGCAGAGCTTTTTTTTAAATGTGGGTTTTATCTATCATATTTATTATATTAGGAATTAAAGAGAAAGGAGCTTTAAAATATTTATTAATTTAAACTAACAACAAGCCGTATTAAGGTGACAGAAATATTTTTATTGAAAATAATTATTTTCAAAAATAAAAAATGTTTAACAAGAGGGACACGGTTTTAGATTTTTTACATCTTTTTACTTTCTGTCTATTTAATAGTAGACATTTGTATTCTCCTTTCTGCTTCTCCATTCAATCTGTTGCAATCTGTTGCTTTAGTTGAAGTATCTAAAGAACTTCAACCTCACAAAGATGTATATTTGAAAGTGTCAAAATTATTTTAGCACTTTTTTGGTTAATTGTACATATTTTTCTTTACCAAAACTTGAGAAATGGTAATTTATTAAAGGTTAGTTGCAGTGTATAATCTGAAACCATGTCAACAAACTTTCATTCTGTTACATTAAAATCCCTTGATTTATCTTAGTCTTTTAATAGATATCTTACCCTTGCCTTATTTTGTGATATTAGTTGGAAAATATTGAGTCACTAATATATGTGATCTTACAAATGTGGAAAAATGTCATTATTCAATGTCAAAGAAACACCACATGCATTAGTAACTATCAATGTTATTAGATAGAAAAGCCTGTCAATATTGGGAAGCTGTCCAAATAATGCTGGCAAATGGAAGTTTTCCAAAATTCAGATTTTTAATTTAAAGCTTGAATCTTATCTTGAGCAGTAAGTACTGTCAGTTTACTTGAAGTGTCAGATTTATTCTACTCATTTTCAAAAACATATCTGCCAGATCCAAATCTGTATAACCATAATTTTTCTGTCGGTCACTTCTTAAAGTGAAAATCATGTACCATGAAAAATGTGGCTAGTTTAGCTGGCAACTCAAACAATCACATGAGTGGTTTTCAAGGAGATGACCAGCATGGGTCAGAATGCAGCACAAGTGCCTCATGTGTTTTTCACATTTTATTACACGGATTTTTTTTAAGTACTCAAATTTCAAGATTCAATACAAGTAATAATTTTTACTGCTCCATGAAGGAAATTCTTACATTAAACTGGCCTTTCCTCCTGCAGCATGTGGTGGTAGAGAATGTAACTGCCAGTAGCACAGTTGATGCCACCGCCTTGATTTGTGCTGAGGCACCAGCTTTTTTGTCCACCATTGCTTTTGTATCACCAGTATAAATGTGAACAAAGGGAAAAAGGCCAATAATGTTTTAGCATTGCCATGAAAATAATATTGAACTTGTGATTTCCCTAAAAGGGTCCTAGGGATGTTCAGCAGCCCATACCCAGAAATCTGCTGGTTCAGATACTTTATTTTATTAGAAGTTGCATTAGTGATACTGTAATTTACTTAGCTGGAATATGTGTATAAAGAAACCCCTCCTCCTGAATGATTTTGTTTCCTCAGGTACAGATCACATAGAAAAAACATAAAAAGTGTTTGATACACTCCCTATATGTGCCAGTTTTCAGAATAAGGAAGTGGTTCTCTAACATTCTTTAAAGGTTACCAATTAAGGTTTTATTACAATATTAGATGAGCTTGTGAGTTTAAACATATGTGATGGGTTTCAACTCAATTCAATTATCATCCTTATTGGTGATGCTCAAATTATTCCATCTTTGCCTGATGAGAACTTATTCAGGTTGGCCACTGATTTTTTTTTTTGGCATGATCTTAATCATCTTTGATAAATTCCTTGCTTTCTGATATGAAAAAAACTTCCAGGTCCATTTTGTTCATTTACTGCTGTTGCTGACAAACAGGATTTTAAACCTAGAATCAGGCATTTCTTCAAGGAGCCCTAGTTCCTTTTACTGGGAAACAGTATTCGAGAATAAATTTGGATGCTAGAGATCTCATTACAATTGGGTCAACCATTGCTCTAAATCTTTTCATAGAGCTAAAAATTATGGGTTTTTTAAAAAGAGAAAAATACATTATGAGCTCATACTGATATTTCAAATTAAAATTTAGGATTATAGACTATTTATTTAAACTCATTGATCTTACAACTGTATCTCCTTTCAATTATGCCAAAAATCTTGAATCTCTACAACACTAACAAGGATTCATTTTTTTATACTGTATTATACACATAACAATCTCAGTATAATTCTGATACTCCTGCCAACACATTACTGAAAATAGTTTATGATTTATTGCTGTTCTTTTTTCCACAGGGTAACTGTATTAGTCCATTTTCACACTGCTATGAAGATACTACCTGAGACTGGATAATTTACAAACAAAGGAAGTTTAATTGATTCACAGTTCTGCATGGCTCAGGAGGCCTCAGGAAACTTACAGTCATGGCAGAAGGGGAAGCAGGCACCTTCTTCACATGGCCACAGGAGAGCAAATGAGAGGGGGGAAGCACTAGACACTTATCAAACAACCAAATCTTGTGAGAACTCACTCACCATCAGGAGAACAGCATGGGGGAAACCGTCCCTATAATCCAATCACCTCCCACCACATCCCTCCCTAAACACCTGCAAATTACAATTTGGATTACAATTCAAGATGAGATTTGGATGGGGACAAAGAGCCAATCCATATCAGTAACTCAATCAGGCGTGTACAATCAAATTATTATTTTTAAAAGTCTCTTGGAATAGCTCCTCTCAGTTTGGTCATGCTACTCTAAGACAGAGGTTCATTTGTTTTATTTTACTTCTAATTTTGCGAGGTTGCTTTTTAAAATTTCACTTTGTTTTATGATTATGTAAAGCGTTTCCATGGCTCCACAGTCAAATCCACAAAATATATATTCAAAGAAGTCTAGGTCCTGTCCCCAACCCTCTACTCTATTCTGCCCACCCCTTTTTAGGTAATCATTTCTTAAGTGTTTATTCTTCCATTGTTTTATTTTAATTATATAGTCCTACCTCCTCCTTAAATAAAGAGTAGCATGCTATATATACTTTTCTCCATCTTGCTTTTCCCCCCCAAACCTTGAAGAATGCAGACGCTATAAGTGCCAACCTTCACGTGGTCAAAAATCCAAGTAAAATTTTTAGTCTGCAGAAGTGTAACTACTAACAGCCTACTGTTGCCTGGAAGCCTTACTGACAACATAAATAGTAGATTAACACATATTTTATAGGTTATGTGTATTATATACTATATTCTTATAATAGCAAGCTGGAGAAAAACTTATTAAGAAAATCATAAGGAAGAGAAAATGCACTTACTATTTCTTAAATGGAAGTGAATTGTCATAAAGGTCTTAACCTTTGTCATCTTCATGTTGATTAGTCTGAAAAAGAGGGTTGGTCTTGCTGTTTCAGGCGTGGCAGAGGTGGAAAAAAGTCCTTGTATAAGCAGACTGGCGCAGTACAAACTGGTGTTGTTCAAGAGTCAACTGTAGTGATATATCCTGGAAATCACCGCATTCTAGTGTATAGAAATAGTCTTCAATTCTTTCAACAGTTGCCAAGTACTTTATTATGTTGATGTACCGTGGTGTATTCCATCAGTCCTTTATTGATGGATATTTGGGTTGATTCCAGTCTTTAGCTGTTACAGAGTGCTGTGATGAATAGTCTTGTGCATACGATTATCTTATTTTTAAAATTTTTGCTAGTGTATCTTTCGGATAGAGTCCCAAAAGTAGAATTGCTAAATCCAAGGGAAAATGCATATGAAATGTGCTGGATATTGACAAATCCCACTCCAAAGGCATTGTGCTGAGTGTTCAGTTATTTTTTTCTCGTTTCTATACTTTCCATTTTCTCCTCTGTTCTGTGAAAGGACCGTATGTGCAAAATGACCTCCAAACACTACAGGAGTCAAGCAAGCAAAGAGCAAGGCAAATATAATAAATCCAGTTTATCAGTCTGGGGTGTTTTACTGGGGGAGCTTACAGATAGAAGCATGGTCTTGGGCAGCTGCAAGATAGGTAGATCTCTACAATGTTACTCCCCAGACCCAAGGCTTCTATACCGTAGGGGAAGGGCATATGTACACCAGCAAGATAATTAAAGGCACCTTCCAAAACAGGCAAGAATGCTATGTGCATAAGAGCTATAATTTGTGCAATAACATCAAGGTTGGCTTGTTCTTTCACTAGGGACAGTACATAAAGTGGAAACCAGGAGGAATTCACGGGACTGGGATTAATCAGACGTTAACATGGCAGGCAGATCAGCATCAAAGATGGAGTTACTTTTGTCTCCACACCCTCCACTTTGAGAAGCTGGAGCCAGGATTCTGCACATATTTCTGCTTTACTAGCTGGCTCCCTATAGAGTTTTTCCAAAAGCACACAAAATGTAGACTGAACAGCAGGAAAAAGAATGACCAGGAGACTGGCTGCTTTCTGCTTTGTTTCCTCTTCCTGCCAGCATCACCCAAGCCACAGTTTTTCACCCAGTAGGGGTAGGTTACAGTTTCCAATTTTCTACATTCCTAGAACCTTCTCAGTATCCACACCAGCCAGTCAGCAGCCCAGCTCAGAAGTCTGAGCCTCTGCTCTGTGGGGGCCCCCGGGGCTCCTTTATGTCCAGATGGTTTCCCTTCCTTGGAGGTCTGGGCCCAGCCTCATGGGGTTCTTTATCCTAACCAAGCAGAAAGCACTCCCTTTTCAGAATTCTGGGTCCCAGCTCAGCAGGGCGCCTCTTCCAAGTTTCTATATTCTAATAATCCCAACCTTCTTCCTTTGTTTCCCCAACCTTTAAGGATAATTAATAATCCATTGCTTTCGATGGCAAAAACTTCAATGACTTTTGCACCAACATAACACTTCCTAAAGTTACCACATCTGGGATACTTCAGAGTTTACTTTGTCTTTCAGACTCTTCAATACCTGATTAACAATTCTGTTTCTATTAAATTAAATCATATGAGTGCTATTTGGCTAACAGAGGGATTGTACCATTTTATCTTTATTTTTACCCATAATTTATGAGAATGCTTGTTCTCTCAACCTTGCCTGCTAAACCTTATGATTTGTGCTAATCTAATAGGTAGGAATAGTCTTTCAGTGTAGTTTGAGTGTGCATTTTTCTTTTCTTCTTTTTATTTTTTGAGATAGGGTCTTGCTCTGTCACCCAGGCTGGAGTGCAGCGGAGTGATCATAGCTCACTGCAAGCTCAAATTCCTGGGCTCAAGCGATCTCCTGCCTCAGCCTCCCCAGTAATTGGGACTACAGGCATGCACCACCACGCTTGCCATTTCTTTTTCCAATATAAATGAGGTCTTGCTATGTTGCTCAGGTTGGTCTCGAACTCCTGGCCTCAAGTGATCCTCCCACCTTGGCCTCCTAAACTGCATTTTTCTTACTTTGAGTCTACTTGAGAATCATTTCAAATGAGGGTCTATTTGTTTGCTTGTCTATTTTTTTCTGAGAACTCTCTGACCCATCTTTCCATAGCCCTGCTGGCCTTTTATTTTCTCTATTTTTAATGCTTTTTCTCTATTAGCTATACCAATCTATGGTTACCATATAAATTCTAAATATTTTCCCACAAGGACAAGCTGTTGTCTATTTACTTTGCTAACAGAGGTTTTTGTTCCCATGCAAAGGTTTATCATATTTATATGATCAAAAGTATCAAGGTTTTTCCCCATTGCTTCAAGAAGTTGAATCAAAATTAGGAAAGTTCTCTCCACTCAGATTATAGAGGAATAAACCCATGTTACCTTTTAATTAAGTATATTGTTTCATCTTAATCTTTACATTTCTGAAACATGTGGAATTTATCCTATTGTAAAGCATAAAGAAAATGTCATCTATGTTACTTTTCTGGGCAGGTCCCTGAAGACCCTCTCTGCTTGCTTATGACCCCAGCAAGTCCTCTAAGGCCACAGCATGCTGGCTGAGAGCATACTGCCCCAAGTCACAGCCCTGGTCCAAGCTGTGGGCATCTGGGCTCACTAAGACAAGACAGTTGAACAGCTCCAAGAAAGGGTCTGAAATTTGGCTTTTGTGACACTGTTAAGCACAAAAGTTTTGAAGGAATATTCAAAACATCTCCTACTTTCAGGTTGTCAGGATTATTTCTAGGAACTGAGCTTTTCTGATGTAGGCATCTGATGCCTCACCTACGTCTTATATTTGCACATTTATAAATAGGGTCTAAGAGATGATGTATATATATATAGCCTCCAAGGTCAGAGATAGTTTCAAAACTGGGATGCACTCCACACTGCCTTGCTCCAAAGCTGCAAAAAGGCAAGATCTCAGGCGTTACTAAGAGCTCTAATTATGCTGGGTTCTTATAATTTAAGAATTCAAGAGTTATAAAGTATAAATTCCAATAGCAAGTTTAAACCAGACAAGAAGCACTGAAAATTTTAAAACAAATACATAAAATTACATTGCCTAAAGAGAGAAAACCAATCACCTCTCAGTCATCAGTAGCCATGCAGGTCTCAGGAAGCAGGCTCTATGGGATTGCTTGTCCTAACTCCAGAATGGGAAGAAACCGTCAGATGGGAAAAATGTTGTTTAGTCAATTTGCATTGGTCATAAATTGAGTGATTTCATTGTTGTGATTATATACATGATTTGCACTTGTCTGAAATAGCATTGACCAATATAATTTCACTTGTATGGGGTTACATAACCTAACATTTAGGTGCTAAATTATAATAGCTTTGCTGATTTAGAATGATAAAATAAAGGTACTCCTAAGAGCTGCCCATTGTTATCTAACAAAATACTGCACCTATCATTTTTACCTCAGAAGACACTAGATTAACCTTTTCCTTCTCTTCTGGAGTACATTTTAAAACATAGAACTTTTGGGGATTACCAAAGATGAGAGAATAAAATTTTTGAAAAATGGTTCGTATTTTATTTTCTGTCACAAACATAGTCTGTAGCTTGGCTGTCTTTTTGTTAGTGACCTCTAAGTGAATGACTTCTTGAACATGCATTTCCTCCCCTTTGTTCCTTTAAAGAAAGAAAGGCCTGTTATAACAGCAATGAATAATCTAATGGGATCCTGCTGGCACTCCCCACTGCTCCTTGTCTTTCCTTCTTTCATATGTGTGTTGTCACACACAAGTCTAATGTATACAGCTCAGACATATTAAGAGACACCCCCACCCTGCCTGCCCCCAATTAAGTTGCCAACCCAGCACCTCACTCCCAGCCACCAAAGAAGAGATTGCCTGTTACATCACTCAAGCCCATTATTCTCTTTTCTCCCTATGGCATCCACTCCTTCTAGATGCTTTTTAGCTCATGGTTTAAGCAGAGGCAAGACATATTTTGCATTTTAAGATTAATATTATATATCTTTGACTTTTACAAGGCTAGACACCCTGGGGACTGACATTTAATAGATGTTAATGGAATTTAATTTTTACATGCGCTAGGTGTGAGCATTTATCTTCTAAAATAGTCTGAAACCTTAAACGGCACCAAGAAAATTCCATAACAAATTATTTTTCACTCTATATCCTTAAATCAAGTTACCGAGCAAAGTAGAAAAGCTGTTTTCTGATATTTAGAATTTAAAACCTGAATATAATTATCATTAATTAATTACATGGAAACGATCAACAGGCATTTTGCCATAGTGATTACCATTGCAAAACAGTTCTAAAATGGTGCCTAAAAAGAAACTTTCTCCATAACCTATTTTCCCATTGATTTTCATTAGGCAAGACATCCCCTCTGCAAAAGTAAGTGTGGCCCCAAACATATTAAATAATAATCAGCATGATAAATATTTTGAAATTTTTATATAAAGAAACTCTAACAAAGCAATAATAAAAGTAACACAAAATTAGAGGTAGTTGACCATGTTTTCTGAGTAAATTGTGTGTTCTAAGGCTGTGACTAGGAGCAGAGTAGCCACTTGCATTTTCAAAGTACTTTTTGTCTGGATTTCAAATACAGTTTAATTTTGAATTTTGGCTAATATGATCACAGAATTTGGATAATATTACAGATAGAAGAAAACACTGCTTTGTATCTTTGTAATCTTTACAATTCATGAACTAACATATTTGAAAAAGCTGTCAATTTATTCTCTACATATTTAAAATGCCGAAGTCCCTCCCATTCCAATTAATGAAGGAAAACCCTTCTTTTTTTGCTTCAGTGCCTGGCACTGAAGTGCCTACTTAATAAACATTTGATGAGTAAATGAATGATTTTGACAGTAGCCAAGGGCTTGCAGCAAAAATGAGGTAATGCAGTACATTGCAAAGAACAATGTGAGGAAGCAGATCTGGGTTCTTGTCCCAGTTCTGTCATGAACTAGCTGTGTAACTTTAGGTAAGGAACTTGACCTCTCTGGGCCTTGGCTTCCTCCATGCAAATCTGGTTGCTGGGTATGATCTCCAATGACCTCTAGTTCTAAAAGGCTACAGTTCTAAATCTTAAAATTAGCCAATCATTCTTGCCAGTGTCACTTTGAACTTTAGCCATTAGTCTCCACAGAGATAGACACATTTTAGCATAGTAGCCTCTAGAATGAAATCTATTAAAAGGTTCAATACGTTAATGCAAGCAGCGGAAAGATACAAGCCTCACTGGTTCACCCAAAGAGGACTCGAGTAAGTATAGAAGTGTACAAGAGAAATAGAAGGGAAACCTGGAAAAAAAAAAAAGTCTCTATAGCTCAGACTAGTGAAGTCTCCAGATAGCAGGTTTCCTGAGAGGTCAAAAGTGAGTAGGTTTTATTTATGACTGATTAACAAGTGATGAATTTATAAAGGGCTTCCCTTCCAAAGAGAGCACCAGGATGCTTTATTTCCTAATTGGAGAGTGCTTTGCACATAAATAAAGGAGGATCGCTGCTGCCTGTCAGGGAAGCACTTTGATAGGGCAAGCATGTTCTCGTCTGTGTCCTGATTTACTGTGTGACCTTGGGCAAGTCATTCATCTTCCCCCAACCAGTATCCCTAATCGTAAAACGGAAATAAAAATACTCACTGCCTTCACTGAGGATTTATAAGACAAGATGAATATGTTTAAGCCCCCAGAGGGGAAAAGGCCACATATAAGAAGGCAAAGAACTACAGAATCGTGCTGTTGGACTTTTCATACAACTTGGGAAAGAAAACACAATAAAACTCTTGAGCTATAGGCCGGGCGCGGTGGCTCATGCCTGTTATCCCAGCACTTTGGGAGGCAGAGGCGGGCGGATCACCTGAGGTCAGGAGTTCCAGACCAGCCTGGATAATATGACGAAACCCCGTTTCTACTAAAAATACAAAAATTAGCTGGGCGTGGTGGCAGGCGCCTGTAGTCCCAGTTACTCAGGAGGCTGAGGCAGGAGAATCGCTTGAACCCAGGAGGCGAAGGTGGTAGTGAGCCGAGATCACGCCACTGCACTCCAGCCTGGGCGACAAAGTGAGACTCTGTTAAAAAAAAAAAAAAAAAGAAAAGAAAAAAAGAAAGAAAGAAAGAAAAAAAGACAAAAAAACTCCTGAGCTTTAAGTTTTCCAGTCCAAAAACAAACAAACAAAAAACCCCCAAACAAACAAAAATCCTCACCCCATACAACCTGCCCATTTTTTCCCCCTACATGTTGCACAGCACAGCACGGGCTGGGGACTGTGATTCGAAGGTGAGTAGCTGGACGGCTGAAGGCTGATGTTAAATTTATCCCCCCAGAATTCGAACCCCTTGCTCCATCCGTAACAGTGAGATCGTTGGCAAATTAGTTTTGATGTCTCAATTTCTTCTTCTGTAAGATATGGGATAATATTACTATTTACCATATGTGTACAGATCTGTGAGTAGATGCCTGGCATACAGTAATTTCCCAATAAATATTTGCTGATAATTTCTGTTTCTTAGCAGCACCATTCAAACTGCTGAAATATTTTCTTGAAAAAAAAAATCAAAGGTCCTTGTGAGATAGTATTGGGATATAAAGATAAACGTGACAAAAACATTTGTACTTCAAAGGGGAACCAGTATAAAGCCATAAAGCCCACTTCTGCTGAATAGAATGAATTTGGGGACAGGGACAACGCCTTAAAATGGGTCAACGCGCGGACGCGAGGGGGCACTGTGAGTCCGCTTTGGCGAGGGAGAGGCGGCGGCCCGCGCGGGGCGGGGAGGGCTGCGCCCTTCCAGCATCCCAGCGCCCAGGAGCTTCGCCACCTACCAAGGTCCGAGACCTTAACTTGGCTCCGGAAAGGGCGTCCTGGGTGACCCAAGTTTGGGGCCACAAGCAGCTCCACGGCTCTCCGCGTTGGTCTCTCCCCTCCCCCTAAGCAGACAGTCCTTTCTGCCAGCCGTCCTTAATTTGAGATTCGTGAGTCCCGGGGTTTGGGAAACCAGAACCCCCCTGCAACTGTAGGGAACGTTTTGGGTGCGCCTATGTCGGGTATTTTCCTGGGCAAAAGGACAGAAGCTGTCATCTGATTCTTTAAGGGGTTGGTGTCCCAAGAGGGGGTTAAGCTCTCTTGGTTTAGGGTAAGAGGGCCCACCTAACCACCCACCCAAATGCCAAACACACAGCAGGTCGAGAAACGACTCTGAAATCACTCCTTGTCCACTTCCCAAGGTTGGGCGAGACACTGGCACGCCCCACGGGCAATCTTCGGAAAAAAAGGTCAGATCTGGTCCTTAAACAGCTCAGGTGCGAAGCTGAATCGCCCTTCTGCGGAAAGAGAGGAGACAGTACCTGCCCCCGCCGTCCCTCACTTCCCTTAGTCCCAAGAAGAGGTCAGACACCGGGAAATGGGGCCCAGGCGCTTGGTCTGTTCCACCTGCCACTCGAGTCCCCAGTCCCAAGAGGCTGCTCAGACATTGGCATGATGGGGAAACTCGATTGATTTTGTTACCTCCTAGAGGGAAAATGCCGTGGGCGGAGATGTCTGAGCGTCCCTTCCAACACGAGCTGGGTGGTGCTCTATTGATTTTCACGCGATCCCCGGGCGGGAGCGAGAGGATAGGCTCGGATTCCCGGGCTCCAGGACCGAACGCCTGGCAGTGTCCCCGGGGGCAAAGCCACCCAGGGAGCCCGTGCAGTATACTAGGTGGGGGGCCCGGAGAGAAAGCATAGCGCCGACGAGCGGGAGGGGCCGGGCAGAAAGGAGGGTAGGGTACCGGGTGGGACACACTGACCTAGGAGAAAGTACAACCCACCCCAAACTTTCGCAGACCCGGGAGCTTAGGAAGGGAGAGCCAGGAAGACAGCAGCCTCTCCTGCCGCCCAACGTGCCCAGCTGCAGCCAGGAGGGGCGGCGCGCACGCCGGCTGGACGCGGGCGGTCCCCACGTTGCGCCCACCCTCCGGGCCAAAACGCCGGCGCTCGGGTCACTGAGTGGCCGCCCACGGAAGAAGCCAGATCGCCGGGCTCTGGGCTGCGTACGGGATCCGAGGAAGGGGGATTCAAACGCGGATCCGGAAGGAAGGGACACTGAACCCCGCAGCGTCCCCAGCGCCGTGGGGCGGCGGGACGTGTCCTTGGGCTGCCAGCGGGCGCGGAAGCTGGAGTCCGGCAGGGTCGGGAAGAAGTGAGCACAGAGACTTCCACGGGTAGAAGAGTCAGATTAAACAGAAATGTGAAAAGCAACCCAGGGCAGCCAGCGGAGCCCAGCAGCGTAGAAGCCACCGGCTTCCCGCCGGGAGGACTACAGTGACTGACACTCGCGAAGACTAGGCGCTCCCAGCGGCCGCGGGTCTGCGTGGAGAAGTCGCCTCGCGGCGCGGAGCGCGCCAGCGGCGGCGGCGGCGGCTGCCAGAGCGCGAGATGCGGCGCGCAGCCGCCGGACCATCCCGGCTGGGAAAACTCGCGGGCGGCACTGCGCAGCGCTGACCCGGCGCGGGTCCGAGGGGTGTGCCCCGGCCCCTCCCGCCTCCGCCCCCTCCCGCGCCAGTCGCGCGCCCCTCCCCGCGGCGGCAGCGGCAGCGGCGCATCCAGGGGCGGCGCGGAGCCGAGCGGCGCGCCTTGCTCAGCCCAGCAGCCAGTGCCTGCGAGCTCCGCGGCTGCTTGGGGAATTCACTTTGCTGCTTGTTCGCTTCTCCCTTCCTCAGGCTTCTTCTGATGGTTTTCCGTCTCCGGCCCGAGCCTTTCCTTTAAAAGGAAAACTTTACTGCGATACCCTTTTCCTCTTGGAGGAGAGGATTAAAAGTTCCAAGAACTGGTGCCGCCCGTGCCATTTGGGCGCTGGGAAGGTGCTCGGCGGCTGGGTTCCCGGTCCCACCATGTGCACCAACATAGTTTACGAGTGGCTCAAAGCGCTGCAGCTTCCTCAGTACGCGGAGTCCTTCGTGGATAACGGCTACGATGACCTGGAGGTGTGCAAGCAGATCGGGGACCCGGACCTGGATGCCATCGGGGTGCTGGCGCCCGCGCACCGCCGCCGTATCTTGGAAGCCGTGCGCCGGCTGCGGGAGCAGGACGCCAACGCCGCCGGCCTCTACTTCACGCTCGAGCCGCAGCCGGCGCCCCCCGGGCCGCCCGCCGACGCCGTCCCCACCGGCCGCCGGGGGGAGCCGTGCGGCGGCCCGGCCCAGGGCACCCGCGGGGACTCTCGCGGCCACACGACCGCCCCCCGCAGCAGGGAGCTGGTGAGCTACCCCAAACTGAAGCTGAAGATCATGATCAGGGATAAGCTCGTCCGTGACGGCATCCACCTGAGCAAGCCCCCGTACTCCCGCAAGGTAAGGAGGTGCCGTCCGGGCGGCCCGGGGCGCGCGGCGGGAGGGGACACGGCCCAGCTGCCTGTGCCAAGGCTTTGCAACCCATTCCAGGTGACGACGGAGAGGCCAGGAGGCTTTGGGTATCTGGGACCCTTTTCTGTGTTCTTTCTGTATTAGCCCATTATTTCGTCCTTCCTGGTGTCTCCAGTAGTTGGTAAGACAAGCCCCCGCATCCAGATGTTATCTCTAAACTAACGACCAAAACTCCGCATCGTCTCTGGTGCTCGCCTGTCAGGAATCGGACTCGCGCTGCTTCACCTGGTAGCCAGGGGGAATTCCTAATGCCCTCTACAGTAGTTTTGGGTTTGAAGAGTACCAGAAAAAATGGTTAATACCTACATTGCTTTCTACCGTCCTTTTTCTCTTTTCCTTTTTTGAGTCTTGAGAAACTCCCAAGGGAAATCGGTGAACTCTTTAAAGAGTGGAAAGTCAGGCCCTGCCTCTCTCAATTCCAGCGCTGCTGCAAATTTGAGAAGCGTACCATTCACATGAACATTTTAAGAGGAAAAGTGAAGGAAGCACGTGTCAGTCCACTTGAGATGATTTCCTAAACTTGTGTATACTGGAGGCAATAAGGTGCTAAGGACATCGGAGATAATCGGGCCACAGGATGTGCTTCAGAGGTCTGGGCTGTCACGAGTTTGGTTTATTATTAAGCCAGATAAGATGAAGTAGGTACAACTGTGACTTCCAGGAAGTGTGAGTGGACCTGCATTTGGGAGAGGAGGACCGAGCACAAGTGAACTAAAGGGGAATCCTCTGCATCGGGGGCCTCAGGGAAGGAACCTGGAAGTTCCGAAATGTGGAGTGGGAGCTGGGTAATTAACAGAAAATGGTGCTTCACACCAGAGCTCTGCTTCTAGCTGCGAGTCTGTTCCGTTTAGGTTTCTAGTTCAGGCGGCTGTCAGAGTAGAGGGTCCTGCCTTGATAGAGAAGTAGACAGCACAGGTAACGCTCAGGATTGCAGAAGGTGCACAGGAATATGAGCACCTCAACTTAAAAATCAAGACTTAGAAGAGCCCAGGGAGAAAATGATGGCAAACATACTCAGCTGGTGGGCCACAGAAACCCAACTCCCTAATAGGAAATGTGGATAATCTCAGTGTTGTGTGGGTATCTTGGGCCCTGGTAGTATTGCTGTAGAATCTTAAGTAAAGGCTGTAATGCATGGACTTAAGGAAGTTAAAGGGAAAGCTTTGTTAAGAGTAGATAACAATACCTAAGGTAGATGGGAATAAGGGGTTTAATATTATCTACTACCTTGCACGTACCATAGGCAATTCAGATAACCTGCTTGACCATGTTAATTGGTTTTTTAAGGAGGATACAAAGAAGGCAGGTTGGGAGGACAGAGTGCTTCAAATTAAACACGTGTTCCAGTTACCCACTCAGTGCCACTGATGTGTGCGCAAAACAGGAAAGGAGAGAACACTTTTCCCAGGCAGTTGCCTGTATGTAGGAGTTCCATGTATGTCTAGTGTGGATAGAGAGATCTGGTCATCAGTATAAAGGCTTGGTCCTGGACACAGCAGGTCAAAGGAGATCAAAGCCAGTTAGATGTTTGTTATTAGCATCCCAGGAAGTAAGGTGGGCTTAGTCTGAGAGAATGTGAGTACCTGGGCACTTGACGAGGGCACAGTTCAAGTCCTGGCAAGAAAGGAATGCACAGAGCAAAGTGTGTCACTAGAGCTTACTTATTCTTCAGGAAAAGTGCTGTGTAATGGGGCGGGGAGAGCAGGGACACTGTGGGCTGGAGGTGAGAAGGGTAAGCTTGAAGTGACACATTTTAGTTCTGATTCTTAAAGAACAAAAGGCAGACCTACATATCAAACTTAGAGGCTGGAAAGGATGTTAAGGGGCTGAAACGTCATCAGAAATGTCAGCACATAGGCTTTGAACTCTGGTCTCCTGCCTAGATCAGTGGGTGCTATGGTAGTGCATTTGCATAAGTGCAGTTTACATAAGAAAATGCCAAGTTGCACTGCAATACTATTTACTTTCCATGTAAATAATTACTTCAGTCAACTTTGCTTTAAAATAAATCCCATAGCAATAATGCTTGATAACAAAGATATGCTCCTATTCACTTTCTATACATATTTAATTCTCCTCAAACTGATGGAAGAATAAAATAGAAACAGAAGTGTTTTCATTATCTCCCTCATTGATCCTTGAGTTGGGGACCAAAAAAAAACTGGTGCTGACAAACTTTATTGTAAGAGTAAGACACACTGAAATAGGAATTAAAATATAATTAACGTACACTTATAATTAATGTACATATATAGCAAACTGAGCATACAAATGTTTAGTACCAGATCACGTTGATCATTCTGGATTTGTTGCTTATATGCGCATTGCCTCTTAAGTTTTGGATTTTAAAGTATTGAAGAATTTGTTTTCTGATGTAGCTAGTTTCCTCATGAGCAGTGCTAGAACTTTTTCTTTTCTTATGTGATCCACATTCTAATTTCTCCACTTTCCTTGGCTTTGTCATGATCAGAATATATAGTATTTTTTGTTTGTTTGTTTGAGATGGAGTCTCATTCTGTTGCCCAGGCTGGAGTGCAGTGCCAGATCTCAGCTCACTGCAACTTCTGCCTCCTGGGTTCAAGCAATTCTCCTGCCTCAGCCTCCCAAGTAGTACCTGGGATTACAGGCACCTGCCACCACGCCCGGCTAAGTTTTGTAGTTTTAGTAGAGACGGGGTTTCGCCATGTTGGCCAGGCTCGTCTCGAACTCCTGGCCTCAGGTGATCCAGCCACCTTGGCCTCCCAGAGTGCTGGGATTACAAGTGAGCCACCGCACCCCACCAGAATGTGTAGTATTTTTGATGTGCATTTGGAATTCTGCTTGGTGGAGTGGGCTTTTCAGTCTCCTTTGCAGTCATTTGCATCAATGATTCCTGTGATTTTGTTTTGCTGAGAATTTTAGATGGCTTGAAAGTGAATTATGCCAAAGATGATCAAGATAGGGAGAGTGAGTCTCTTACAGAGGAAAGTAAGTTGAGCGGTCTTCCCAAGAATCACCTGAAAGGATTGTAGGATTTGATCCAGTAATGGTCGAAGTTATGCGGTTTAGGGATCAGTGAGTTAAAACGTAAATAAAAAGTAAATTTTCTTTTGTTTTCCAAAGGGAACTCTATAGCTTTGAAAAAACAGGAGCTTAGAGAGAGCACCAGGCTTTAAATCAAATATCATTGGAAGAGTTCCTCTTCTGCCCTGTATGTAGCTTCTCTGACTGCTGTGATTTCTACCTTTGTGAAATGGGGATAAAATAATTTTTTACCAAGCTTCTCTATGCCAGGCCTTCTGTTGGACTCTGGGTTACTGTGGTTGGCAGGATGTGAAAGCTCTGCCCTCTGGGAACTTAGCATCTAGTAGGGAAGACTTAAAATGGAATGAACAATAATGATAATGTGTGACGATTGATTTGATGAGAAGTACATGATACCATGAACAGGTGCATCCAACCCAGTTTGCAGGGATTGGGCACCATCGCAGTTTTTCCAGAACTGGCCTATGACCTGAGTACTGACGGTTGAGCATATTTAGCCTGAAGAGGAGCAGGGTCTTAAGGGGAAGAGTGTTCTCAGCAGAGAACAGTGTGTGCAAAGGCCAGGAAGGGGAGGAAGTTTGGCATCAACAGGAATGGCAAGGAATTCTGTCTGGTTAAAGCACTGAGTGCCTGGAGAAAGTGGCAGGAGATGGAGAGGCAGGTGGCAGCTGGTCTTGGGTGGCCTAGAAGTCATGTTAAAGAATTTGGAGTATATCTTGTGAGCAGAAGAGAGCTATTGACACATCCTGACCAGAGGCAAGCCAAACACTTAGGAGACTGTTGCAGTGTCAGGAGAGAGACGCTGTTGGCGTGGGCCACTTATGACAGTAGGACAGCAGCAATGGAAGTAGACTTGACAGAACTTAAATGATTGTTTGGATGACAGGGTGGGAGGGGAGAGAGGTTGGAATGACATGCAGATTCCTGGTTTAGGATTGTGATGTGATGTAGGAGACCCAGGAGAACAGCGAGTTTGGGCGAGAAAGATATTGCCTTCAGGTTGAAACATATGGAGTGTGAGATGCCTGTGGAATGTCCCTACATCACACACAGCACACTGCAGCTGTGACTACAGATGAGCAGTAGAGGGAGGAGCCCTGGGGAACGGCAGGATTTCAGAGGCGGGCAGAGGAAGAGGAAGCTCTAAGGGAGGCTGTAAGTATGTTTTATTTTCTAGCAGACTTGTCAAAGCAAAAGGTAAGCTCTAGGGTCAATAGTGTGGAGAGATTGACAAGGGTAAGCAGAGGGTAGGTGGTAAGCAAAAGGAAGGGGTGTTCTGGAAGCCACTGGAAGCAGTGATGTTTCAAGGAGGAGGGACAGGTCAGGAAGTCAGATAATGGCCAGGTAGGACAAGAATAGAATCACTTCATGGGAAGTGGTAACCATGCCGTCAAGGACCTTTGCCACAGCAGATTTGGATGATGGGACCAGTGAGAATGCAGACAGGGATCACCCACAACTTTGAAACCAAGTTTGATGAGAAGACAGAACTAAGGTTACAGCTGGAGGAAGAAGGGAGACTTTGTTGTCAAGGGAAGGGTT